>NC_072386.2:114792752-115497752 GCF_028885625.2 Pongo pygmaeus
TTCAACCAAGTGTGGACAGCCGTGTGGAAATACGATTGGACAAAAAGGGAATGATCTAATGCTAACAGATGGAGTGGGGAAAGCCAGCAGGGCCTGTCTGTCTAGATTCCTCTTGCCCTCTCTCAACAGTGCTCCTTCCTTCCAAGTATGGGACAGGACCCCCTCTGGAATGGGGATCTTGTGACCTACAAGCCAAACAAAGTAAGTCAGATAATTTATTTATGGCCAGTTTTTACATAGAAAGCAGAGGGAAAGTTGGAGTAATATTTTTAAGGTTTTATGGTTAGCTTCGGGTAAAAGGGGTTCTGGTTTCTATGAACCGCCATAGGGAAGAAGGATTCTAGTTTCTATGGCTAGCCTTGGGGGAGAATGGGACTTAGAGATAGAAGGGCAGGAGAAAGCCAGAGAAAAAGATTTTGCCTCAGTGGCTTAGGCCTGTAATCCCAGCACGTCTGGAGGCCAAGGCAGGCGGATCACCTTAGGTCAGGAGCTCAAGACCAGCCTGGCCAACATGGTGAAACCCTGTCTCTACTAAAAATACAAAAAATAACCAGGCGTAGTGGTGACATCTGTAATCCCAGCAACTCAGGAGGCTGAGGCATAAGAATTGCTTGAACCCAGGAGGTGGAGATTGCAGTGAGCTGCCAAGATGGTGCCGCTGCACACTAGCCTGGGAGATAAAGTAAGACTCTGTCTCAAAAAAAAAAAAAAAAAAAAAGAAAAAGAAAAGAAAAGAAAAAGAAAAAAAAAAGGAAAACTTTTGTATCTGAGGCCTTCATTTTGAGCTCTTGTTTTCTGATCCTAGCAAAACACAGTTCTCAGTACATTCTATAAAGTTCCTTGGGCTGGGTGCAGTGGCTCATGCCTGTAATCCTAGTTCTTAGGGAGGCAGAGGTAGGAGGCTAGCTTGAGCCCAGGAGTTCGAGACCTGCCTGGGCAATATAGTGAGACCCTGTTCTCCACAAAAAGGAAAAAAAAAAAAGGGACAAAAAATGAAATAAAGTTCCTTGGGGAGTCCCCAGCTAAGGTCGACCCTCATTTGCCCAGTCCAATAACACACCCTTTCCTGGCACTGCTCCTCCGCTGGCTCCTTCCTCCTTCTCCCTCGCTCCAGTTTCCTGGTGTTACTAAACTCCTAGTCCCCAAGTCCTTGTCTCAGGCTCTGTTTTGGAGAAAGCTCAAACTAAGATATGAAGGGTGGTATCTGGTGAAGTCACAGCCTGCTGACTGAGCTAACCAGAATCCTCCAGAAGTGGGCAGCTGACAGATTGCAACAGAAAGGGCGGAAACTCACCAGACATCTAGGGTCAGGAGAATCTGTTCTTGGAAAATAGGCTGCCAGTGAGGTGCCCATCTCCTGCCCCCTGAACACAGGATTTGAACCTGAGAAAGGGGACTTGTCATTTGTCGGGGACCATAGAAGTATACTTACTTTAACTGCTCCCAGATGATGGCACATAAAGTTGCCTGGGGGAGACCTAGAACTAGAGCAAAGAGACCAAGGAACATCACCTGTGAGTCCACCTGGAGTAAGTGGGCAGAGGTGAGTGGCCTGACAACATGAGGCTCAGGGAAGTTGGACTTTTTAAGTGCTTTTTGTTTTATTTTTTAGTTTTTGTGTTTCATTTTTGAACTTGTTTGTTTGTTTGTTTTTGTTGTTTGTGTTTTTCTGTTTTTGAGATGGAGTCTCACTCTTGTCACCCAGGCTGGAGTGCAGTGGTACAATCTTGGCTCACTGCAACCTCCGCCCTCCAGTTAGGCTGGGCACAGTGGCTCACGCCTGTAATCCTAGCACTTAGGGAGGCCAAGGCGGGAGGATCACGAGGTCAGGAGTTCGAGACCACCCTGACCAACATGGTGAAGCCCTCTCTACTAAAAATACCAAAATTAGCCTGGCATGGTGATGCGCGCCTGCAATCCCAGCTACTCAGGAGGCTGAGGCAGTAGAATCGCTTGAACCCGGGAGGCGGAGGTTGCAGTGAGCTGAGATCGCACCATTGCACTCCAGCCTGGGCGATAGAGGGAGACACTGTCTCAAAAAGCAAAACAAAACAAAAAAAACCTCTACCTCCTGGGTTCAAGCAATTCTCCTGCCTCAGTCTCCTGAATAGCTGGGATTAGACATGCCTGCCACCAAACCCAACTGTTTTTTGTATTTTTAGTACAGAACAGGTTTCACCATGTTTGCCAGGCTGGTCTCGAACTCCTGACCTCAAGTGATCCATCTGCCTTGGCCTCCCAAAGTGCCGGGATTACAGGAGTGAGCCACGGCACTCAGCCATGTGTTTTGTTTTTTGAGACAAAGTCTCACTCTGTTGTCCAGGCTGGAGTGCAGTGGCATAGTCTTGGCTCACTGCAACCTCCACCTCCCAGGCTCAAGCAGTCCTCCCACCTCAGCCTCCCAAGTAGCTGGGACTTACAGGTGTGTGCCACCATGCCCAGCTAATTTATGTGTTTTTTGTAGGGATGTGTTTTCACTCTGTTGCCCAGACTGGTCTCAAACTCCTGGGCTCAAGTGATCCACCCACCTCAGCCTCCCAAAGTGCTGGGATTACAGGCATGAGCCTTTTTTTTTTTTCTATTTATTTTTTTTGAGATGGAGTTTTGCTCTTGCTGCCCAGGATGGAGTGCAATGGTGCAATCTCGGCTCACTGCAGCCTCTGCCTCCCAGGTTCAAGCAATTCTCCTGCCTCAGCCTCCTGAGTAGCTGAGATTACAGGCGTCCACCACCACACCCAGCTAATTTTTTGTATTTTTAGTAGAGACGAGGTTTTGTCACGTTGGCCAAGCTGGTCTTGAACTCCTGGCCTCAGGTCATCCACCCGCCTCGGCCTCCCAAAGTGCTGGGATTACAGGCGTGAGCCACTGCGCCTGGCCTTTTTTTTTTTTTTTCTTTTTTTTTATGTTGCTTTGACAGAAAACAGTTGTTATCTTTAAATCTAGAAGAGATCATTGGATCAATAAAACATTTTAGAAAGCCAATGGAAAAGTGAACCAAAAACCTGAAAAAAAATAAATCACAGTAAAATAAAGACAAATGACCAAGAGAAAAAAATGAAAATGTCAAAGGCATTAGAACCAGAGTGACTCCATCTTGAATAGGGGCTGGGTAAAATAAGGCTGAGACCTACTGAACTGCATTCCCAGGAGGTTAGTTAGTTGGCACAAAGTCATAAAGCCCTTGCTGATAAAACAGGTTGTGATAAAGAAGCTGACCAAAACCCACCAAAACAAAGATGGCAACAAAAATGACCTCTGGTTGTCCTCACTGCTCGTTATACACTAATTATAAGGCATTAGCAGACTAAGAGAGATTCCCACCAATGCCATGACAGTTTACAGATGCCAAGGCGACATCAGGAAGTTACCCTATATGGTCTAAAAGGGGGAGGAACACTCAGTTCCGTGAATTGCCTGCCCCTTTCCTGGAAAACTCATGAATAATCCACCCTTTATTTAGCATATAATCAAGAAATAACTATAAGTATACACAGTTGAGCAGCCCATGCTGCTGCTCTGCCAATGGAATAGCCATCCTTTTATTCCTTTACTTTCTTTTCTTTTTTTTTTTTTGAGATGGAATCTCACTCGTTGCCCAGGCAGGAGTGCAATGGCGCGATCTCGGCTCACTACAACGTCTGCCTCCCGGGTTCAAGCGATTCTCGTTACTCAGTCTCCCAAGTAGCTGGGATTACAGGCACCCGCGACCATGCCTGGCTGATATTTGTATTTTTAGTAGAGACAGGGTTTCCCCATGTTGGCCAGGCTAGTCTCGAACTCCCTACCTCAGGTGATCTACCCGCCTCGGCCTCCCAAAGTGCTGGAATTACAGGTGTGAGCCACGGTGTCCGGCCCTTTTTTTATTTTGAGACAGAGTTTTGCTCTTGTCGCCCAGGCTGGGGTGCAATGGCACCATCTCGGCTCACTGCAACCTCTGCCTCCTGGATTCAAGCGATTTTCCAGCCTCAGCCTCCAGAGTAGCTGGGATTACAGGCACTTGCCACCACGCCCAGCTAATTTTTGTATTTTTAGTAGAGACGGGGTTTTGCCATGTTGGCAAGGCTGGTCTCGAACTACTGACCCCAGGTGATCCGCCCATCTCGGCCTCCCAAAGTGCTGGGATTACGGGTGTGAGCCACCACACCCGGCCTTTCCTTTACTTTCTTAATAAACTTGCTTTCACTTTATGGACTCACCCCAAATTCTTTCTTGTGCAAGTTTCAAAAACCCTCTCTTGGGGTCTAGGTTAGAACCCCTTTCCAGTAACAAAAGGATGTTTAATTATTTCTAGTAGGCAAAAAAGGCAAAGTAGGCCAGGTACGGTGGCTCATGCCTGTAATCCCACCACTTTGGGAAGGCAGAACATCTGAGGTCAGGAGTTTGAGACCAACTTGGCCAACATGGTGAAACCCTGACTCTATTAAAAATACAGGAATTAGCTGGGCGCGGTGGCAGCTGCCTGTAATCCTAGCTACTCGGGAGGCTGAGGCCGGAGAATTGCTTGAACTGGGAGGTGGAGGTTGCAGTGAGCCAAGATGGTGCCACTGCACTCCAGCCTGGGTGAGAGAGTGAGACTCCGTTTCAAAAAAAAAAAAAAAAGGCAAATTGATATGTCAAAATACTATCTTTTGCCTATCAAACTGGCAATGATTTTAAAATGTTAGTGCCTAGCACAGTGTGACAGATTGCTATTACTATTATCATCATTATTGTTTTAAGAGATGGGATCTAGCTATATTGCCCAGGCTAGACTCTGGGCTCAAGTAGTCCTCCCACCTCAATCTCATGAGTAGCTGGGACTACAGGCGTGTGCCACAGCACCCAATTCACACTGCTGTTTATTCCCTCAAAATACATTCTATCTTCCATAGTAACAGAATTTCTGGTGGCATAAGAATGCTCAGATACAGACTGTATTTCCTAAACTACTCTGTAGCAGATGTGGTCATATGACTAAGCTCTCATCAATGGAATGTGCCGGGAGTGATTGTCAGGCCTCTGAGCCCAAGCTAAGCCATCATATCCCCTGTGACCTGCACATAGACATCCAGGTGGTCTAAAGTAACTGAAGATCCACAAAACAAGTGAAAACAGCCTTAACTGATGACATTCCGCCATTGTGATTTGTTTCTGCCCCAACCTAACTGATCAATGCACTTTGTAATCTCCCCCACCCTTAAGAAGGTTCTTTGTAATTCTCCCCACCCTTGAGAATGTACTTTGTAAGATCCACCCCCTGCCCCCAAAACATTGCTCCTAACTCTACCGCCTATCCCCAAACCTATAAGAACTGATGATAATCCACCACCCTTTGCTAACACTCTTTTCAGACTCAGCCTGCCTGCACCCAGGTGAAATAATGGCCTTGCTGCTCACACAAAGCCTGTTTGGTGGTCTCTTCACACAGACACGTGAGACATTGATGTGTTTCATTTTAGTTTCATTTGTGCTAGTTGGGGTCCCAGCAGGAAAGGGATGGTACCCTCAAATTGAGTAATTTGAGAAGAGTTAAAAAAAAAAAAGGAAAATTTACAAAGGTGTGTGTCAGGCCGCTGAGCCCAAGCTAAGCCATCACATCCCCTGGGAACTGCACGTAGACATCCAGATGGCCTGAAGCAACTGAAGATCCACAAAACAAGTAAAAACAGCCTTAACTGATGACATTCCACCATTGTGATTTGTTTCTGCCCCACCCTAACTGATCAATGTACTTTGTAATCTCTACCACCCTTAAGAAGGTTCTTTGTAATTCTCCCCACCCTTGAGAATGGACTTTGTGATATCCACCCCCTGCCCGCAAAACATTGCTCCTAACTCCACCACCGATCCGAAAAACCTATAAGAACTAATGATAATCCCACCACCCTTTGCTGACTCCTTTTTCGGACTCAGGCTGCCTGCACCCAGGTGAAATAAACAGCCTTGTTGCTCACACAAAGCCTGTTTGGTGGTCTCTTCACACGGACGCATGAGACAGTGTGGACAGTATATAATAAATAATTTGTTGGCCCAGGAGGTCAAGGCTGCAGTGAGTCATGATTGCACCACTGTACTCCAGCCTGAGTGATAAAGCAAGAACCTTTCTCCCTCTCTCTCTCTCTTTTTTTTTTTTGAGACTGAGTCTCACTCTGTCACCCAGGCTGGAGTGCAGGGGCGCGATCTCGGCTCACTGCAGCCTCTGCCTCCTGGGTTGAAGCGATTCTCCTGCCTCAGCCTCCTGAGTAGCTGGGATTACAGACATGTGCCACCATGCCAGGCAAATTTTTGTATATTTTTTTCTTTCTTTTCTTTTTTTTTTTTTTTTTGAGACGGAGTCTGGCTCTGTCGCCCAGGCTGGAGTGCAGTGGGGCCATCTCGGCTCACTGCAAGCTCCGCCTCCTGGGATCACGCCATTCTCCCACCTCAGCCTCCCGAGTAGCTGGGACCACAGGCGCCCGCCACCATGCCTGGCTAATTTTTTGTATTTTTAGTAGAGACGGGGTTTCACTGTGCTAGCCAGGATGGTCTTGATCTCCTCGCCTTGTGATCCGCCCACCTCGGCCTCCCAAAGGGCTGGGATCACAGGCATGAGCCACCGCACCCAGCCAAATTTTTGTATTTTTAGTAGAGATGGGCTTCACCATGTTGGCCAGGCTGATCTCGAACTCCTGGCTTCAAGTGATCTGCCTGCCTCAGCCTCCCAAAGTGCTGGGATTACAGGCATGAATCACCTCGCTCGGTCACAAGATCCTTTCTCAAAACAAACAAAAAGAATTTGCTGGCCTCGGCTCCTGGTTCCTGGGAGGTAATCTTCAAATCCCTGGAACTTCCTGAGTAAAAAAAGTAACTTTGATATTCATGATGGCTCCCATGAGCCACACCTGATGGTTTAGGTGACTAGTGGTTCCTAGGAAGTTTATGCTAATCAGAAGACAAGGTAGGGTCAGAGTGGAGACTGACTATGCCAGAAAGTCCAACTGTTTGATAAGACAGCTGGGGCTTTGAGTCACCTGATATCAGCCCTATCTCTGGGGACAGCTAGGGGACTAAAGGTTGAGTTCAACCTCATGGCCATTATTTAATCAGTCTATGAAATAAAGCCCCAATAAAAAGTCTGGACACTGTCATTTAAGTGAGCTTCCCTGCTTGTCTATACTATGCACACTGATGTGCTGGAAGGGTAACAGCTCCCTGAGGATGATGGAAGCTTGATGTTTGGGACCCTTCCAGACCTTGCCCTACGCATCTTTTTCTTTGGCTGATTCTGGTTTGTATCTTCTTGCTAATCATATGTATCATGCTATCCTGAATTCTATGAGTCACTGAAACTGCCTTTGCAAAATTATGACTGAGACAGTGAAAAAGACCTAATTTAACCAACTCCATCTTGTTTCTTTCTTTTTCTTTTTTTTCTTTTTCTTTTTTTTTTTTTTGAGACAGAATCTCTCTGTCACCAGGCTGGAGTGTAGTGGCGTGATCTCGGCTCACTGCAACCTCCGCCTCCCAGGTTCAAGAGATTCTCCTGCCTCAGCATCCTGAGTAGCTGGGACTACAGGCACGCACCACCACGCCTGGCTAATTTTTTGTATTTTTAGTAGAGAGGGGTTTCACCATGTTGTCCATGCTGGTCTTGAACTCCTGACCTCAGATGATCCACCTGCCTTGGCCTCCCAAAGTGCTGGGATTACAGGCGTGAGCCACTGCACCTGGCACCCCATCTTGCTTCTAACCTCCAAACTGTCCTTGCTCATTCCTGGGCGTAGGCTGAACTATCTTTGAGAGAAACCCAGTTTATAGTTTATAGTTTAAAACAAAGACATTAATAGCCCTTTCCCAAAGCAGACCTTCTTGCTCGGGGACTAGATTGCCTTTGTAGGACTAACATTAGCCACAACATTAGAAATTATGGTTTAGGAGTCAGGCAGCTGGAGGCTACAAGATTATAACCCTCCCTAGACTGCCACTAAGGTCAGTGCTTGAGATATTTTGCAGACCCTGCACTTGATGGATCAGCTAGCATCACCCGGAAAAATAAACTGGCTTATCTGATCTTTTGGTCCCTACCCAGGAACTGACTCAGCACAATAAGGCAGCTTTGACTTTCTGTTATTTCATCCCTGACCAATCAGCACTCCTGGCTCACTGGCTTCCCCCCACCCACCAAGTTGTCCTTAAAAACTCTGCTCCCCGAATGCTCAGGGAGACTGATTTGAGTAATAAGAAAACTCCAGTTTCCCACACAGCCAGCTCTGTGTGAATTATTCTTTCTGTATTACAATTTCCATGTCTTGAGAAATCAGCTCTGTCTAGGCAGCGGGGAAGGTGAACCCCTTGCACAGTTACATTATTCTAGAATGTTTGAACCTGAGGGAGTAGTGAGGATCCCTGGATTTGTAGTCAGCTGGTTAGAAGTGGAGGTAGTCTAGGAAACCCCAAACTTGCAGCTGATGTCTGAGTCTTCTAGAGGACTGTGCTCTTTATCTTGTGAAATTTGGCCAGACTATGAGCAGTTGGTGTCAAAAGTCAGTGCAGGCAGAGGGTTTAGGAAAAGTAACAGGAGGTGATGCAGTACCCCTGGGCGAGCAACAACGGGGAGCTCTTATCTTTTCCAGGCCTTAGAGACTGGAGAAAGGAGCAAATAAAAGCTTAGAGAGAATGACATGAAGCAGACACATCCGACAGGAGCTGTGACTTTCTTTTCTTTTCTTTTCTTTTTTTTTTTTTTTTTTTGAGACAGAGTTTCACTTTTTCACCCAGGCTGGAGTGAAGTGGTGCAATCTTGACTCACTGCAACCTCCACCCACCAGGTTCAAGAGATTCTCCTACCTTAGCCTCCTGAGTAGCTGAGATTACAGGTGCCCGCCACCACACCTGGCTAATTTTTGTGTTTTTAGTAAAGACAGGGTTTCGCCATGTCGGCCAGGCTGGTCTCGTACTCCTGACCTCAGGTGATCCACCCACCTTGGTCTCCCAAAGTGTTAGGATTACAGGCATGAGCCACTGTGTCTGGCCAGGAGCTGTGGCTTTCAATAAAGGGACACAGGCAACTCCCAGTGATGAGTGAGCCAGAGCACTTGGTGCCCTGATCTCTTGACTCCATCCTCTGATCTCTTACTGGTGTCTTCCATTGGCTGAACTAAACTGGAAGCCAAAGGACAAGGAAATCTATAGAGGTCAGCTCCAAGGCACAGAGCAGAACAGAGCATGTATCTGGAGAAGCTAATATCCAGTTCACTTGCCCCAAACAAAATCTTCTGCTCTCTACCGCCTTTCCCTCTCCTTTCTTGCAGAATAAAATCAAATGAGGACCTGGAGGGCCTTTGATCACAGAGTTGGAGACAATCCCCCAGGGGATGGCAGATGAAGATGAAGGAAGTACAGTCCCAGAATGTTTTCAGTGAGAACTGCCTCCTCAGCTTGGGGCTTCTTAGCTTTAGATTCTTATGTGAAAAAGAAAGAAATGTCCAGCTTGCTTGAGTAACTGTGTTTTCTGATCTTTTTGCTATGGCGGTTTAGCCTATATCCTAACTGATGTCATTGGTATGGACATGATAATCCAGGCTCTCTGCTACGTTGGAGAGAGGGTAAATGGGTACAATATCTCTCAAAGACAATCCAATATGATATGTCAGGAGCTTTAAAAGTTTAGATCCTGTAGTTCATGATTCTATTTCTTGGAGTTTAAGAAAATAGAAATATTGGCACAAGTATATTCAATTACAAGCCATTGATGTAATTTTCATAAAAAATCAAGAATAGAAGCAACCTTAAAATATATACAATAATAAAAGAACAATTAATAGATTATGGTCCAGCCTGGCCAACATGGCAAAACCTGTCTCTGCCAAACAAACAAACAAACAAACAAACAAAATCCAAAAAATATTAGCCAGACGTGGTGGCACACATCTGTAATCCCAGCTACTCAAGAGGCTAAGGCATGAGAACCACTGGAGCCTGGGAAGCAGAGGCTGCAGTGAGCGGAGATTGTGCCACTGCACTCCAGCCTGGGTGACAGGGTGAGACTCTGTCTCAAAAAAAAAAAAAAATAGATTATGGTTCATCCATACATGATGCTGTATGATACAACCAGTACAAATGATTCTTATTTATTATTTTATTTTATTTTATTTTATTTTATTTATTTTGAGACAGAGTCTCGCTCTGTCACCCAGGCTGGAGTGAAGTGGTGTGATCTCAGCTCACTGCAACCTCTGCCTCCTGGGTTCAAGCAATTCTCCTGCCTCAGCCTCCTGAGTAGCTGGGATTACAGGCACATGCCACCACGCCTGACTAACTTGTACTTTTAGTAGAGATGGGGTTTCATCACATTGGCCAGGCTGGTATTGAACTCCTGACCTCAGGTGATCCGTCTGCCTCAGCCTCCCAAAGTGCTGGCATTACAGGCATGAGCCACCACGCCTGGCCATTTATTCATTTATTTTAGGGACAGGACTTCACTCTTGCTCAGGCTGGCATGCAATGGCACCATCACAGCTCACCATAACCATGAATCCCTGGTCTCAAGCCATCCTCCTGCCTCAGCCTTCCAAGTAGCTAGATCTACAAGCATGCATGACCAACCCCTCCCCAATAATTTTTAAATATATATTTGTTTAAAGATGGGGTCTTTTTATGTTGTCCAGGCTGGTCTCAAACTCCTGGGCTTAAACGTTCCTCCCAGCTTGACCTCCCTATGTGCTGGGATTACAGGGGCAGATCACTGCACCTGGCCACAAATGATTTTTATATAGATCTTTAAATATGAGAAGATGCTAATAACATAATGTTAAGTGAAAAACTGGGATGTAAAAGTATCATCTCAATTATGTCAATATTCAAGGAAAAAAGACAAATGAAATATGCCAAAATAACAACAGTGATTGTCTCTGGATTGTGGGCAATATCTTTCCCCTTATTTCTACTTTTGTTTTCTTCCCAGTGTTCCTACAATAACTTATATTATTTTTTAAAATAAGACAAAATGTCCTGTTAAAAAGTATCTATGAAGAAATAAGTATCCATGAACCAGGAAAAATCTGTCCAGTAGAATTTCATCAATGTCCATGTGTCTTAGTCCCTTTGGGCTGCTATAAAAGAATACCATAGACTTGGTGGCTTATGAATGACAGAAATTTATTTCTCACAGTTCTGGGGTCTAGGAAGTCCAGGATCAAGGCACCAGCAGAGTTGGTGTCTAGTGAGGACATGCCTACTGTTCCACAGATGGCATCTTCTAGCTGTTTCCTCACATGGTGGAATGGGCGAGGGGGCTCTCTAGAGTCTTCTTTTTATAGAGGCATTAATCCCATTCATGAGGCTCCATCCTTATGACTTAATCATCTACCAAGGGCCCCAGCTTTTTTTTTTTTTTCTTTGAGATGGAGTCTCTGTCGCCCAGGCTGGAGTGCAGTGGCACCATCTCTGCTCACTGCAAGCTCCGCCTCCTGGGTTCACGCCATTCTCCTGCCTCAGCCTCCCAAGTAGCTGGGACTACAGGCGCCCGCCACCACGCCCTGCTAATTTTTTGTATTTTTAGTAGAGATGGGGTTTCACCATGTTAGCCAGGATGGTCTCGATCTCCTGACCTCATGATTCGCCCGCTTTGGTCTCCCAAAGTGCTGGGTTTACAGGTGTAAGCCACCATGCCTGGCCGGGCCCCACCTCTTAATGCCATCACATTGGGGCTTACAATTTCAAGGTATGAATTTTGGGGGACACAAACATTAAATCTTTGGCGCCATGTGATTCTGTCTCACTTGCCTTTCCTAGTGCCTGAATTTGGTTCTAATTTCCTATCTCTGAGACCTGCCCCATCTTCACTGTCTTCTAGTTGTACTATGGGTTGTTAACCTTGAATTTTCTTCTCAACTTCACTCGTGATTTGAAGGAAGTTCTAGTGCTCATCCATAGCTTCTCTGATACGGACTCCCACAGTTACCTGGGTGCTGACCTTGTTAGAGCCTACCTCCTAACAACTCTGAATAATTCTGAAAGGGATATGCCTTTCAGAATTATTTACTGCCTTTCAGAATTATCCCTTTCAGAATTATTTACTGCCAAATCATTTTCATCCCTCAGAAGTCTGGGTTCTGTTTATTTACAATGTGTATCTCTGGCTACTATGGAAAGTTTGATCCATGTCAACAATGGTGGCAGGGTGGGAAGTGGCAGGCTCTGTAGGGAAATGCAGACCAATTTTCAGCACCAAGGAGAGTTCTGAGGAAGCTGTCTCTGGGATGATCTCCTCATGACAGAATCCTTTTACCCTGGGGAGCTCATAAATACCCTGTAGGTCACATCCACAGGGAAGAATTGTGTACTATATCCCTAGGGTATCAAATGATTTCATCTTCCTATGTTAACTATAAGTGACTGGTAGTGGCTTCCCAAAGAGCTCTCTTGGGGAGAACAATGAAATCTTGTATACGTTTAACAGGAAATTATTCCAAGATTGATTAACGACTAATTAATTAATTTCCATAGGTGGAAAATGAATGAGCCGTGAAATGGTTGCTAGGCGTTTGCCAATGCTAGTCTAACCCTTAGAATATCATGATTCTTAGCTGAATAAATCAATCCTATCCTTCAAAAATCCTAATTCTTCATATTTGTTATTTGGCAAATATCTTGCTGCAGACTTGAACTTGTGCTTCATTTATTGACAGTTTTCTCTATTATCTTCCACTAGATGACTGAGTGTCTGCCTCGCTTTTTCTCATCAATACTTTGGCTCCCTGAACCTTAATCCACCAAGCTGAGACCTTGGACTTCTATTTTGGCTTTGATATCCTCCCAGGTGTCTGCCATTATCTATGACAGTCTGTGTCCTAAGAGTGGTCTTATTTCAATCTAGATGGACTTTTCTCCCAGTCACCAGAACGGTGACACCTCTTTGCATGCCTCTGTTTATGTTAATCAAGGGATCAACCCTAGGAATATCAATTCCAACCCGGGCCGGGAGCAAGCACATAGGCACCTTTGGGCTCTTTGATTTGATCTCTTTTCCTCCTGCTTTACTTTTCCATTTGTCTTTCCAGTCCTGACCATGCTGAATGCCAGCATCCTCCTGCCTACTCTTCTCCATTTTCCTTGAATACTGAGGAGCTCCAATTTAGAAAAGGCTACATTCAGAGCTTGCTTCAACCCCTGACCACCATCTCACTTATCTCCTATCCGGACTCCTGGCAGGATGCTCAGACTGCAAACACAAATATAGACCTCTGTGCCCGGCACAACAAGACATTAATCTCCTGGGTCTCAGCACCATTTCTTGTTCCCTCCAGGTATCTATGCTCAGGACTCCCCCACAGCCTTCTCAGTTCCATTCACTGAGAGACTCTCAAGGGTCAAAGACCAGGGATGCTTCCCTATAGAAAGGAGGAACAGAGCATGCTGAAATGGGTCTCTGGGATCTCCTGCCCATCTTGGAATCATCTTCCCTTTGTATATAATCAGACACTCTGACATTATTTTGGCTTATAACTATTATAACAGGCAGGCTGGGATGTTGGTCAGAATGGAGAGACTTGGGCCCTGTAGGAATCTGAGTACAATGATCAGCAGGATCTTGAGGGAGCATCTGAGCACAGAGCTGGGCTGTCACCCGTAGGTTCAACTTCCACAGTCTTTTGCTCTTTATCTTTTTCTGTCTCTCTCAGAACTCCAGGCTTCATGTCTTCCCTTTCTCCTTTTCTTACTCCTCCCTCTGTTCCCTCTGCTTTTCTTCCTTGAAAATAACTTTTAATTAATCTTGTTCTTATTTTAAAGTGATCTTTTTATTTGGAAAATACAGTAAAACATCAATAACTGATAATTCCATCATTCAGAGGCATCCACTATTACCATGTGCCATATTCTTCCAGTCTCTTTCTTTTTCTTTTTTTTAACAGAATGATTTCAAATTTGTTTATTATATATAACAATAAACGATCCCATCTTGGTTGTCAAATATTTCAACGATAGAAATACAGACAGTAAAACTGAAGTATTCCCTTTATACTCCTCCAACTTCAACTCCTTCTTAGAGGTAACCACTGAAATCTTTTGGGTTGTATATATTCTGGGTACTTAAGTTTTACATGCTTATGTATTAGTTGGAAATTATGTTTAGCCTCTTGAAAGAGACTGATGGAAGTAGAAATAGAAGCAGAGAAGCGTATTGTTTTCTCATGGAAAAGCAGTCTGAAGGTAGGTACCACAGCAGCTTCATGGTTGTTAGGGACCTGGATTCCTCTGAACTTTCTGCTCTTCTGTTCTTGGCGTTGGCTTCTATGACCCCATGGTCCAGAAGGTCTGTGGGAGTTCCAGCCATCATGTCCTTATTCAAGACAGAAGGAAGGGCCAGGTGTGGTGCCTCCTGCCTGTAATCCCAGAACTTTGGAAGGCTGAGACAAGAGGATTGCTTGAGCCCAGGAGTTCAAGACCAGTTCAAGACCAACATAGAGAGAACCCATCTCTACCCCCACCAAAAAAAAATTAGCTGGGCATGGTGGTGCATGTAGTAGTCCTAGCTACTTGGGAGGCTGAAGCAGGAGGATTGCTTGAGCCCAGGAATTCAAGGCTGCAATGAGCCGTGATTATACCACTGCCCTCCAGGTTGGGCAACAGAGTGAGACTCTATCTCAAGGAAAAAACGAAAGGAGGGAGAAGGAAAAATGGAATGACAAAGAGAAAGTGCCTTGGCTGTCAGTTTCCCTTTTAAAGAGCCTTCCCAGAAGACTGTCCTAATAACTTCAGTTTATATATTATTGGACAGAACTTAGTCATACAGCTATCTCTAGCTACAAGGGAGGCTGGGATCTGTGGTCTTTTAGCTAGTTATGTTGTACGTCTATTACTAAGGAAGAAAGGAAAATGACACTAGCTAAATAATTACATCTTTCTGTCACAATGTATATTTTTTGTTTTTACATAAATGTGATTATATCATATTTATAGATTTTCAACTTCATTTTTTCACATTCAGTTTACCTTGAGAATTTTTTCAATATCACAATATATAGTTCTCTCCTGGTCTTTTAAACTGACATCTAGCATTTCATCAGTTTATATTATGATTTATTTAACTACTCCTCCACTGATAAAAATTTAAGTGCAGATTCCTTGTGCAACGATTCTGCAGAATAGATTCTTGAAAAAAGTTTGCTCAAAGAGTATGTACATTTAAATTTTGGATAGATACTACCAAATTGTCGTCCAAAAATGCTTTATAAATTTACAGATCTGCCAACCATATATAAAAGGATTTGTTTTTTTCACATTATCTCCATCACTGGATATTACTATTTTATAGTTTATTAATTTGGAGGTAAAATGTCATTGACTATTATATTAACTTCTAATTTCTGTAATTATTTAAAGTTTAGGTGAATTTTACATTTATTCATAATTATTTGTATTTCTTCTTTTTGAATTTACTGTTCAGTTTTTTTGCCCATTTCTTGTTGAGTTGTTTCTGACAGATTTGTAGTAGTTCTTCATATATACTGAGTATTGATCTTTTTTTTTTTTTGAGATGGAGTCTTGTTCTGTTGCCCAGGCTGGAGTGCAGTGGCACAATCTCGGCTCACTGCAAGCTCCGCCTCCTGGGTTCATGCCATTCTCCTGCCTCAGTCTGCCAAGTAGCTGGGACTACAGGCGCCCGCCACCACGCTCAGCTAATTTTTTGTATTTTTAGTAGAGATGAGGTTTCACAGTGTTAGCGAGGATGGTCTCAATCTCCTGACCTTGTGATCCGCCCGCTTCGGCCTTCCAAAGTGCTGAGGTTACAGGCGTGAGCACCGCGCCTGGCCAAGTTTTGATCTTTTATCTGTTATATACATTACAAATATTTCTCTCATTCTGTTGGTTTCCTCTTAATATTATTTATGTGATATTTCATTATACAGAAATTTTATGTGTATTGTCATATCTGTCCATCTTTTTCACATAAGCTTGTCTTTTTAATGGAGATTTTCCTGCCATGAAATTATGAAAATATTCCTCAAGGAAGTTTTTCTGCCAAGAGATTTTAAAAATATTCTTCTACTTTTTCTTCTTAAATTTTTATATTTATTTTTAAAATTCCATATGTTTCATTGGTCCATTCATATCTTCTCTCATCAATACTATAGAGTGTTAATAACTGTAATGTTGTACTTTGGTATCTTGTAGTGAAAGTCTTCATTATTGCTCTCTTTTTAAAGTTTCTTGGCTATTCTTATACATTTCCTCTTGCAAAAACTTTAGAATCATAAATCAGTAATAAAAACATTTCCCAACCAAAAAAAAGCTCATGAGAGCCATTTTCACAGCCAAATTCTACCAGATGTACAAAGAGCTGGTACCAACCCTGTTGAAACTGTTCCAAAAGATCAAGGAGGAGGGAGTCTTCCCTAACTCATTCTACAAAGCCAGTATCACCCTGATACCAACACTAGGCAAGAACACAACAACAAAAAAAAAGGAAACCACAGGCCAATATCCCTGATGAACACAGATGCAAAAATCCTCAGCAAAATACTAGCGAACTCAATTCAATACTACATCAAAAAGATAATACTATGATCAAGCAGGCTTTATTCCAGGGATGCAAGGATGGTTCAACATATGCAAATCAATAAATGTGATTCACCACATAAATAGAATTAAAAACAAAAAGCATGTGATCATCTCAATAGATGCAGAAAAGGCATTCAATAAAATTCTGCATCACTTCAGGATAAAAATCCTCAACAAAGTAGGCATAGAGTAAATATACCTCAAAATAGTAAAAGCCACATGTGATAAACCCATAGCCAATGTCATACTGAATGGGAAAAAGTTAAAAGCATCCCCCTTAAGAACTGGAATAAAACAAAGATGCCCACTTTCACTACTCCCATTCAACATAGTACTGGAAGTCCTAGCTAGAGCAATAAGGCAAGAGAAAGAATAAAAGGCATTCGCCAGTCACAGTGGCTCAAGCCTGTAATCCCAGCACTTTTGGAGGCCCAGACGGGTGGATCACATGAGGTCAGGGGTTTGGGACCAGCCTGGTCAACATGGTGAAACCCCGTCTCTACCAAAAATACAAAATTTAGCCAGGCATGGTGGCAGGCGCCTGTAGTCCCAGCTACTCGGGAGGCTGAGGCAGGAGAATGGCATGAACCTGGGAGGTGGAGCTTGCAGTGAGCCAATATCGTGCCACTGCACTCCAGCCTAGGCAACAGAGCGAGACTCCATCTCAAAAAAAAAAAAAAAAAAAAAAAAAAAAAGAATAAAACATATCCAAATTGGAAAAGAAGAAATCAAATTATCTCTGTTGAATGATTATATGATCTTCTACCTGGAAAACCCTAAAAAATCCTCCAAAAGATTCCTAGATTTGATCAATGTCTTCAGTAAAGTTCCAGGACGCAAAAATAACATACAAAGATCAGAAAGATCAGTTGCATTCCTATACACCAATATCAAGCTGCAAACCAAATCAAAACCTCAATCCCATTTACAATAGCAAAAACAAACAAACAAACAAACAAACCTGGTAATACATTTAACCAAACAGGTGAAGATCTCTACAAGGAGAACAACAAAATACTAATGAAAGAAATCATAGATGACACAAACAAATGGAAAACCATCACATACTTATGGATTGGAAGAATCAATATCATAAATGATGATATTGTCCAAAGCAATCTACAGATTCAATGCACTTCCTATCAAATTGCCAATGTCATTTTTCAGAAGAAAAAACAATTCTAAAATTCATATGAGGCCAGATGTGGTGGCTCATGCCTGTAATCCCAGCACTTTGGTAGACTGAGGCAGGTGGAACACTTGAGGTCAGGAGTTTGAGACCAGTCTGGCCAACATGGTGAAATCCCGTCTTTACTAAAAATACAAAAATTAGCCAGGCATAGTGGTATATGCCTGTAGTCCCAGCTACTTGGGAGGCTGAGGCAGGAGGATCACTTGAACCCAGGAGGCAGAGGTTGCAGTGAGCCGAGATCATACAACTGCACTCTAGTCTGGAAGACAGAGCAAAACTCCATTTCAAAAAAAAAATAATAATAATAATAATTCATATGGAACCAAAAAAGAGCACGAATAGCCAAAGCAGTCCTAAGCAAAAAGAACAAAGTTGGAGACATCATGTTACCTGACCTCAAATTATATGACAAGGGTATAGTAACGAAAACAGGATGGTACTGGTATAAAAATAGCCACATAGCTCAATGTAACAGAAGAGAGCACCCAGAAATAAAGCCACATACCTACAACCAACTGATTTTCAGCAAAGCCAACAAAAACATACATTGGGGAAAGGACAACCTATTCAATAAAGGGTGCTGGGAAAATTGGGTAGCCGTATGCAGAATGAATCTAGACCCATATCTCTCACTATATACAAAAAGTAACTCAAGATTGATTAAAGACTTAAGTGTGAGACCTAAAACTATAAAAATCCTAGAAGAAAACCTAGGAAGTCTTCTGGACATTGGCGTAGGCAAATAAATAATGAGACTAAGACCTCAAAAGCACAAACAACAAAAATAAAAATAGACAAATGGGATGCAGTTAAACTAAAAAGCTCCTGCACAGCAAAACAAATAGTCAACAGAGGAAACAGACAACCTAAAGAATGGGAGAAAATATTTGCAAACTGTGCATCCAACAAAGGACTAATAGCCCAAATCTACAAGGAACTCAAACAACTCTACAAGAAAAAAACAAATTAAAAAGTAGGCAAAGACCATGAACAGACATTTTTTAAAGAAGACATACAAGTGGCCAATAAATGTATGAAGAAATGGTCCGCATCATGAATCATCAGAGAAATGCAAATTAAAACCACAATGAGGGCCAGGTGCGGTGGCTTATGCCTGTAATACCAGCACTTTGGGAGGTTGAGGTGGGTGGATCGCTTGAGGCCAGGAGTTCAAGACCAGTTTGGCCAACATGGTGAAACCCCATCTCTACTAAAAATACAAAAATTAGCTGGGTGTGTTGGTGCATGCTTGTAATCCCAGCTACTTGGGAGGTTGAGACATGAGAATAGCTTGAATCTGGGAGGTGGAGGTTGCAGTGAGCTGAGATCATGCCACTGCACTCCAGCCTGGACGACAGAGGAAGACTCTATTTTTTAAAAAAAAAAAAAAGAATAAAAAGAAAAGAAAAAACAAGACAAAACGAAACACACAGTGATGTACCATCTTACACCAGTTGGAATGGCTATTACTAAAAAATCAGAAAACAGATGTTAGCAAGGATGTGGAGAAAAGGGAATGCTTACACACTGTTGGTGGGAATGTAAATTAGCACAATTTCTATGGAAAACAGTATGGATATTTCTGAAAAATCTAAAAATATAACTACCATTTGATCCAGCAATTCCACTACCATACCGGCTATCTACCCAAAGGAAAAGAAATCATTATATTAAAAAGACACATGCACTTGTATGTTTATCGCAGTGCTATTCACAATAGCAAAGTCATGGAATTAATCAAAGTATCCATCAGCAGATGATTAGATAAAGAAAATGTGAGATACACACACACACACATACACATATATATATATTCCACGGAATACTACTCAGCCATAAAAAAGAATGAAATCGTGTCTTTTGCAGCAACAGGGATGGAACTGGAGGCCATTATTCTAAGTGAAATAACTCAGAAACAGAAAGTCAAATACCACATGTTCTCACTTATAAGTGGGCCGTAAACAATGTGTACACGTAGACACACAAAGTGGAATAATAGACACTGGAGACTCCAAAAGATGGGAGAAGTTTCACCCAGGAGTGAAACTGCTGAGTCATAAGGCAAGTATATGATAAGTTTTATAAGAAACTGTCAGAACATTTCTCAAAATGATTTTTAAAAACTTTTTTTTTTTTTTTTTGAGATAGAGTCTCCCTCTGTCTGGCCCAGGCTGGAGTGCAGTGGTGCAAATCTCGGCTCACTGCAGTTTCCACCTCTCGGATTCAAGTGATTCTCCTGTCTCAGCCTCGGGACTACAGCCATCTTCTACCACACCTGGCTAATTCCGTATTTTTAGTAGAGACGGGCTTCACCATGTTGGCCAGGCTGGTCTCAAACTCCTGACCTCAGGTGATTGATGAAAGGGGCGAAGAATGAAAAGTTAGCTATTGGGTACATTGTACACTATTCAAGTGATGCATACACTAAAAGCCCAGACTTCATTACTATGCAATATATCCACGTAACAACACCTGTACCCACTAAATCTATTTAAAATAATTTTTTAAGAACTTTAGAATCAACTTGACATGTTCCACTATAATTTTAATTAGGATTGCATTTAATTAATAAGTTAATTTAAAGAATTTTTTTTTTTTTACAAATAAAGTCTTCAAAAATGTAGTCTTTCTTAGAATCATTCTTTTATTTATACCAATAAAGTTGTGTATTTTTCTTTTATAGGCCTTATACATTTCTAGTTGAGTTTATTTCTCAATATTTTTACTTGTTGATACTATTGTGAGTGGGAATTCACTGCAAAAGGTAAAATTGGTTAGTACTAATGGCTGGGAAAGCTATTGGGTTTTCTATGTTAATCTTATATCCAGCCTCTTTACTGAATTCTCTCGTTTGTTTCCTCTTGGATTTTCTACTCTTTTTGTCTTCAAAGACTGAAAGTTGGTCTTTCTTTTTCAAAATTAATATTCATCCATCAATCTATCTTATATTTTATGCTTTCATAGTAAATTTCAGGCATCAGTACACACTTCACCCTTAAGCACTTCAGCTTGTATATCCTTAACTATTGTTCCATACTTGTTTATTCTTTTTTCTTTTGAAAAAAGAAACATATAGTATACCTCGAAATGTACAAATGTTAAGTACAACTTTCCATGAATTTTGATCAATGCACACACCTGTGAAATCTAAACCCCTACCAAGATAGAGAACATTGCTAACATCCAGGAAAGTTTTCTTATGGTTCTTCCCAGTCAATCCCCTGCTTTCACCCCTTTTCAGTGGCAGAGTTCTGACTCATTTTCACAATAGACTACTTTACTTATTCTAGAATTTCACATAAATGGAATCACATAGGATGTACTCTTTTGTATAATGGCTTCTTTCACTCAAAATAATGTATTTTTTAAATTCACTCATATTATCTTAATTTGTTCCTTTTTATTCCTGAATGTACTTCATTGTCTGAATAAATGATGCTTTATTATCTTATTGATGGACATCTTTCCAGTTTTTGGCTATTAGGAATAAATTTTCTATGAACATTCTTGTATACTTATTTTTGTGGATTTGCATTTTCATTCTTCCATAAATACCCAGGAGTGAAACTGCTGAGTCATAAGGCAAGTGTATGATAAGTTTTATAAGAAACTGTCAGAACATTTCTCAAAATGATTTTTAAAAACTATTTTTTTTTTTTTTTTTATTTTGAGATAGAGTCTCCCTCTGTCTGGCCCAGGCTGGAGTGCAGTGGTGCAAATCTCGGCTCTCTGCAGTTTTTGCCTCCCGGATTCAAGTGATTCTCCTGTCTCAGCCTTGGAACTACAGCGGTCTTCCACCACACCCGGCTAATTCTGTATTTTTAGTAGAGACGGGTTTCACCATGTTGGCCAGGCTGGTCTCAAACTCCTGACCTCAGGTGATCCACCCACCTCAGCCTCCCAAAGTTTTGGGATTACAGGCGTGAGCCAATGTGCCCGGTCAAGATTTAATTTTTTTAGAGCAGTTTTCACAGCAAAATTGAGAAGAAGGTATAGAGATTTCCCACATATCCCCTGTCCCTCACGTGCCGAGCACTCCACACCATCAACATCCCCTACCAGAGTGGTCCATTTGTTACAACCAACGAACCTATACTGAGACATCATTATCACTCAGTCCGTAGTGTAGCTCAGGGTTCATTCTTGGTGTTGTACATTCTATGGGTTTGGACAAATGTATAATGGCATGTATCCACCATTATAGCATCATATGGCATATTTTCACTGCCCCCAAAATACTCTGTGCTCTGCTCATTCCTCCCTTCCCACCTCTCTCATCTTTTTACTGCCTCCGTAAGTCTAAAGTGATTTGACATTTAACACCACTACCAACAATATATGAGAATTTCGGTTGCTCTGCATGTTTTCCTCTGCAAGTTTTATAGTTTTAACTTTCATGTTTAGGGTTTTTTGTTTTTGTTTTAGAGATGGGATCTTGCTCTGTTGCCCAGGCTAGAGTGCAGTGACACCACTGTAGCTCACTGCAGTCTCCAATGCTTGGATTCAAGCAATCTTCCCATTTCAGCCTTCTGAGTAGCTGGGATTGCAGGTATGAGCCACTGTACCCAGCTATGCTTAGGTTTTAAAACATATATATTTCAGGTCAATTTTTGTGTATGATGTGAAATGGGTAAAGGTTCATTTTTCCATATGGATATCCAGTTGTCCCAGTTCCATTTGTTGACAAGACTTACCTTTCCCCATTGGATTACTTTGGTGCTCTTATTTAAAATTAAGTATTAGAGCTCTCTATTTTGTTCCATTGATACATTATTGCCCTTATAGTCCTTATAAATCTTATAGAGTCCTTGTAGCAGTACCATAATCTTAACTACTTGAGGTTAGGTAGGAAAGCCTTCCAAATTTATCTTCTGGACTGCTTTGCCTATTCTAAGTCATTTGCATTTCCAAATAGCTTTTGAATTAGTTGACATATTGCTACCAAATAATCTTTATGGGATTATACCTGAGATTAAGTTAAATTTATAGATCAGTTTGGGGAGAATTGATATTTTAATATTTTTGTGTCTTTCAATTCATGAACATCTTATATATTTCCATTTATTTAGGTCTTCTTCAATTTCATTCAGAAATGTTTTACACTTTTCAGTATAGACATCTCACATAATTTTTGTTAAATTTATTCTTATGATTATATGTATTTTAATCCTTTTGTAAGTCAACTTGTTTTTTAGACTTTATTTTCCAATTGTTTCATACAGTATATAAATATCTAATTAATTTTTGTATATTACCCTTGTGTATGTGACCTCACTAAATTCAGGTGTTAGTTCTAGTAGTTGTTTTATAGCTTCCCTGAGATTTTCTACCTAAACAATTATGTTATGCCATCTGCAAATAGAAAAGATTGTATTTCTTTTTATTGCCTTATTGCAATGCTTAGGATCTTTGGGACCCTATTGATTAGAATTGGGTGAGTGTGCACTTATCTTGGTCAGTTTGGACTAATATATCAAATATACCATAGACTGGGTGGCTCAAATAACAAGCATTTATTTCTCACAATTCTGAAGGCAGGTAAGCCCAAGATCAGGTGCCAGCAGATCCAGTGTGTGGTGAGGGACCCACTTCCTCCCCCTCCTCCTCCTCCTCTTCTTCTTCTTCTTCATCTTCTTCTTTCTTCTTCTTCATCTTCTTCTTTCTTCTTCTTCCTCCTCCTTCTCCTCTTCTTTCTCTTCTTTCTTTTTTATTTATTATTATTATTATTTTGAGATGGAGTTTTGCTCTGTCGCCCAGCGCTGGAGTGCAATGTCGAGATCTTGGCTCACTGCAACCTCTGCCTCCAAGGTTCAGGCAATTCTCCTGCCTCAGCCTCCCAAGTAGCTGGGATTACAGGTGCCTACCACCATGCCCAGCTACCTTTTTTGTATTTTTAGCAGAGACAGGGTTTCACCATGTTGGTCAGGCTAGTCTCGAACTCCTGACCTTCAGTGATCCACCCACCTGGCCTCCCAAAGTGCTGGGATTACAGGTGTGAGCCATCGCACCCAGCCCTTCTTTTTTCTAAGACAGGGCCTCACTGTGTTTACCCAGCTGGAGCATAGAGGCAGGATCACGGCTCACTGCAGCCTCAATCTCCCAGCCTCAATCTCCCAGCCTCAGATGAACCTCCCACCTCAGCATCCTGAGCAACTGGGACTACAGGAATGTGCCACCATGTCAGGCTAATTTTTTTTTTTTTTTTTAATTTTTTGTAAAGACGAGGTTTTACTATGTAGCCCAGGCTGGTCTCAGACTGCTGGGCTCAAGCAATCCCAGCCTCCCAAAGTGCTGAGATTGTAGGCATGAGCCACTGCACCTGGCCTCTGGATATCTTCATATGTTCTTATATTCTTATGGAGGAGAAAGAAAGCAAGTTCTCCCGTGTTTTTCCTTAAAAACGCACTAATCTCATTCATGAGGGCTCTACCCTTATGATCTATTTACTTCCTGAAGGCCCTATCTCTAAACACCATCGTACTGGGCATTAGTCTTCAACATAGAATGTTGAGGATTCACATTCAGTTCATAGCCTCATCCTTGCCTTGTTTCTGACATTAGGGGGAAAGTGTTTAATTTTCCTCACTAAGTATTATGTTAGCTCCGTGATTTTCTCAGATGCCCTTTATAAGATTAAGAGAGTTTACTTCTATTCCTAGTTTGCAGGGTGCTCCTTTATTTTGATTTTTTTTTTTTTTTAAATTGAGACAGGGTCTCACCATGTTGCCCAGGCTGGTCTTGAACTCTTGGCCTCAAGCAATCCTCCCGCCTCAGCCACCCAAAGTGCTGGGATTATAGGCATGAGCCACCATGCCCAGCTTGAGTGTTCTTTTGAAAAATCCTGAATGGGTGCTGGATTTTGTCAAATGCTTTTTCTGCATCTACTGAAAGTGATCATATGGGTTTTTTTTTTTCCTTTCTAGTCTGTTAATCAGTGAATTACATTGACTGATTTTTGAATGCTAAACCAACCTTGTATTCCTGAGATAAATCACAATTGGTCATGATGCATTACTCTTTTTAAATATATCATTGAATTTTATTTGCTGATGTTTTGTTATTTTTTTGGTCTATGTTCATGGGAGATGTGGCTCTGTAATTTTCTCTTTTTTTCCGTAATGGGTTTGTCAGGTTTTGGTAATTGGATTGTGATGGGCTCATAGAATAATTTGGAAAGTTTTCTTACCCCCTTTGTTTTCTGCAAGAGTTGCATGAGGTTGGTCTTCTTTCTTTCTTAAAGAAAGCTAGGACTCGCTCATGAAATTATTTGGGCCTGGAACTTTCCTTGTGGAAAGGTTTTCAATAACAAATTCAATTTCTTTAATATTTATGGATATTTATATTTTCTGTCTCACTTTGGGTCATTTTTGATAACTCGTCTTTCAAGGAATTCATACATTTTATTTAAATTGTTGAATTTATTGACAAAGTTATTCATAATATTATCACTTTTTAGTCTTCAACGTTTGTGACATTTGTAGTGCTAACTCCTCTTTCATTCCTGATATTTGATCATTTGTGGGGTTTTTCTTTTTTTTTCTTGATATCTGACTAGGGTTTAATCAATTTTTAAACATCTTTTAAGGCCAGCACGATGGCTCACACCTGTAATTCCAGCACTGCGGGAAGCCAATCAAGGGGGATAGTTTGAGCCCAGGAGTTTGAGACCAGCCTGCACAACATAAGGAGATCCCATTGCTACGAAAATCTAAAAATTAGTCAGGTGTGGTGATGTGGACTTACAGTCCTAGCTACTCAGGAGGCTGAGGCAGGAGATTTACTTGAGCCCAGGAATTTGAGGCTGCAGTGAGTTATGATTGCACCACTGCACTCCAGCCCAAATGACAGCAAGACGCTATCTCTAAAACATAAAATCGTTTAAAAGATTTAACTCTTCACTTTGTTAATTTTCTCTGTTGTTTGTTTTCTGTAGCATTGATTTCTACTTTTAGTTTTATTATTTTCTTCCTCTAATTAATTTGGTTTCCTTTTCTTGTTTGTTTGTTTGTTTTTGAGGCAGAGTCTCACTCTGTCACCTAGGCTGGAGTCTGGAGTGTAGTGGTGCGATCTCAGCTCACTACAACCTTCATCTCCTGGGTTCAAGTGATTCTCGTGCCTCAGCCTCCCAAGTAGCTGGAATTACAGGTGCCCACCACCACGCCTGGCTAATTTTTGTATGTTTAGTAGAGATGGAGTTTTACCATGTTGGCCAGGCTGGTCTTGAACTCCTGACCTCAGGTGATCTGCCCGCCTCGGCCTCCCAAGGTGCTGGAATTACAGGCGTGAGCTACTGCGCCCGGCCTCTTAGATTCTTAATGTGAAACCGTAAGTAATTAATTTTAAATCTTTCTTTTTTTCTAATACAAACATTTAAACTTTCTTCTTTTCTAATATAAGTATTTAAACTATAATTTTCCCCCAACGACTGCTTTAGCTGCATCTCACAGATCTTTATATGTTACATTTTTATTATCATTCAATACAAAATATTACATAATTTATTTGGGGTTTTATTATTTGACTTGTGGACTATTTAGAAGTATATTGTTTGGGCCGGGTGCGGTGGCGGTGGCTCACGACTGTAATCCCAGCACTTTGGGAGGCCAAGATGGGTGGATCAACCACTCCTGAGGTCAGGAGTTCCAGATCAGCCTGGCCAACATTGGTGAAACCCCATCTCTACTAAAAACACAAAAATTAGCTGGGCATGGTGGCAGGTGTCTGTAATCCCAGCTACTCGGGAGGCTGAAGCAGGAGAATCGCTTGAACTTGGGAGACAGAGGTTGCAGTCAGCCAAGATTGCTCCATTGCATTCCAGCCTGGGCAATAAGAGCAAAACTCCTTCTCAAAAAAAAAAAAAAAAAAAAAAGAGAGAGAGAGAAAGAAGAAGTATATTATTTAATTGCTGGATATCTTATTTTTATTGATTCTCAATAAAATTTCTATTGTGGTCAGAAAACATATTCTGTGTAACTTCACTCCTTTAAAATGCATTGCGTCTTGCTTCATGGTCTAGCACATGATATGCACTAGTGAATATGCTATGGACATTTGAAAAGTTCTATGTCTATTCTGCAATTGTTAGATGTAGTGCATATATACTACATTTTTATTGGTTTATTTTTGGTCTAATTGCTCTATTAAGTGCTGAAACAGGGGTGTAAAAATCTTCAACTATGATTATGAAATTGTCTCCTTTTTCCTTTAATTTTATGAATTTTTGCCTGATGTACTTCAGACCTCTATTCTTAGGAACATACACATTTATGATTTTTACCCCCATATAATAATGAAATACTTCCTTTATCTCTAGAAATATTCTTTTTCTTGAAGTCTATTTGATATTAATATAACCACTCCAGCTTTCTTATACCTACTTTTTACAAGGTATAACTTTTTTTTTTTTGTATTTACTTTCAACCTACATTTAAAGTGGGTCTTTTGTAGATGGCATATTATGGGTTTTTTTAATTCATTAGGGCAATATGACTTTTAATTATAGTGTTTAGTGCATTAACACTAATGTAAATATTGATATAGTTAGACTTGGGGATAGCATTTTATGCCTTGATTTTTTTTTTCTTTTTGAGGAGTCTCCTTTAGCATTTCATGCAGTACATAACCTATTTGTGATATTTTCTCCCCTTTGAATAAAATATGAACACACCTTAATTTTCCCTTTATTATCAAAGGATATTTTCACTACATATAATATTCTAGGTTGCTAGAATTTTTTAAAGCTTTGTTTGTTTGTTTGTTTGTTTGTTTTTTGAGACAGAGTCTCCCTCTCTCACCCAGGCTGGAGTGAAGTGATGTGATCTCGGCTCACTGAAACTTCTGCCTCCCAGGTTCAAGCGATTCTTCTGCCTCAGCCTCCCAAGTAGCTGGGATTACAGGTGCCCGCTGCCAAGCCCAACTAATTTGCGTATTTTTAGTAGAGACTGGGTTTCACCATGTTGGCCAGGCTGGTCTTGAACTCCTAGCCTCAACTGATCCTTCCACCTCAGCCCCCCAAAGTGTTCAGATTACAGGTGTGAGCCACTGCACCCAGCCTAAAGCATTTTTTCTTTAAGCAAATTTTTAAAGCATTTTTGACCTCCATAGTCTTTAATAAGAATTCAGTGGCCAGGTGCAGTGGCTCACACCTGTAATCCCAGCACTTTGGGAGGTCGAGGCAGGCAGATCACGAGGTCAAGAGTCTGAGACCAGTCTGGCCAACACGGTGAAACCCCGTCTCTACTAAAAATACCAAAAACAAAACAAAACAAAACAAAAACTGGCCGGGCATGGTGGTGGGCGCCTGTAATCCCAGCTACTCGGGAGGCTGAGGCAGGAGAATGGAGTGAACCCAGGAGGTGGAGCTTGCAGTGAGCCGAGATTGCGCCACTGCACTCCAGCCTGGGTGACAGAGCAAGACTCCGTCTCAAAAAAAATAAATAAATAAAAATAAAAAAATTCAGTGGTCATTAAAATAATTGTTCCCTTATATGTAATATATTAGTTTTTCTTGCTCCTTTTAAGATTTTCTCTTTACTTTTGGTTCTCAAGAAGTTGATAATGATGTGCTTGAGAGTAGTTTACTGTATTCATTTTGCTTGGTATTTACTGAGGTCCTTGAATCTGTAAATTTGTTTTTCAAAAAAATTTAGTACATTTTAAATCATTATTTCTTACTTTTTTTTTGTTTGAGACAGGGTCTTGCTCGGTTGCCCAGGATGGAATGCAGTGGTACAAACAAGGCTCATTACAACCTTGACCTCCTGAGCTCAAGCAATCCTCCTGCCTCAGCCTCCTGTGTAGCTGGGACCACAGGCATGCACCACCACACCCAGCTAATTTTTATTGATTGATTGATTGATAGCGATGGGGTCTTGCCATGTTGCCCAGGCTGGTCTTGAATTCCTGGGCTCAAGTGATCCTCCTTTCTTGACCTCCCAAACTGCTGGGTTTATCGGCATGAACCGCCACACCCGGCACCATTATTTCTTCACATATGTTTTCTGCCCTCATCCTACCCCTCTCCTTCTGGTATTCCATTTACATGGATGTTAATCTTTCTGATATGATCTCCTGGGTACCTGAGGCTCTGTTCTTCAGCCTGGATAATTCCCATTGATTTATCTTCAAATTCACTGACTTTTCTCCTTTTCTCTCATCTTCAATAAGTTCCCAGTATATTTTTTACTTCAGATATTGTATTTTTCAGTTATACAACTTCTATTTTGTTCTTTTTGTCTTGTCTTGTCTTTCTTTCTTTCTTTCTTTTTTTTTTTTTTTTTTATTACAGAATGTTGCTCTATCACCCAGGCTGGAGTGTGGAGTGCAGTGGTGTGATCTCGGCTCACTGCAACCTCTGCCTCCCAGGTTCAAGCGATTCTCATGCCTCAGCCTCCCAAGTAGCTGTGCTACCGGTGTGCACCATCACACTCAGCTAATTTTTGTATTTTTAGTAGAGATGGGGTTTTGTCATGTTGCCAGGCTGGTCTTGAGCCCCTGGTCTCAAGTGATCCACCTGCCTTGGACTCCCAAAGTGTTGGGATTACAGGCATGAGCCACTGCACCCAGCCTATTTCCTGTATTTTATTCATTATAAGTGTATTTTCCCTTATGATATGGAGCATAGTTAAAATAGCTATCTTAAAACACTTTTCTGCTGGTTCTAACATCTGGGTCATCTTAAGGGCATTCTCCATGAACTGTTTTTTCTCCTAGAATGGGTCATGTTTTCTTGTTTCTTATATACCAAGTAGCTTGGGATTATATCCTGGACTTTGTGAGTGATAAGCTGTAGAAACTTTGGATTCTAGTATGTGTCTCTTAAAAGTGCTGTTTTTGTTGTTTTGTATTTTTTTAAATAAACAATTGCCTTGGCTGAACCCAAACTGTAACTTCTGTGTCCTCTGTGGTGGGTGGCAGCTGAAATGTCAGCTCAGTTATTTTAGTCTTGGATGCATTGTTTGGAACCTGCCCAGTGGATGCTAGTTCAGGAGGCATCCAGAGACTTGGGCATAGTTTACACATGGAATTTGGGGTTTCCCTTACCTAGTTCTCTCCTTTCTGGGAGTTACTCCCTCAATTTCCAGCTACAGTGGAAACTCTGTCTTTTGATTCTTATGTGAGTAAGACTGGATTTTCTTTTTTTCTTTTTTTCTTTTTTGAGATGGTCTTACTCTGTTGCCCAGGCTGGAGTACAATGGCATGATCTCGGCTTACTGCAACCTCTGCCTCCTGGGTTCAAGGGGACCTTACTGGTCCCCTGCCTCAGCCTCCTGAATAGCTGGGATTACAGGCATGCACCGTCATGCCTGGCTAAATTTTTGTATTTTTATTAGAGGCAGGGTTTCACCATGTTGGCCAGGCTGGTCTCAAACTCCTAACCTCAAGTCATCTGCCCACCTTGGCCTCCCAAAGTGCTGGGATTACAGGCATGAGCCACTGTAACCGGCCAAGACTGGATTTTCTATCCAAGTTTTAGTAACTCCACAGAGGGCAGATTATGCTTTTCTTTTCTTTTGTGCAAAGAGCTGTTGAAATGTGCAGATCACCTAGTGCCTTTCCCTTCTTTCAATTGTCTTTTCCCTCCAGTTTCTGCCTGCTTGTTGGTTGCTCTCTGTGGCTTTCAGATATTTGTTTACCATATTTTGCAAGAGTCTATGGTTGTCATCTGAGGCAGGATTGGTTTGATAGAGATTCAAACTACTCAGCTCTTGGCAAAAGTCGAACCTATTTTTACCTGCTTTTTATCCTCTTGGTTTTCAATCAAAGCTTGTCTTTTGTGGACCTGGTTTTTATTGATTGAGTGCTGGGCATTGTGTATGAAAAAATTATAGAAATAATTTGAAATTCTGGATGATGTGATCTTTCTCCAGAGAGGATGTTCTTTTGCTTTTGGCAGACGGATAAGCTAGAGGCAGCTCATCTTATTCCAATTGGGGAGGAATTGAGATGATTCAAAGTTGGACTTCATCCTTGTGAGGGCTGATCTATTTCCAGGGTTCATTCAAAGGAAGCTGGGAATGTTTACCTGATTCCCCATCTTTCACAGATCCTCAACTCCAATTTTTGTCCCCTAGCCTCTGAGACTGCTGAAATTTCTGCTCAGCTTCTTGGCCTCCAAACTGTTACTTCAATTTTTAAATTAGCAAGTCCCTTGAGTGGAAATTTGCTGCCAAATACTGGGCTCACCTATCTTATATTTCCTCCCACTCTAGATCTTGGCCCCAAACTTACACTATCTTGGTAGCTCTCCAATACCTTCAAACGTAGTTTTTAATCCAGATTTTCTGGTTGTTTTTTCTCAGTGGGAGGGCTGATCCAAAACAAGCTATTCAGACTTTGCTGGATGTGGAATGCTACCACTCATTTCTAAATATTGCTATTTTCTCAACGGTTTCAGTTTAAAAAAATTTCTGGACTAAGAGTTAATTTTGATGTTGTTTATTTCTACTTCCATCTCATCAAACTCAGAGGAAGTGACCTATATAATTTATGATATGTGTTAAGATTTATTTTAAGGGATAATACAGTCAGCATTTTGTTTCATGGATGGTTGAAAAGAGTATCTATTTTCTGTTTGATGGGTAGAAAATTATATCTATCATCTATCTAATAAATTAAACTTGTTGAGTATGCCATTCAACTCCCTGTATCCTTATTTACTTTATATTTACTTATTTTAAATTTATTTATTTTTGATGTCATTTCTGAGGGAGGTGGACACTAAAACATACCACCATTTTGGGGATTTATTTATTTCTCGTTTCTTTTCCATCAGTATTTGCTTTGTATATTTTTAAGTCATGCTAAAATTACATAGAAGTTCAGTTGTTTTATTTTTCTGGTGGTTTGTCATATTTTCTCCTTTAATAAGTTTTACCTAAATTAATTTTTCTACATTTGTACAAATACTACCTTCTGATGGTTATCATTTGTGTGGTAGAGTTTCCAAATATGGTTGCCAACAATTCTTCCTGTCCCTATAAGTGCATCTGCCTGCAGAAGTGGAGTCTAATTCCCTTGACCTGAAATCCAGGCTGGCCTTGTGACTTGCTTTGGCTGACAGAATGTGGCAGAACTGACATGGTGCCAATTCCTTGCCTAGCCCTTAAGCAGCTCCAGGAGTTTTCAACATCATGCTTTGGCAACACTACCGCCACGAAGTACAGACGTTCACGCAAGACTGAGTGATGGGACACGGTGTGGAGAGAGCCTTCACATTGGAGCAGGTGCCAGATGTAAGTAAAGCTTCTTGGATCTTCCAGCCCAGCCACATACTGAATACAACCACGTGAGGGTCACCAGATGAGTCCACATGGAGCAGAAGGACAGCCCAGCCCAGCCCTGACAGAGATCTTGACCCCTACAATACTGAGAAATAAGAAATCGTTACTGTTTTGCACTACTACATGTTTGGGAGTTATTTGGTACTCAGCAATAAAGAGCTGAAACAATTTGTTTGGTATATTTTCTCCCATTTATTCAAATCTTGAGACCATATTTGTATTAGTTTGTGTGTTTTCTCATTATTAAATTTTGGGAGTTCCTTCTTATCCTGGATACAAATCCTTTATAAGATATACAAGTTGAAAATATTTTCTCTCAGTATGTGGTTGTCTTTTCATTCTTTCAATAGTGTCTTTAGGCCAGGCATGATGGCTCACGCCTGTAATCCCAACACTTTGGGAGGCCAAGGTGGGTGGATTACCTGAGGTCAGGAGTTCAAGACAAGCCTGGCCAACATGTGGAAATCCTATCTCTACTAAAACTACAAAAATTAGCCAGGTGTGGTGGCGCACACCTGTAGTCCCAGCTACTAGGGAGGCTGAGGCAGGAGGGCTGCTTGAACCTGGGAGGCAGAGGTCGCAGTGAGCCGAGATCTTGCTACTGCACTCCAGCCTGGGCTACAGAGTGAGACCCTGCCTCAAAAAACAACAAACAAACCAATAGTGTCTTTAAAAAAGGAGGAGTTCTTAATTTTGGTGAAATTCAATTTATCGTTTTTTGTTTCTCTCATGGATCATGCTTTTGGTGTCATAGCTGAGAGAACTTTGCTCATCCAAGGTAACAAAGATTTCTGCATAGTTTTCTTCTAGAAGTTTTATAGTATTAGGTTTTACACTTACACCTATGATTCATTTTGAGTATGGTGAACGGTATGGATGTAGGTTCATTTTTTTCCGTATGGATATGCAATTGTTTCAGTACTATTTATTGAAAAGACTATCCTTTCTCAGTTTAACTGCCTTGCATATTTGTTGAAAATCAACTGACCATGTATAGGTAGGTCTATTTCAGAACTCTACTCTGTTCCATTGGTCTTTGTATCTATCGTTTCTCTAACACCAACTGTTTTGACTACTGAAGTTTTATAATGAATCTTTTTTAAAAAATAATTTCAACTTTTGTTTTAGATTCAGGGGTACTTGTGTTAGCTTGTTACCCGAATATATTGCATGATGCTGAGGTTTGGGATATGACTGATCCCAGTCTTGAAACCAGGTCATATGAGTTTTTCAATTTTACTTTTTTTTCCAAAATTACTTTGGGTATCCAAGTTCTGTTGCCTTTCCACTTAACATTTTCAATCAGCTCATTCTGTTGAGATTTCAATTAGAATAGAGTTGAGTCTATAGATCAGTTTAAGGAGAATTGACATCTTAAATATATTGAATTTTTCAATATATGAATAATGTATACCTCTCCAATTATACACGTTTTCTTTGATTTCTTTCATCAGTGTTTTGTAGTTTTCAGAATACATATCTTGCACAAATTTTGTTAGATTTATACCAAAGCATTTTATGTTTGTCGATACCATTGTAATTGGTACATTTTATTTTGATGTACAATTGTTCATTGCTATTATATTGAAACACAATTGATTTTAATGTATTACATTGTATCCTGAAAACTTCGTAACTTCTTTCACTTTAGTTCTTGTATCTTTTGTTAGATTCTTTGAGATTTTTCTACTAGACAATCATGTCCTCTCTGAATGGAGTTGTATTTCTCACTTTCCAAACTGTGTGTCTTTCATTTCTCTTTCTTGCCTCATTGCACCGTCTAGGACTTCCAGAACAACACTGAATAGGAGCAGCAGTAGTTGACATCCTTGCCTTGTCCCTCATCTTAAACTGGAAGTATTCAGTCTTTCGCCATTAAATAAAATGTTACTTGTAAGAGCCTTGTTGATGCCCTTTGCCAGGTTGAGGAACTTCTGTTAGTTTGCTGAGAGATTTTTTAATCCTAAATAGATGCTGAATTTTATTTCAAAAAAATTATTCATATAATGAAATCATCATGTTTTTTTCTTCCTTTGTCTTTTAATTATTTAGTAAATTAAATTGATTGTTTTATAAATGTTAAACTGACCTTGTGTTTCCATGAGAAATTCCACTAAGCCACACTTTTGTTTATATATTGTTGGATTTGATTTTCTAGTATTTCATGGAAGATTTTTGCAGCTATGTTCATGAGCGATATTAGTTTGCAGTTTTCCTTGCTGTCTTCAAAAAATGAGTTGGAAACTGGTCCCTATTCCTTTTTTTTTTTTTTAACTTTTATTTTAGGTTTAGGGGTACATGTTATATAGGTGTCACAGGGGGTTTGTTGTACAGATTATTTGTCACCCAGATACTAAGCCTAATACCCGGTAGTTATTTTTTCTGCTCCTTTCCCTCCTCCTACCCTCCACCCTTAAGTAGACCCCAGTGTCTGTTGTTCCCTTGTGTTCATGAGTTCTCATCATTTAGCTCCCACTTATAAGTGAGAACATGCTGTATTGGTTTTCTGTTCCTGTGTTAGCTTGCTAAGGATCATGGTCTCCAACTCCATCCATATTCCCACAAAAGACAGATCTTATTATTTTTTAATAGCTGCATAGTATTCCATGTTGCATATGTACCACATTTTCTTTCTCCAGTCTGTCATTGATGGGCATTTAGGTTGATTTCATGTCTTTGCTATTGTGAACGGTGTTGCAATGAACATTTATGTGCGTGTCTTTATGGTAGAATGACTTATATCTCTGGGTATATACCCAGTAATGGGATTGCTTGGTTGAATGGTAGTTCTGTTTTTAGGTCTTTGAGGAATTGCCACACTGCTTTCCACAATGGTTGAACTAATTTACACTCCCACCAACAGTGTATTAAGTGTTCCCTTTTCTCCACAACCTCAACAGCAGGTTATTTTTTGACTTTTTAATAATAGCCACGCAGACTGGTGTGAGATGGTGTCTCACTGTTGTTTTGATTTGCATTTCTCTAATGATCAGTGATATGGAGCTTTTTTCATATTCTTGTTGGCTGCATGTATGTCTTCTTTAGAAAAGTGTCTATTCATGTCCTTTGCCCACTTTTTAATGTTTTTTTTCTTGTAAATTTGTTTAAGTTCCTTACAGATGCTGGATATTAGAACTTTGTCAGATGCTTAGTTTGCAAATATTTTCTCCTATTCTGCACATTGTCTGCTTACTCTGTTGATAGTTTATTTTGATGTGCAGAAGCTTTTACGTTTAATTAGATCCCATTTGTCAATTTTTGCTTTTGTTGCGATTGCTTTTGGCATCTTTGTCGTGAAATCTTTGTCCCTTTCTATGTCCAAGATGGTATTGCCTAGGCCCATATTCTTATATATTATGGAAAAGTTTGTACACAATTGGTGTTAGTTCTTCCTTAAATATTAGATATAATTCTCCAATAAAGCCAACTGGGCTTGAAGTTATCTTTGCTGTAAGTTTTAACATTGTAACTATGAATTTGATTTCCTTAATAGATATAGGACTAATCAGGTTACTTATTTCTTCTTTAGTGAGCTTTGATAGTTGACACCTTTCAAGGACTTTGTCCATTTTATCTAAGTGGTTAAATTTATGAAGATAGAATTTTTTATCAAATTATCTTATTATTTCTTTAATGTCTGTAGCATCTAAAGTCATATCCAACTTTCATTTCTAATATTTGTAACTTATATTTTCTCTTCCTTTATTCTTGGCCAGGTTGATTAGAGATCTATGAATGCTGGTAATGTTTTCAATGACAAGCTAATAGTTTCATTTGATTACTTTTCTACTCTCAATTTCATTGATTCCTGCTCATATCTTTATCATTTCTTTTCTTCTATTTGATTTGTGTTTGACTTGATCCTCTTTCTTGTTGATTGACTTAGGAACTTAGATAATTGATTTGAAACTTTATTCTTTTCTGATATAAATATTTGATGCTATACATTTTCTCTAAATACTGCTTTAGCTGCATCCAATAAATTTTGATATATTGTATTTTCATTTTCATTTTGTTATGTTGTATTTTCATTTTTATTCACTTTAAGATATTTTCTTATTGCCCTTGTGACTTATACTTTGACCCAGAGGTCATCTATAAATGTATTAGTTTCATTTCCAACCATTTTCCAATTATCTTTCTGTTACTGATCTTTTCTTTTTTGTATTTTATTTTATTTTTTTCTAGCCTATTATTGATCTTCAGTTTGATTCCATTATATATGATAACATATTTTGTGTAAATTCAATTATTTTAAATTTGTTTTTATTTTTTGGCCCAGAATATGATCTATCTTGATTAATATTTCATGTGTACCTGAACAGAATATATATTCTGTTGTCGGGCAGGATATTCTTTAAAATTGAATTAGGTGAAGTTTCATGATATTTTGTTTATAATTTTTCTGGTTTTTGTCTACTTGTTATTTTTATTACTAGAGGAAAATGTTGAAATCTCCAAGTATAATTGTGGAGTTGTCCATTTCTCCTTTCAATTCTATCAAATTTTGCTTCATGTATTTTTGAACCTCTGTTGTTACGTGTTCTTATGTCTTCTTGGTGAATTGACTTCTTTATTGTTATGTAATTTCCTTCTTTATCCACAGCAATACTCCTTGTTCTGATGTCTATTTTGTCTGATATTAATATAGCCACTCTAATTTTCTTTTAATTAGTGTTCGGAAGGTCTATCTTTTCTAACTCTTTTATTTTTACCCTGTCTATGATTTTATATTTAAAGTGGGTTTCTTGTAGACAGAATATAGTTGGGTCTTGCTATTTTTTTAAATCCAACCTGACCATATTTTTCTTTATTTGGTGTATTTAGACTCTGTGCCTTAATAAAATCATTGAAATGGCCAAAGTAAAATATAGCATTTTGCTTGCTGTTTTTTATTTGTTCCATCTGTTCTGTTTCTTTTTTCCCCCTTCTTTTGGATTGATTTTTTTTATGATGCTCACTAGTGGCTTATTATTTATACATCTTTAAAAATATGTTGGTAGTTGCCTTATGGTTTATAATACACATATATGATTGATATCAATCTACTTTCAAGTAATATTATACTGTTTCATGTGTAGTGTAAGGAACATACAATGGTATACTTCTGATTTCTCTCTCCTATCCTTTGTGCTATTTTAACATACATTTTACTTTTACATATACTATAAACCCATAATACATTGAATTTTATATTTAATTTAATTTAGGCTATTTCCATCACTTCATTTCTTAGTACAGATCCAAGCTACTATCTGGTATTGTGTTAGTCCATTTTGCATTGCTGTAAAGGAATATCTGAGACTGGATAATGTATAAAGAAAAGAGATTTAATTGGCTCACAGTGCTGCAGGCTGTACAGGAGGCACAGTGCCAGCATCTGCTTCTGGGGAGGCCCTCGGCAAGCTTACAATCATGGCAGAAGGCAAAGAGGGAGTAGGCAAATCATTTGATGAGAGAGGGAGCAAGAGAGAGAAGAGGGAGGGGCCACTTTTTTTTTTTTTTTTTTGAGATGGAGTCTCACTCTGTTGCCCAGACTGGAGTGCAGTGGTGCCATCTTGGCCCACTGCAACCTCCACTTCCTGGGTTCAAGTGATTCTCCTGCCTCAGCCTCCCAAGTAGCTGGGATTACAGGTGTGTGCCACCATGCCTGACTAATTTTTTGTATTTTTTTAGTAGAGACGGGGTTTCATCATGTTAGCCAGGATGGTCTTGATTTCCTGAACTCATGATCTGCCCACCTCCACCTCCCAAAGTGCTGGGATTACAGGCATAAGCCACCACATCTGGCCAAGGTGCCACATTTTTAAACAACCAGACCTCACGTGAACTGCCAGAGTGAGAACTCACTCATCACCAAGGGGATGGTGCTAAGCCATTCATTAGGGATCCTCCCCCATGATCCAAACACCTCTCAGCAAGCCCACCTCCAACACTGAGGATTACACCTCAACATGAGATTTGGATGGAAGAAACATCCAAACCATCTCAGATATCTTACTCCTTCTACCTAAAAAAGTTCTTTTAACATGTGTTCAGTGAGGATCTTTCAGTAATAAATGTTCTCAGTCTTTGTCTAAAAAGTTCTCATTTCTCCTAAGTTTTTTGAAAGATGTTCTTACTAAGTAGAAAATTTTAGGTTGACAGGTATGTTATCTTTCAATACTTTAATGATGTTACTCCAAGAACTTCTGAACTTGTGTAGTTTCTGCTGAGAGATCTGCTGTAGTTCCCATCCTTGTACCTTTGAATATAATGTGCCTTTTATTTCTGGCTGCCTATAAGATTCAAGATTTTCTCATAAATTCTCAGGGGTTTGAATATGATGTAATTCTCTCTTTAAAAAATTATCCTCCTTGGCATTCTCTAAGCTTCCTGGATCTGTGATTTGTTATTTGTTGTCTTTCATTAATTTTAGGGAGATTCTCAGCAATTATCTTTTTAAATATTTCTTCTGACCTGTTTCCTCTCTCTCTTCTACTTCTGGGATTCCAATTACAGGCATATTAGACCGTTTGACATTGTCCCACATCTGTAGGTACTAACTTAGTCCTTTTACCACTTCCTAAATGATGCAGTTTCCTGAAGTAAATAACTTAACTCCATTTACCTCCTTGTGATCTTTATGATATTGTTATCATATATTTTACTTTCATCTACGTATAAACCTCACAACACATTTGTGTCATTGTTATGAACAGTTTAAAAATATTTGCCCTGGTATTTGTCTATTTTTCTTCACTCTTTCCTGAAGTTCTGTACATCTCTCTGGACTCAGTTTCCTAATCTGAAGAAGTCTTCTTTACTCTGTGAAGCTTCTGGCAATAAATTTTTCAACCTTTGTTTATTTGAAATATTATTGTTTCACCTTCAGTATTTTTTTTTCAAATTTTTGGAGAAACATTAAGAGGACATCACCTTCAGTTTTGAAGAGTATTTTGTTGTGTGTAGCATTCTAAGTTGCCAGAATTTTCCCTTCTATACTTTAACAATTTCATTATGCTGTGTTCTGTCTTCTGGGATTTCCATTGAAAAGTCAGCTTTACATCTTACTGTCTTTGAAGATGGGTAATGTGTCTTTTTCCTCCCTGTGTCTCTTTCTATTTTAAAATAATCTCTATCTTTTGTTTTCAACAATTTATCTATAATGCCCTTTGATGTGGTTTTCTTTATTTTTAACCTCCTGGGTTTGCTGAACTTCCTGTATTTTTTGGTTACTCCCATTTTGCAGTTTTGAAAAATTCTGTCATTATCTCTTCAAATGTTTTTCTACTCCATTTTCTTTCCTCTCTATTCCTGGAACTACAATTACACAATGATAAGAGAGGAAAGAGAGGAAGGCTTTTTTTTTTTTTTTTTCACTGTGTCACCTATGTCTTCGTTCTATATTTTCCATTCATTTGCCTTCTTCCATGTTTCTGACTTATCTAAATATTTTCTTTGGACCTATTTCCCTCTTCACTAATTGCCTTTTCAGCTGCATCTAAACTACTGTTAAGCTCATTTAATGAGTTTTTTAGTTTTGATATTCTTATTTTAGAATGTTCACTTGATTATGCTTGTACATTTCAAATATCCGTTAATATTTTCCATCTTTGCATTCATTTTGTCCATCTTTTCCACAATTTTATGTAACACACTAATTGTAGTTATTTTAAAGCCCTTGTCTAATAACTCCATTATCTAGTTTATCTATGGCTTTGCTTCTTTGTTTTTTCTTCTATTGATTATTGGTCACATTTTCCTCTCACTGTACATATCTAACAATTTAAAAAATTATGCCACACACTGCACATAAAAGAATCACAGAGGCTCCAGATTTCCCCGTTCCTCTGTTAAGCAGATAGGATGGGAAAGCTGATCACCTCAGTACAATCAGGAATCGAGGTGGGTCAAGACCGAGTTGCACTTTTAGTAAGTCTCAGACTATCTCTGATTCACTCCTGTTCTTTGGGCCTGGTTCTCCTGGGCTTCTGATTGAGAGGCTGGAAGATCTCTATCTTGTCCACTCTAAATGATGGTGAGAGATTCAGATCCTTCCTTTGGAGGTTTGAGCTTAGTTCTTTAGTCTCTTGATGGGGGGGTCCCCTGTGTTGGTGGCAGTCCCCTCCCTCTGTTGGGATTCAGCACAGTGAAACCACCGGAGATTTCACTCCACTTTCCAGCAGTTTTTGGCCCAGCCACTCAGCCTCCACACAGACCCGGAACTCAAATAATGCTCTGCGAGGAACACCAGCCACACATTGGGAATTCCTTTAGTTTTCACCCATCACATGGGCATTACAAGAAAGCCACCAAAAGCTTTTTTGGCTTCTCTTTCCTTCATCAGAGACTCTCAGCCTGAGTTAAGCGAGATCTTCAGTCCAAGCCTAGAACTGGGAAATGCTACCAGAGAGGAAAACAGTTACTGTAACCCCACAAGGGGCTCACCTTGCCTGCTGCCTAGCCAGAGCAGATTTAGCAAGACAGCGGAATTGCAATAGAGAGTAATTCACACAGAGCTGGCTGTGCAGGAGATTGGATTTTTATTATTACTCAGATTAGCCTCCCTGAGCATTTGGGGAGCAGGGTTTTTAAGGACAACTTGGTGGGTGGGGGGAAGCCAGTGAGCCGGGAGTGCTGATTGGTCAGGGATGAAATCACAGGAAGTAGAAGCTGCCTTCTTGTGCTGAGTCAGTTCATGGGTGGGGGTCAAAAGATCAGATGAGCCAGTTTATTTATCTGGGTAGTGCCAGCAGATCCATCAAGCGTAGGGTCTGCAAAATGTCTCAAACACTGATCTTAGGGGCAGTTTAGAGAGGGTCAGAATCTTGAAGTCTCCAGCTGCGTGACTCCTAAACCATAATTTCTAATCTTGTGGCCGATGTTAGTCCTACAGCAATCTAGTCCCCAGGCAAGAAGGAGGTCTTCTTTGGGAAAGCACTGTTTTAAACTTTAAACTTTGTTTTAAACTATAAAGTATAAACTAAGTTTCTCCCAAAGTTAGTTCAGCCTACGCCCAGGAATGAACAAGGACAGCTTGGAGGTTAGAAGCAAAATGGAGTCAATTAAGTTAGATCTCTTTCACTTTCTCAGTCATAATTTTGCAAAGGCGGTCTCATTATGATCACCAACTTACCTAGGGAGAATTCTTCCCTCTCTGGATTTTAGTTCGTCTTGACCTCCTTACCATAGCTCAGTGATGCCTCTAATGACTTTGCAATTTATTTCCTTTTTACCTAACTAATGAAGTGAGAGGATTGGCCAGCCATAACCTACCATATCCTACCGAGAAACAGAAATCTCCTTCCAATAAATGTTTAAGACATATTTAAACTTGCATTTTTCTATGTATGTCTAGAGTTCCTCCATGTTTCTATCCTCTCCTTGAAGAAGTTAGTGACACTTTCACTCCCCATCCTTACTCCTGAATACATTCCACATTGAAATTATGTGGGGTTTTTGTTCCTACATTGTTATTGTCATCATTGCTATTGCTGCGCTAGCTGTTGCTGCTATTATGTTATGCAAATATTAGACTTAGCTCCAAAGTTTTACTTTTTTAAAATCACTGTTTCCTGTACTCTTTGTCTTTTTGGCCTTGTGTTCACTTTCTTTTTCTTGAGTACATTCTCGAGCAGTTCCTTTAGAGTCTGTGAGTAATAAATTTGTTTACAGAGAATCTGTCCAAAACATCTCATTTTCCTCTCACTTTTTTTTTTTTTTTTTGATTGAGACAGTCTGGCTCTGTCACCCAGGCTGGAGTGCACTGGCACCATCTCAGCTCAATGCAACCTCTGCCACCCGGGTTCAAGCGATTCTCATGCCTCAGCCTCCCCAGTAGCTGGGACTACAGGTGCGCACCACCATGCCTGGCTAATTTTTTTGTATTTTTAGTAGAGACAGGATTTTGCCATGTTGACAAGGCTGGTCTCGAACTCCTGACCTCAGGTGATCTTCCCGCCTCGGCCTCCCAAAATGTTGGGGTTACAGATGTAAGCCACTGTGCGGGGCCTCCTCTCACTTTTGAAGTCTAGTTAAGATAGGTATATGATCTTAGGATCAAAATAATTTCCTAGAGAATTTGAATCTCTTTTTCCATTGCCTTCCAATGTTGTTAAAGAGAAGTCACTTGCCAATCTAATTCTTATTTCTCTGAGAATAAGTAATCTTGCTCTCTTTCTCTCTCAAGACTTTTCTCACTGAAATTTTACCCATGTCTAGGAATCCCTGTACCTCTGACCTCTGCCCCCCAAAATTCTCTTACTTAGCACCTGATTGATCCTCTCAATCTAAAGATTCTTGTATTTGTTCACTTTGAGGAAAGGTCCTCTATTGATTGATTGATTATCTTTTCTCCATTTTCTCCTTATGGGAACTTCTACTAAGTACTAGATAAATATTGAAACTTCTGTGTGTAGTCTCTATGCCATTTAATTGTGTGGGGTTTTTGCACTACAGTCTGAGAGAATCCCTCAGCTTATTTTAAATTAATTCATTCTTTCAAGAGCAGTTTTGAAATATGTCCACGATTCAGAAAAATATAAAGAATAAGTAATATAATAAACAGACTAGCACATATCACCCAACCACTCAAACTTGTCAGATTGTAACATTTCCCCATATTTGATTCCTATCTTTATTTTATTTCATTTTGTGTGTGGTGTGTGTATGTGTGTGTTTTGAGACAGAGTCTCACTCTGTCACCAAGCTGGAGTACAATGGTGCAATCTTGGCTCACTGCAACCTCAACCTATTAGGTTAAAGTGATTCTCCTGCCTCAGCCTCCTGAGTAGCTGGGACTACAGGCACATGCCACCATGCCCGGCCAATTTTTGTATTTTTTATTAGAGACGGGGTTTCACCATGTTGGCCAGACTGGTCTTGAACCAAGTGTTCTGCCTGCCTCAGCCTCCCAAAGTGCTGGGATTACAGGCATGAGCCACCATGCCCGACCTGGTCTTTGTGATTTCTAATTACCTTTTTTATCATATGGTACACTTAAAATAAGTGAGTCCTATTATTGTATAGGATAGGACGCACTTATTACAAATTAAGTATTATTTGTATACGATAGAACTCACTTATTTTTTAAGTGTACCATATGATGACTTTGGTCATTGTGTGAAATTCTGTAGCCATCAGCACAATCAAAATATAAAACAATTCTGCCAACCAAAAAAGTTTCCTCCTGCCCCTTTGCAGTTGATCCCCTGCCCTTTCCTGGCCTTAGACAACAACTGCTTTCTGTCACTATAGTTTTGCCTTTTCTGGCATTTTCTGTAAATGGAATCAAGCAGCACAGTCTTTTATGTTTGATTTCTTTCACTTGGCATAGTATTTCTGAGATTCAACCATGTTTTTGCATGTGTTATGAATGGTTCATACTTTTTATTGCTGAGTAGTATTCCCAAGTATGGATAATACGATTAATTTATCCATGTACTAGTTGACAAACATTTGAGTCACTTCCAGTTTGGGGCTATTCTGAATAATACAATTATGAATATCTGTGTGTATTTTTTTTTTTTTTTGAGATGGAGTCTTACTCTGTCACTCAGGCTGGAGTGCAGTGGTGTGATCTCGGCTCACTAAAACCTCTGCCTCCTGGGCTCAAGCAATTCCCCTGCCTCAGCCTCCCAAGCAGCTGGGATTACAGGCTCACACCACCACACCTGGCTAATTTTTTTGTATTTTTAGTAGAGATGGGTTTTTGCCATGTTGGCCAGGCCAGTCTCGAACTCCTGACCTCAAGGGATCTGCCCACCTTGGCCTCCCAAAGTGCTGGGATTACAGGCGTGAGCCACCATGCCTGGCCAAATATCTGTGTATTAGTCTTTGTGTGGACATATATTTTAATTTCTCTTGGGTAAATACTTGGAAGTAGAATCGCTGTGTTACAGGGTAAGTTTATGTTTAACTTTGTAAGATGATAACATACTCTGTTCCAAAGTGGCTGTGCCATTTTGCATTTCCACCAGCAATCTATGAGAGTTCCAGTTGCTCCATATCCTTGCCAACACTTGGTATTGCCAGTATTTTTAAGTTTAGTGTGTAGTGGTACTTCGTTATTATTTTAATTTCATTTCTCTAAGGACTAGTGGAGTATCTTTTCATGTAATTATTGTCATTCATGTATCTTCTTTTCTGAAATTTCTGTTCAAATCTTTTGCCCATCTTCGTCTTACCACATTGTAAAGATTCTTTATATATTTTGGGTATGTTTTTGTTTTTGTTTTTGAGATACAGTCTTGCTTTATCACCCAGGCTGGAGTGCAGTGGCGCAATCTTCACTGCAACCTCCACCTCCCAGGTTCAAGCAATTCTCCCACTTCAGCCTCCCAAGTAGCTGAGATTACAGGAGCACATTATCGCGCCCAGCTAATTTTTGTATTTTAGTAGAGAGGGGGTTTCAACACGTTGGCCAGGCTGGTCTCAAACTCCTGACCTCAGGTGATCCACCCGCCTTGGCCTACCAAAGGGCTGGGATTACAGGCATGAGCCACTGCACCCGACCTTTGTTTTTGTTTTGAGACAGGTCTTGCTATGTTGCCAGGCTGGTTTTGAATTTCTGGGCTTAAGTGATCCTCCTGCCTCAGCCTCCTGAGTAGCTGGGACTAGAGGTGCATCGCTGCTCCTGGCTCCATGTATGTTTTTTAATGTAAATTTAATTGAAGTATAATCATCCAAGTTATACTGACTGCATCAAAAAAGGTATATAGTGGGCTGGGCGTGGTGGCTCATGCCTGTGATCCCAGCATTTTGGGAGCCCAAGGCAGACAGATCACCTGAGGTCAGGAGTTCGAGACCAGGCTGGCCAACATAGTGAAACCCCATCTCTATTAAAAATACAAAAGTTAGCCAGGTGTGGTGGCATGCGCCTGTAGTCCCAGCTACTCAGGAGGATGAGGCAGGAGAATTGCTTGAACTCAGGAGGCAGAGGTTGCAGTGAGCCAAAAGCATGCCACTGCACTCCAGCCTGGGCAACAGAAAACAGAGCAAGACTCTGTCTCCAAAAAAAAAAAAAAAAAAAAACTAAAATCTGTCATTCTGCAATTGCCTATTTTCTTCCACTAGGCATCATATTTTAAAAATGTATCCCTGTGGATACATGTTGCTTTAGGTAATTCATTTTACCTGTTGTATAGGATTCTGTAATGGGATTAAAACATGATTTATTTATCCGTTCTCTGTTGAATGATAGGTTGCTTCCAATTTTTTGCTATTTCAAACAGTTCTGCAGCGAACACTTTTATACATATTTCCGTACACGCATAAGAGCTTCTCTAAGCAAACACCTAGAAGAGGCACAGGGGCTGCATATCTTTAAATTGATTCCAATTTTCTGTTTAGCTGTATTTATGCTACTATTCAGCCAGCCTACTGAGTTTTAAATTTGAACAATTATTTTAAATTTCCAAGATCTTTTAGTGATTCATTTTAGTAACAGCCTGTCCTCAATTCATGAATATGTTATCTTCTCCCATCTCCCTCGGGATAGTAACTGCACACTTTAAGGTCTTCGCGGGGCACGATGGCTCACGCCTGTAATCCCAGCACTTTGGGAGGCCGAGGCGGGCAGATCACGAGGTCAGGAGATCGAGACCATCCTGGCTAACACGGGGAAACCCCATCTCTACTAAAGATACAAAAAAATGTAGCCAGGCTTGGTGGCGGGCACCTGTAGTCCCAGCTACTCGGGAGGCTGAGGCAGAAGAACGGTGTGAACCCAGGAGGCGGAGCTTGCAGTGAGCCGAGATTGCGCCACTGCACTCCAGCCCGGGTGACAGAGCAAGACTCCGTCTCAAAAAAAAAAAAAAGGTCTTCTTTGGTTAGTGTTTGCTCTTGAAGTCTTTTCCCTCGGGTCTCAGGTCTTCTCTTTGTTGAGTCTGATGCTCTCTTTCGGGGTCGACTTTGCTCAAATACTTGGGCATTCTTGGTTTTCTGCTCACCTTTGCTTTGGGAATTCTGATCTGCCTGCCTCTGAAGGACGGTGTTGACCACAAGGGTTTGCCTCTGATACTCACCATGAAGGCATGATACTAGTGGACTGTGACAGAAGTTGACGTTTTTCCCATTTCCTAGAGTGCCACTAGATACTCTAGGGCAGTGGTCCCCAACCCCCAGGCCAAGGGACCTGTACTGGTTTGTGGCCTGTCCTACCTGGCCTGCACAGCGGGAGGTGAGTGGCAGGCGAACAAGCATTACCACCTGAGCTCCACCTCCTGTTAGGTCAGTGGTGGCATTAGATTCCCATAAGAGCACAAACCCTATTGTGAATTGAGCATGCAAGGATCTAGGTTGCATGCTCCTTATGAGAATCTAATGCCTGATGATCTGAGGTGGAACAGTTTCACCCCAAAACCATTCCTTCCCCCCACCCCCTCCGTGGAAAAGCTGTCTTCCATGAAACCGGTCCCTGGTGCCAAAAATATTGGGGGTGACTGCTTTAGGGCATGTTCTGACTCTGAGACCTAAATATTCCCTTGCACACCTCCGGCTTGTGGGCAAACTCCACTGCTGCTGGGTGTTCAGCATGAGTGATGGGTTGGGTGGGGGTGCTGGGGGCAGTTGGGCAGTGAGGGGCTGGCCAGCTTGGCTGCTCTAAACCCCTCAACTGCTAACTCTCATGACTGCCCCAGGCTGTCTCACTGGTCTGAGTATTCCTGGGTTCTGTTGACTGAGCTTGGAGCACTCCTGGAGCCAGCCCTGCCTCGCACGGTGAATCTCTCCTCCTGCGGCAGAGACACTGTGAGCCCCTCTGTCAATCCAAGCCTGTCTACTTTCCATCTTTCAGGAACTCCAAAGTTACTGGTCCACTGAGGATTCTCTGTCTTGTTTTCTACAACTGTTATAGATAGTATACATTTATTTGAATATATATATTTTTTTCTGACAACATGAGATTTAGAGACAGAAGTGTATGCCCGTTCTGTCCCTTTTGCTCACTCTTCTGTGCTTCTTATCTTCCTTATATTTATTTATTTATGTATTTATTTATTTATTTGAGATGGTGTCTTGCTCTTGTCACCCAGGCTGGAGTGCAGTGGTGCCATCTCGGCTCACTGCAACCTCCGCTTCCCGAGTTCAAGCGATTCTTCTGCCTCAGCCTCCTGAGTATCTGGGATTGCAGGTGTGTGCCATCATGCCCGGCTAAGTTTTGTATTTTTAGTAGAGACGGGGTTTCACCAGGCTGGTCTCAAAGTCCTGACCTTAAGTGATCCACCTGCCTTGGCCTCCCAAAGTGCTTGGATCACAGGCGTGAGCCACTGTGCTCGGCCCTTATCTTCCTTAAATTCAGTCTTCATTGGATCTCTCTGACCGTGGGTCTCTCGGTTTCTCTCTGGCTGTGTGTGTCTCTCTGGGTCTCTGGCTCTGGCTGTTCTATTTCCATGTCTGTCTGTGGCTCCATCTCAGTTCTCTACTCACGCTTCTCTCCCTCTTCCTGGTCCTCCGAGCCCCTCTGCCTCATCAGGCCCCTCATCTCGGTGGCTGCTCCCCATCAGCGTGAGGCTCTGGTCCCCAGGGCTGGCTGGCTCTGGAGCAGTTTGCGGGTGGGGGAGCCCCAGATTGCTGCAACATGGAACAAGGATTTCCAACACATGCTCCCCCTGGCAGCCTGCCACCACAGCTTGCTGCCTGCCAACATCACACTTCAACTTAAAGAGGGAAAACTGCCAGACCAATGTTTTAGCTACAGCCCCGTGTCAGGGTTGCACGGGGAATCTCGCAGCAGCCCCTGCCAGGAGCTGGAGCTGAGAGGGGATTAGGGAAGGGGCTCTGGGCTGCTGGGTGGTGATGGGGGGTCCCGGATGCCTCCCTCCCTGGCCTCCCTGGTTCTAGGTACCAGAAAGTTTGCCTGGAATCCACTCTGGGCTCTGGGCTGAGCTGAGTTCCTCTGGGCTCTCCCCAGGATCAGGGCTTCCCGTATAGTCCCCTCCTGGGTAGGTATAGGTCACCAGTGGTCCTGCTTCTTTCGTCATTGTCTCTCCCCACCCCCACGCCACCCACAGAGTAGCTGCCTCTTTCATCCACAGGCAGGATGGCTCTGTGCTCTGAGCCAAGCATCCCTGAGCACAGGGAATGGCCTGAAACAGAGGACATGTCAGTGGGATCACTCTGGCTTACTGGTCAAGAGTTAGGAAATGTGCCAGGCATGGTGGCTCACGCCTGTAATCCCAGCACTTTGGGAGGCCAAGGCAGGTGGATCACCTGAGGTCAGGAGTTTGAGACCAGCCCGACCAACAGGGTGAAACCCTGTCTCTACTAAAAATACAAAATTAGCCGGGCGTGGTGGCACATGCCTGTAATCCCAGTTACTTGGGAGGCTGAGGCACGAGAATTGCTTGAACCCAGGAGGCAGAGGTTGCAGTGAGCCAAGATCGTGCCACTGTGCTCCAGCCTGGGCAACACAGTAAGACTCTGTCTCAAAAAAAAGAAAAAAAGAAGAGTTAGTAAATGTCAGAGACTGGTGTGGAAGCACACATCCTCACCGATGAGGGAATGCCCATCCCTTTCGGTGCAAAATCTCCATATTTTTCTAGGACTTACCCCTGGCAGTATAGATATGCCCATCCTTGCCAATGTGGACATGCCCATCTACAGAAACACTCATTCTAGCAAATGCCAGGATTTCCATTTATGCGAGTTTAGAAAAGTGCCTATCTCTATCTGCATAGAGCACACTTCCCTGCCAGTGTAGACTCACCAGCTCCTTCAGAAGAATCATTCCTGTCCCCGTGGACACTCCCAGCTCAACCACTGTAGATTCCTTTGTTCCCATCAGTGTAGAAGCAGCCACACGTGTGAGCTCTATTTCTATCACTCTAGGAGTGCCCCCTTGCTAACTCCCACCAGGGACTAACTCCCACACATTCTCTCTAGATGTCCCTTCTCCCAGGCAGCCTTCCCATCTTCCAGGGAAGATTCCCATTCCCTGCATATGCAGAGACTCATTCAGGGCAAAGGAGAAGCATGCTTATCTCTACAGTATAGAAGCGCCTGGCATGGTTGGTGTGCTATTTGGTATTCCTCCTGGTGTGAATGCACCCCGTGGTCCAGCATGAATAGAATAAGCCCATGCCAGAACGGGGGCAATGCGTCTTTTAGGAGTACAGTGGCTCCTAGAGCAGCAAACGTAAGCACATGCATGTGTGTAAGCGTAGAAGTAGTCATTTTAACTAGTATAGAAACACCCATCCTTGGCCAGGCACAGTGGCTCACACCTGTAATCCCAACACTTGGCGAGGCCAAGGCAGGCAGATCACCTGAGGTCAGGAGTTCAAGACCAGCCTGGCCAACATGTTGAAACCTCATCTCTACTAAAAATACAAAAAATAGCTGGGTGTGGTGAAGGGTGTCTGTAATCCCAGCTACTTGGGAGGCTGAGGCAGGAGAATCGCTTGAACTTGGGAGGTGGAGGTTGCAGTGAGCCAAGACCATGCCATTGCACTCCAGCCTGGGAAACAAGTGTGAAACACTGTCTCAAAAAAAAAAAAAAAAACCACGCATCCTTAAGAACATAGAGGTTGCCGATCCCACCAGCATAGAAGTATCCATCAATATGGAGCCATGTACTAGCGGCAGTATAGAAGCTTCCAGCTCTGCCATTATAGATGCACCCATCTGCTATCAGAGCCCAGAAGGCCCCTTGAGACACCTGGCAGACCCAGAAGGAGCCTGTATCAATGAGGAAGGGCAGCAGGGAGGGGTGGGGCGGGGAGGAGTCACCTGATCAAACCTCCAGCCTGCGGAAGTGCCGGCTGCCAATATAAACAGATAAGCACTAATAATCACTCTTTCTTAAGAGCCCCACTTGTGCGTCCCATTTTCCTGAGGACGCCACCTGCACAGCTGTTCCTAATCAAGGACCATTTAATTCGTTCCTAGATCATTGTCTGCACTAATTGTCTTAAACAAACCGAAGTTCATTTCACCTTATTCCCCTAGGGCCTGGAGGGCTTCTAATTACCTGTAGGTGGTTCTCCATGCAGCCCAGCTTCATTAAAGATCACAATATGTTCCTCTAATAGGTTTCCCATTAAAATCCAATGGGTTCCCATCAAAATGAGTTATGTCCCAGAAAAAAAATCCACTAAAATATATTTTAATTAAAGTGAATTAAATATTGCATATGTCTGTTTCTGCCAACAGGTTGCACTTGAGACTGATACTAGCAGAAAACAGAGGAGAGAGGTGGGAAAAAGTGGGAAGGAGGGGACAGGAAAGCTCAGTTGTGAGATGAAAAGCTTTGGGATCAGACGGTGGCTGTGCAACTCCTGGCAGGGTGACTGTGGACAAGCTCTCTTTGAGCCTCAGTTTCCTCATCTCCAAAATGGCAATAATAATCCCAAGCTTGCAGCTTATTTTTGCCAAGATTAGAGACTTTATACATATATATGTATAAAGTGCTTCATACATAAGTACTCAAGAGATATCACCATTGTTAATAATATTATAACTAAATGTTGTATTAGTCAGCTGTGCTGTGTAACAAACAACATCTCCCCCACCAAATCTCAATGGCTTACAGCAACAAACCTTAATTTCTCACAAGGACTATAGGTTAGCTCCACCCCATGTGTTTTCTTGTTCTGGGACTCAGGGTGAAGGCACAGCCCCACTCTGGGACACGTCACTCTCAGGACAGAGAGCAGAAGTGCAGGAGAGCAAGCTGGACCATGCAACTGCAATTAAAGCTTGTGCTAGATGTGCACAGGTCATGTTGCTCCCTTCCCAATGGTCAGAGGAACTCACTGCAAAGGTGCAGAGAGCTGTAGTCCTGCCTACCAGGAGGCAGGGCAAAGTTGGGGCTGGAAAATCCTCTTACAAAGAAGGGAATGAGTTTTATTGTCAACAATAAAACCATATATCACAACCCTATCATTAGGTATTATAACAGTGTTTCCCAAGCTTGCCTGATGATAAGAATCTCAGGGGGAGGGAGGAAGAAAAATATAGAGACTGAGTCTCACCTCAGAGCTACTAAGTCAGGTTCCCCAGGGGAGGGTCCTAGGAATCTGTATTTTTTAACAAGTATCAGATTATGTTTTTTTTTTTTTCTTGAGATAGAGTCTCTCTGTTGCCTCCCAGTTTCAAGAGATTCTCCAACCTCAGCCAAATAGCTAGGATTCCAGGAACCTACCACCTGCCCAGCTAATTTTTGTGTTTTTAGTAGAGACAGAGTTTCACCATGTTGGCCAGGCTAGTCTCAAACTCCTGACCTCAGGTGATCCACCCACCTCAGTCTCCCAAACTGCTAGGATTACAGGTGTGAGCCACTGTGCCAGGCCAGATCATCTTTATCATTAGAAACGTTTGAAAAACATGATTTTAGAGAATAGTGGATAGGCACATGGGCTTTGAAATAGATGTGAAATTGCAAACTGTCTCCACCATATATTAGCTATGTAATCATGGGACGTTTTAAAAATCTCTCTGATTCTCAGTTTCTTCATTTGTGGAATAAGATAATGCACACAAAGCACATAGCATAGTGTCAGGTACAAGGCAAGCCTTCCATAAACGTGAGCTCTTTCTATTCTTTAAAAGATCTTATTTTTTAAGAGCCGCTTCAGGTTAACAGAAAAAATGAGCAGAAAGTATAAAGAGTTCCCATATGCTCTCTGCCCCCACATAGGTACAGCCTCTCCCATCAGCCACATCCCCACAAGAGTGGTCCATTTGTTACAATTGACAAACCTGTATTGAGACATCATTATCACTCAGAGTCCATAGTTTAGCTCAGGGTTCAGTCTTGGGGTTGTACATTCTATGGCTTTGGACAAATGCATAATGACATTTATCCACCATTATAGTATCGTACAGAGTGTTTCTACTGCCCTAAAAATCCTCTGTGCTCCACCTATCCATCCCTCCAAGAGCTCTTCCTATTTTTAAAATAACAACGATAGTAATGATGATAATGAGTATAATGTGCACAGCTCAATGCATTGCAATAAATGGTAAACTCTAAGGACATCATATTACATTACGATAATGATCAGAATAAAATGCATAATGGAAATATATCATAATAATAATATCCATGTAAGGATTAAACAGGAAGAGCTATCTGCAGCAATAAACACACACTAATTTAAGCTCTGAACGCCTTAGTAATAGTCCTTGACCTTGGCTACACATTGGAATTACCTGTGGAACTTAAGAAATTCCCAGTGTCTTGTTCCCACCCCTCGGGATTCTGAGTTAATTAGTCTGGGATATGGTCCATGCTAGTCATGTTCTCTAGGTGTTTCCACTGTGCAGCCAAGTTTGAAACCCATGGCCTTGGAGCTCGCTACTCAAGGTGTGGTCCTCCCACCAGCCACAGCAGCAGCACCTGGGAGCTTATTAGAAATGTACAGTCTCAGGCTCCTCCTTAGACCTGAGGAATTAGAATTTGCAGTTTCACAAGACCCCTAGGTGATTTTGTGCACATTACAATCTGAGCAATGGCTGAGTGTGGTGGCTCAAGCCTGTAATCCCAGCACTTTGGGATGCCAAAGTGAGTGGACTGCTTGAGCCCGGGGCAACTTGGTGAAACCCTGTCTCTACAAGAAAAAAAAAATAGCCAGAGGTTGGTGGTGCGCACCTGTAGTCCCAGCTACTCGGGAAGCTGAGGTGGGAGGATTGCTTGAGCCCGGGAGTTTGAGGCCAGCCTGGGCAACATAGGGAGATCCCATATCTACAAAAATAAAAATAAAATTAGCCAGGAATGGTGGCACATGCCTGTGGTTGCAGCTACTCAGGAGGCTGAGGCGGGAGGATCGCTTGAACCCAGGAGGTTGAGGCTGCAGTGAGCTGTGATCCCGCCACTGCACTCCAGCCTGGGCAACGGAGGGAGACTCTTCCAAATAATAATAATTATTATAGTTATAACAACATCTGAGCAGCACTGCCTGGGGCACCTCATCACCTGCCCCCAGGCCACCTCCCCTACCCCTGCCCAGTGGTTGTGTTCCTCAGCCCCTCAGCAGCTCTCCATGTCGAGCAGTTTTTCTTTCCTTTTCTTTTTTTTTTTTTTTTTTTTTGAGACAGAGTCTTGCTCTGTTGCCCAGGCTGGAGTGCAGTGGTGCGATCTCAGCTCACTGCAACCTCGGCCTCCCAGGTTCAAGCAATTTTCCTGCCTCAGCCTCCCGAGTAGCTGGGATTATAGGCGCGTACCACCACGCCCAGCTAATTTCTTTGTATTTTTAGTAGAGACAGGGTTTCACCATGTTAGCCAGGATGGTCTCGATCTCCTGACCTCGTGATCCACCTGCCTCGGCCTCCCAAAGTGCTGGGATTACAGGCATGAGCCACCGCGCCCGGCGTCGAGCAGTTTTTCGATCACTTTCCTCTCTTGGCTTTCAGGACGCCACACACCCCTTTGGTTTTATACATTTCTGGCTCCTTTGCAATTTTTTCCTTGATTCTTCTCCTCTACTGACCTGTAAATGCTTGAATGCCCAAGGTCGGTGTTGGGTCCTCTCCTTCGCTGTCACATTCTATCTTTGGGTGTCCTCACCTGATTCCATGGTTTTAGATACCATCTATTTCAATGTAATTTTGTGGCTCCTGAGCCATGAGTAGTGTTGGGAAAATAAGTACCTGTGTCAGGGCCGACTTCAGGGACAGGTGGCCTGTGCAGCCCCTCATTTGATTCAATGCTCTGTGGTCACTGTCTTGAAATTTGCAAGTATTTTTGAGCAAGGGGCTGTGCATTTCCATTCTGCGTGGGATTTGCATTTGCAATTTGCATAATTTGCCCTGCAAATGATGTTGCTTGTCCTGACCTCTGCTCTACCAAGACTCCCAGGAGCGGGGAGCTCCCTGAAGGAGCAAAGAAGCTTGGAGTCAAAAAACGGCACAGCATGCCCACCATGAGCTTCCCCCACCCCAACTTATTCCTCTTCCAGGCTTACCCCTTTTTGGCAAATGGCACCCCCAATATTCTGCTTTTCAAGCCAAGAATCCTTGATCACTGTTTGCTCAACTCCACATGTATCCATCAACCTCTGAAATACATTTTGACACTGTCCCCTTCCTCTGCAGCTCAAGCCCTCCTTGTGTCTTGCTGGGGCATTTGTAACTGGTTCCCCCTGCCTCCTCTTGCCTCCAGAGCAGCCAGAATGGCCCTTGGTGGGAATGGGGGAGGAGGAGGTCGGATCTCAGCGTTCCTTAGGGAACACCTCCAATGGCTTCCTCCCTGCAGCCCCTGCTGACTCATTTCCTTCCTCCCTACCGCTCCTTCCTCTTGCACCCCACCCTCCAGCTAGACTGAGGGTCCTTCAGTGCTTTCCTCTGGGGTCTTTGCACAGGCTGTTCCCCTGCTTGGAACACTCTCCCTTCCCCCATCCACACCCTCCATCCCCCACAGGGCTGACTTCCAAGCTTCCCACAGCCCTTCCCCTGAACAGCCTTCCCTGACGCCCTTTCCCACTTGGGGCTGGTTGTACCCTGAGCTCCCCTGGGCCCTGGGGATCCCCATCCAGAACTTTTCTATTTTCATTTTCTTATTTTTGAGACAGGGTATCACTGTGTTGCTAGAGTGCAGTGGCATGATCTCGGCTTACTGCAACCTCTGCCTCCCAGGTTCAAGTGATTCTCCTGCCTCAGCCTCCCAAGTAGCTGGGATTACAGGCGCACACCATCACGCCCAGCTAATTTTTTGTATTTTTAGTAGAGACAAGGTTTCACCATTTTGGCCAGGCTGGTCTCGAACTCCTCACCTCAAGTGATCCGCCCACCTCAGCCTCTCAAAATGCTGGGATTACAGGCGTGAGCCACTGCACGGGGCCCAGAACTTTTCACACGCAATGCATTTTGATTACTTGCTTTCATGCCCATAGCCTCTGCTAGACTCTAATTTCCCTGAAAGGAAGGGCCATGTCTTTCCTGTTCACTTGTATCCCTGATCCCTAGCACTGCTCCTAGGACACAGTCAGGGCTTATTCAGTCTTTGTTGAATGAATGAGTGAACGAGTGAATTCCCCCAGCCTTTGCTGCTTCTCTAGCTCTGCTCATAGGCCAGAGTCCTGAGCAATGGGCCATTCTCTTATTTCCCAGGCTGGGGCCTCACTACAGTAGTCACCTACCATGCACCCATGGGGATAGTGCTAGGGACATAAACACAGTCCCATGAGCAGCCAAGAAAACTGCTGTCTCTTCTGGTCCCTTTGGTGACAGCTGCCTACCTGTGCCAATCCCTCTAGTGATCCTTTGGGGCTGTGGCTTCATTCCTCAGGTCCCTCCAGGCCACCTACCAGTGTAGCCATTGTGATCAGCTGCTCCCCATCCCCATTGCCCTGGCTGCCTGTGCTGGAGCTGGCTGTTTTCCCAACTCTGCATTCAGTGACAACCCATTGGTGGCTTGAAATCAGCCATGGTGTGAATATTTACACCATGGAAACTGGCAAATGCTACAAATTAGGGCCTTGCTGTTGAGGAGCTGGTCTACCAGCACCCCACTGGGTTCCATTCTGACTGCAGATCCAACACTCATTCAGACCCCTTGGGCTTTGACAGCCCTACTCTGTACCCAGCTTGACCAGGCTTCTCTCCTTCAGATAGAATCCAGTTACATTGGCCCCCAATCCCACCCACCAGACAGCAGGTATAGGACAAGACCATGAGCCTTCCCCAGAGCCTGGTCTGCTGGAAGACTAGCAGAAGGAACAACCATAGACCCCCTCAGCCCACCTAGCTCAGAAACAGTCTTTGAGATGGGCACTTCTGGCCTCTGCCCACCTCTTAGGGCACCTCCCCAGCTCTTACTGTCAAGCTGCACCTCTGGTGTGGATGTCACCCAGGGGACCCCTTTTTCTCATGGCCTCTCCATGCTCTAGCCACATGTGCATACCACCTCTCTCTGTCCTACTGGGCCACCCAGCCAGACTGCCTGGCACCCAGAGACCTTGCTTTCTCTTTTTACAGTATGACTATTGGCTTATTGATTATTTTACCCATTATTTTAATACATTTGGCCCCTGAACAATGCAGGAATTAGGGACATTAACCCCCTGCGTACTTGAAAATCCATGTATAACTTTTGACTGTCCTCAAACTTAACTACTGATAGCCTACTGTTGACCAGAAGCCTTACCGATAACAGTTGATTAGCGCATATCTTTTATGTTATGTGTTATAGACCGAATTCTTACAACAAAGTAAGCTTCAGAAAAGAAAATGTTATTAGGGAAATCATAAAGCAGAGAATATGTATGTACTATTCGTTAAGTCGAAGTGGATCATCATAAAGGCCTTCATCCTTATCATCTTCACGCTGAGTAGGCTGGGGAGGAGGAGGAGGGGTTGGTCTTGCTGTCTTGGGTGAAAGAAATGGAAGAGGTGGAGGAGGCAGAAGGGGAGGCGGGAGAGCAGGTAAACTCGGTGTAACTTTTATTTGAAAAAATTCACGTGTTGGCAGGGCACGGTGGCTCATGCCTGTAATCCCAGCACTTTTGGAGGCCAAGGTAAGGGGATTGCTTGAGCCCAGGAGTTTGAGATCAGCCTGGGCAACATGGTGAAACCCCATCTCTACAAAAAAATACAAAAAAAATTAGCCAGGCATGAAGGCACACACCTGTAGTCCCAGCTACTGGGGAGGCTGAAGTGGGAGGATCACTTGAGCCTGGGAGGCAGAGGTTGCAGTGAGCTCAGATCTCGTACCACTGCACTCCAGCATGGGTGACAGAGTGAGACTCTGTCTCAGAAAAACAAACAAAAAAAAGGCCGGGCGCAGTGGCTCACGCCTGTAATCCCAACACTTTGGGAGGCCGAGGCAGGCAAATCACGAGGTCAGGAGATCGAGACCATCCTGGCTAATACGGTGAAACTCCATCTCTACTAAAAATACAAAAAATTAGCCGGGGGTGGTGGCAGGCGCCTGTAGTCCCAGCTACTCGGGAGGCTGAGGCAGGAGAATGGCATGAACCTGGGAGGCGGAGCTGGCAGTGAGCTGAGATCACGCCACTGCACTCTAGCCTGGGTGACAGAGTGAGACTCCGTCTCAAAAAAAAAAAAAAAAAAGAAAAAAGAAAAAAGAGAAAAGAAAAGAAAAAAATCCACATGTAAGAGGACTCACACAGCTCAAAACCCATCTTGTTCAAGGGTCAACTATAGTTGTATTCATAATTAATATTTAATTAAAATAAATTAATACTTAATAAGTAATTACTGAGGCCGGGTGAGGTAGCTCATGCCTGTAATCCCAGCACTTTGGGAGGCCGAGGCAGGCAGATCACCTGCGGTCAGGAGTTTGAGACCAGCCTGGCCAACATGGTGAAACCCCATCTCTACTAAAAATATAAAATTAGCTGGGTGTGGTGGCACATGCCTGTAATCCCAGCTACTCGGGAGGCTGAGGCAGGAGAATCACTTGAACCAGGGAGACAGAGGTTGCAGTGAACTGAGATAACGCCAATGTACTCCAGCCTGGGCAAAAAAAAAGAGTGACACTCTGTCTCAAAAAATAAATAAATAAAAATAAGTAATTACTATTGCTTGGTTATTTTTAATTATCATCCCACCCTCATAACAAAAGCAAAGTGTATGCACATACACACATATGTAAGTAAAGGGAGCTTTGAGAGCCGGCCCCAGTAATTTTAAAATTCTACCTTCTTTCCAAGTGGTCAACAGTTCTCAGACTCGTCCTGGGAAGGGGGCAGTTGCACACACACTGATGGCCTTTTGCTCACACAAAGCTCCTGTGTTCTGGAATGAATAAGCTGCACAAAGAGACACTAAAGGGACCCACAGAACGCTGACGAAGGCTGTCGCCCTTGTGGGCAGTTTCATCACAAGAGGAGGCTTGTGTGTGTCCGGGGGCAGAGTTAAAGCTGGAGGCTTCAAGGATTGCTCTCGGCCTCATCCCACTCCTGGCTGCGGAGCCTCAGTCATTTGTTCATTCACTCATTCATTCTTTATCGCCACAGACCCTGTCCTAGGTACAGGAGATTCGGTGGTGAACAAAACTGTCAAGGCCCCTGTACTCATGGAGATTATAGTCTGATGTTCGTGGCAGACAAAAATCAGGTCAAGAAACAAAAATGACTACAAAATATGATAAGTTCTCTAAGGGAAATAAACAGAGTGCCAAGATGTAGAAGAAGGGAGACTTGCATTAGATTGGAGGAGGAGGTCAGGTGTGGTGGCTCACGCCTGTAATCCCAGCACTTTTGGAGGCTGAGGCAGGCAGTTCACCTGAGGTCAGGAGTTCAAGACCAGCCTGGCCAACATGGTGAAACCCCCGTCTCTACCAAAAATATAAAAAATTAGCTGGATGTGGTGGTGTGTGCCTGTAATCCCAGCTACTCAGGAAGCTGAGGCAGGAGAATCACTTGAACCCTGGAGGCAGAGGTTTTAGTGAGCCCAGATCATGCCACTGCACTCCAGCCTGGGTGACAGACTGAGACTCCATCTCAAAAAAAAAAAAAAATCTATCTAGATCTAGATCTAGATATAGGAGGAAGAATCAGAGCTGGCTCTCTGAATTGGACCTGAAGCATGAGAAGCAGTCTCAGGAAGAGCTGTTCAGGCAGAGGGCACAGCATGTGTCAAGGGCCTGAGGCAGCAGGAGGCAGCCAGTGGGGCTGGAAAGCAGGGATTCTCAGGAAAGTGAGTCTGGAGAGACTGGCCAGGCTGGGAAGAGCCTGCGGGCTACAGTGAGAATGTGGGTTTTGCTCTTAATGACCTGACCCATTGGCTTCCCAATGGTCTGTGCTGTTCCAGCAAGGAGCAGGCCTGGCATTGGGCAGGGTTTCTTTTACATTTGCTGAACATACGAGTGAGCCAGGCCCCTCTGCAGGAGCTGAGGCTAGGGACGGGATAACAGAGAGGAGGTTGAGCAGGGGCCAGGAGAAAGGGGAGAGGCCTGGGCTGGGGCGGTGGCCTCGGGGGCTGCAAAGGAGGCAGATGGAGAAATGCGTGAGGACAAAACCTGTGGACTTGCGGAAGGAGGTGTCAGGGAAGTAGGGAAGTGGGAGACAGAGCCAGGGTGACTCAGAGGTTTCTGGTGGGGCAGCCCTGGCAAATCTGATCACAGGGGCCACCCCTGCTATGTCTCAGGTCAAGATTGTTGGTTTTTCTTCCTTTCTTTTTTTTGAGATGGAGTCTCTCTCTATGGCCCAGGCTGGAGAGCAACGGCACAATCTCGGCTTACTGCAACCTCCACCTCCCAGGTTCAAGTGATTCTCTTGCCTCAGCCTCCCAAGTAGCTGGGATTACAGGCACCTGCCACCACACCTGGCTAATTTTTGTATTTTTAGTATAGACAGCATTTCACCATATTGGTCAGGCTGGTCTTGAACTCCTGACCTCAGGTGATCTACCCACCTCAGCCTCCCAAAGTGCTGGGATTACAGGTGTGAGCCACCACAGCTGGCCTGCTGGTTTTTTAAAACATAATTTTTACTCTGTATGTGTGATGTTGACAACATGATGCTATATAGAGAGAGAGTCAGGTGGTTACTGTAGCAAGGCAGATGAACATACCTATCATCTCACAGTTACTTCTTTAAAATGCATGATGAGAGCAGCTAAAATCTGCTTGTTTAACAGAAATCCCCAATACAATACAATTTTATGAACTTCAGCCCTCACAGCGCCTGTTAGATCTCTTGGCTCCTTCATCCTTTATACCTGCTATTTTGTATCCTTTTGACCCACATCTCCCCATTTCCACCTCCCACCCCACCCCTGTAACCACTGCTTCATTCTCTGTGTATTGAGACAGAGAATCTTTTGAAAAAATGTTCCACATATCAGCGAGATCATGCAACATTTTTCCTCCTGTGTCTGGCTTATTTCACCTGCGTAACGTCCTGCAGGTCCATTCGTGTTGTGGCAAATGACAGAATCTCCTTTTTTAAAGCTGAATTATATTCCATTGTACATATATATCACATTTTCTTTATCCATTCATCTATCAATGGGCATTGAGATTGTCTCCGTATCTTGGCTATTGTGAATAATGTGGCAATGAACATGGGAGTGCAGACTTCTTTCCAAGGTGACTCCATCTCTGATATGGTTTGGATCTGTGTCCCCCACCTAAATCTCATGTCGAATAGTAATCCCCAGTGTTGGAGGAAGGGCCTGATGGGAGGTGATTGGCTCATGGGGACAGAGTTCTCATGAATGGCTTAGCGCGCTTGGTACTGTATAGTGAGTGAGTTCTCACAAGATCTGGTTGTTTAAAAGTGTGCAGCACCTCCTCCCTCTCTCTCTTTCTCTCTTCCTCCTGCTCCTGCCGTGTAAGATGCCAGCTCTGGCTTTGCCCCTCCACCATGAGTAAAAGCTCCCTAGGCCTCCCCAGAAGCAGACGTCACCATGCTTCCTGTACAGACTACAGAATTGTGAGCCAATGACACCTCCTTTCGTTATAAATTACCCAGTCTCAGGTATTTCTTTATTGCAACGCAAAAACGGACTAATACAATCTCCTTTGGGTATATATCCAGAAGAGGGATTGCTTGGTCCCGTGGTAGTTCTATTTTTGATTTCTTTAGGAACCTCCACACTGTTCTCCATAGTGGCTGTGCTAATCTATATTTCCACCAACATTGTACTGGGGTTGCCTTTTTTCCACACCCTCACTAACATTTGCTGTCACTTGTCTTTGTGATAACAGCCATCCTTACTATGAGGTGGTATCTCATGGTAATTTTAATTTGCATTTCCTTATGATAATGATTTTGAGCACCTTTTCATATACCTATTGGCCATTTTTATATCTTCTTTGGAGAAATATCTGTACAGGTCATTTGCCCAATTTTAAAATTGGATTATTTGTTTTTCTGCTATTGAGTTGTAAGAGTTCTTTATAAGTTTTGGATGTCAATCCCTTATCACATATGTGGTTGGCAATGATTTTTTCCCAGTCCATTAGTTGTCTCTTCATTTTATTGATTGCTTCCTTTGTTGTGCAGAAGTTTTTTTTTTAATGTAGTCTCATTTACTTATTTTTGTTCTTATAGCCTGAGTTTTTTGTGTGATGTCCAAAAAATTATTGCCAAGGGCAATGCTGAGGAGCTTTTCCCCTGTGTCTAGGAGACTTTATGGTTTCAGAAAGAGTCTAGGAGAGTGTAGGAGCTTTATGGTTTCAGGTCTTACATTTAGGTCTTTGATCCATTTTGGATTGATGTTTGCATATGGTATAAGATAAGGGTTCAATTTTATTCTTTTGCATATGGAAATCCAAATTTCCATTTGGATTTCCATTTATTGAAGAGACTATCTGTTCCCCATTGTGTCCTCTTGGTGCTCTTATCAATAACTGATTGACCATATATGTTTGGATTTATTTCTGGGCTCTCTGTTTTGTTCCATCAGTCTATGTTTCTGTTTTTATGTTAATAACATACTGTTTTAATCATTGTAGCTTTGTAATATAATTTAAATCAGGCCAGGTACAGTGGCCCACACCTGTAATCCCACCACTTTGAGAGGCCAAGGTGGGTGGATCACCTGAGGTCAGGAGTTAGAGACCAGCCTGGCCAACATGGTGAAACCCTGTCTACTAAAAATACAAAAAATTAGCTTGTCGTGGTGGTGCGCGCCTGTAGTCCCAGCTACTCAGGAGGCTGAAGCAGGAGAATCTCTTGAACCTGGGAGGCAGAGGTTGCAGTGAGCCAAGATTGCGCTACTGCACTCCAGCCTGGGTGACAAACAAGAGCAAAACTCTGTCTAAAAAAAAAAAAAAATCAGGAAGTATGATGCCTCTTTATTTTTCTTTCTCAGTATTTCTTTGGCTATTCAGGTTTTTTTTGTGGTTCCACATGAATTTTAAAATTGTTTCTTCTATTTCTGTGAAAATGTCATTGCAATTTTGGTAGAGATTGTATTAAACCTGTACATTGCTTTGGGTATGGACATTTTAGATAACCTAGAGGAAATGGTTACATTCCTAGAAAAATGTAACTTACCAAGATTGAATTGGAGGAAACAGAAAGCTTGAACACACTAATAACAAAGGGATTGAACAAGTGTATTAAGCCATTTTCACATTGCTATGAAGAAATATCTGAGACTAGGTAATTTGTAAGAAAAGAGGTTCCGTTGGCTCACGGTTCTGCAGGCTGTACAGGAAGGATAATATTGGCATCTGCTTCTGGGGAGACCTCAGGAAACTTACAATCATGGCGGAAGGTGAAGGGGGAGCCAGGCCTCTCACATCATGGGAGCAGGAGCAAGAGAGAGAGGGGGAGGTGCCACAGACTTTAAAATGACCAGATCTCAGGAGAGCTCACTCACTATGGTGAGGGCAGCACCAAGGGGATGGTACTAAGCCATTCATGAGAAATCCACCCTCATGATCCCATCACCTCCCACCAGGCCACACCTCCAACACTGGGGATTACGTTTCAATATGAGATTTGGGTGGGGACAACATCCAAACTGTATCAAAAAGTAATTTAAAATCTTCCAACAAAGAAAAGCCTAGGACCAGATGGCTTCATAGCTGAATTCGGCCAGCCATTCATAGAATTATTACCAGTTCTTCTTAAACTCTACCAAAAAAATAGAGCTAGAGGAAATACTTCCAAACACATGTTATGAGCCAGAATCACCTTAATACCTAAGCCAGACAAAGATACCACACAAAAAAATGAAGTTACAGGCCGATCTCTATAATGAACATCAATGCAAAAATCCTCAATAAAATATAAACAAGCCAAAATCAACAACACACAAAAAAGACTACACATCATGACCAAGCAGGGTCTATTTCTGACAGGCAAGACTGGTTTAACGTGCACAAATCAATCAATGTGGTACGTTACGTTAACAGAATGAAAGATAAAAACCACACGATCATCTCAGTTGAAACAGAAAAAGCACTTGACCAAGTTCAGCATCCTTTCTAGATAAAAACTCTTAACAGTTCTGGCAGAGGAAGAAAGTTTCTCAACACAATAGAGGCCATTAATGAAAAAATCACAGCTAACGCCATAATTAATGGGGGAAAATCAAAAACTTTCCTACTGAAATCTAGAACAAGGCATGGATGCCCACTCTCTCCACTTCTATTCAACATGGTGCTGGAAGTACAAGCAAGAGCAATCAGACAAGAAAAAGAAATAAAAGTCATCTAAATCAGAAAGGAAAATGATCTCTATTTGCAGATGACATGATTCTATATACAGAAAATCCCAAAGATTCTCCACAAAAAACCCTGTTAGATCTAATAAATAAATTCAGCAAAGTCATAGGATGCAAAATCACACACAAAAGTCAATAGCAGATCTATACAAAAACAACAGCCTAGGTGAAAAAGAAATCAAGAAAACAATCTTATTTACAATGGCATTAAAAAAATACCGAGGAATAAATTTAACCAAGGAGGTGTAATAGTTGTATACTGAAAACTAGAAAGCATTGATAAAGAAGATGAAGATCCAAATAAATGGAAAGCTATTTCATGCTCATGGATGAGAAGAATTAATATTATTAATATCTGTACACCCAAAACAGTCTGTATTATTAATCTGTACACCCAAAACAATGTACAGATTTAATGCAATGAGGTCAGGGGGTTTTAATTGCAAGTAAAAAAAAAAAGAAAGAAAGAAAGCTTCTTCAAAACAGCCCAAGAAGAGAAGGGGATTTATTAAAACAGGAGGGTCCCAGAGATCCAAGGCTGGACATGCATCAGCTTCAGGAAGGCAGGAGTAGGGACCCAGAAAGTTGTCAGGAGACCTGGAGGTAGTGTCTTAGGCTCCTTGTGACTATCTCTCTTTTTATCTCAGTCTTCCTCCTTATTTTCCTTCCTTTCTCTCTCCCTCTCCCCGTCCCTTGTCTCAGTATCTCTCCTGCATGACTGCCTCTTTCTATCTTTTTTCTGCCTCTCTGCCTGTCTCTGTCTCTCTCTCCCATAACTGCATTTCAACGTTTCCATGATTGAGTCTTCTCTCTGCCATTCTATGAGCATGTGGCCAGCCCAGCCCAGCTTTATGCCTCCTTTCAAATAACCAGCCAGGAAGGCAACCCAGTATCTCTGATTCTCAAGGCCAGAGTCACTGGAGAAAGAAGCTGATTGGCTCAGCTTGAATCAGCCTGCACCTCTGGTCTAATCAGCTGTCGCTAGGGGAGCAGAGAGGTACAAATATGGCCCCTGAGGCTCCACCTCGGGGAGAGGAGGATATAAGAAAACGGAGCCAGAGGGCTGGCCAGGAGCACAGATGCCCACCACACCTGCCTGTCCAGCTGGACCCTCTCAGAGATGGGTTTTGACCTGAATTGAGCTTTGGTCCTCTTGGCCCCTTGGCCACGGTCATGTAGACTGCTAGCTGAGCTTCATTCCCTTCATCTCTGCACATGGTACTTCCCTTCTCTGAGTCTCTGCTTCCTCATTTGTGAAATGATAGTAACAGCCCCTCCCAGTGGGGTGGTTGCAAGGCCACATGAAGTTATGTGGGCAGAGGACCCAAGGCCCTGCTGGCCACAGTGACCATGACACATCTGAATTCCCTAAAGTCCTACAGTTCCCGTGGTCCTCACCTACCTGCGCCACTCCTCCCTTCTTCCCCTACCTCCACCATCTTCCCCCACTGCCAGTATGGGCCCAGGATGCTTGTGGTTACAACCAGTGAGATCTACCTCCCTCTACCACCACCCACATATCACTAATTTGAGAAACACACACCAGGGTGCCTGGGTTTAGCTGTTGAAACCACACATTCTGACCATCTTCTCAGTCCACTGAGCCTCCGTGGTCAGCCTGGCTGAGCTCTTTGTGGACCAGACATTGTTCTGCGGTCCCCACTCTAAAATCAGGTGGGGGACACTAGGCAGCATTAAGGAAGCATTAGTGCCTATAGGATATCAGACACCCCAGATGCCCCAGGGCTCTCCTGGATTGCTGCCCTACACACTATGGACAGATGCAACTGTTGATGTCATTTCTTTTTTTTTTTTTTTTTTAATTTGAGACAGCGTCTTGCTCTGTCACTCAGGCTGGAGTGCAGTGGTGCCATCTTGGCTCACTGCAACCTCCACCTCCCAGGTTCAAGTGATTCTCCTGCCTCAGTCTCTCAAGTAGCTGGGACTACAGGCATGCACCACCACACCTGGCTAATTTTTGTGTTTTTGGTAGAGACGGGGTTTTGCCATGTTGGCAAGGTTGGTTTTGAACTCCCGACCTCAAGTCATCCACCCACCTCAGCCTCCCAAATTGCTGTGATTACAGGCATGAGACACCACACCTGGCCCATTTCTTCTTATTTTTGTTATTTTCTTATTTATTAAGCCAGTGTTCCCTACTGCCTACTCTCTTCTTACTGGAGGCTGACCACTGGGGACTTCTGTATCTATGGAAGATGTGGGTATTGAACTTGGGAACCTCAGGCCATGACGTAAGGCTGAACAGGCCTTACCATGTCCTTTGGGTGCAAGAAGATCACGTGGAGAGGCACATCCAGCACCCAGCCCCAAGGCCCACCTCCTTGTCCCAGAACCCTAGTCCACCACAAACCTCCCACCTTGTGCCCCGACAAGAGAGTTCAGGTTGTTCCCAAATGGAGTCTTCCATGGACCTATGAATCTGACCAGGGCACCTCAGCTGGGCTGGCCTCTGAGCATGTTTTTTGTTTTATGTTTTCTTTTTGAGACAGAGTCTTGTTCTGTTGCCCAGGCTGGAATGCAGTGGCACGGTCTCGGCTCACTGCAACCACTGCCTCCCAGGTTCAAGCGTTTCTCCCAGCCCAGCCTCCAGGTAACTGGGATTACACGTGCCCACCACCACACCCAGCTAATTTTTGTATTTTTAGTAGAGCTGGGGTTTCACCACATTGGCCAGGCTGATCTTGAACTCTTGGTGACTCGCCTGCCTTGGCCTCTCAAAGAACTGGGATTACAGGCATGAGCCACTGCACCCAGGCCCTGACCTCTGAGCCTTTGCTGCACCAGCCTCTGTTCCACACAAACCTTGCCTGTACCTTGACCCAGCACCAGACCCTTCCTGACAGCTCCAGCCCCTAAGACCCAGGGGTCTGCGACGGAATGCTTTATGCTCACTCAGGAGGTTCCTACCTGGAGGTGCTTAAGCCCCAATGCAGAAGTTGATGAAGCTGCTTTCTAAGTTCAAAAACCTACAACTAGCTTTTCCCTTGGGTGCAGCACACACCTCGGCAGGAGGATGGGGTTGGGGGTTCAAGTCCCAGCCACCACCTCAAGTCTGGAACTCTCCTTTTCGTTCAGGCCCTATTGCTTACTCCAGAATCCATATTTTCTCATGGTACATTCCCCCTAGGAGGCCCTGCAGCCACCCACCCCACCCACAACCCAGCTTCCATCTCGGCTGCAAGTAGAAAAACTCTAACTCGACTGGTAGACACTCCTGTCTCACAGAGGGGAACACTGAAGGCCAGCAGGGCTGTTCCCGGGTCAGTTATGTCCGTGGCTGCATGATAAGTTGGGGTACTGGTCCGTAAATATTCACAGGCCTCCATCTGCCCTGGATGAGTATACATCCTGAATGGTGTGCCGGGTTTGGTCATGTGACTCTCATCAGCAATTGGAATGTGAGTCAATTTCTTTTTTTTTTTTTTTGCTTTTTTGAGAAAGGGACTTTATCCATTGCCCTGGCTGGTGTGCAGTGGGACAATCATAGTTCACTGTAGCCTCAAACTCCTAGGCTCAAGTGATCCTCCTGCCTCAGCCTCCAAGTAGCCGGGAATACAAGTGCCCACCACCATGCCCAGCAAATTTTTAAATTTTTTTTAGAGACGGGGGTCTCACTATGTTGCCCAGGCTGGTCCCAAACTCTTGGGCTTAAGCAATACACTTGCCTAGGCCTCCCAAAGTGCTGGGATTAAAGGCATAAGCAACCATGACTGGTCATCCAAGGCCTTACATGTGCTCATGTGAGTTGACTCAGCCCCTCGCACTCCTGAGACCTGCCATGAGAAGAATTCATCCCAGCTGTAGCATCCCTTCAGCCTGGTTCCCAGAATAAACACACTGGGGGAAGACCAGAGCCCAGCCTGCAGCCTGACGCAGCGGGGGCCAGCCCATTCTAGGTTGGCTAAACCACATCAACTTGCTCGCCTATGACCTGGGAGCCTGAGACAAGACTGCACTGGTCACTGAGTTTGGGGAGGGCTGTTTGCAGCATTATTGTAGCAACAGCTGACTAGTTCATGTGTTCATGGCAGGTTCACTTTGTCCTCAAGCCTGTCCCCAAAGGTCATGGATGGCTGCTGCAGGGCCGGGAGTTATGTCTTCAGTCACGCAGAGAGGCAAGCGAAGGGGGCAGCTTTTCCTCTTGCCATATATCTTTTCGTTTGTTTTATTTTTAGACTGGAGTGCTGGAGTGCAGTGGCGCGATCTCAGCTCACTGCAACCTCTGCTTCCCAGGCTCAAGCAATTCTCCTGCCTCAGCCTCCCGTGTAGCTGGGATTACAGGTGCGAGCCACTACTGCCCAGCTAATTTTTGTAGTTTTTAGTAGAGACGGGGTTTCACCATGTTGGTCAGGCTCGTCTCGAACACCTGACCTCAAGTGATCCACCTGCCTCGGCCTCCCAAAGTGCTGGGATTACAGGCGTGAGCCACCACGCCCAGCCCTTCCGTTCCTTAAATTCAGTCCTAACTTTTCGTTTTTGATCAAAGGGAATGTTTCCCTCTCCCCAGTAGGCATCTCCTCCTGTCTAAGGAGCAGAGTCCTGTTGCCCAGGCCCTGATCGATCACTGGCAAGAGGGATGAAATCATCCCAATAGGTTCACCTTGGTGCCCATTTCCTCCCTCCTTGTGGCCAGAAAGGGAGCCCGTGAATCACAGGGGCACCCAGTGGTCAACCCAAATCAGATTTCCGTCAGTTAGGACAGAAGTGGAGCAGGGCAATTGAGTGGGAACCCACAGGGCTGGCCACTGACTCCTGCTGCCCCAGGAAACCAGTGATCAAATGTTAGATGTGTGAAGCATATGTCAAATGCATCAGTGGAAAAACAGCACTGTGGTTCTTGTTTCCTGCAATTCCAGTAGGTCCTCCCTGCATTTACATCTCTAAGGCAGTGGGGGACTGCCAGGTTGTCATTCACAGGCCCCCCCTTTTTTTTCTGAGATGGAGTCTCGCTCTGTCACCCAGGCTGGAGTGCAGCAGCATGATCTCGGCTCACTGCAACCTCCATCTCCCAGGTTCAAGCCTCCTGCCTCAGTCTCCCGAGTAGCTGGGATTACAGGCACACAACACCATGCCTGGGTAATTTTTGTATTATTAGTAGAGATGGGGTTTCAACATGTTGGCCATGTTTGTCTTGAACTCCTGACCTCAGGTGATCCACCTGCCTCAGCCTCCCAAAGTACTGGGATTACAGGCATGAGCCACTGTGCCTGGCCTTATAGGACCATTTTGAAAAACAACATATAAAATGGATAAAGTCAGAGATACTCTAGTTCCTAGGGGATATTGGTTGGGGGGGTGGGGGAGTAGAAGCCCAATTTTCTCTGCCTTCCTCTTCACTCCCTCCTACTGAGGACCCCAAGAGACATTGTCAAAAAAACCCAGGATTCTGTCAAAGTCATTTAGGAAATTATTGGAAAGCAGAAACAGAGCTCACATTTTCTGAGTATCTACTACATTCTAGGCAATTGGGCACAGATTTGCTTGGAAAATATCCTCTATGCTCATTTTAAGAAGAAATGAATCATTGTCTGGGGCCCTACCATAGCAGTAGAGCCAGGATTAAAAACCAGATGCCTGGGCCGGGCGTGGTGGCTCACACCTGTAATCCCAGCACTTTGGGAGGCCGAGACAGGCAAATCACGAGGTCGGGAGATTGAGACCATTCTGGCTAACACGGTGAAACTGCGTCTCTACTAAAAATACAAAAAGTTAGCCAGGCGAGGTGGCAAGCGCCTGTAGTCCCAGCTACTTCGGAGGCTGAGGCAGGAGAATGGCGTGAACCTGGGAGGCGGAGCTTGCAGTGAGCCAAGATGGCGCCACTGCACTCCAGCCTGGGCGACAGAGACAGACTCCGTCTCAAAAAAAAAAAAAAAAAAAAAAAAGAAAGAAAAAGAAAAAAAGAAACCAGATGTCTGCCTCCAAAACCCATTTTTGGTCTCAGTCACAGAGCAGTAACCCTCAACTCAGCTAAGGGCTGGCCTTGGGATGGTCCCCAAGCTGGGCGTTTTGGAAACAGCGCCCATTCTGGAGCCTTGTGGTGGGTGATTTTGGAGAGGCCTGGGTTTGAGCTCCAGCGGTGAATACAACTTGCTATGCGGCCTTGGGCGAGTCTCTTCACCTCTTTCAATCTCGGTTTCCTTATCTGCAAAATGAATTGTTGGGTCCTTACATCTGTGACATCTTAGGACCTAAATTTAGCCCACTCCAGTTGGCCTGGATTGATAGCTGCTGGGTGAGCCCTCCCACAGCGAGGAGGCAGGAACAGCATTGAAGGGCCTGGGCCTCCCAGAGAGGAAGTGAAACTGGAGGCCTCTGCCTTCTTCCACCCTCTCTCCACCCTCACGCACTGCCACCTTCTGAACTAATTGAAACCCAGCCAGAGTGGGCCCCCGCCAGTGACTCAGCCCCTGGCCCTATCTGATTGTCAAAGTCAATTCCTAGAAGTTGAAGAGAAGTCACTTCTCTTCTGCTGCCATTGCTACCACCTCCCACTGCAAGATGAGTTCTAATTCTGTCCTTCAACCACACTCAGGAGGAAGGCAGTGAAGACACAAGGGGCTTTCAGGGGAAAGTCTGGGTTTGATGTGCGGAGGCTGGGCAGTGCTGGAAGGGGTGAGGGAGGAAGGGGACCGTCCTTGTCATGGTTGGAAACATGATGTGCAAAGGTGGGGAGGGGGTGGGGGCAGGCAATATCTCAGCTTGCCACTTATCAGCTGTGTGACCTTGGACACATTCCATCATCTCTCTTTGCCTCAGTTGTACATCAAATAAACAGGAAAGCCCTCCTTCCCAATTTCACTTCTTAGTAGTAACCGCCGCTAGTGGTTCAGAGTTGCAGATACCAATCCAGAAGAGCAGAAATGAAGATGGGAATTGAGATGGAAAGTAGATAGATGGGCACAGAGTGGCTGACTCTACACACAGCGGTGGGGTCATGCTGCGCTGGACAGTGGGGACAAGGGGAAGAGTGCGGGCTCTGCTCTGAAGAACTTGGCTTTGAAGAATTTTCTACCTCCTTCACTGAACTCCAAGAGAACATAAACCCAACAAGGCAGGAACTCTGCCTGTCTTACCCAGCAAGATACCCCCAGCACCTGGGCTTGTGCCTGGCACACAGGCACTTGAACAGAGGAACATCAGGAGGCAGAGAAGCTAGAGACCTGGCTGCTGCCCCTTGACTGTAAGGTAAGCCGGCAGGTACTGGACAATAGCACCTGGTACCCGGTTTCCAAGCGCAAAATGCACATGTCTGCTGCTTCACTTCTGTCTTCCAAATCTTACTCAAAATGTATTTTTTTTTTTTTTTGAAACAGAGTCTTGCTCTGTCGCCCAGGCTGGAGTGCAGTGACACGATCTCGGCTTACAGCAACCTCTGCCTCATGGGTTCAAGGGATTCTCCTGCCTTAGCCTCATGAGTAGCTGGGATTACAGGTGCCCACCACCATGCCTGGCTAATTTTTGTATTTTTAGTAGAGATGGGGTTTTGCCATGTTGGCCAGGCTGGTCTCAAACCCCTGACCTCAGGTGATCCGCCCACCTTGGCCTCCCAAAGTGCTGGGATTACAGGCGTGAACCACCGTGGCTGGCCTCAAAATGTCTTATGACCAACACTACCCCAGAGCTATGCAGGGAAGGGAATCTGGGAAACATAGTTTCAGTTTAGTCAAGTTGTCACAATACAAAGCCACCTCAGTTCAGATAATCAAGACACCTTCAGATTGTACTGTGACAGACAGCAGGAGCGCTAACATAATCTGGGATTTAGACAGTGACTGTGGACTGATGTCTGCCCAATGTGAATACGCACTGCTCTCACCCACCTTTCCGACGGGGATAGAAAAGAATACACTCTACAGATCAATAGCCACATACTAAGAGCCAGAGGTGATGACAATCTGTTCAATTAATATGCCACATCTGGCATAGCAGCTGTGATTGGTCCTACCACTTAGTTATATTTGCAGTGATTTACCATCTTCTGCCATGATCCACCAGGTTTTTGTTTTTTGTTTTTTTTCTGGATAGAGTTTTGCTCTTGTTTCCCAGGCTGGAGTGCAGTGGTGCAATCTTGGCTCACCGCAACCTCCGCCTCCAGGGCTCAAGTGATTTTCCTGCCTCAGCCTCCCGAGTAGCTGGGATTACAGGTATGCGCCACCACACCCAGCTAATTTTGTATTTTTAGTAGAAATAGGGTTTCTCCGTGTTGGTCAGGCTGGTCTCGAACTCCTGACCGCAGGTGATCCACCTGCCTCAGCCTCCCAAAGTGCTGGGATTACAGGCATGAGCCACCACGCCCGGCTACCACCAGGTTTTTACAAAGGTTCTCTTGGTGACCTAAATGGGGGTATGATAGGAACCACCACTCCTGCATCCTTTAAGTCTTTGAGGGTGGCTCTCGTCTCTGCAATTGCTTCTAATATGCGGTATCACTTCTGATTTACTATCTTAGCCAGGCTGGGGCAGTCCATTCTGACATATCCACCTCTATGAGCCTTTTTTTTTTTTTTTGACAGAGTCTCACTCTGTTACCCAGTCTGGAGTATAGAGGCACAGTCATGGTTCACTGCAGCCTCAACCTCCTGGGCTCAAGCAATCTTCCCACCTCAGCCTCCTAAGTAGCTGGGACTACAGGTGTGTATCACCACACCTGGCTAACTTTTCTATTTTTTGAAGAGATGAGGTCTCACTATGTTGCCCAGGCTTGTCTTGAACTGGATTCAAGCAACCCTCTCACTTCAGCCTCCCAAGGTGCTGGGATTGCAGGAATGTACCACTGTGCCTGGCCAGCTTTTTCATTCCTTCCTTGAAACTTTGCCATGGCAGTTTTGTCATCTCTATCTCATTTGCTGTAGGCTCACTTCATGTCCAAGCCTCAAGTAGCCATCTCAGCAGCATTATAGAATGGGACCAGGGCTCTGGAGTCACAGGAGAGTGTTCCATATATCCTCATATCCATATGACCTTATATCCTCTGTCCTCTAATATAGGATGATCACTCCCAGGGGTGTTCTCCTAGTCCCTACAAGTACACATGAGCCAGCTCCTGCACAATTCATCTCCTACTAAAGAAACTTTAGACCGTGCCAAGACCTGACCCTAGTTATTGGTCTGAATAGCAGTTGGGAAAAATTGAGGATGTTGTAGAAGAATCCACATTATCTTGAGAAGCAAATCATCCACCTCAGGTGAGGTTTTGCATTATCTCCCATCAAGGGGAGGCTGCTCTTCTCTAGCAAAGAGGATGGGGGGACCACTTCTACCAGTCCAGACTTTCAGGGGAATCTGAGGGTCCGGTTTAACAGGAATACCCACACAAATGTTCCCCTCCTAGGTTTCAGGGTCCCAGTCTTTCCCTATTGGCTCTCTGATTTCAGCATAGAAGTCTTTCTGGAGTTGTGAATTTAGCCCCCTGTGTACTGCCACTACTCTTTCAATCAGATCTTAGGTCTGATTTTCAGCACAGTCTGCCTTCTGGCTTCAGGAGTTAATGGTCTATTTCAGCACCACCCTGTAAGTCTTCTGGCTTTCATACTGGGACAGAAATTGATAGTTGGCTAATCTGAGCCTGCCATTTTCTTTGTTTAGGGCTTTAATTGCAGTTAACTTCAGCCAAACACCTCAGCAATCCTTGCAGTTACCATTGCCCCCCTATCTCTCAAGTGCTAGAGATATACCACTGTGTTTCCTTCCACCTACAAATCTTCCCAATGCAATCAGGTAAGAGCCTTAGCAAGGCTGAGGCTACAGCACACCAGGGGTTACCACCACTTCACTTACCACCAGCAATGTGGTTTTTATTGCCATCTTGACTGTGAGTGATTGCGTCCGAGAAGCCCATCTTGAGAATCTACTTCCCAGGACCATTTGCAATACCACCTGTCTCAGGTTATGTTCCCCTGGAAGCAGATCCTGAGACGAGGATTAAGTGTAAGGAGCTAGTTTATTTTAAAGCTGATCTCAGGAAATAACAATAGGGAAATGGGGAAGCAACACAAAGAAGGAAAAGCAATAAAGTATACATGTTAATAAGCAGGCTCCCACTATGGGCAACTAAGGCTCCATGTCATCAGGGAACTGTCAGAGTAGAACATGCCCTAGAGCTGTCCTACTCAAGGGGAAAGGAAGCTGGTATATTTATCCTTCCACTCCTATGAACCCTTGGCTGAATGCTATTCCTGAGGGTGTTAACAACCCCACGCTTCTGGCCTCAGCCAACCAACTCTGCAATATGGTGAAGAGGAAGCACTCAGGCAGAAAATCAATCACAGGTGCTTGTGCAGGACACCATCTGCATGTACCAGAAAATCAAGTACCCAGGGGATCTGGGTGGGGCACTGACTGCAGCAACAGGTCTATTGAGAGTACAAGATATACATGCATTGCAATTATAAAAGAACAAAAAGAGCGAAGTTACTGAAAGCTTACTATGTTTAAGCATTTTACATGCTGTTAACTCCTTTCATCTTCATAATAACACTGTTAGTTGACTACTATTAGGATCTCCATTTTACAGGTGAGGAAACTGAGACACGGAGATACTAAGACGTGGAGATACTTGCCCAACATCCCACAGCAAGTAAATCACTATTCTTCTAGCTCCATGAGGGCTGTTGACTGTTCATCGATGTATATTTGGTGATTTTGTTCACCAATGTATATTTAATAGACATTTAATGTATCTTTGCTTTGTAAAATGTATATTTACAATGTATATTTAATAGATTAAATGAATGATGAGATAATCTCGTATGTATGTGCAGTGTGCTCCTCGAGGACTGGAACTGGATCTTTTGGTCTTGGTATTCAGAGCACCTAGCACTCAATGAGAATTTATTGAATAAACGAGTGAATGACTTAGGAAGAGGCTGAGAACTGGAAGTCTCTTCCTCTGCCACAAATAACTGTGAGAGCTTGGCTAAGTCACCTCCCTGGCTTGGCTTCAGTTCCCCACTCTAGAAACACCCCACACCACACTTGCCTCGTACCCTTGCAGACCCTTGCTTAAGTACCACCACTGCCATAATTCTTGGACTCTCATCGGCACTACCAGTCCATTGGCCCCACCTCTTCTCACTATCCATTGGTCCCCTCCTGGCTTCCTTCCTCTACTTGAGTGATTCAATTTCACCCCATCATCTTCCCTTGGTGTGTGAGTTTCCTACGGCAGATGTAACAAATTACCAGAAACTGCATGGCCTCAAGCAAAGCAGTCTATTCTCTCACTGCTCTGGAGGCCAGAAGTCTGAAATCAAGGCGGCAGCAGGGCCGAACTCCCTCTGAAGTCTCTAGAGGAGAACCTTCCTCATCTCTTCCAACTTCTGGCTCCAGGTGTACCTTGGCTTGGGGCTGCATAACTACAGTCTCTCCTCCATCTTTACATGACCTTTTCTTCCTCTGTGTCTTGTCTTCTGTTTTTTTTTGTGTGTGTGGTTGTTATTCTTGTTTTTTTTGTTTTGTTTAGAGAGAGTCTCTCTCTGTTGCCCAGGCTAGAGTGCAGTGGCGCCATCTCGGCTTACTGCAACCTCTGCCTCCTGGGTTCAAGCGATTCTCATGCCTCGGCCTCCTGAGACGCTGGGATTACAGGCACCCACCACCACACCCAGCTAATTTTTTGTATTTTTTAGTAGAGTCAGGGTTTCGCCAAGTTGGCCAGGCTGGTCTTGAACTCCGGACCTCAAGTGGACCCACCTGTCTTGGCCTCCCAAAGTGCTGGGATTACAGACTTGAGCCACCTCGCCCGGCTGTCTTCTATCTTTATAAGGACACTGTCATTGGATTCAGGGTCTACAGGAATAAACCAGGATGATCTCATCCTGAGATCTTTAATTACATCTCCATAATTCAATTACATCTCCAAAGACCCCCACCCCCTCTTTTTTTTTTTTTTTTTGAGACAGAGTCTTGCTCTGTCGCCCAGGCTGGAGAGTGGTGGTGCCATCCTGGCTCACTGCAATTCCACCTCCCAGGTTCAAGTGATTCTCCTGCCTCAACCTCCCGAGTAGTTGGGATTACAGGTGCACACCACCATGCCTGGCTAATTTTTTTGTTTGTATTTTTAGTAGAGATGGGGTTTTGCCATGTTGGCCAGGCTGGTCTTGAACTCCTGACCTCAAGTGATCCACCTGCCTTGGCCTCCCAAAGTGCTGGGATTACAGGCGTGAGCCACCACGCCTGGCCCAAAGACCCTTTTTCTAAATAAAGCTACATTCACAGGTTCTGGGGAGTTTGGCTGTGGACATATCTCTTTGAGGGCACCATTCAATTTACTACACCCGGTGACTTCCTGACTCTATGTGCCTGTGCCATCCCACCCAATTGAGTATCACTGGAGAAAATCACACAACTAAGCTTCCGGGTTTCACTCTAAATTCATGACCACAGACCTCAAATGGGCACCTCAAGCTGCCCCACAGAGCCTTCTGTGTTTCTCTTTTCTGGAGTAAGCATTTCCTATCTTTTCACTTTTCAAATGTATTACCCCCTTGCCACCCCATCTGTCTCAATAGGTAACCATGCCCCAAATACCACTGATGGAACAGATGCTCAAGAGGCGTGACTGCCTTCTTGGTCTTGCCCCATCCCTGTGAACCTATCGCATCTGCCTTGGTCTTTGCATCCTCCTTCCAGGCATCCAGAGGCCATGTCCCTTCCCTTCCCAGAGGCCAATGCCATTACTTGTGCTCTGAATCCCATTCCTTCTTGCCTTTTGTTTTGTTTGTTTCTTTGAGACACAGTCACTCTGTCGCCCACGCCTGTGTCATGCAGTGGCGCTATCTCGGCTCACTGCAACCTCTGCCTCCTGGGTTCAAGTGATTCTCCTGCCTCAGCCTCCCAAGTAGCTGGGACTACAGGCGCATGCCACCAAGACCGGACAATTTTTGTATTTTTGGTAGAGACTGTCTCTACCAGTCTTGAACTCCTGACCACCTGATCCGCCCACCTCAGCTTCCCGAAGTGCTGGGATTACAGGTGTGAGCCGCTGCATCCACCCTGCTTCCCCCCTTTTTAAGGGCTTGAATCCTATTGTGTGTTCCTCATCAGTACCTCCCTCTCCTGTTAGCCCACAGACCTGCTCCAGGGTGCTGCATCTTGAAAACTCCTCCCACCTTGGGCCGTTCCCCTCCCTTCCTCCTCTCATTATCTTGGTAAAGCTGCCTCTGACTCCTCACCTCCCATCTTCCTTTCCTTAGCCCAACCCTATTGCCTCTATTCCTCTGAACAGAGTCCTAGGGCTCCCGGGAGGCCCTGTAGGAGTAAAGGCAGGAGGTAAGGGGCTCCAGGCCCTCCACTTCTCTCCAGCCTCAGCAGTGGAACACTCATCTGTTCAAACTAGGCTATTCCAGCCCGAGCCACCGAGACCCCCTGTTCCATCACTCCGAATGGAATCTCAGCCTCTCTTCCTTATGAGGCTTTGTTTTGGGGATGCACTTCTTGATTCTTGGTTTGGGCCTAATTTCAGCCAGTTCACAGTGGTTTGAGCTGAATTAGGACAAATACAACCAGCCACTGCCAGCTTCAAATGGTTTGAATCAGCTAGATCAGTTTACCAGTTCACTGAGCTCAGATGGATTTCAGTGATCCATTGTGGCTAAAATCAGGCCAACCCAGAGAGTTGAGAATGGGCCCAGTTAGAGAGACCCCATGACAGGATGGAGCTGGAGTCACTTCCAAACCTGTTTGCTGGTTTCATCTAGTTTGCTCTGGTCATAGTGAGCTTTTGAAGTGTCTTGGGGGTGGAGGGGGACACCATAAATTTATGCTTGGAAAAAAATTTCAAAATGTTTGGAAACCACCGGGGGAATAATTACTAAGATGTCCAGTCCTGCTCTCTATGGTTTTAAATGCTAAGGGAAGGCCAGTGTTGATGTCCATTTTATTTTTATTTTTATTTTTTGAGATGGAGTCCCACTGTGTCGCCCAGGCTGGAGCGTAGTGGTGTGATTCCAGCTCACTGAAACCTCCGCCTCCCAGGTTCAAGCAATTCTCCTGCCTCAGCCTCCCAAGCAGTTGGGATTACAAGCGCCCGCCACCACATTCAGCTAATTTTTGTATTTTTAGTAGAGATGGGGTTTTGCCATGTTGGCCAGGCTGGTCTCAAACTCCTGACCTCAGGTGATCCACCCGCCTTGGCCTCCCAAACTGCTGGGATTCCAGACGTGAGCCACTGTGCCTGGCCCATTTTATTTATTTTTTATTAAGTTTTAGAGCTTTCATTTTTCATTTTTTCACTTTAATTTTTATTTTTAAACACTTTACTTTCTTTAGAGCAGTTTTTTGTTTACAGGAAAAGAAGCAGAAAGCGCAGAGAATTCCCATATACCCCACCACCTCCAACCCCACTATTTCACCTATTATGAACATCTTGAATTACTGTGGTACATTTGTTACAATTGGTGAGCAGTATTAACACATTATTATTGACTAAAGTCCATAGTTCACACCGGGACTCACTGTAGAATACATGACACAAATGTATAATGCATGATGACTCATGTATACAGATTTAATGTACAATGACTAACATATAATGACAAGCACCCACCATGACAGCGTCATGCAAAATAGATTCACTGCTCCAAAATCCCCTGTACTCCACCTCGTCATCTCCCCTCCCTTCCTCCACCCCCAACTTCTGGCAATCACCAATCTTTTTTTTTCTTACTGTTTTAATAGTTTTGCCTTTTCCAGAGTGCCATATAGTTGGAATCATACAGTATGTTGCCTTGTCAGACTGGCTTCTTTCACCCAGTAATATGCATTTCCAGCTCCTCCATGCTCTTTCATGACGTAATAGTTCATTTCTTTTTTTTATTGTGGTAAAATATACATAATATAAAATTTTTCATTTTAAGCTTTTTTTTTTTTTTTGAGACGGAGTCTAGCTCTGTGGCCTAGGCTGGAGTGCAATGGCGTGATCTCGACTCACTGCAAAATCTGCCTACCAGGTTCAAATGATTCTCCTGCCAAGTAGCTGGGATTACGGGTACTCACCAACACACCCGGCTAATTTTTGTATTTTTAGTAGAGACGGGGTTTCACCATGTTAGCCAGGCTGGTCTCAAACTCCTGACCTCAAGTGATCCACTTGCCTCGGCCTCCCAAAGTGCTGGGATTACAGGCGTGAGCCACCACACCCGGCCTCATTTTAACCATTTTGAAGTGGTATGAAGTACATTCAAATTGTCGTGCCACCATCCGTCACCCAAACCGAAATCCATAACCATTAAATCGTAACTCCTCATTCCTACAGCCTGTTTCTTTTCATTACGGGATAATATTCCATTGTCTGGATGGGCCACAGTTTGTTTATCCACTCACCTATTGAAGGACGTCTTGGTTCTTCCCACATCTTGCCAATTATAAATGAAGCTGCTATAAATATTTGTGTGCAGATTTTTGTGTGCACATAAGTTTTCAAGTCATTTGGGTAAACACAAGGAGTGTGATTGCAGGGCCTCTGTCTGACCTTATTTCATCAACCACACTGAGCACCTGCAGTGCGGCAGGAGCCAGGCCCAACACTCTATGTCTGTTACCTTATTTAATAACAGCCCACAATACAGCCGGGCACAGTGGCTCACGCCTGTAATCTCAGCACTTTGGGAGGCCAAGGCGGGTGGATCACGTGAGGTCAGGAGTTCGAGACCAGCCTGGCCAACATAATGAAACCCTGTCTCTACTAAAAATACAAAAAAATTAGCCGGGCATGGTTGTGCACACTTGTAGTCCCAGCTACACTGGAGGCTGAGGCAGGAGAATCGCTTGAACCCAGGAGACGGAGGTTGCAGTGAGCCAAGATCATGCCACTGCACTCCAGCCTGGGTGATAGAGCAAGACTCTGACTCAAAAAAACAAACAAAAAAACCCCCACAATAACCCTGAAAACAGACGCTGTTATCCCCAAATTACTGAGGAGCAAACTGAGGCTCAAGGAAGTGAAAAAAACTTATCCGTGGTCACATATCTGTGAACTGGCATGGCCAGGATGCCAATCCAAGCTTTCAGATTTAGAGAAATGTGCATGACTGAGAGTTGGGGCAGAGAGATTATTTCCAGCTTTCTTTTCTAACCGTTTTTTTTGTTGCTCCTTTTCTCCTTTTGACAAAACAAACCAGTTTGTTTTCCGATCTGATTGTTCTCAAAGGAATGTCCTTTCCTTCTCGGTTACTCTCGGTTTAATTGGAATAGTCCTCTGACTCAGGAATGACCTACTTTTGGTTAATAAAGAAACCTCTCCACCCCCACAAACACTGTCCTGTGAGTCCCCTTCCTCACCCAGCCGCATCCCTGGACTCACTTGGAAACAGCTCCTGGTTGTGGAAAAACAAACATCTTCAAGTGGATAAATCCCTTTATCTTATGAGACCTTCTCCCAAGTGTATGTCCTGTGATTGTGGGGTCCCCGGGGAGACCCAGAATCAGGGCAGGCACGTCGGGAAGTGTTGCAGGCAGCAACCACCATGGGTGGTTTTCTTTATGGTCCATAGTGTTCATGGGCAATAGAGCTGAAGTTCACAGGGTCACGTCACCCTGTATCCAAAGGAAAACACAACCAGTAAAGAGACTGCACCCACCCATGCCAACAGCTCAGCCAGGCCCAGTCAGTACCCCCCAGTGGCCTCCCCTTCCTTCCCCACCCCAGCCCATTCTCTCCATCCCCAAGCCCCCTTAAGTACCAATAATGGAAGTGCTTACCAGGCCCCGCAACAATTCACCCTTATCTTTTATTTATAGCTGACAAAGCTCCAAGCAGGAAAAATATAATCACACTTTAAATAATGGAAGTTGTAGGTATTAGAGCTACACGGGCAGTTACCGGAGTTGCAGCGATGTCTCCCTGCAGACCTGACGGGGCGCATGCCGACTACATTTTTAATTTTTAAAACATATTTCTTCCCAAATTATTCTGCATTACCGAGGAGCCACATTTATGGGGGTGATAAATTACTGTAATAAAGTGCCTTTTCCTCAAATATATAGGAGGTAGGCGCGTTGAGCACAGCCCAGCACAGGCAGCCCCAAGACAGCGGCAAGAAGTCCCAATGCCTCCCTCCTCGCTTTAATTATTTGGCTGATGTGTCCTACATTTTTAATACAGTCACAAGTTTTCTTTAAGCAAAGAATTCGAACCAGGCACTAATTTGTATTTGTGTATGCTGGTGCCTGGGAAGACATACGTATGTGAGTATCTGTGTGTGTACCCTTGGGCAGTGAGACATGCGTGATTGCAAACCAATGTAATGTGCGTGTGTGAGCATGTCTGCAAATATGCATGCATGTTTACCTGTGCAAGTGTAGGGGGGCAGCTTGTGGATGCCCAGATATGACCCACACGTGTGGATGCCCAGGAGTATGAACAGATCTCTGACTGTATGGGGCATGCACGTATGAGCACATTTACATGGATATATGTGCATTAGCTAAAGACGCATTTTTGTGTAGACCTGTGTGCACTGTACACATAGCATGCATGGATTTGTGCATGTCAGAGCACACTAGTGTGGACGTATGTGTTCAGGCATGTTTTTCTAGGCTGATCTGCCTTCTTGCAGACCTTTGTGTGCCTTTGAATCATTTCTTCTTCATTGAACCACCTCCCCTTCTGTCTTCCCTCCTTCCCCAAACAGTGAAGCACTGAGGCTAAGCCAGAGACTCTGAGGTCAGACTGACTGGGTTCAAATCTCAGCTCTGCCTCTTATTAGCTATATAATCTCAAGCAAACCATCTGGTGCCTCAGTTTCCCCATCTATAAAATGGGGTTCATATGAAGAGTAGTTACCTTGTAGGGCTGCTGGGAAGATGAATGGGTTTAATACACAGAAAGTGCCACATGTGTAGTGAGCACGAGCGCTTCCTCCTTCCTGTTGGACATAGCACACGCTTCCTTGGGAAGTTACATGCTAGAGGGAGCCAAGGGTGGGGAAGCCACGATCCTGTGAGGCAGTGGCCTAGCTCAGCGCCTACCCTCCTCCTGCCCCAGCTCATCTGGTGGGAGGAGAGCCATGGCGGAGGGCGGGTGAGCACTCAGCTACACAAGTTTGTGGGTGCTCGAGGGCAAGGCTATGCCCACTTCATCTCTGCTCCCCTGGCCCCAGCACAGGGTCTGGCAGAGTGAGCACCATGGGCATTTGCCATCTGGACAAAAATGTGAACAGGTGAATGGGAGGGGAGATGGGGTAGAAGATGAGTGTCAGTGGCTTATTTGGGAGATGGTGATCACAGGAAGTAGGAGAGAGGGAGTAGGGACAGTGGGGCAGGGAAGAGAGAAAAGCCAATAAGGGTCTTTCTGTGCAAATGAGCAGGTCCCTGGGTGGGCATACGGGGCTCAGTTCCACTGGGGCCCCACCAAGGATCTTTACTGCCCGCCACTCCTTCCTGAGGGAGGGCCTCCCCTGGGGACTTTTGCAGCCCGGACATTTCTCTGTTACCCTGCATGAACTTGATCGCTGGGAGCTCCTGTGGTGCCAGAGAAAGCCCAGGCAGGGGACTAGGAGTGAGAACATGTAGTGGGGACAGTCCACTGCAGGGCAGGGAACTCATAGGTGGACCGAGGAGATACAGGCCATGCATCAACAGAAGCTGCTACAGGGCCTTGTTGAACATCCAGATCCACAGATGGACCTGAGGGTGGACGCATCTGCCTGTGGATGGCGACACGTGTACTACTCCTGGCCTGAGATTCACAAACTCAGGGCTCCTTTCCCTTCCCCACAAACATCCCCCAACCTCCTTGATTCTGCATGTGCTGCTCCTCCTGCCTGGAAAGGCCTTCAGCTACAACCAACCTGAAACATTCCTTTAGGCATCTGTTCGGGCTCCGCTCAAATATCATCTTGTGCACCAAGCCTTCCGGTCAAAAGGAATCCCTTCCTCCCCTGCAGTCCCCTGGGGGCTTCCCTTGAACCCCAAACATGACCCTTACTGGCAGCCATCTGGTGTTATAACAACATAGAGGCTGACACATCTGTCCCCCACCAGCCATGGGCTCCTCAAGAACAAAGAGCATGTCTGTGTCACAGCTGTACCCCCAGTGCCCAACACAGAGCCCAGCGTGGATGCAGTGCCTCAGTTTCCTCACATGGATCATGGGGGATAATGGCATCCACTTCATCCTGTCCTGGGGAGGGTCTGATGAGTGAATGTGTTTAGACTGCTATACTTGGAGCAATGCCTGGCACTAGGGAAGCATCGGACACATGTTATTCTCATCAATGTGGTTCTGAATAGACTTGGAAGACCCGGGTGAAAGCAGTGCCAGCTTCTGTGGGGCACCTACAACTGCCCTCTGTCACCCTGTTTTACAGATGAGCACACTGAGGCCCGGGAAGGGTCACACAGCTAGACAGGGCAGAGCCAGGACCTGAGTCCAGGTCTGTGGCCACAGTGCCTGTGTCCTCTCCTGCACCATGATGCTGCAGGCCCTCTCTGTCTCTCTCTGTCTCTGTTTCCGCCTCCCTAACATTCTCCCCACCCAGGTGTAGCTCTCCAGAGGCTGTCGCAGGTAGTGGATGAAACATGGACTTTTTTTTTTTTTTTTTTTGAGACAGAGTGCGGTGGTGCGATCTCGGCTCACTGCAACATTTGCCTCCCAGGTTCAAGCTATTCTCCTGCCTCAGTCTCCCGAGTAGCTGGGATTACAGGGGCCCGCCACCACGCCGGCTAATTTTTGTATTTTTAGTAAAGATGAGGTTTCACCATGTTTGCCAGGCTGGTCTCGAACTCCTGACCTCATGATCCGCCTGCCTCAGCCTCCCAAAGTGCTGGGATTCCAGAAATGAGCCACTGCGCCCAGTCGGACATTGATTTTTAACAAACATGGGTTCAAATCCTGGTCTGCCATTCACCAGCTATGTGACCGTGTTTGGCCTGTGGCATCCGCTCCCTGAGCCTCAGTTTCTCCACCGTCTCCTCAGGACTTGAGGATGCTGTCTAAAGGCAGATTTGCCATAGCACTACAAAAGTGTCAGCTTTGGGGCTCCTCACTTGCACAGGCCCCTTTGGAATACAAATTCACTTTCATAGGTAAGTTTGAATTTGATTCTTTTGTCTTCAAGCTCCCCACTCCAGTCTACCCCAAGACTGTCTCAGATCCTTCCAGCCGGGATGAAAGACCAGGGGCAGTGTGGCAGAGCACCCGCGTTTACCCCACTCCCATACTCTGCCCAGAGGTTGGGTCCTGTCCACTGTCAGGCCTCATGTCACAGATGGGGACACAGGGGCCTGGCAGGGCGAAGGGACTTCAGGAGATCATACAATAGGTTAGTGTCACAGCCGGACTTGGAGCCACGTCTCCCAGCTTCAAGGCTCCCTATTGTGCTGTGGGGAAGGGGTGCACAGGGCTGGCCCGGGGACAGGGCCTGTTCCTCACTTATGAGTGCCGTGGGCTGGGGCTCAGAGGGTGACTTGGTGCCTTGTAAGGGGGCCAGGGGCAGTTGTGGGTGGGTGTGTCCGGGGATTGCTGCTAAAATAAGTAGCGGCTTCCTCTGAAACGCCTCTGTGGTCTGTGGAGGGGAAGGAAGTGGAGGACCGGAAACAGGGGAGGCAGAGGGGTGAGAGGCTGAAACTTCTGCCAGCATAGCAGAGACCAAGCTGGGCACCCCCCACCCACCCAGACACAACATTTGGCCTCCGCCAGGCTGCAGCCTTGGGGCTGCAACCAGGAGGGCCTGGGAAGCTCAGGCCCAGCCCTAATATGGCCACCCAGAGGCTAGAGAATCCCTCTAGGTTGCTCCTGGCTGGCTGGGCTTCTTCCCTTCCTCAAGACACCAGTCACTTCACGCGCCATTCTCTTTGCCAGGAATGCCCTTCTCTACATTTTCCTTTAGAGCCCAACACCGATGTCACCTCTTCTGGGAAGCCTTCCCTGACCACTCACCACACACACACACACACACACACACACACACACACACAGAAGCAGGACAAGACAGCCGCAGACCTTCACCATGAATAGTGGCATTCATTGTGATAGTGGTGTCCACCCAGTGCTTCATGTTTATGAACCGCTCTGCATGGATGATCTCATTGAATGTTTACAAAAACACAATGTGTGGTTCTATCAATAGCTTCATGTTACAGATGAGTGAACCAAGGCTCAGAGATGAGCAACTTCCCCAAGGTGGCATAGTCAGAAAATGGCTGAGTGGGGAGTGTGACCCAGGTCTGACTCCACAGCTAGGTCATTGAACCATGCACCATCCTCTTAGACTGGGATGGGAACAGTGTTGTGCAACATGCCTGCTCCAAGGAGGCTGCATTGTGACCCTAGCAAAGCTTCATTTTCAGCCTTGCCCTTCCCAGCACCCCTGGAGTAGCTGGGAGCTATAGAGTACTCTAGGGAGAGAGGGAAACCAGCTTGTAATGAGGAAGCATTTCCATGTAAACATTTCTGGTAAACTGTGTGAAGAGATCTCAGAAGTATCTCTAAGCCCTTGATACTGTCTTGGGTTTTGTTTCCTCCTTCTAAATAAATGCTTTTGAATCTAATTTTGTATTCTGTTTCTACAGATGGGGCTTCCAAAATTGAAAAGCTTCAGACTTCACAAATCCTAGGTCCACCCTGCGGTGCCCTGTGACTTAACCACTGCACTGCCTGGGCCCGCCCAGCCCTCTCCAAAGCCCGCTCTCACTGTACTGGGGTTTTCTATTTATGGATCTGCCCTGCTACCCGCCACTCCCACAACCCCCACCCATAGATGGGCCATGAGCTCCTCATGGGCAGAGGGCGAGCCCTGGTTTCTTGGTACCCTAGGGACTGCTTGGTACATAGAAGCCCAGGACAGATTTGTTACATGAGGGAATAAAGGAATAAATGAATGAGTGAATGAATGAATATGGATCCCTTCAATGCCATCAGGAAGTATGAGAGATACAACTCCAGCTTTAAAACTCCAGGTCAGCTGGGCATGGTGGCTCACCCTTGTAATCCCAATACTTTTGGAGACTGAGGTGGGCGGATCGCTTGGGCCCAGGAGTTCAAGACCAGCCTGGGCAACATGGTAAAACCCCATCTCTACAAAAATTAGCTGGGCGTTGTGGCATGCACCTGTCATCCCAGCTACTCGAGAGGCTGAGGTGGGAGAATTGCTTGAGCCCCGTTAGTGGAGACTGCAGTGAACTGTGATCACACCACTGTACTGCACTGCAGCCTGGGCGACAGAGTGAGACGCTGTCTCAAAAAAAACCTCAAGGTCCATCTCCCTGTGTGCCAACCCTGCATGGGTGTTGAGGGTGACTGATAATTTGGACACGGTTCAGCTGAAGCCAGTCTCTAGCAAGGAGGCCCAAAGCCCCTCCGGTCACTCTGCTCCCTACAGAGGCAGCACTCTAGGCCCCAGGCCTGGACCTCAAGCCTGCAGCAGGGCCCCTGGCCACCCCCTATAGCCTTGGAAGCCCCTGAGAAGAGGCCCTTTAGTGCAGCTGCAGCAGGTCAGACGCCTCCTCTGGAGAAGAAGGAAATGAAAGTGCTGTGGTGGGTGAGTCATCAGAGTGTGCCTCTGGAAGGATTGATGCCATGAGTGGCATAAGGGGGACAGGCTGGGAGGGAAGAGACACCAGGGTTAGGAGCCCTTTTAGTATCCTCCAGGAAGGCCCCACCTCACCTCCCGGCCCCTCCCAGACACTGGGGTCTTCAGCTTGGAGAAGAGAATGCCTTGGAGATGCCACCTTTGTCCTAGTCTCTGAAGTGGGTAGAAATTAGACACGGTCCACAGCAGAGGGGGAAGATGGAGCCAGATGGGGAGGTCACAGAGGCTAACTGGTTGCCACCAGGGCCGGGCTCTGGTGGGCTGGCTGCTGCCTGGCAGTAATGAGGGCCAACAGCAAGTAGGGTGGTCTCCTGCCATGGGTCAGGATGTGGATTCTGGATTTGAACCTCATGTCCTTAAACCCCGGCTCTGCCCCTCACGAGCTGCAGGATCCCAGGCAAGTGGCTTCCCCTCTCCACACCCTCTCCTTCCTCTGCTGTAGAGTGAGATCATAGCACTTAATGCATAGGATGAGCAGGACACGATTAGATACATTAATGTATGTAAAGTGCATAGAAGAGTGCCCGTTCCCAGGAAACCCACAATGAACGGTAACTATTGTATCAGGCAGCATCTCATCAGGAAGCCTGAAATGTCCTAGGTTTTGAACAGAAGGGATTTAATACAGGGGCTTGTCTTCCAATGGAAGGACTGAGAAACAAAACAGGGAATGGTGCAGCCGCCCAGGGATAGGACTTTGCAGTCATATTCTACTTCCTACTGATGCTCATCCTCAACCTAGTTGCTTTAGGTCTCAGAGCTTCAATGTTTTCACATGTAAAAATGGGAATAAAAAGGACTTTTTAAAAATTTTTATTTATTTTTATTTTTTTAGATGGAGTCTTGCAGTCGTATTCTACTTCCTATTGATGCTCATCCTCAACCTAGTTGCTTTATGTCTCAGAGCTTCAATATTTTCACATGTAAAAATGGGAATAAAAAGGAGCTTTTTTTAATTATTATTTTTTATTTTTTAAGATGGAGTCTCGCTCTGTCGCCCAGGCTGGAGTGCAGTGGCATGATCTCGACTTACTGCAACCTCCGCCTCCTGGGTTCAAACAATTCTCCTGCCTCAGCCTCCCTAGTAGCTGGGATTACAGGCATGTGCTACCACACCCGGCTAATTTTTGTATTTTTAGTAGAGACAAGGTTTCGCCATGTTGGCCAGGCTGGTCTCCAACTTCTGACCTCAGGTGATCCGCCCACTTTGGCCTCCCAAAGTGCTGGGATTGCAGGTATGAACCACCGAGCCCGGCCGATATTTTGGTGTTTTGTTTGTTTGTTTGTTTTTTTTGAGATGGAATCTCACTCTGTCATCCAGGCTGGAGTGCAGTGGCGCGATCTCGGCTCACTGCAAGCTCTGCTTCCTGGGTTCAGGCTATTCTCCTGCCTCGGCCTCCCGAGTAGCTGGGACTACAGGCACCTGCAACCACGCCCAGCTAATTTTTTGTATTTTTAGTAAAGATGGGGTTTCACTGTGTTAGCCAAGATGGTCTCGATCTCCTGACCTCGTGATCCGCCCGCCTCGGCCTCCCAAAGTGCTGGGATTACAGGCGTGAGCCACCACACCCAGCCGATATTTTGTTTTTAAGGATGAAATAGGATAATGTAGGTAGAGTGTTTGGTAGAGTGCTGGCTCAGTGTAAGGACTCAACAATGATCCTAGCAATCGCTTATGCAACACACTAGTTCTCACGACAGTTCTATGAAGCAAGTAATATGATCACTATGACTCCCATTTAACAGAAGAGAAAACTGAGGCATGGAGAGATCAAGTCATGCAACTAGTAAGTGGCAGAGCTGATCTGAACCAAACTGTTGGGCTCCTAAGTCCCACCCTTAACCATTACGCTATGCCCCCTTCCCATTTCACCATCAACAGCTCTCTCCCCAGTCAGCCTCACTCAAGCTCAACGCCTCTCTCCTTCTCAGAATTTTACCCAGGGCTTCCAACTCAGATCAATAACCAGCATCTGCTCCCAAGGGTAATACCTGACACCTGACTTCTCACCTTTTTCCCAGGCCTGGGGCCCTGGAGTCACCAGGGTTTGAGTCCTGACTCTGCCCATTTTCCAGCCGCGGAGCTTGTAGAAGGCACTTCTCTTCCTGAAGCTTCCATTTCCTCCTCTGCAGCATGGGGAGGGAGGCTTGTCCTAAATTTGTTGGCCTGTGGTGGAGACAACTTGAAGCCACACTCACGGAGCACGTCGCACTGGAAGCGTGTGTGTGTTCAGTGTGTTCCCTGGAAGCGTATGTGTGTTCAGTCCATGAAACTCTGATCAACAGTTAATCATATCCCCAGAGTCCTGGGGACACTGCCAAGTATTTCTTTGCTTTTCCTAACATGTTCTCAGCCCCTGCAGTGTGCATCACGGGCAAGTGTGCTGGGCAGTCCTGTGTGCTTGCCCCTCTCCTGCAAACTGCTTTTCCCAGTTTCCTTTGCCAACTGGCTTCCTGTTAGGTTGGGCCAAGGGGAAGCACTGGCAGGAGATTGGAGCATGGGAGGAGGGGACGATCTGGGTATTTCTCCCTCCCTCTGCTTAGGGAGGGAATGGGAGTGGCCTTTCCCCAGCACAGGCTGCTCTCTTCTGTGTCTTTGGCTTCTCTAGAACCACCCGGTCATCCGCAGTTCCAAGTCTCCAGGTGGCTGGCTCTGATGATTCAAGTTACTCCTGGGCAGTATCACTGCCTCTTCCTTTTGTCTCTCCACCCCTAAGTGGTAGCACCTTTTGCCATTGTGGAACAAGCAATTGCCTCACCATTTGCTGTTTGGCTTTTCAGCTCTTCCCTCTTCCAGGTAACCAATTCCCTATATTAAATTTACTCTGTTGGAAATACCTAGAGTTGTTTCTGTTTTTCTGACTGGCCTTGAATTTTACAGTGGGCATCTTCGGCCCAAGAATTGTCTCCCTCTGCTCCACTTACAGAGTTTTTATCCTAGAGGGGCAGCATCAGACCCCTGAGGTCATGTCACAGGCAGGACTAATGGAAGAGGCTCTAGCTCCTTCTAGCTCTTTGCAGTAAACTTACTACAAGACAGAAAAGCTTTCTCATGCTACCACTGACTGTCTCTTGTGACATAGGTGGAGTAGCATTGCGCTACTGTGCTATCTCTCTACTTCACCTTCCTGAAGACTTATTGCACAAAGGGTGGGTGAAGCTGTTGAGAACCAGGGCAGAGAAGAAAGTAGTGAAGGGGGCAAAGAAGCCCTTCCTGTCATACTAGCAAAGTGCCTAGTACAGGGTAGGCATTCAGCAGGGTATCCATTCCTTCCCCTTCAGCATCTGTTGAAAATCAGGCTGGAGCCTCAAATATTGGAACCAGCCCTAAGGGGAATGAAGGCTCGTTCTGTGTCAAGACAGCTGCCCCAGGGTTCCACTCCTTAAGGAACAAAGGAGTGGGGACAGACTCCTTTCTGTGAGTAGAGGGGTGGTACTGCCTCCCACCTAGTGTCTCTGGGATTCCTTTTGGAGGCTGCTGACAGCGGTCCTCTCACCTTGGCCTCCCCACCCCCGTCTGCCCTTCCAGGTTCCTGGGCAGAGGTCCCATGAGTCAGTCCCCTCCCTCCAGCCCATGGTGGTGACTCGCCAGACGGAAGACAGCGGGTCCCTCAGGCCCTTGCTGGGCCTGCCCTATCCCAGGATCTGGGTCCCTAGCTTCATCTGTCACTTCAAAGCTTCCTGTCCCTCAGCCAGGGACTGACGTAAATTCTAGGCGTTCTGGGCTCTCACTTTCCTCGTGTTTGCATGTTCTTTGCGATGTGGTATCCAAGCCGCTGCAGAGGTAGGAGGAGCCTGAGGATTCATCCAGTCCAACCTCCTCCTATGCGGTTCAGATGGGAAAACTGAGGTTCAGAATAGAGACTTGCTGGAAGCCTGAAAGTCACTGACAGGTTGGTAGGGGCACAGGGGGTGAATCGTGTGACAAACTGGGCCAAAGCTCCAGGGACACGGGTCCTACACTGGCACTTGCATGGACATCCATGTTACCTGCACTCATGTGTAGTAAAGAGGTCATGCGTGTTTATAAACCATAGTATCACTACAGAGATCACAGGCCCAGCAAATGGGGCTCACACAGGCATGCACACGTACACAGATGTGTATCCTCAATGGTAAACATGCCCACCCACCATTGTGCACACATACGTGTATTTACACCTGCATGCACACTCATCGGCACACAATCAGAGCCACACACCTGCATGTGCCCCCACAGAATCACATGTGTGTGCAGTCTCACCTATCTGCACTCTGCCATGGGCCCCATTACATATATGTATGCAAACAGATAACACACACACATATCAATCGACAGGATGACTCACACACGAGGACACACGTCATACCCCCACAGACTAGTGCATGGACCACACTGCAGGCACAAAGCAGCATCCAGCATCCGACAGCCTGCCAGTGTCACTCCTCTGAGAGTAACCACAGCTCCATGCACAGGCAGAGGCAACTCAGTTCACAGGTGCCACCTGTCCACATGCAGATGCAGACACACACACACACACACACACACACACACACTCTCTGACAGCTCCCCATTGCCCAGCCTCCTCCACTGACTCCCCACAGCCAAGTGCTCTGACACCCTCCTTGGTGGGACCCTCTCTCTTCAAGGGACCCAGAGCCACCTGGCTGTCTTTGGAACTAAGCAAGCACCCTGCCTACCCCCAGCCTTGTCCCCTAAACTGGGTGGTTTAGGTCTGAGGGGTGGGGAGAAGGCTGCCCAGAGTCCAAAGTTCAGGGGCCAACATCTTGTTTGCAGGCGCTAGTGGAAATTGCACAACCTGCCAGCTGGGTGACTTGGACTTATTGTCTCCTAGTTCCCCTTGGCTGCAGGCCCAAGCCCAGCCAGTGACCTGTTTCTCTGGAAGAGGGTGGGGAAGGTGGTTCCTCCCTCCCCTGCCTGGGGAACTGGTGGCCCTCCCTGGGGGCTGGTGGCTGGTCCCCAGCTATGTGTGCAACACACCTGACACTGAGATGCACAGAACTCAGCATCCAACCTGTCCTTTCCCGGATAGGAAACTGAAGCTCGGGGAAGGAAAGGCTTGCCCAGGGTCACCCAGCAAGGAGGAGGCCCAGCGGGACTGGAACTCAGGCTTAGTTTCCTTTCTTTTCTTTTCTTTTTTTTTTTTTTTTTTTGAGATGGAGTCTCACTCTGGCCCAGGCTGGAGTGCAGTGGCGTGATCTTAGCTCACTGCAACCTCTACCTCCTGGGTTCAAGAGATTCTCCTGCCTCAGCTTCCTGAGTAGCTGGGATTATAGGCACATGCCACCACACCCAGCTAATTTTTAAATATTTTTAGTAGAGACAGGGTTTCACCATGTTAGCCAGTCTGGTCTCAAACTCCTGACCTCAGGTGATCTGCCCGCCTCGGTCCGTCAAAGTGCTGGGATTACAGGTGTGAGCTACCGCACCCAGCTCAGTTTTCTTTCAAACCCTTTATCAAAAGAAATATAATCCAAAGCCAGACAGTACTAATGCAAATGAGCAGAGCTACCGTGGGTGCAAAAGGAAGGGACCCCAGAGCCCGTGAGTAGAGACCACTTTCCCTTTCCACAGCTACCATGGCTAAGTCATTAGTCAAAGGATCACTGTGCCATATCACCAGATCATTGAGCTTAACAAGTCTATCCCGACTTAAAACATTTTATTTATTTATTTATTTTTGAGACAGGGCCTTGCTCTTGTCACTCAGGCTGGAATGCAGTGGTGCAATCTCAACTCACTGCAGCCTCAACTTCCCGGACTCCACCCATCCTCCTGCCTCAGTCTCCCAGGTAGCTGGGACCACAGGCATGCACCACCACACCAGGCTAATTTTTGTATGTTTTGTAGAGATGGGGTTTCGCCATGTTGCCCAGGCTGGTCTCAAACTCCTGGTCTCAAGCGATCTGCTCACCTTGGCCTCCCGAAGTGCTAGGACTACAGGCGTGAGCCACCCCAGTGAGCTTTTTTTCATTTTGTTTTAATTTGTAAAAGTTCCCACTGTGTGCATGAAATGAATTAGCAAGGCCATCACGGCTACAGGGATTCAGGATCTGGGGCCTTCAGATCCCTCTCACCTCTGGGACCTGCAGCCCAGACTGGGCTTAGATCTCTATTCTGTTCCTCTCCAGTGGCAGCATCAGGGACATGGCGTAGAGACAAACTGAACATTCCTGAAAATCCAAGAAATCTTCTAAAGCTTTAAAAACCCATCCCATGCCTGCCTGCCTTTTCCCTCTCCCCTTCGCTGCCTTTCTGTATCTCTCCCTTCTTTCCTTTCTTCCTCCTACCTGCCTTCCTTTCTCAGTGCATTCGGTCAAAATCATGAGGCTCGAGGATGACAGTCACAGTGGCCCTTGTGAGGGTGGACCTCGGCGGCAGCCTGCTGGAATCAAAGATGGGTATGCACCGGGGTGGAGCAGAGGTATAGCTTAGCATGGACAAGAGGATTCAGGTTTCTCCTTGATGAGGCAGGGAGGCACAGATGCAGAAAGGAGGAAACCAGCTGGGCGCGGTGGCTCACACGAGTAATCTCAGCACTTTGGGAGACCGAGGCAGGTGGACCACCTGAGGTCAGGAGTTCAAGACCAGCCTGGCCAACATGGTGAAACCCCGTCTCTACTAAAAAATACGAAAATTAGCCAGATGTGGTGGTGTGCACCTGCAGTCCCAGCTACTCAGGAGGCTGAGGCAGGAGAATTGCTTGAACCCAGGAGGCAGAAGTTGCAGTGAGCTGAGATTGTGACACTGCACTCCAGCCTAGGCAACAAGAGCAAGACTCTGTCTAAAAAAAAAAAGAAAGCCAGGTGCAGTGGCTTACACCTATAATCCCAGGACACTTTGGGAGGCCAAGGCCTGTGGATCACTTTGTAGCAGGACGAGCCGCAGACAAAACTCCTCAGACACCGAGTTAAAGAAGGAAGGGGTTTATTCGGCCGGGGGCATTGGCAAGACTCCTGTCTCAAGAGCCGAGCTCCCTGAGTGAGCAATTCCTGTCCCTTTTAAGGGCTCACAACTCTAAGGGGGTGCATGTGAGAGGGTCGTGATCGATTGAGCAAGCAGGGGGTACGTGACTGGGGGCTGCATGCACCGGTAATTAGATCAGACCAAAACAGGATAGGGATTTTCACAGTGCTTTTCTGTACAATGTCTGTAGTCTATAGATAACATAACCGATTAGGTCAGGGATCGATATTTAACTACCAGGCCCAGGGTGTGGCACCAGGCTGTCTGCTTGTGGATTTCATTTCTGCCTTTTAGTTTTTACTTTTTCTTTCTTTGGAGGCAGAAATTGGGCATAAGACAATATGAGGGGTGGTCTCCTCCCTTAACTTGACGTCAGCAGTTCAAGACCAGCCTGGCCAACATGGGGAAACTTCATCTCTACTAAAAAATACAAAAATTAGCCATGTGTGGTGGTGCGTGCCTGTAATCCCAGGTACTCAGGAGGCTGAGGCAGGAGAATCACTTGAACCCAGGAGGCAGAGGTTACAGTGAGTCGAGATCACACCACTGCACTCCAGCCTGGGTGACAGAGTAAGACTCCATCTCAGAAAAAAAAAAAGGAGGAAACTGAAGAAGCCTGTGGTGTTGGGCTGGAGTTGGAGCTCTCAGTGAGAACGCATGGTGAGAATGTGTGTTTATGTGGAGAGAGAGAATATAGACAGAAAGGTGTGTCTATATATATACATGTATATGCACCTGCATGCATATGTGTATACATATATGCATATTTGATGTGTGTGTGTGTGTGTGTGTGTGTGTGTATTTTTCAGCTCTGTTCACCAAGAAGGTCTGGGAGCAGCAATGCTCTGCTAGCAATGAACATACCCGGTGCCAAGATCTTGTCAAAATACCATTTGGAGGAAGGCTGAGTCCTGGCTGGGAGGGAGGAAGAACAAGATGAACCTGGAACACCTTGTTGTGGCAAAAAGTCACTAAGCATTCAAAGCATGGTGTGGACATGTCAAAGGGACACAGGGGCCAGCTGGATGGGGCCACACCAAATCTGGTGTAACTGAAAAATCAAAATTAATAATGATAGCAATGAATGATAACCCACTGAATAAAATAGAAACCCCTGACTCCAACTGCTATAAACAAAAAGCGAATAAGTAACCGGACAGAAGAGAAAGCTTTTCCTGACAGTAGAATGCCAAATCATACAGAAAGAAGGAAAACCACCTTTGGCAAATATGATCATAATTATTATTTCAGGTAAGAAACATTGATGGAACCAGGTTAAAACTAGGGATGTAAATGGAGTGAAGAACAGGATATTAGCTTAGCACTGGAGCCCCGGAGTTCCAGTTCAGCCTGGGCAATATAGCTTGAGCCTATCTCTAAATAAATAAATAGACAGAAAATGAACACTTCTAGGAAAAACAGAAAGCTGCACAAGAGAACAAATGCAATCACAGTACTCTACATGGCTGGGCTATCAACACTGTTCACATGGCCACAAAATAAACTCCCAATATTTATCTAACCAAAAATTATGAGATGAGATGATCATATAAGGAAGATGGTACCAGGGGAAGTAGGGGCAGGGTGTTATGGGAAGCAAATTCTAATCTTCCAGAGTAAGAAGAGATTAGATTATACATAAAACTGAAAGTCAAGAAATAACAGTATAGACATGTGATAACAGTGGAAGCATAAAGGCAAATAAAAAAGAAACTTGTTTCTTGTTAAAAAGCAGTTACCTCTGATGGTTGGGAACTGGGAGCAAAGATGGATTAGACAGGAGACAGCTGTTTTTCATTGTTAAGTCTTGCAGAATAAAATGCATGTAAAATTTTTTGAAAGTGAAATCAAAATATAAAAATATAATTAAAAGAAATACATGTTTAGGCCAGGCACGGTGGCTCATGCCTGTAATCCCAGCACTTTGCGGGGCCGAGGTGGGTGGATCACTTGTGGTCAGGAGTTCGAGACCAGCCTGGCCAACACGGTGAAACCCCATATCTACTAAAAATACAAAAATTAGCCGGGCGTGGGGGCACACTCCTATAGTCCCAGCTACTCAGGAGGCTGAGGCAGGAGAATCACTTGAGCCCAGGAGGCAGAGGTTGCAGTGAGCTGAGATCACACCACTGCACCCCAGCCTGGGTGGCAGAACAAGACTCCTTCTCAAAAAAAAAAGAGAAATACATTTTGAGATAAGCAGTAAATTTGGATAATCGGTTGAGTTGACCATTTAACAAAATCTTCAAAGGATCCTTCAGATGCTAAAGTTCTGATAAGACAGAAAATTACTTTTTTTCACAGGTTTTTTAAAACAATCAGTCTAAAAGCTAAAGTTCCCATGTGATACTGTGAAAAACATATTCATAGGATATTATTTAAGAAGAATAGACTGGGTACAGTGGCTCATGCCTATAATCCCAGCACTTTGGGAGGCTGAGGTGGGCGGATCACGAGGTCAAGAGATTGAGACTATCCTGGCTAACATGGTGAAACCCTGTCTCTACTAAAAATACAAAAATTAGCTGGACGTGGTGGCACATGCCTGTAGTTCCAGCTACTCAGGAGGCTAAGGCAGGAGAATCACTTGAACCCGGGAGGCAGAGGTTGCAGTGAGCTGAGATCGTGCCACTGCACTCCAGTCTGGTGACAGAGTGAGACTCCATCTAAAAGAAGGAGGAGGAGGAGGAGGAGGAGAAGAAGAAGAGGAAGAGGAAGAGGAAGAAGAAGAAGAGGAAGAAGAAGGAGAAGAGGAGCACTAGAAGAGCAAATGTATTATGACCCTTAACTTTGGACAAATTAAATAGTCCTTAAAATGGAATATATCCATTGGAAGAATGTACATTAAACATAATTTTAAAATTTTTCTTTTTTTTTTTTTTTTGAGACGGAGTTTCACTCTTGTCACCCAGGCTGGAGTGCAATGGCACAGTCTCGGCTCACTGCAACCTCTGCCTGCCGGGTTCATGTGATTCTCCTGCCTCAGCCTCCTGAGTAGCTGGGATTGGAGGTGTGTACCACCACGCCCGTAGAGGTGGGGTTTTGTTCACCATGTTGGCCAAGCTGATCTCGAACTCCTGACTTCAGGTGAACCACCCTCCTCAGCCTCCCAAAGTGCTGGGATTACAGGAGTGAGCCACCACGCCAGCCAAAAAGAATATTTCTTAAACAAGTTTTTGAAAAACCAGTCAATTTGGTAATATGAGGCAGTGGTCCTTCAATGAGCTTTCGGAGAACTGCCTTTTGTCCAATCGGCCTTTGAAGGTGTGGCAGCTTCCCCCACACCTGAAGGAGGTCCCACCCCAGGACACAGGCCCTGGCCTTGGGCATGGCAGGCCAGTCTCCCCCAGACCCACCCACTGGCAGCCTCCCAGCAGGAGGGAACTCACACTCCTCACAACAGCACTTTGTGGTGTAAATACAAAACCCCATTTTACAGATGAGAAAATGGAGTCTTGAAGAAGTGAATTGACTTGCCCAGCACCTCATAGTCAAAAAGTAATCAAACTGGACTTGGCGCACAGGTTGACAAACCCCAAGGCCAGGCTTCTCTCCTTGCTCCCCCAACCCTTGGATCTCCCACCTGCTGGCGCCAGACCTAATTAGGAGCTCTGCTGGCCCCTGAGGTGGGTTGAGAGGTGGGTGTGTCATTAGACTGTGAGATTCTGGAAGCTCCCGCCATGTGTCATTATGTCTAATTACATGAGTTCAGGCTTCTGCGTGGGCTGGTGGAGCCAGAGTGTCTCCGTGCCCAGGAGGCCAGGGAATTTCTGCAGCCAAGAAGTGGATGAGAGGCCGCTGAAGGACCCTGGTAACGTGTTCCCCAAATCTCCTGGAGAAAGCCAAGTTCCAGGCCCCTCCCAGAGGCAGAAGGGTGGCCCTGATGGGGAGTTGGGGTCTGTCCATGCTTCTCGGGGTGCACTTAACCAGACTCCTACCTGGGCAGGGGATAGAGTAGAAGGAAATGGCTGCATGAGGGGCACAGCCCCTAGTCCCCTCATCCCAGCCCCAGACAGACAGACAGACAGACAGACAGACAGACAGACAGACTCACACATGCATATGCACACACCAAACACAGAAACATGGTGTTGGAACAAATATCCGGACTTTTTTTTTTTTTTTTTTTTGTAGATGAATCTTGCTCTGTCACCCAGGCTGGATGGAGTGCAATGGCATAATCTTGGCTCACTGCAACCTCTGCCCCACAATGGGTTCAAGCGATTCTCCTGCCTCACCCTCCCAAGTAGCTGGGATTAAAGGGGCCCACCACCACACCCAGCTAATTTTTGTATTTTTAGTAGAGACAAGGTTTCACCATGTTGGCCAGGCTGGTCTAACTTCTGACCTCAGGTGATCCACCCACGTCGGCCTCCCAAAGTGCTGGGATTACAGGCATGAGCCACTGTGCCCAGCCAAATATCTGGACCTTTGAGTAAAGAGCTGCTTACACTTTCATCACTTCCACTGGGTGTTCACTCTGGGGGAAAGGCAAGTGAGAAGGAACATGGAACAGGGACAGAACGTGGTCATTGCCCTCCCCAGGCAGACATGGGTGAGGGAGGCAATCTTTCGCACATGCTCATTTAATAAGCAGGTATTGGCCAGGCGTGGTGGCTCATGCCTGTAATCCCAGCACTTTGGGAGGTCGAGGCGGGTGGATCACAAGGTCGGGCATTCAAGACCAGCCTGGCCAAGATGGTGAAACCCCATCTGTACTAAAAATACAAAAATTAGCCATGCGTGGTGGCAGGCACTTGTAATCCCAGCTACTCAGAAGGCTGAGGCAGAGAATTGCTTGAACCCGGGAGGCGGAGGTTGCAGTGAGCCTAGATTGGGCCACTGTACTCCAGCCTGGACAGAGTGAGACTCCATCTCAAAAAAAAAAAAGAAAAAAAAAAAAAGCAGGTATTGAGTGACTTCTGTGTGCCAGGCATTGTTCTAGGCATTGGGGTTATAAAATAAAGTCCCTGTTCTCAAGGGGAGAGAGAGAGTAACCATACATTAAATATGTAATGTACCAGATGGTGACAAGCAGAGTGAGGGTGAGCGGCCACTGCTCATAGATGATTATCTGTCTGGAGAAACAGTCAAATCTTTCCCCACTGACTTCCTAAACCCCGAGGATAGATGGAGAAATGACTTGGGGAACAGAAAAAAGGACCCACCACCCCAGGTGCCTCCTCCTCCTTCTCCTCTTCTACTCCCTCTCCTCTAATGTTGTTTTTCCTTTAAAAGTTACTTAAAACAGACCAGGTGCAGTGGCTCACATCTGTAATCCCAGCACTTTGGTAGAGCGAGGTGGGAGGATCACTTAAGGCCAAGAGTTTGAGACCAGCCTGGCCAACATGGCAAAACCCCATCTTTACAAAAAATACAAAAATTAGCCAGGCATAGTGGTGTGCACCTGTAATCCCAGCTGTTTGGGAGGCTAAGGCACAAGAATCACTTGATCCTGAGAGGCAGAGGTTGCAGTGAGTGGCGATCAGGTCATGGCACTCCAGCCTGGGTGACAGAGAGAGATTTTGTCTTCAAAAAATATACAAATAGATTTTTTAAAACAGTTACTTAAAACATACGGGAGGTGTAGAAAATTGTATGACAAATACTCATGTACCTGCTACCCATGTTAAAAAATGAAACTTTAGGCTTGTAAAAAAATAAAAATTGGCTGGGCGCAGTGGCTCATGCCTGTAATCCCAGCACTTTGGGAGGCCAAGGCAGGCAAATCAAGAGGTCAGGAGTTCGAGATCAGCCTGACCAACATGGTGAAACCCCGTCTCTACTAAAAAGGCAAAAATTAGCTGGGTGTGGTGGCGTGGGCCTGTAATCCTAGCTACTCAAGAGGCTGAGGCAGGAGAATTGCTTGAACCGGGAGGCAGAGGTTGCAGTGAGCCAAGATTGTGCCACTGCACTCCAGCCTGGGCAACAGAGCGAGACTCTGTCTTGAAAAAAAAAAAAAAAAACAACTTACAAATATAATCAAAGGTCCCCATGTTAGCCAGGAAAGGCTCGGTTACACTGTAGTAACAAACAAACTCCAAATTTCAGTTGCTTTAAACGACAAACGTCTGTTTCTATCGCATTCTCGATCCAGCAAGTGTTGACTAGATTGGGCTATATTCATTGTAGTCTCATAGGAACCCAGTCTGAGGGATGCTCCACTATTTATGATGCTGTCATCTCAGCAAAAGCCTTCAAGGTTCACCAGGTAAGGAAAGGAGCGAGAAGACTCAGGTGCTAGCTCTTAGATGTTTCCATTTGGAAGTGGAATGTGTCAGTTCTCCTCACGTTTCATTGGCTAAAGCAAGTCATGTGTCCATGTCCAACTTTGAAGGGGAAGTGAAGTATAATCCTCTCACGAGCTCAGAAGAGAACTGACATGGTGGTGAGCATTGTTAATACCTACCACTTTTCTTATTCCATTTCCATCTACCCTTCACTCCCAGCAATAAGACCCATCTAGAAGTTGTTGTACATCCTTTTCACCTGTGGATTTTAAAAAACTTTTAGTATGCCTGTATACATCAACAAAGAATATATAGAAAAAAATCTGCCAGGTGCGGTGGCTCATGCCTGTAATCCCAGCACTTTGGGAGGCCGAGGCAGGCAGATCACTTGATGTCAGGATTTCGAGATCAGCCTGGCCCACCTGGTGAAACCTGTCTCTATAAACAATACAAAAATTAGCCAGGTGTGATGGCACATGCCTGTAATCCCAGCTACTGGGGAGGCTGAGGCACGAGAATTGCTTGAACCCAGGAGGCGGAGGTTGCAGTGAGCCGAGATCACGCCAATGCATTCCAGCCTGATTGACAGAGCAAGACTCAGTCTCAAAAAAAAAAAAAAAGTATGTATATATATATATATATATATAGAGAGAGAGAGAGAGAGAGAGAGAGAGAGAGAGAGAAAGAAATCACAAAGAAAACCAGAAAATATTTTGAGCTGAATAACAATGAAAATGTAACATATCAAAGCCTATGTGATACAGATAAAGCAATACAATAAAGGGAAATTTATAACATTAAATGGCTTTATTCAAAAGGAAGAAAGTCCCAAAATAAATACATTTACTAAGCTTCCACCTTTAGGAACTAGACAAAGAAGAGCAAATTAAACCCAAAGCAGGTAGAAAGAAAGAAATAAGATAAGAGTAGAAATCAATGACTAGAAAACAGAAAAACAAGAGAGAAAATAAATGAAACCACAAGCTGGCTCTTCGAAAACATCAACATTGATAAACCTCATCTTCAATCAGTAGAAAAGAGAAAGACACAGGCCGGGTGCAGTGGCTCATGCCTGTAATCCCAGCACTTTGGGAGGCCGAGGTGGGAGGATCACGAGGGGAGGAGATTGAGACCATCCTGTCTAAAATAGTGAAACCCTGTCTCTACTAAAAATACAAAAAATTAGCCAGATGTGGTGGCGTGTGCCTGAAGTCCCAGCTACTCGGGAGGCTGAGGCAGGAGTATTGCTTGAACCCAGGAGGTAGAGTTTGCAGTGAGCCGAGACAGTGCCATTGCACTCTAGCCTGGGCGACAGAGCGAGACTCCGTCTCAAAAAAAAAAAAAAAAAAAGACACAAATTACCAACAAGAAAAATGAAAGGCTGGGTGCAGTGGCTCTGCCTGTAATCCCAACACTTTGGGAGGCTGAGGCAGGAGGATTGCTTAAAGCCAGGAATTCAAAACCAGCCTGGGCAACACAGTGAGACCCTGTCTCTACAAAAAATAAAAAAATTCGCTGGGTGTGGTGGCTCGTGTTTGTAGTCTTAGCTACTTGGGAGGCTGAGGTGGGAGAATCCCTTGAGTCTAGGAGGTCAAGGCTGCAGTGAGCTATGATAGCGCCATTACACTCCAGCCTGAGTGACAGAGCAAGACCTTGTCTCAAAAAAAAAAAAAGAAAGAAAGAAAGAGAGGGCATCCCTACACATCCTATGAACATTAAAAAGATAATAAGGAAATATTGTGCCCAAAGTTATGACCACAAATTTGACAACTTAGATGAAGTGGACACATTCCTTGAAAGACACGAACTAGCAAAGTTCTCAAGAAGAAAGAGAGGGAAGCAGAAAAGATAACTATTGGGTACTGGGCTTCATAGCTGGGTGATGAAACAACCTGTACAACAAACCCCCATGACACATGTTTACCTGTGTAACAAACCTTCACGTGTACCCCCAAACCTAAAATACAAGTTTTTAAAAAGAGGGAAAACATTACTTTTTCTCTCTTTCAGTTTGAGAATCTAGCAGTTAAATTTTTTTTTTTTTTTTTTTTTTTTTTGAGACGGAGTCTTGCTCTGTTGCCCAGGCTGGAATACAGGGGCGCGATCTTGGCTCACTGCAAGCTCCGCTTCCCGGGTTCACATCATTCTCCTGCCTCAGCCTCCCCAGCAGCTGGGACTACAGGCGCCCACCACCACGCCCAGCTAATTTTTTGTATTTTTAGTAGAGACAGGGTTTCACTGTGTTAGCCAGGATGGTCTCGATCTCCTGACCTTGTGATCCTCCCACCTCAGCCTCCCAAAGTGCTGGGATTACAGGCGTGAGCCACCACGCCCGGCCTACAATTTTATTATGTGGATATGTATGTTAGCTATTTCATGTTAGCATATATGTAGCAAAACCAATAAAACTGTCATCAGCATTGAAATAATGAAATGTGTTGGCTTTTATTTTTTGAGACAGAGTCTAGCTCTGTTGCCCAGGCTGGAATGCCGTGGCATGATCTCAGCTCACTGCAACCTTTACCTCACCGGTTCAAGCCATTCTCATGCCTCAGCCTCCCGACTACCTGGGATTACAGGCGTGTGCCACCACGCCCAGCTAATTTTTGTATTTTTAGAAGAGACAGAGTTTTGCCATGTTGGGCAGCCTGGTCTCAAGCTCCTGACCTCAAGTGATCCACTTACCTCAGCCTCCCAAAGTGCTGGGATTACAGGCGTGAGCCACCATACTCGGCCTTTTTTTTTTTTTTGTAAGACAGGGTTTCATTCTGTGGTCCAGGCTGGAGTGCAGTGAAGCAATCTCGGCTCACTGCAACCTCCACTTCCTGGGTTCAAGTGATTCTCCTGGCTCAGCATCCCGAGTAGCTGGGATTACAGGCGCGTGACACCACACCCAGCTAATTTTTGTATTTTTAGTAGAGATGGGGTTTTACCATGTTGGTCGGGCTGGTCTTAAACTCCCGACCTCAAGTGATCTTTCCTCCTCGGCCTCCCAAAGTGCCAGGATGACAGGCGTGAGCCACTGTGCCCAGCCATAATATGTTTGGCTTTGAGTACACTGTTTAAATAAAGCAACACCTAAGGGTATCACTGGGAGGTCTATGAAATAGGCTGAAGTACTAAAAACCAAGCAAAAATAGTAAGAAAAGCTGAGAAAGAAACATGGAAAGGAAAAAAAAAGGAGTGAAAAAAGATTGGCAATGTAGTGCCTCACCAAGAAAATGTCTTTCATGCTGTTTAGTGATATTCTTGGTTAAAAAATTTCTAAAAGCTGTGGAAAGCAAGTCAAATTTTGTTCTAGCCTTCTGCTGGGAAAACATTAGGTAACAAATATGCCTCAAATCTATTGTTTTCCAAAATATTGTGTTCGTGCTTGAAATATGCCATTGCCAAATAAAGTCTATTTTTGATATATATAAAAAAAGAAGAAACAGAAAACCTAAATAGTCCTATACATCAATTAAGGAATAGAAATTCATAGTAAAAACTTTCTCATGGAAAAATTTCCCAGCCCAGATGGCTTCACTGGTGAATTTTATCAGTTAAATTTATTTTAAAAGAAATATTAATTCTACAGAAACTCTTCCAGAATGTAGAAGGAGAGAGCAAAACTCCTAACTAATTCTATGAACTCAGAATTACCCTGATACTAAAGCATGACAAAGATACAAGAAAAGAAAGCTATAGACCTATATCCCTAATGAATACAGATACAAAAATCTTTAACAAAACATTAGCAAATCAAATCTAGTAACATACAGAAAGGATAATATATGAAGACCAAGTAGGGTTTATCTCAGGAATGCAAGGTTGGTCCAACATTCAAAAATAAATCAATGTAACTCAACATATCAATAGACATAAAAAGAAAAACTATATGGTCATCTTTTTTTTTTTTCTGTCACCCAGGCTGGAGTGCAGTGGTGCGAGAAAAACTATATGATCATCTTAATAGAGGCAGAAAAAACATTTGATCAAAATTTACTCATGATTTTTACAAAAGAAATTTTCAGCAAACTAGAAATAGAAGGGAACTTTCACAATCAGATAAATAATATCTACAATAAGACCTACAGCTAACACTATACTTAATAATGAAAGATTGCTTTCCCACTAAGATTGGGAACAATGCAAGGATCTCTACTGCTGCCACTTTTATTCAGCATTGTACTAGATGTCCTAGATAGTACAATACAACAAACAAGCAAATAAATAAATACATAAATAAATGGCCAACAGATTGGAAAGGATTAAGTGAAACTGTTTGTAGAGAACATGGTATCTACATGGAAATATATACTACAAAGCTAATAGAAATATGTGAATTTAGCAAGGTTGTAAGATACAGGGCCAATATGCAAAGTCTATTGTATTTCTACATTAGAGTAATTTTAAAATTTAACATTGAAATTAAAAACCAGCTGGGCGCGGTGGCTCACACCTGTAATCCCAGCACTTTGGGAGGCCAAGGTGGGTGAATTACGAGGTCAGGAGATCAAGACCATCCAGTTGAAACCGGATGTTGAAACACCGTCTCTATTAAAAATATATAAAAAAAAATTAGCCAGGTGTGGTGGCAGGCACCTGTAGTCCCAGCTACTCGGGAGGCTGAGGCAACAGAATGGCATGAACCTGGGAGTTGGAGCTTGCAGTGAGCCGAGATTTCGCCACTGCACTCCAGCCTGGGGGCCAGAGCAAGACTCTGTCTCAAAAAAAAAAAAAAAAAAAGAAGAAGAAATTAAAAACCAATACCATTTACAATAGCATTAAAAATATGAAAAGTTAAGGGACAAATATCATGAAATAGGATTTGTACATTGAAAACGGAAAATCATTACCAAGAGAAATTTTTAAAAATCTAAATAAAAGGAGAAATATACCATGTTCATGGTGAGAAGACTCACTACTTTACCAAAATATTAACAATTCTGAAGAATTATGTTAGTACTTTCCTAATTGATATTGCAATTTCAATCAAAATCCCGGCAGGCTTTTTTTTTTTTTGGTAGATATTGATAAGCTGTTTCTAAATTATATATGGAAGTGCAAAGGACCTAGAATAGCCAAAACAATTCTGAAAAAGAAGGAAGAAGTTGGAGAACTCACATTACTTTATTTCAAGACTTACTATAAAGCTACTATATGCAAGACAGCATGGTGATAGCGTAAGCTTAGACCTATGGATCAGTGGAACAGAAATGAGTCCAGAAATAGACCAATATCCATTTGGTCAGTTGATTTTTGACAAAGGAACCAAGGTAATTTCAATGGAGAAAGAATAGTCTTCTCAACAAATGGTGAAGAAACAATTAGACATCCATATCCAAAAAAAAGAACCTCAACCCTTACCTCTCACACCATGTAAAACTTCAAATGGATCATAGACTTAAATAGAATATAAACCTTCAAAGAGATAATAAAGGAAGATATCTTTGTGACCTTGATAGATAAAGATTATTTAAACAGGATGCAAATAACATAAACCATAAAAGTCAAAAATTGAAAAATTATCCTTCAAAATTAAAAACTTTTCCTTTATGAAAGTCACTGTTGGAAAAATAAAAAGACAAGCCAAAGACTGGGAGAAAATGTCTGATAAGTAACTGGTCTCCAAAATTTTAAAATAACTCATAACTCAATAATTAGAAGACAAACTAAACAACAATAAAATAGTCAAGTGCTTTGAAGAGGCGCTTCTTCAAAGACAAATGGATGGCAAATAAGTGCATAAAATTCAACATCATTATTCATTAGGTAAATGCAAAATAAAGCCACAATGACCAAGTGCTACACACTTACAGAATGGCTAACATTTTTAATACTAACAATACAAAGTGCTGGTGAGGATGTAGAGCAGCTAGAATATATATTGCTGTCAGGGATACAAAATTGTACAACCATACTGGGAAACAGTTTGACAGGTTTTTTATTTCTTTAATAGATGAACCTTGAAAACATTACGCTAAGTGGAAGAAGCCAGTCACAAAAGATGTATTATCTGATTCCATTTTCTGAAATTTCCAGAATGGGTCAATCCAGAGAGATAGACAGTTGATTAGTGGTTGCTTGATGCTTGGTGGGGAAGGGGTGATTTCTCTTTTGGTGACGAAAATTTCTTAAAATTGACTGTGGCGATGGTTGCACATATCCGTGACTATACAACAAACAAACACCGAATTGTACTCTTTAAATGGATCAAGTGGCTTGTGCGCTAATTATATCTCAATAAAGCTGTTGTTTTTTTTTTTAAATAAAAATATTGAGCTAGGTGAATCTTCACATTTCTCCCACTCTCCATTTCCTATCTCCACAGTTTTTCTTTTTTCCAACAAGTATTTCTTGGCTGCTCCCAAGCAATTCTTGTTTCCAGTTCTCTCTCTCTTCCTTTTCCCCCGTCAAATGTTCCTGCATCAGCCCATAACCTGAATGGCCAAAGAAAGGATTCTCCTGGGGAGTGGTGGGTGCAAGAGAAGCTACAAGGCAAACACAGAATTCTCGTTCTCCATGGGGCAGGCCTTGGGCCCCAGGACCAGGATTAGGTAAGGCGAGTGAGGTATCCAGGACCCAAGATAAAAAGAGGTGCTCACCCAGGGCATGTAAGTGAAGGTCGGCTCCTGAGAACGGATGCATCCTTACATCTTTTTTTTTTTGTAGTAAAACACACATAACAGAAAATTTACCGGTTCAACCATTTTTTTGGTTTTGTTGTTGTTTTTGTTTTTTGTTGTTGATGTTGTTGTTGTTTGAGATGGGTCTCGCTCTGTCGCTAGGCTGGAGTGCAATGGTGCGATCTCAGCTCACTGCAACCTCCGCCTCCTGGGTTCAAGCGATCCTCCTGCCTCAGCCTCCCGAGTAACTGGGACTCGAGTGCGCCACCATGCCCAGCTAATTTTTCGTATTTTGGGTAGAGACGGGGTTTCACCATGTTGACGAGGATGATCTCAATCTCTTGACCTTGTGATCCTCCCACCTTGGACTCCCAAAGTGCTCGGATTACAGGTGTGAGCCACTGCGCTGGGCCAGTTCAATCATTTTAAAGTGTATAATCAGTGGTTTTCGGTACATTCACAATGTGTGGAACCAGCACAACATTGTCTAATTCTAAGACATTTTCTTTTTTCCTTTTCTTTTCTTCTTGGTTTTTGTTTTGTTTTGTTTTGAGACAGGTTCTCGCTTTGTCACTCAGGCTGGAGTACAGTGGTGCAATCGTGGCTCACTGCAGCCTCAACCTCTCAGGCACAGGTAATCCTCCCACCTCAGCTTCCTGAATAGCTGAAACCACAGGTGTGTGCCACCACACCCTGCTAATGTTTAAATTATCTGTAGAGACGGAGCCTCACTATGTTGCCCAGGCTGCTCTCAAACTCCTGGGCTCAACTAATGTGTTTGCCTTGGCCTCTTAAAGTGCTGGGATTACAGGCATGAGCCACTGCACCCAGCCCCAAGACATTTTCATTACCCTAAAAGAAAACCCTTTAGTCACAGGTATGGTTCTGGGTGTGAGCTGGCTTTGTGATCTGTGGAGCTGAGGGTAGAAGCTTCCATTTGAAAGTCTGCTCAAGTGGCTGCTGGAATGTGGCTGGACTTCAGGTAGACTATACCTTAGTTGGCTCTACAGAGGCATCTAAGAAGTTGTCCAGAATTTGAAGTTCTACAAAAGGAGACCCATTTACAATACACACAAGGGAGCTGACTATTGAAAAGAAGCCAGCAGTGAATCCTTTGGTGTGCCTTTGTGTTGAATAAATTGGAATTTTTATAGATTGGGTTTGCAGCTCAACCAAGTTCTGAAAAGTGTGAGTCCAAACCACATAGAGGTGAAGGTGGCAGGACTCAAGTTTCTATGGTTTTAAGGGTACAGGGACTTTCTCCTGGACAATAATCTCATCTAAGAGAAGCCTAGGGCCTCCCACGTGGGCTCGTAGAGAGAAGGCTCCAGACTACAGAGAAAAGGGGAAACTGTGTTTTCCCCGCCCACAGAGACTGAAGGTCAGACCAGATCATGCTAAAGCAAGAAGACTTGGTACTCTTCCCTGGGGAATTTGTAGGTTACCAAGATTGGCAGGGAAGGGGAGGAGAACCAGGGATGTTCTAGAGTGTCACTCAATCCCCATGTATGGAGGGAACATTAACCCTGTGTCACACACTTGGCACTTGGTACTTATTATTCCATTTAATTTCCCCAGCAATCCCTTCACTTACAGGCAAAGCCTGCAATTATCAACAAGGTAAAGTGGCTGACCAAGGCCATAAGCAAGTCAAGCCCTGGGGCTAGGATTGGAACCCAGATCTCATGGCTCGAGTCTTGAGGCTGGCTCCACCAAGCCACTGTGAAGTCCCCCTGAGAGCAACCAAGAGCCAGGCATGTCGGGGGTAACGGGACCAGAGAGGATGTTCTCAGTGGGAAGTGCTAATGTGACCCTGTGGGAGGGACATTCCTGTCTTGTCTTTTTGGTTTGTTTTGGAAAGTCCCACATCTTTTGCAGAACTGCTTCCTGGTATCCCTGTCTGGAATTTACACCAAGGACAGCCAAAGGCCGAGATTGGCTTAGAGGCCTGAGGAGTGGAGATCAGAGAAAAGGGTCAGTCCATCCTGTGCAGCCTTCCCGGCCTGGGCCCCTGTGAGTCGATGGAGGAAATCAGTGGCCGTCGTTCCCCTATCCCTACCCTGAGAAGGGGTACTGGAGGCCCTGGGAAAGCCCCCTGAGCTAAGAGGGATCTTCCTTGCCCAAAAATAGCTGCCTGGGATTCAAAGAGACTGCATGGGAAGAGGAGGAACTTCAGATTCAGACCTGGGTTCAAATCCTGGTTCCATCCCTTACTTGCTGGGTGACCTTGGCCAATGTCCCTCACTTCTCTGCACCTTGGTTTCTCCATCTGTAAAGTGGGATCAACCATCATCCTATGGAAGGGGCCAGTCCACAGGAAACATCTCTCATCAGGGAGTGGGAGCTGTTAGGAGGTTTCTCAGCATTCCTCCAGCTTCTAGAAGCCCCCTTCCAAGGAGTAAAACCTGTGCCTAAAGTGCTAGTGCTCTGGCCTAGGCACTGGCTTGGCCCTGGGGAGCTACCATGATGGATCAGTTATGGTCCCTGCCCTTTGGGAGCTCAAAGTCTAGGGAGGGGGACAGAGCCTAAGCAGGCAGAGCCACACGTGGGATAGGGCTACAGCAGAAGGACACACAGAGGCCCCGATAGGGAAGGAGGATCCTGCCTGGGGTCAGGGAAGACTCCACAGGGACAGAGACTGCGGGCGAGAGTCTAAATCTTTAATAACCTGTTTGTCATAGTCACTGACCAATCAGAAAGGACACTGGCTGTAAACAATCCACAGGACCCACCAGTGTCTACCAGCTGATGATTAATGCCCTGGGAAGGGGCATTGATTGGGGTGCTGGCGGATGAATAAGAGTTCTTTCAACAAGTGGGAAGAAAGGGCACCCCAGGCAAAGGGATCACTACGTGCTCAATCCTGGTGACAGGAAAAACCATGGCTGGAGCATAAGATGTGTTGGGGGAAGGTGGGGCATGACAGCAGAGAGGGTCTCAAATGCCACTAAGTTTGGGAGACACAGTTAGGACTTCTCTGATGTGGCACTCCACACTGGTGACCCAGCTGAACAGGCACTGCAGTGAGAGTTTTCAGAGTCTGGACACGCCTCCTCTCCCAGGTCCACGACATCTACATGGGGCAGAGCTCTTACTAGGGGTCCAGGCTCAGGCTCCATTCTCTTGGGAGAGGGGCTGGCAAGATGGGTCAGGAAGAGAGGCTCAGCCAAGGGGCTCTAGAGAGCCTGTTGAGTGGGGAAACTGAGGCCAATGCTCAGATGTATAAGTGGGATCAAATCAGTGGGAGGTGGAGACACTGGTGACCTAAGCTTCCCTGAGCTTCCCTGGCTTTGAGTCCTCCCCTTAGAGTGGCACTGAGGCCTTCTGTTAGCTCAGGGAAAACTCAAGGATGTTTTAAGGGTCGGGTTCTAGCACCAGCTCTGCTGATGATGAGCTGCGACCTTGAGTAAGGCACGGACCCCTCTGGGCATGAGAGACCCTGTTGATCGCTTCCTTGGAAATGGAAGGTGTCCCAGGCTGATCCTGTTCTGCCAGTCTCCCTGACCTGGCATCATGGAGAATGCAAGGGCTTCAGATTCAGGCAGAGCTGAGTTTGAATCTCTGCTTTGGAAATGGACTGGGTGTTTGACTTGGACCAAGTGCTAAGCTCTGGGCCTTTATTTCCTCATCTACAAAACAAGGAATTGATTGGTGAGGTCAGCGTTGAATGGAATAAATGAAAAACTCTGGTGGGGGGAGGGGGACGGCTGGGCACAGTGGCTCACGCCTGTAATCCCAGCACTTTGGGAGGCCGAGGTGGGCGGATCACCTGAGGTCAGGAGTCCAAGACCAGTGTGGGCAACACGGCGAAACCCCGTCTCTATTAAAAATACAAAAATTAGCTGGGCATGGTGGTGCATGTCTGTAATCTCAGCTACTCAGGAGGCTGAACCAGGAGAATCACTTGAACCCGGGAGGCGGAGGTTGCAGTGAGCCAAGATCGCGCCATTGCACTTCAGCCTGTGTGACAAGAGTGAAACGCCTCTCGAAAATAAAAAATAAAAAAAAGAAAAAAGAAAGAAAAGAAAAAGAAAAAACTCTGGGGACTGGAGCCAAAATAGTAAAAGGAGGTGGTAGAGAGCCTTGCTTCCCCCCTCACCTCCTATGAGGTGCCCTCTGCTTGCAGAATCTCTCAGCAGCGGGACTTTTGCAGAAGCTGCAGGTCAGTGGTGAGTGAGGAGGGAGGCTGTATCATTGATTGTTCTCCCAGGACACTTTGAGCATGAAAGGGGGCACCGTTAGTAATAAACAGCCATAAACCTGGGCTGTCCCAAGGAAACCAGAGTTTATGATGCCCCTGGTGATGAGTGGAGATTCAGAAATTGAAATGGAGAGGCGGAAGCGGGGACACGATTGAGGAGGGATGTGAGCAGGTGCCAGGTGGCGCAGCCTTTGGAGAGAGGGTGTGGTGCCCAAGTAGGCTTTGGGAGGCTTTTCTGCAGGAGGTACCGATTCACTCCCCTCTTCTGGGTCCCAGGTGAACTTCAGGAAAGAGCAGCTTTGCTTTGCAGCAGTTTGGGAGCTGGATTGGGGCTGGATACATTTTGTAACCTTATGCCTCTGCATGCTGGTTGGCTGCTTCACTTTTTTCTTGGTTATAACTTCCTGCAGAGACTGGTCTTCGGCTGGGAGCAGGAAGGCCCCCTTAGAGTTGGGTTAGGAAAGTAAAGAGGCTTTTATGATGCCTAGAAGGCAGTAGCTGCTCAGTAAATGTTCATCCCCTGCCATCTTAATCAGCAAGGGCCTTTGCTCTGGGGCCCTGGTCCACGGTTGCTTCAAGCCCCCAGAGGAACCGCTGCCTTCATACTCCTCCAGATGGTCTAAGCCCTCCTGCCTCCCACCCCTGCCACACACGAATGCTGAACCTAGGAGTGCAGGAAGTCCTCTGAGAGCCTGCTGGATCAGTTTCCTTTCCGCTTCCTTTCTCTTCCTCTCCGGTGAGGGCTGGGACGCAGCTGGCGGAGTTGGGGGGGTTCTCCCCCAGACTGCTTCTCTGCACAGCCCCCTTAACGCGTCACTCACAGGGCCTGCATTCCTCCATCCTTAATGCCTCCTCTGGGAACACAGGCTTCCAGAAACCTGAGATGACCAACCAGCCGGTGCAGGCCAGAGGGAGAAGGGCCCAGACGGTGAGGGGGAGAGTGAGGGGCTTGACTTCTGCCTTTGCTGAAAAGAGAAACCGCAGGCCTCCCCCTCTGCTTTCAGCTTCTGGGACTTCTAGACCAGGGAGCAAAAAAGCACTGGCTCTTGCCAAACCCACTTAGGGAGATGGAAAAGGAACAATGGCATAATAGTTTGTAAAGGTGGAAGATCTTTTGTCATATACACCAGGTACAAAGGTTTTCATACTGAGGACCCTTTACTGTCCCTTTAGGCTTCTAGAACAATAGGGCAAACTACTAGCAGAACCAAAAACAGAGAGGTGAACTAGGATTAAGTAATGGCTCCCAACAACCGCCTTGCAACTCCCAAATATTTAATAAGCAGCTCTTATTTAATAATCAGCTCCTGCCAGCCAATGTACACCAGCTCTAGCATACCACTGGTCCTATCTATCCCCCTCTCAGGCCCTGATCACCTGAGGTAGGGAGTTTGAGACCAGCCTGGCCAACATGGTGAAACCCTGACTCTACTAAAAATACAAGATTAGCTGGGAGTGGTGGCGGGCGTCTGTAATCCCAGCTACTCAGGAGGCTGAGGCAGGAGAATCACTTGAACCTGGGAGGCAGAGGTTGCAATGAGCCAAGATTGCGCCACTGCACTCCAGCCTGGGCGACAGAGAAAGACTCCGTCTCAAAAATAAAAATAAAAAATAATAATCCTGGCCACACAGCCAGGAAGCAGAGGTTCAAACCCAGGTTGGTTTCACAGCATCGCATCACCTCCCAAGTGTATATGGCCAGGTACAGTTGGAAGCATCCCCACTCCTGCACCCTTCTCCCTGGTTAACTAGTGAAACTCTTCCCTTGGGGATTTTATTCATTCCATTGATGTAAGCCCGTCCCCACCTCACTACACTCTTGCAGTCTTAAAATTATGGCTCACTAGGCCCAAAAGGATCTTTAGAAATTAATTTGTCCAATTCTTTTCCCTATGGATGGGGAAACCGAGGTTCAGAAAGAAGACAAGGCTTGCTTGTATCAGCCCTAGATCTCCTGAGGCAGAGCACTTCAGTGCAAAGGGTCTTATCAGACAGACCTGGCCTCAAGTCCTGACTCTGACATTTACTTTCTGGGCCACCTTGGCTAGCAGACATCACTTTGCTGTTCTTTGTGTGTGTGTGTGTGTTTTTTTTTTTTTTGAGACAAGGTCTTGTTCTGTCACCCAGGCTGGAGTGCAGTGGCACGATCACAGCTCACTGCAGCCTTTATTTCCTGGGCTCAAGCAATCCTTCCACCTCAGCCTCCCGAGTAGCAGGAACTATAGGTGTGCACCCCCATGCCTGGCTGATTTTTATGTTTTTCGTAGAGATGGGGCCTCATTATGTTGCCCAGGCTGGTCTCGAACCCCTGGGCCCAAGCAATTCTCCCACCTCAGCCTGCTCCCAAAGTGCTGAGATTACAGGTGTGAGCCACCACGCCCAGTCAAAGTCGCTTTTTAATTTTTATTATTTATTTATTTTATTTATTTATTTTTGATGGAGTCTCACTCTGTTGCCCAGACTGGAGGGCAGTGGCAAGACCTTGGCTCACGGCAACCTCTGCCTCCCAGGTTCAAGTTTTCTCCTGCCGCAGCTTCCCAAGTAGCTGGGATTACAGGCACCCGCCACCGTGTCCAGCTAATTGTTGCATTTTTAATAGGGACAGGATTTTGCCATGTTGGCCAGGCTGGTCTCAAACTCCTGGCCTCAGGTGATCCACCCGCTTCGGCCTTCCAAAGTGCTGAGATTACAGGTGTGAGCCTGGCCTATGCTACTTTTTTGAGCCTCAGTTTCCTCATCTATTAAGTGGAGATCATAATACCTTCACTGACGGGTTGTTGTAAATATTCAAAGAGGTCCCAGGTTGGGATGCAGCAGCCTCATTCCTGGCATGCAGCGAGTGCTCATGCAGGCAGCCTTCCTTCTCCCCAGCAAAGGAAAATGGAATCTTAAGGCTCTGAGACCAGGGTCATTCCTTTATGGAGCCTGAGAGGGGGATAGATAGGACCAGTGAGTGGTATGCTAGAACTGGTGTGCATTGATGGGCGGGAGCTGATTACTAAATAAGAGCTGCTTATTAAATATTTGGGAGTTGTTTTTGGGAGTTTTATATCAGCCATGGTAGAAGTATTTTTTACACCACAGAAATCAGCAAACTCTACGAATGAAGGATTTTGTTTTTTATTTGTATTTATTTTATTTATTTGTTTATCTATCTTTAAGATGGAGTCTCTGCTGCCCAGGCTGGAGTGCAGTGGTACAATCTCAGCTTACTGCAACCTCCACCTCCCAGATTCAAGTGATTCTCCTTCCTCAGCCTCCCAAGTAGCTGGGATTACAAGCATGTGCCACCACACCCAGCTAATTTTTGTACATATATATATTTTTCAGTAGAGATGGGGTTTCACCATATTGGCCAGGCTGGTCTTGAACTCCTGACCTCAAGTGATAGTTTTTTTTTTTTTTTTAAATAAAGGCCTATATGGCCGAGCACGGTGGCTCATGCCTGTAATCCCAACAGTTTGGGAGGCCAAGGCGGGTGAATCACTTGAGGCCAGCAGTTTGAGACCAGCCTGGCCAACATGGCGAAACCTCGTCTCTACTAAAAATACAAAAATTAGCTGAGTGTGGTGGTGCATGCCTGTAATTCCAGCCACTAGGGAGGCTGAAGCAAGAGAATCACTTGAACCCAAGAGATGGAGGTTTCAGTGAGCTGAGATTGTGCCAGTGCACTCCAGCCTGGGTGATGGAGTGAGACTATCTCAAAATAAATAAAAATAAATAAATACATAAAGGCCTATAGTATGGAATTTTTATTTTATTTATTTATTTTTTGAGATGGAGTCTTGCTCTGTCACCCAGGCTGGGGTGCAGTGGCGCGATCTCGGCTCACTGCAAGCTCCGCCTCCTGGGTTCACGCCATTCTCCTGCCTCAGCCTCCCGAGTAGCTGGGACTACAGGCGCCCGCCACCACACCCAGCTAATTTTTTGTATTTTTAGTAGAGACGGGGTTTCACCGTGTTAGCCAGGATGGTCTCGATCTCCTGACCTCGTGATCTGCCCGCCTCGACCTCCCAAAATGCTGGGATTACAGGTTTGAGCCACCGTGCCCGGCCTATGGTATGGAATTTTTCAGTGGTAGGAAGTGATTGAGGGGATCATTATGATAGTCAACCAAAGAAAAAAAATCACAATGTATAAATTTGGAAAAGGAGAGGAGACTTTGTTTCTTATAAAATGTTGTAGCCTGCAAGGGGGCCATCCCACAAGCAGGGAAATGTGTCTTCGGATAAGACCAGAGACTGTTGCTTCAAAGGAGGAGGGGTTGGGGTAGAAGCTTGATGCTGAACAGGTTGCCTAAACAACATATATATTTAACAGGTTACAAAAGAATATTTATGAAGATGGTCATGACACATGTGAATTGAACAAACAGGTATGTAACATAGGACCCATGTTCATTTCGGGATGCAGACTTAACAGTTAAATGTTTCATAATTAGGCCCTATAAGTCAAAAGGTCTTTTCGAACACAAGGCACATAAGTGCACCATCTCCATAAATTCACCAGGGCCCGTCTACAGTCGGTGGTCTTTTTATCAGGAGAAAGTTACTGAAGTTAGTCTCTTGTATAGTGAAAGTTGTAGTTATGGTTGGTGGACCAGTAAGTCAGTATTTGTGAGTTGGATGAATTGCAATTGTTTTAATATTAATATTATTTTGAGGCCAGTGTTTGTTTAGTTGTCAGAGAAAAAGACAAAGCTTGTGGCAGTTAAAACACAGTTTATTTTTGAACTGTAGGGTGTTTGACTTAACCCTTGCCTGGCATGGCCTTAGGTCTTGTTTATAATTTTTTTTAATAGGGTCTCACTCTGTTGCCCAGGCTGGAGTGCAGTGGCATAATCTTGGCTCGCTGCAACCTCCGCCTCCTGGTTCAAGCAATTCTCCTGCCTCAGCTTCCCAAGTAGCTGGGACTACAGGCACGTGCCACCACACCCAGCTACTTTTTGTATTTTGAGTAGAAACGGGGTTTTACCATGTTGGCCAGGCTAGTCTCAAACTCCTGACCTCAAGTGATCCACCTGTCTTGGCCTCCCAAAGTGCTGGGATTACAGGTGGAAGCCACCACACTCGGCCTATAATTTGGTATTTTGTTGTTACTAAGAGTCTGTTTTGTCAGTCATATGATCTCTATTTTAACATTAATGTTGGAGGCGGGACAGGGTGGCTCACTCCTGCCTGTAATCCAAGCACTTTGGGAGGCCAAAGCGGACAGATCACTTGAGGCTAGGAGTTCAAGACCAGCCTGGGCAACATGGCGAAACCCTGCCTCTACTAAAAATACAAAAATTAGCCGGATGTGGTGGCGTATACCTCTAATCTCAGCTACTTGGGAGGCTGAGGCATAAGAATCCCTTGACCCTGAGGCAGAGGTTGCAGTGAGCCGAGATCACACCATTGCACTCTAGCCTGGGCAACAGAGCAAGACTCTGTCTCAAAAAATAAATAAATAAATAAATAAGTGACTCTTGGGCTTCCTGTGCTAGCCAAATGTATCTGCATGTCTGCTATGAATTGCAGCTTTCCTACGTCCCAACTGTGTGACCTTGGGCGAGTCACTTTACCTCTCTGAACCTTTTCTGTGTGTGTGGTGGGGAAACTGAGGCAAATTCCCAGCTATATATGTATCTATAAAGGATAACCCTGACACTCGCCTCATAGGCTTGTTGGAATAATGAAATGAGATGACGTATGGAAAATGTGAAGTGCTAGGCTCTGAGCTCGATGAACAATTGGTATTGATATTATTTCAGCCACATGCTGATTCAGTGTCTTCCCATACAGAACTGTAACCTGGTGAGAAAGACGTTAACACCTACAGTTTCCTAATGAGGCTCCAAGGCTCTGAGAAGTGAAGTGACTTGTTCAAGGCCATAGTGCTAGAAGGTGGCAGAACCAAGCTTTGAACCCTGGTCTGATTGGCTCCAAGGCTGGGGCTCTGCCAAGATTCCCTGGCCTCAGTCCAGCTCTGGGGGGCTGACTGCAGAGCAGGGGTTGTGGTATTTGGCCACAGGCTGCAGGCAGAATGTATACGGTCAAACGGCCACCTATCCTAGGGGCCTGCCTGAGCAACTCGTCTCAGATCCTGAAGTCTGCAGCTTTGAGCCATGCGGCTCACACATGCCTCCTTCTTTGGGGGCTCCGGAGCCCCAGATTTACTGCCTTTCCTCCAGTGTGCCTCTCTAGCCACTCATCCTATTTCGGGGGAATCACCCCAAAACAGCAAGCACCACCCCCAACCAGGTCCCTCAGAATACCATTTGAATGGTGGAAGGAGACTTTCTTTCTTTTTTTTTTGAAGCAGGGTCTCACTGTGTCGCCCAGGCTGGAGAGCAGAGGCGAAATCATAGCTCACTGCCACCTCAAACTCCTAAGCTCAAGTGATCCCCATACCTCAGCCTCCCGAGTAGCTGGAACCACGGGCATGTGCCACTATGCACAGCTAATTTATTTTTATCTTTTGTTTTTCTCTCTCTTTTTTTTTTTTTTTTTGTAGAGACGGGGTCTTAATATGTTGCCTAGGCTGGTCTCAAACTCCTGGCCACAAGCCACCCTCCCACCTCAGCTTCCCAGAGCACTGGAATTTCAGCCATGAGCCACCATGCCAGCCCTAATTTTCTTTCTTGATGATGGGTTAGACCCTGGCCACTTACAGTCCTGGTATGGAGGGCAGGTTTGGAGCTGAGGGGAGGGAGTAGAAGTACCCAGACCCTGGAAAGCCCCTTCTTGAAGAATCTTCTCTGATTCCCTGCCCCTGCCCTCTTCCTACCCGCTCCCATCCCTGTTTTGCCAGGTTCCTCCTCTGGTTCCTTCTCTCCACTCCACCCCCCAAGACAAGCCTGGCGTGTCCTGATGCCTGGAAAAATTACACCCATTCCCAGCCAACCAGGGCCAGGGCTGAGAAACCTACAACCAAATGCCTGCCTCTTCCTTCAGAACAGTTGCTTCACATTTGGGATTTGGGGTTGATGGACAGATGATGTCATTGGCCCCAAATCCAAGGGGCCTCTTGCCTCCATCTGCTCTGAGAGCAGCCAGCCCTACCGGGCATGCAGAGGAGGCCTCGAGCTCACAAGAGAGACTCACTCCAGCCACATCAGCCAGGAGTTTCAGGAAGGGTGTCTGGGCCCCCTCACTCATCTCCAAAGCCAAGGGGTTACCTGGACACCTGGAGAAGAAATATGGCCAGGGTGGGACCCAGCAGACTCAGTTCATTTATTCCCCTACACCGTCATGCTTGGTAGCACACAGAAAATTGGAACACAGATTCTGAGCCTGTCAGACATCCTGCTACAAAGTGTGCTTGAGCCAGGTGCAGTGGCTCATGCCTGTAATCCCAACACTTTGGGAGGCTGACGTAGTTGGATTGCTTGAGCTCAGGAGTTTGAGACCAGCCTGGCAACATGGCGAAGCCTCATCTCTACAAAAAATAGCAAAATGTACTGGGCGTGGTGCTCACGTCTATAATCGCAGACTTTGGGAGGCTGAAGCGGGTGGATCACCTGAGGTTGGGAGTTTGAGACCAGCCTGGCCAATGTGGCAAAACCCTGTTTCTACTAAAAATACAAAAATTGGCTGGGTATGGTGGCACACACCTGTAATCCCAGCTACTTGGGAGGCTGAGGCAGGAGGATTGCTTGAACCCAGGAGGCAGAGGTTGCAGTGAGCCAAGATCGTGCCACTGCACTCCAGCCTGGACAACAGAGTGAGACTCTGTCTTAAAAAAAAAAAAATTAGCTGGGTGTGGTTGTACATGCCTGTAGTCCCAGCTACTTGGGAGGCTGAGGTGGGAGGATTGCTTGAGCCTGAGAGGTTGAGGCTGCAGTGAGCTATGATCACGCCACTGCACTCCAGCCTGGTGACAGAGTGAGACCCTGTCTCAAAAAACAAACAAACAAAACAAAACAACAAAGTGTGTTTGAGACAAACTGGTTAATCTCTCTGAGCATCAGTTTTCTCCTGTGCATGTTTTCTCACCTGAGACACGGATATCCACATCAGAGAGCTGGTGCTGGTGCTACCTACATGCAGGACTCAGTGCCTGAATGAGTGAGAGGCTGTTTGTTCATGTATTTAGTCACCTGCCTGTTATTGTTTCATGTGACATGAAATTCAGGGTGGCCATATAATTTATTATCTGATCCTGGCCACTTGTGAGTGTGAAAAGCGGCACTGGTTTTTTTTGTTTGTTTGTTTGTATTTTGTTTTTTGAGATGGAGTCTCGCTCTGTCGCCCAGGCTGGAGTGCAGTGGCATGATCTCAGTTCACTGCAACCCCTGCCTCCCGGGCTCAAGCGATTCTCCTGCCTCAGCCTCCCGAGTAGCTGGGATGACAGGCACGTGCCACCACACCCAGCTAATTTTTGTATTTTTAGTAGAGATGGGGTTTCACCGTGTTGGCCAGGCTGGTCTTGAACTCCTAACCTCAGGTGATCCACCTGACTTGGCCTCTCAAAGTCCTGGGATTACAGGTGTGAGCCACCGCACCCAGCCAGGGGGTACTATTATTAATTATGCCAGGACAGTAGGCATCACCCAGGACCATCCTGTGGGCACAGGTGATTCTTTGTTGGGAGAGAGTTCCAGTTTTCCCAGAAGGATTCATTTGCTCTCGTCGAATAATCTTGTGATTATTAACAGCAACCCCTTTCCCTCTGCAAGTGTCCTGCTTTGGATGATCAACTTTAGGGTCACCTTGGTTGTCTGCAAAGGCCACTGCATTGGGGGATTCATTTTTTACACTATACAAAAAGAGGGCGTCTTGTCTGCTGGGCCCTTCGCCACATACTGATGTCTGGGTGTCCCGCCAAGAACTTCCAGGAGAGTTTAAGCAGTTAAGTCACATTTTTAGGAGCAGCAAACCCTGCTGGCTGCAGAAGGAGTTGGGACCCTCTCCGTCTCCTCCCCAGCCCTGCCACCACTCCCTGTGTGACCCCAGGCCAGTTCCTGCCTAGCACAATGTGGGGATGGGTCTCCAAGAGTCCTGTCAACCTTGATCTTCTAAGATTTCCTGTTACCCGATGACCCTGGGGAATTTCAGTAAAAATTGGGATGCAAGAAACATCACACCATCATATGGCTCACTGGTCACATCATGAATCCTAGGTCTTCCCTGTGCCAGGCTCTGGGCAGCTGCTGGAAGCCAAGGCATATCCATCAACACTCCTGCTTCATGGGAGGAGAGTGACGAAGCCAGCAACAGATCGGCCTATTCAACTCAGCATCAGGAGAGAACAGGTGCCAGAAAGCAAGCAGGGATACAGTCCCAGTGTACTGTGAGCTTACAAACGCCTTCAAAGGCCAAAATCACATTCCCCCAATACCCCATTGCCATGTCTGTTGCCCCTCAGCAGCCAGAAACTCCTACTCTCTTCCTGAGGAGCACAGTGATTTTGAGGGTTTCTCTGGGGGACTGACATCGCACCAACTCTTTTGTGATTTTAGTATTCATGGTCTGTGAGTCTCAGTCTCCTCATCTGTACAATGGGCAACAATCTCTACCTCAAAGTGCAGTTGAGAGTATCAGGTAAGGGAACAGACAGGAAATGCAGTTCATATGCAGTTCATGGTGATCCCTGCAGGCCGTAGGATTTGAGTCTGCTAGTTGAAACGGCAGATGTTAGAGCGGGTGGTGGAGGGAAGTTCAGGGAGGTGCGGGGAGGTGGGAAATCAGAGAGTGCATTTCTGCCTCTTGATAGCTGCGTGGCCTTGAGCAAGTCCCATCTGTAAAGTGAGGGTGGGAATGAAAATCCTTGATAACTTCTTTTTTTCCCACATTCCAGAAACCACCTGGGGTGTGGGGTCTCCAACCGTGTAGGGTGAGGACTCAGAGTTGGCAGCAGTCACTGCCAAAGGCAGGAGGAGATAACCGGTTAGCAGGCCCTGTCACAAGAACAGCAACGCATGAAAGACAAAATGCTTCCCTGCGGCAGGAAGAGCCGATGACACACTGCATTTAAAGTATTCCTCCAAGCCCCACCTCATTCTTCCCGGATCCTCTAGCCTTGGAGCACAGCCTCCAACTCTTCACTGAGCATTTTCAGGAGTACAATCTCAGGCGACTACCCCAATCCTGCAAGAGAGGCTGCCTGCCCCGCTTTGACAGATGAGGAAACTGAGGCCCACAGTGGGGAAATGGATGGCAGGAACTTGAACTGCAAAGAAGAGGCAGACTGAGTTTTCAAGTCTCAAAAGAACCTATGTCTGGACTCTTAAAACAACTCTACAGATGCCTGGAGCAGAGAGTTTTAAAAATTAGCTCCAAAGCTAACCTCATATACAGGCATGGGGACCCGTGGAGAGAGTACTCTTCTCTTCCTCTCCAATGTTCCTGTCCCCAACCAGACCATAAAATCTTGAGGGCAGGGGCCATGGCTGAAACTTCTATTCTCTCCCACAATATTTAGAACAGTACACAGAGTGTTTGCTCTATGCGGATTAAACAGAGCAGATGCTTGCTCTATGTGGATTTTTTTTTGTGTGTGTGAGACAGAGTCTCACTCTGTCGCCCAGGCTGGAGTGCAATGGTGCAGTCTCGGGCTCACTGCAACCTCTGCCTCCTGGGTTCAAGCGATTCTTCTGTCTCAGCCTCCTGAGTAGCTGGGATTACAGGTGCCCGCCACCACACCCAGCTAATTTTTGCATTTTTAGTAGAGACAGAGTTTCACTATGTTGGCCAGGCTGGTCTTGAACTCCTGACTTCATATGATCCACCCACCCTGGCCTCTCAAAATGCTGGGATTACAGGCGTGAGCCACCTCGCCCGGCCTCTATGTGAATTAAATGCAAATCGTTTGGAATACTATGCAGTCATATAAAAGGAAACAGTTTTTCTGGAGCTAACAGGAAATGGTCTCCAAGAAGTGAAGAAAACATAAGATACACAATAGTGTAGATTGTATGCTATTATATGAGCAAAAAATAAGAAGAAATACATATACATTCACATACAAATGACCATATACACGTGCATACATATATACACGCCCACACAAAACACACTGTCTGGGACAGCATGTATTTGGCAACATTGGCTCCCTCCAGGGATAAGAACCAGGTGGCTGGGAGATAGGGGTAGAAAGGACACTTTTCACTTTGTTCCCTTCTGTGCCTTTTGAATTTTGAACTGTGGGCAAGTATTATCTATTCAAGAAACAAATTAAACATTTTTTAAGTTAAATAACCAAAAATGAGCCGGCTACTTTATAAAGTGAGCCACATGATGATGTGATGTCTCCTACATCCCTATCCTGACCGAAATTCCCCAGGGTCATCGAGTAACAGGAAATCTTAGAAGATCAAGGTTGACAGGACTCTTGGAGACCCATCCCCACATTGTGCTAGGCAGGAACTGGCCTGGGGTCACACAGGGAGTGGTGGCAGGGCTGGGGAGGAGACGGAGAGGGTCCCAACTCCTTCTGCAGCCAGCAGAGTTTGCTGCTCCTAAAAATGTGACTTAACTGCTTAAACTCTCCTGGAAGTTCTTGGCGGGACACCCAGACATCAGTATGTGGCGAAGGGCCCAGCAGACAAGACGCCCTCTTTTTGTATAATGTAAAAAATGAATCCCCCAATGCAGTGGCCTTTGCAGACAACCAAGGTGACCCTAAAGTTGATCATCCAAAGCAAGACACTTGCAGAGGGAAAGGGGTTGCTGTTAATAATCACAAGATTATTCGACGAGAGCAAATGAATCCTTCTGGGAAAACTGGAACTCTCTCCCCACAAAAAATCCCATCGCAGGGAAGCTGGCAAGAAGATATTTTGTAACAAAGGGACTTCAAAGGAACATGGCCTGATTCTAAGTTCTTCTTGCCTCTCCTCTCTCTCCCACTACCCCCTCCCCCAAAACTAACAACAATAAAGGACTTGAGTTAACCTGGATTCAAATCCTGACTATTTTCTGAGCCTCGGTTTCTTCATCTATAAAACATAAATCATGACCCCTATCTCCAGGGATGCTGTAAGAATTAACTGTCTCATACAGATGCAGAGAAGGTACCCGGCAAGCGGTAGTTTCTCTTCCCTTCGTGCAGAGAAATAATGAAACAACACACACTGAATCCTGAAACTCTTTGGGGGTGAACGGAGACAGACTTTCTCCCAGACCAGATGAACAACGCCTCGGTGGGCAGAAGTGTGAGGCACCGTGTGCAGGGAGACGCTCATCCTAATTCTGGGTGTCATTTTGCAAAGCACTGCTTCACGATGACTCATTTTGGGACTCCCTAAAAACTCCTTTGAGTTAAAAACAAAAGTTGAGTGGGGTTCAGCTTGCATTGTACCTTATCACTCCACTGTGCCCTCGTCAGGGTAGCAGAGTACTGCAGGGAATTCAAGGATCTCTGAGCAGGTTAACCCTGATATTTGCCCCATAGCGTCACCAGGAGCTGGGACCATCTGCACAGGGCCCAGGACAGAGGGAAAGAAGTGGCCATGAGGGATGGAGGAGAAGGAGGAAGGCCAGGAAAATGGGGTGCATGGGCCTCCCCCACCCTGCTCCCATCTAAGGGGGAGGGGGACCCCCGATGCAAAAGCATTCCTGGGTCCTCCTACCCATCCCTGCTTTATTTCTTCATCAAACTTTTTTTTTTTTTTGAAACAGAGTCTTGCTCTGTTGTCCAGGCTGGAATGCAGTGGCATGATCTCAGTTCACTGCAATCTCGGCCTCCTAGGGTCAAGCAATTCTCCAGCCTCAGCCTCCTGAGTAGCTGGGATTACAGGCATGTGCCACCATGCCCAGCTAATTTTTTTATTTTTAGTAGAGATGGGGTTTCGCCATGTTGGCCAGGCTGGTCTTGAACTCCTGACCTCAGGTGATCCACCACCTCGGCCTCCCAAAGTGCTGGGATTACAGGGTGAGCCACTGTGCCTGGTCTCCACCAAACTTCTTATCTTTGAAATGCCAGACATTCACAGTGTCTTCCTCCCATCCCACTCTCCCACCTTGGCTGAAGCCCCAAGAGAGTCAGGGCTAGATTTTGTTCACTCCTGTATCCCAGAACAAGGCTTCTTTATTCCCCTAACACTCAGCCTGCCTGCAGCCAGACCTACCTCTGTTGATTATCACTGGCTGTGTGACCTGGGACAAATTGCTTGACCTCTCTGAGCCTCGGTTTCCTAACTGGAAAATGAGGACATCACAAGTATCTGTCATAGGGGTTCTGTGAAGCTGGGGAAGGGCTTTGCAAGCAGTAAAGTCTTACACAGATATTGTGTGTTGGGGGTGGGGGCAGTCCTTTTCCTCCCAGTGGCCTGGTGTGGCTCTCAAAGTTTCCTTCAAAAGGGAGTTTCTGGTTCTTGCTCTGTAGCTTAACTGAATAGCTGCCAGAGCATGGGACCTGCCCTCCACACAGTGGGCCCCTACTGACTTCTCCCACTCCCTCATTCAGGCCTCTGCTCAGATGTCACCTCATCAGAAAGGCCTTCCCCCAGCACCCCCTATAAAAAAGCACCCCTGGGTCCTCCTACCCTTCCCTGAGTTATTTCTCCATCAAACTTTTTTTTTTTTTTTTTTTGAGACGGAGTCTCGCTCTGTCGCCCAGGCTGAAGTGCAGTGGCGCGATCTCGGCTCACTGCAAACTCCGCCTCCCGGGTTCACGCCATTCTCCTGCCTCAGCCTCCTGAGTAGCTGGGACTACAGGCGCCGGCCACCACGCCCTGCTATTTTTTTTGTATTTTTAGTAGAGACAGGGTTTCACTGTGTTATCCAGGATGGTCTCGATCTCCTGACCTCGTGATCCGCCGGCCTCGGCCTCCCAAAGTGCTGGGATTACAGGCGTGAGCCACCGTGCCCGGCCCAAACTTACTATCCTTGAAATGGCAGATATTCACAGTGTCTTCCTCCCACCCCATCCCTCCCCCTTGACTGAAGCCCCAAGAAAAGGCCATATTTTGTTCACTCCTTTATCCCAGTGCCTAGAAAAGTACCTGGCCCATGGAAGGTGCTCATAGATGTGTCAGGTGAACCAATGAATGAACTAATGTTTGCTGCACGAATATGGCCAGTATCACAAATCCTCTAGTAACACTGCAATACGCTGTCTCAGAACTTTGATTTCTTTCTATTATTTGTTGCAGTGTTTATTTCTTCTATTTAACTTTTCAATCTGTCTGACATTTATTGTGCTGTATATCATGTGAGGCAAGGCTGTAAACAGATCTCCAGCTAAACGGCTAAACAATTTGCAGAACAATCCATTTCCTCCCCATTGGTTTGTGATGTCTGCATTTTCATCCACAAGAGCTGGGACCAGGCCTGCTCCTGTGGGCCAGCTGCTGCCTGGTCTGCCCTCTTGTTCCAGAAGCCCAGGGCTATGCTGTTCCTGAGGCAGGGCTGCCTAGTGATTGGACATACAGGCACTGGAATTAGACAATCTGCCGTCCGCTTTCCAGCTCAACCACTTACCATCTGGGTGACTTTGAACAAAAGAATTTGCTTTTTATTGTTGTTGTCCAGGCTGGAGTGCAGTGGTGTGATCATAGCTCACTGCAGCTGCTAACTCCTATGCTCAAGAGATCCTCCCGCCTCAGCCTCCCGAGTAGCTGGGACTGCAGGCAGGCACTACCACACCCAGCTAATTCTTACATTTTTCTGTAGACATGGGGTTTTGCCATATTGCCCAGGCTGGCCTCAAACTCCTGGCCTCAAGGCATCCTCCCACCTCAGCCTCCCATAGTACTGGGATTACAGGTGTGAGCCACCGCACCCAGCCTGAAATTTCATTTCTAAGCCTCAAAGCCCATCTGTAAAATGGGCACAAGGGTAACGTTGGCACACGTGGTGGACGCTCAGTTGGTGTCATTATTACAGATCACAGCCAGTTGAAGCACTTCCATTCATTTGGCAAACAGAAGCCAGACAGGCATTCACCCTGTGCCAAGTACAGTGCTGTGCCCAAGCAGGCAGTCAGCGTCCCTGGCTCCAGCCCTCCTGGGGTGCAGCACAATTTTGAACGTGGAGGGGAAGCAGCAGGGGTGGAAACGGCCCAGCCAGGAGCGGCCGCTCTCGGTGCGGGGAGGAGGTGAAGTGAGAACTGAGCTGCTTGGGTCTCAGGGAGGCTCTGATTTCTAGAGGGGGTGTTCAACATTCTTTAGTAGGGACTTTTACTACTTCCAGAAACCTCTGTACATTGGCTCTTGCTGGTCCCCCGGGGGCCACAGGAAGTGGGAGCTCCAGATGAAGAGTCGCTGGCACTTTGAGGGCAGGGGGCAGGGCTTTCCCCTCATCGGAATACTCTTGGAGCCTACTTCAGTGCCCGCATTCAGCTGGCGCACAATAAGTGCTTGTTACTGTGCCAATTTCAGTATGACTAGGGCTGTGGCAGAAGCAATGCTAGGCGATGGGGAATCCGAAGACGCACTTGGAGGAGTCCAAGGGTTGGCTGACTGCAGACCCTCATCGTAAGTCTAGAGCCGGAGAAGATGGGGAGACGCCGGCTTGCGCCCTGTGAGTCTGGGCCTCAGTCTTCCCATCTCTGAAATGGGGAAGGGGTTCCTCGGCCGAGCTGATCGGCCGCAGAACTCGGCGGAGTCGAGGGGTCCAGGCCCAGGAAGGACGCCGCCGGGGCGCCCCCCGCCCCTCAAGCTTGCGTGGCGGCAGCGCGCACGAGCGCTGGGGGCGGCGCGGCCCCGCGGCGGGGAGGGGCGGGCGCGCGCGCGCGCGGGCCCGCGCAGGCGGCGGCGGCGGCGGAACCGAGCTGACGGGCGTGAGGCCGCTGCGCCGCCAACTCGTGTGGGACGCACCGCTCCAGCCGCCCGCGGGCCCGCGCACCGGTCCCCCCGCGGCAGCCGAGCCCGCCCGCGCGCCGGTGAGTGGCCTGGGGCTGGGGTCGGGCCGGTGGGGCCCCGCGAGCCGGGAAAGGGCGGGGGCCAGGCGGCGGGGCCGTCACCCCCAGCCGGGCCGAGGACGGGCGCGCGCCCAGAGCTCCGCGGGGGAGAGCGGGAGGCGGGCGCGCGTGTGGCCGCGCGGGGCTGAGCGTGTCGGCGGCCAGGCGGGCGGGGGCGGCGTGTCCGCGTGTCCCGGGGTGTGCGCGTCCCCGGCGGGTGTGCGTGTGCACCCCGGAGCGTCTGGTGGCGTTGTTGGGGTGAGTGCGTGCGGGGACGCGGGCATGGCTCCCCGCTACCCACTTCCCGAGTGGGGACGACGGGCGGAGGAGTGTGCCGGGCGCCGCAGGGAGTACGTGCGGGTCTCAGGGAGTGTGTGTGTGCACGTGTGTGCATTCCAAAGTGATTTGTGTGCAAGCACATGCGTGAGCCTAGAAGGGCGAAAGTGTGCCTGTGTGGGTGTGAGTATAACGAGTGTGCAGGACCGTGCGAGCGTGTTTATTACTGAGGTTGAGGGGCCCCCTTTGCCCCCACCAGGCCTTTGCACAGTGATGGCCCCCGAGCCAGGGAGCCCGTGGAGAGAGAAGCGGCCTGGCATGTGCTGGGGGTCGGGGCTGGGCCTGATCTGGTGAAACAGGGGCTGGGAGGGCAGACTCAGAGCCTGGCTGGGCCTGACAGAGGCAAAGGTCTTAGAGCCAGGCTGTGGCAGGGCCACTGGCAGGACCCTCTCTGCACACACAGGCTGGGCGAGCGGAGGCTGTGGTGGGCCCCTCGGCCGGCCACCCGAGGACGTGTGTTTTCCTAAATATCCTCCGGGCTCTCCTGTCTTTGTTTTTGTCTCTCTCCAGCCAGGCCTGGGGGGCTGACCCTAGACTTGCCTGTGTATATGGGGGCCTCTCTGCCTGCCCTGCTAAGTAGACGGATCTTTTGATTTATTTATACCTCGCCTAGGCTCCAAGTGTGAATCCCAGGACAGTAACAAATTGATCACAGCGGGCTTGGGACACCAGCTTCCGAGGTCTGTCCTTGCAGTTTTGACTGACAGGCTTTTGTGTGTGTGCGCGCTCTCTAACTGTTGAAAATCTTTGCAGTTGAAAGTCTTAATTGCTTTAAGGCAAACTTTAGAAACTCCAGAGCTCCCTAGTTGCTCTGACTTTTCCAAATTCAGCTTGCCTTTTTTGGGGGAAAATGTCGCCTTAGTTTGGTGTACAGTACGTGCAGGCAGGTCTTGGAGGCACGTTTAAAAACCCTGTCGTTAATGGAAGAAGAATTTCATTGAAAGGGACGCAGAGCCATCTGGAAGCGCCTGCCCCGGACTCAGCGAGTTTGAGCTTACCGAGTGAACTTTGGACGTCTTCTTTTAGCAAACAAAACCTGGAAGGAAGCAAAAAAGACCCATATTCTTTTTCTTTTTTCTCCTGAAAATGAAAAAAAGAAAACACCTTCTGGGTTTGCTGGAAATGCCCCCTCTCCTTCCCCCATCAAGGCCAAGCCCTCCCTGCGTCCCCCACCCCCAAATAAAATATGCCTGTGGGGAGCCGTGGAGTGAGTCACTCCCTGGCAGAGAGCCTGACGGGCAAACATTTGGGAAGGTTCTTGCCTAACTTCCCAGAAGAAAAGGCCCAGGATTTAAAATGGTCCCTGTGGTTTGTCAGCCTCTGCTGTCCCGTCTGCTTCGGAAATGACTAAAAAGTAGTTTGTATCTCCACAAAATAAAGTCTCAGACTGAAGGCCTTAGACCCAGGTTGGTCTGGATTTAGAGCTGTTTAGGTTTCCAGAAATGGAGCGCCCGGCTTCAACTGGTGGCATTTCTGGTGGGTTTGAACAAGGACAGAGGAGGGAAATGGGGAGGAAGTTCCCTTTTGCGGAGCAGAAGGGGCTGTGTGCTGGGAGCCGTTCTGGGGGTGTGAATCTCCCATTGGTCTTCTGTGACAGAAAATGCTTTTGGTTTTGTGCACAAGGAAACTGAGGCACACGGGGGTCAAGCCTGTGTCCTGGGGCAGCTGAGAGGAGGTGGGGGCAGAATCCGAAGTCACCTGCCCAGCTTCACAGCCTTTCCTCTTTCCATTGCACTTGGGATGTGGTATTTGACTGGCTAAGGTGCACAGACCTAGTGCTGAGTACTTTAGCACACATCCGTTCATTTTCTGCTCATCGTAGATAGGGTTTATTATCCCCATTTCACAAATAAGAAAACCGAGGTTCAGAGACATGACTTGCATAATTTCGTTAAAGTAGCACCACGACAGATGGTCCCCATTTATTTTTATTTATTTATTTATTTATTTTTGAGACAGAGTCTCACTCTGTTGCCCAGGCTGGAGTACAGTGGTGCAATCTCAGCTCACTGCACCCTCTGCCTCCTGGGTTCAAGTGAGCCTCCTGCCTCAGCCTCCTGAGTAGCTGGGATTACAGGCCCGTGCCACCACACCCAGATAATTTTTGTATTTTTAGTAGAGATGGGGTTTCACCGTGTTGGGCCAGCCAGCCTGGTCTCGAACTCCTGACCTCAGGTGATCTGCCCGCCTTGGCCTCCCAAAGTGCTGGAATTACAGGCATGAGCCACCATGCCCGGCCATGTCCCCATTTACTGAGGATATACTGTGTGCTAGGTCTGGTGCCGTATTTCACCCAGTCCACTCACCAACACTGAGATGGGAGCTGTCACGATGCCCATTTACAGATGAGGAAACCGGGGCACAGAGAGATGAGAGAATGCGCCAAAGACCATGTGCTAATACGCAGCAGAGCTGGATTTGAACCCAGGCTTGTCTGAGCAGAGCCCATGGTCTCCCCACTGTACTAGGAAGCTTAGCAGGCACTGTGGGCTGGGTGCCTGGCCTGTGCTGAGGCTCAGTGTCATTTTCCTGATCTTACAGAGAGGGAGGTTAAGTAACTTGGGCAGGGTCATAAACCCGCAAATGGCAGAGTCGGGATTCAAACCTATGTCTCTGATTCCAGAGTTCCTCACCTTAAACCACATCTGGCTGCCTTTGTCGTGCTTTGCTCCTGTTGCATGCTACAAAGCCAAGTAGGTTAAGACAGGCTAAGTTCCTGCAGGGCTGGGTTGCCCGAGACCTGGGAGAAGTCTTCCAGAAGGCACTGCTGGCCTTCCTCGCCCAGAGCCAGAGCTACTGGAGAGAAAGGGCCTCCGTTCACATTTTTTCTTTTCTTTAAGTGCCCCAGATACTTTTCATAAGGGAAGTGTCAAAACAATTGTCAAAAGGAGAAGAATATTTCCTTCCTCTTCTCAGGCTAGACCAAGCAAGGGAGTTGGAGGGTGGAGAGTGGAGGGCTCTGGTGAATCATCCAAGATTAAATACGGGTAGGCACTGCCAGGTTTGTGTGGAGATGAGGCTGGGACACTGTTCGCAGGAAGAGTCCGGTGTTCTGACTCCCTGATGTCACCTTCATGGGCCTGACTCACAGTCCTAAATATCTGACAGCGATAGTGATCACTTGTAGGTAGGCTTCTTGTCACTTGTCGTTTAAGTCACCTGCCTGCCTTTTTTCCCTGCTCATTTCCATTTCGATCACGGCTTCTACTACATGTGCTTGAAATGAATGTTGTGTGTGAGGACCTGTGTGGTTTGGGCCGTGTTGTGCCCCCCTGCCAGTGTCCTTCGGTGTTGAAAGGAAAAGGTATTTCTCTCCCTTCCATGTGTATTCTGCAAATTGACGAACATTTGCAAATTGCTTTGAGATGCGTTAATTTAAGGTGTGAAATAATAGATCTTGTGCGAAGGCTCAGCCACATTTCTGGCATTGATGGATTTTTCTCCCGTCTGGCCTGTGATTTGGGGAGGTAAAAATAGTCCTTTTTTCCACATTTTTATCTTTTTTTTTTTTTTTTTTTTTTGCTGTCATCATTCTTAGGAAGTGGTGTGCACATGCCATGGAACTTTACATGGAACATGGAGCTCTGGGGAGCAGGAGTGCTCTTGGAGTGAGGGGTGGTCTGCGGTGGCCCAGGCATCCCCTGGCTGTCCGTGAGATGGCTTTGAAATGAGCAGGCACTGTTGAGGGCCTCAGTGGCTTTTTGGTATTTAGCTGTCTTTTCACTTATGACTCTTGGGTAATGGCAAGATAACTTTTGGGGAAAATGTTAGTTTAAAAAGAAAAAAAATCAGGCCAGCACTTTCACTCATTCCTGTCTGAGCTGGTCCCTTCCTTTGGCCAAAGCTGAACTAAACCAATGGCCTTCTCAGACTCGACTTCCAGACAGAGGAGCCGACATTGGGGCAAATCAGTTGGTGGTGTAATTTCCTGTGACGTTAACTTTGGGAACTTGAACTTGGAGTGGGAGCTAGCATTTTGACATCTGTCCCTCTAACAGGACTTGCTTGTGTGGAAACAGACCCCCACATACACGGGCTGCGCCATTGTCTCCAATTCTGGATTTTTCCACAGATGACTTCTCGGGTGGTCTGGTGGTAAAGGCACAGGTCTTCTAGCCAGGCCTTTTGGCCTCCAGCAAGGGCAGGATCACAGCACCCCACCAGACCTGACTGGCCACTGGCACTATAGCTGTGGCTGGCGAGTTGGGGGGCCATGGGAATTGAAAGATGGGGTGGCCGAGATCTGAAATGCATTCAGTTGCAATGGCCTGGATCTGCATGGAGCCGTTCTTTCTTTCTCTTAGACATCTGCGTGATGGTGACCTCATAGAAAAGAAAAAAGGGGCTTTATGTAGGAATTCCATAGAGTGTGAAGGAATTTGGACGGGAAGGGGGAGGGAAGTTGCCATTCAGAGCCTGCAGTGCCTGCATTTTCCCCAAATTGTTTAACCCTCATGCTTCAGAATTAGGCTGAGGTTTGCGGGGTGGGTCATGTTGACCTGGGTGAACAGAGATCCCTTTAAGAAGAACTTCTTCATGTTCCAGAGGCGCGTTCTTACTGCAGGTGAATGGCAGTATGGGAATTAGTCCACAGGCCCCTTCTCGAATGCCTGCCCTCTCTTGTTCCTTGTCCTCAACGTCTTTGAAACTTGGGCTTGTTGGGAAGACACCTGCAAAAGGATGGGTGCACATGACCTTCAGCTCTAATGAATCCAAGCTGCTGATGAGGACTTCACTGGGCTCCCAATCCAGAGAGCTTCGCACACACCCACTGCGGTTGAGACGAACACTGGGTTTATTTATTGTGGACTTTTGGAGTCTGAAGGACTCTTGCCACCCATCTGTTTCACAGAACAGAACCTGAGGCTCAGAGAGAGCAAGGCGCTCCCCCACAACTGCATTGAGAGCCTGAGCCCGGGCACCCGATGGAGTGAGTGAGGCTGGAGTCCCAGACCTGCCTCTCACGAGCACGTCGCCCACTGAGCCTCAGCGTCATCATCTGGAAAACAGGGACAATATTATGGCCTCAGAAGCTTTGGGGGAGGAACTAAGTGAAATAATGCATTTCAGATGCTCAGCACCTTGTAAGTGCTTGATGCTCATTCCCCAAGATTACATGAGAGACATGGAAAATCTTTAATGACCAAGGACCCACCCAGGGTCACTCAGCCGGGACCCTTGGTCCGTGGCCCAGAGTGTCTCCAGTGCCCCTGCATTGAGGCCCTATACAAGGCCAGAAGCAGGTGCCGGGGACCCCTCTGGATTCCACCAGAGCACCTTCCTAGGATCATGGCTCCCAAAACGGAAGGGAAGGAGACAGCGCAGTTTGCAAAGAGGCAGGATTTAAGCACCAGGGTGGCCCTGTGGCGCCTCAGGAAAATGTTTGCCTGTCAGTATCTGCTCTCGTTCCCACCTGCCCCCACAAGGCGAGGCCATAAGTCCTCGGCGTGGTGTTGGAGGGTCTCTGAAGGCCCTGAGAGCTGTGTCAGCCACTGTGTGTTATGAAGCGAGGCAGATGTTTTGTTAATTATTTACACAGCGTCGGCCCCGCGGAGGACTGCGCTGACAGGAGCGGCTGTCACAGGTCTGGCCGTGGGGCAGAAGTGAGCAGCCCTCTTCCCCCAGCAGTCCTCCTGAAAAGGTCTGCATGGCAAGGCCTGAGGGAGTCCTGCACATTTTGTGCCCCCGCCCCCCCAAAGCCATTTGGGTTTCCCTTAAACTGGCTTGTTTTCCTGAGCCGGTGGAGAGATCCTTGTCCTCCGGAAGTGGCCATCGCTCTGGGGCGGCTTCTCTGCCAGCTCGTCACACCGTAGACCCAGCTGTAGTCTGTGTGGTGGGAGAGGGTGTCACCAGGCTCTGGAGGTCTACTCCTCTGTAGTCACCTCATGCAAGCAGGGCTTCACAGGGGCCCAGCCTCTATTCCCTCATCTGGAAAACGGGCCAGTAACACCAGGCACCAGCCCCGTGATCCTCAGGCACCCTTGGGGGTGATCTGCCTTAGAAATTCAACTTTAGGATTAGAATTCTGCTAAGAGGTACCATATGACAAAAAAGGTAATGTAAAAATCACAAAGACCAGGACAGGCTCACGCCTGTAATCCCAGCACTTTGAGAGGCCGAGGCGGGCAGATCACTTGAGGTCAGGAGTTTGAGACCAGCCTAGCCAACATGGCAAAACCCCATCGCTACTAAAAATACGAAAAATTAGCTGGGCGTGGTGGTGGACACCTTTAATCCCAGCTACTCGGGAGCCTGAGGAGCCTGAGGCGTGAGAATCACTTGAACCTGGGAGACGGAGGCTGCAGTGAGCTGAGATCGTGCCACTACACTCCAACCTGGGCAACAGAGTGAGACTCTGTATCAAAAAAAAAAAAAAAAAAAAAGAGTTCTGCAAAGAATGGCGTCTGGCATCAGAGCTTTCCCTGAAAGGCCAGTAAGGATGAGGAACGTGAGCTCCAGGGAGGCGAAGGGGGCAAACCCACCTCCCTGTTGCCTGTTTTACATAAGAGGGTTTTGCATAGGAATCATTTTAAGATACATGAAATAGCCAGAATAGATAAATCCACATAGACCGAAAGCAGATTGGTGGTTTCCAGGGCCTTTGGGGAGGGGAGACTGGGGAGCGACTGTTTAAGGGACATGGGTTTTTATTGGGGTGACGCAGATGTTTTGGAACTGGATGAAGGTGGTGGTTGCACAACATTGTGATTGTAATACATCCCATCCAGCGGTTTGCTTTAAAATGGTTAACTATATCTGAGAAAAATGTTAAACAGAAAGGTTTTGGCCAGGCACGGTGGCTCATGCCTGCAATCTCAGCACTTTGGGAGGCCGAGGCAGGCGGATCACGAGGTGAGGAGTTTGAGACCAGCCTGACCAATATGGTGAAACCCCATCTCTACTAAAAATACAAAAATTAGCTGGGCGTGGTGGCGTGTGCCTGTAATCCCAGCTACTCGGGAGGCTGAGGCAGGAGAATCACTTGAACCCAGGAGGCGGAGGTTGCAGTGAGCCGAGATGGCACCACTGCACTCCAGCTTGGGCAATAGAGTGAGACTCTGTCTCAAAAAAAAAAAAAGACAAGTTTCTCTTGCTTTAAAAAAAAAAAACCTCTCCTTTTACAGATGGGGACACTGAGGCCTAAGAGAGACATCATGACCAGCCTCAGGTCCCACATGCAGCCTGCTGCTCTGTAGCCTAAATCAGATCACTGTCCCAGCTTTCAAGTCAAGGCTCTGGTTGTGACACCTGGGCCTGGACTGCAGGTGGAAAGTTTTGATGGAAAAACACAGACCGTCCACTGTCCTATGGGCTAAGTGGACTCTCTTCTGCTAACCAGAGATGCTTGTGCTGGCTGGTGCGTGGCACATTATCTCATTCCTTCATGACGTATGTCCGGATGGAAGTCCTGGGTCAGGCATTGTGCTGGGAGCCCACACGAAGACCCTCTAATGGCCCCACCCATTGGCCTCTCACCACCTGGTGGGGACAGAGGCTGTCACAACCCCTTCTTAGGTGCTCTTGATCAATTTGCAGGTGGCATCTTTTGGAATGTACTCTCTGGGGAAGTAGGAGAGCTTCCGGCAGTGAGGGGTGTTTAAACCCACCTGGAAGGAGACGTGGGGTTTGCCAGAGGGCTGAGAGGGCTGGGGTAAAGGGCAGGTAGACACCAAGGTGGGGAGGCAGGTGGGGCCGGGGAGTGAGAGCTGGGGCTGTGGAACTTCCTCCTGCTTCCTTGGCATTTGTTCCTGTCGGTAGATGGCCTTACCAGGCACTTACTGTGGACCATGTTCTAATCTAACCCTTAACCTGAGGGAACTCACTTCATCGTCCCAGTGATGCCGTGATGTGGGTACCATTATGCCCACTTTATAGATGAGGAAACAGAGACCGAGAGAGTCCAGGATCTGTGGTGCTTGACGAACATCAGTCTGAGTGCTGTGAGGACACTCACAGCATGGGGGTCTGAGCTGAAAATCGGAGGACAGAGGCTGCCCTCCGGAAGTGACCAGGATGTGTCCTCAGGAAGTGACCAGCTGCCGGTCAGGGCCTGTGTGAGGGCCCTCAGGCAGCTGGAAGGAACAGCGTGCACCCAGGTACCATGCCAGGGCCCCTGAGCATCCGTCTTGTCATCGCATAGTTGTAACCTGCCTCACAGACTGAACATGCACTCTAGAAGGGGATGATGGGACTTGGTCTGTGGACCACAACAGTGTTCTCCATGCCCAGCATTGTGCCTGGCACATAGGAGGAGCTCAATTAATATTTGTTGAGTGAATGGGAAGTTTTAAGTAGGCACACGGCCGGATCCTTGGGGAATGTTTATATGGAGTGAACGAATCTGTTAGCAAACGTTCCTCACTCCCCTCAGTGGGCTGCGCAGGGCTGCATAGGGCTGCGTTGAGCTGAGCTGGCCCTGCCCTGGGAGAAGAGGTTTCTTAGAGAAATGCTCATCCTCGAATTATTCCAATGAGAGGAACCTAAGCCCAGAAGGGCTCTACCTCCCAGAGTTACAGGCTGTCCTTCCTATGCCGCTTCCCTGCAGAGGCAGCTCCCACATGTCTGCATAGGAGGGCTTTGGGTTGGAATGGGTTAGTGCTGTGTCTTAAAGCTGCATTTTCTACCAAGCACACGCTTATTTTGTTTAGAGGGCATATCTTTTGGGGTTGCTTTGAGGAAAGGCTAACCAAGCCACCTCTGAGCACAGACGTGACTTTTCGGCAAATGAGCAGGACCCCAGATTCCACCCTATCTTAGAAAGTAGGAAACCCAGCATTGAAAGAGGAAAGATTCTGTAGCTGTTGTGGCCTTGGCGAGCCACCAGGGTGGGTGCCCAGATGGCAGGATCACTGGGCACCACCACACGGAAGAGAGCAAAGGAGAGGGAGCCCGCCCCTGGGCTTGGCGGGTCCGGTCGAGTCCGCCTGGATTCAGTTACACCAGGACTTCGAGTGGGCACGGCGTGCTGGACTGAGTCAGTGTGTGTACATTTCCTTTGCTCGTCTCCCCGGGGAATGTAGTGGCCTTTTGTGTGTGTTTCAAATGCCAGCCTCCTTACCTAACCCAAGAGGAAATGAGGACTGGATTTTGTCTGTGCAGAGGCTGGGACAAGTGTGGGAGCCGCCTGCTCTTGGAGCCAGCCTGGTGGTGACAGCGTGGCATTTGGAAAACATTCTGTGGTTTTCCCCAAGGGGTGATAGGCATACCAGGTGCTGGGCCGCCCCTGGGCTGGGCACTGGGACCCTGAAATGAGGAAGCCCCGTGACCAGGTTTCACGATGCCATTCAGCAAGGAATGGCTGAGCACCACACGCCTTCTTGGCCCCTGGGGAAACACACAGGAATCAGATGAGGTCCCTGCCCCGTCTTCCTGGGGAAACATGCAGAGAAAGTACTTGTACTCTGAGCTAACACCTTTCACTCGCACAGACCTTTATGGTGTTCTGTGTCTTCAGACATTGATCTCCTGTAGGTGAGACACATCATGGCCCCACTTTCCAGACTCCCTCCCAAACAGGCTGTGATCTGTAGAAGTATTTAGTGCCATTCAGGGACAGGAGAGGCGGTTTGGAAGATGCTGTTTGCTGTGCGAAGTCCCTGGATGCTCAAATGGCTTATGGGGTGGCATCTTTGAAATTACACAGTCCTGAAAATTTCAGGACATATGGTCACTGTGCTGTGCTAATGTTAGCAATTGAGATATTTAATGACCCAGAAAAAACCCCTTTTCCTACCCAGCGCAGGTTACTGGAGAGCCTTTATTTCTCAGGAGGAGGGTCTTACACAGTGTAATTTGGACCAGCAGATAGGGAGTCATTATCCCTCATTCATTTATTAGCTAATTAAGTGGTTTATCTGGTCACACATTTACTCCTTCAATTGCCATTCATCCAGCACTGTTTGCTGATGTACCTGGCCTGGTGCTGGGTACTGGGGGTGGAATGAAACAGAACAAATATGACTGAGTCCCTACTGTGTGCCAGCCCATAGGGTGTGCTGTGTGCCACAGGTGAATGCATTCACTTCCCGGTGGACGTTTAACAACCACCTATCGTGTGGAGACTCATGGAGATGCAGAAATGCAAATGGCAGTCTGTAGTGGTTTGGACACTTGCGGTGTTTTGATGGGGTCTTTAGTCCTGGCTCTCTCTCTGCTTGCTGTGATATACCCAGTCAGCCACTGTTCACAGGCCACGTGGTGACGTCCCCAGAATGAACCAGAAACAATCCAGATGCCCCAGGAACCGACGTGAGAACAAGGCATCCCCTTCACACGTTGTGTCTCAGTTCAGCGTCTTGCCACCACCCAGCATTTTGAGACAGAATGTGAGATCGCGTGGTTGGCTAAATACATAAATATTTTATGTCTCGATATTCTGAAAATGAAGCCCAAATGCACAGAACTGCAGCACATCAGTGCTATAGATCATATGTTATAATAATCTGATGACATGTTGTTTAAATATTTATGGACTGATGCGACATGACAATGGGGGAGAGAGGAGGCTCGCAGCAGAGTCTCGGCAGATGCGGGAAGGAGGGAGCCGATTCCTGTGATCCCGAGAAGCGTCACAGGACACCTGGGTTTCTGATGTGATGTTTTGGGGTTTTATGACAAAAACAGTGGCTGACATTTATTGAGCGCTTGCCAAGTGCTGTACCCTTCACTGATACCATGTCATTGAATCATCACAGCATCCCCAGAGGGTGGGGCTCTTATTAACCCCAAGTTACAGAGGGGAAACTGAAGCCCAGGGCAAGTCAGTGGTCCACCCCAGACCCCACAGCTAGTGAGTGGCCCAGGAGCAAATCCAGGCTGACCCCATTCTGCATTCTAGCCCTTAATTACTGTGCCGTGCTGCTCTAGGGGTGACAGGTCATATCCGAAAACCCCCCACCCCTGCTTGGATGACCCCTTGCTTGGTACTAACTGGACTTTTTTTTTTTTTTTTGAGATGGAGTTTCACTCTTGTCACCCAGGCTGGAGTGCAATGGCACGATCTTGGCTCACCGCAACCTCAGCCTCCCAGGTTCAAGCGATTCTCCTGCCTCAGCCTCCCGAGTAGCTGGGATTATAGGCACCCACCACCACGCCCGGCTAATTTTTTTTTGTATTTTTAGTAGAGACGGGTTTCACCTTGTTGGCCAGGCTGGTCTCGAACTCCTGACCTCAAGTGATCCGCCTGCCTCAGTGGACTTTCTAAATCACAGGAAAGGAAGGTGATGTCTGTAAAATGTCGGATGGGATTGGGAGGCACAAGGAATGAATAGCTTAGGAGGGGCAGGGAGACGTGTGGAAGGGCCACTGCAGCCCGGTGCCTGGCACATAGTAGGTGCTCAGGAAATGTGGTTCTTGAGCCTCTGTCCTTCTCTTTGTTGTTGGTTTTGCAGAGTCATTAAGGGAGTTTACTGCAGACTATCCCCCATACAAGTGTCCTGTGGCCCCTGAGCCTTTGCCTCAGCCTCTCCCTCTCCCTGCGGTGCCCTGGGAGGAATCAACTGACAGCCCTTTCAGTCTCCCACAGTCCAGCCAGTTAAATCAAGGTGTTCCCCTTTTATAGAGGAGTCTCCTAGAGCCAACCGCAGCATCCCTGCCTTTGGGAGCCACCTGGAATGTGCCAGCTGCAGTGGCTGTTCCTTCCACACCCCCCTTGCTGTCTGTGGGGCTTGCCACTGAGGGCTCCATCCCCCCGCATCTGCTGCCATTGGTCCTGCCTGTTGCGTTACTGCTCTGTGCCCTGGAGCCCCTCCAGCACAGACGCCTCGAAAGGTTGATCAGACATCCTCAGCACCTGGAGTGGGGCCTAGCACACAAGACGGCAATGAACGGCCAACCCTAGAAGTTCAACCCACAAGACCTGCAGGGCAGGGGCTGAGTGTCCGAGAAGCCTCTTGGGAAGTGATGGTCTTAGACCTAGTGGTGTCTTCCCATTCTGCAGAGGCCTAGGGGTGTCCCCAGGTCCCCAGAGTGGGAGGGGAAGGGTCAGAAGTCCATGGAAATGAAACACAGGGCCAGCTACAAAATTTATGGGGCCCAGTGCAAAATGAAAATGCAAGTTCCCTTGTTCAAAAAGCAGTAAAAAAAAAAAAAAAGTTTTTTCCTTTCCTTTGCAGTCTCTTTCCATCTGTCATGATGTTTTTTGTTTGCTATTTAATGTCTTACTCCCTGGACACAAGATACTTTCAGGGTGAGTGCATACCTCACAGGTGCGGGTGCACCTGCCCCTGCCTCTCCTGCCTGCATCTGGGCCCCTGCTGCAGGTAGCGGGTGGCAGAGGTTGCTGGGTGCGGGAGCAGGCAGCTGAGTACCTGTCCTGGGGAGGCAGCTGAGACTCTGTGCTGCCAGCATGTGCTCCATTATTCCACCAGACTCCACTTAACACAGATTCAAAGATGACATGAAGCATTTCAGGACAGTGAAAGCACAGCATGAAGCCCTACGCTTGGGGCTCCCTTCTTAGGGCAGGGCCGGGTCACCTGGACATGAAGCCAGCCTGATGGGAGGGGCCGTAGCACCCACACACACATTTCACACAGAGCAAGGACCTTTTGTTGGTTTTCTCCATGGAGCTGGGGCCAGATCTGATTTGAAGGGAAAGTTCTGTGTTAAGCACTGTCTACAGACTGCTGGCCCAGCAGGTTAGTTGGCCAGCCAGGGGCTCTCCCTCTTCATCCTGAGCCTCTGGTGCCAAAGACACACCATGGTCAGCCCTCCCTGACTTAATCTCTCACACCATTGCCAGAGATTGTTGCACTAACAAACCCATCCCCTCTGACTTCCGCTCCTTGAGTGACAAGGGTCAGAAATTAAGTGGCGCAGTTGCCAACCTTCTCACTCGGGAACAGCGCCAAACACGTGGTGCCCCAGAGATCAGAGAGGGTGAGGAGCTCGGATTCCACCAGCCACCACGCTGTTCCCAGCCCCAAAATGGGGAGGCTCAGCAGCCACAGGGAGTGACGTCTGGTTACTCTGAAAACACGGACGAGGAGGCTCAGGTGAGGGGTACTTACTTAGTACCCACCGTGCACCGGAGACCCGGCCAACTACTTTCCGTGTGTTGCCTTCGTTAATCCTTGTGACACCTTTGAGCTGATCCTGTTTTTCAGATGAAGTTAACTGAGGCTCAGAGAATGAAGCTGCCAGTCCAAAGCCATAAGCCACACACTTTAGAAACTGAGATTTGAACCCAGGCCCGGCTGGCCCCAAAGTTAGTGCTCTTTGCACGTGAATCCCAGGCACACTGGCTGGCTGAGGTCCATCCCTGGCTGGGCCTCTTGCCCCCGCGTCTGCTGCATCTGCGTGGGTGCAGGACAGGGGCCAGACCTCAGCGCTGCTGCCTGTCTACTCCTGCCCCTGAGCAGTCACCCTTGTTCTTGGCAGGGAGCAGATCTCAGGGCCACGGCTCCAGCTTTTCTCCTGCAAGGCCTGGCCAGCTCTGTGGCTGTACTTATGCCCAGAGAGACAGGTGGCAGCGGCAGAGTTAGGCACACCTGGCTGTGAGTCACACCCACCTTGTGCTCCTCGTGTCTCTTGGGCTTGTCACCGCCCACTCAGGCCTCTGTTTTCCCGTTTGTGGAGCAAGGGGTAATAGCAGTTCCTGTCTCTGGGGCAGTTTTCCCAAACTATTGTGGTAAGGGTGTATAGTCCTCAGTTCCACGCCAGGCCCAGAAAAGGCATTTGATACTCTGTGTTGATGGTAAACGACATAGTATGGGGTGAGATCGGAGCTTGGTGGCCCCTGTGACACTCGGGAGCACTACCCCAGGCCAGGGCATGTTGGCAGGCTCTCAGTCCAGAGCTGCCCTCCCTAAGGAATTCATCCCTTCCTTGTTTTCTTTGTTCATTCATTTCATCCCACAGAGCCAGGCGCTCTGTTGAGATACAGTAATGAGCCCCAGGCATGAAGTCCCTGCCTGCACAGGGCTGGTGTTGTGGTTCCTAAACAAGAAACAGGTGCAGGGTTCCTGGCCAGGCAGCGCTGGGGAGAGGTAGCTGGGACAGCGTGGTGGCCCATGGCTGCCACAAAGAATGGAGTTCCTTCAATCTCTTTCTTCCATTGAAGGGCAATCCCTGGGGATTTAACATGGTGCCTTTTGTGTGAGGTCCCAGCACTCCCAGGGTCCTGGGAAGGCCTCATCGGGCTTTGCTTTGCTTCAAGCTGTCTTTGAGAAATCAGTTTTTCCAGTTGCAATGTGGGAGTTTTCCCCAGGCTCTCCTGAGACTCACAACCGCTCCGCCTAACGCTGCTGGTCATGGGGACCTGCCTGGGCCAGGCCCTGGTCACATGTGATCGCATCGGCTTCTCTTGGTGACCTCGAGAGGCAGGTCCTATTAATTCATTTTACAGATGAGGGAAGGGAGGCTGAGTGAGGCTGCGTCATTTGCCGAAGAGCGCACAGTGTGCCCACTGCCAAGTCAGGATTTGAACCCACGCCCGTGGCTTCCAGACCACACTATCGGAACTACTCTGCCCTGGTGTGAATGGATGTTTTTTTTAATTCTCGGCAGCAGAAAAACCACAGATTCTGCTCAAAGCAGTAGACTCTCAGCGGCCCATGTGTCAGGGCCGTGCTGGGTGCTGCAGGAGGGCTCTGCAGAGAAGAATAGAGACAGACTGTTGGTGCTAAAATCGGCCTGAAAAATGACCGTTTCCGCATGAGCCGGGATTGCGTTGACTCCTTGCTCCAAGGCTGTGAGGTGTGTGGGGTTAGGTTCATGTGACAGATGAGGAAGTGGAGGCTCAGAGAGGCTGTGTGGCTTGCCGAGGTCACACAGCCCCGGGCGGCCTTATTCCACATCCACCTGCTCTGTCTGCCATCATCTATGGTGGTCTCCGGACTAGCTTGGGCCTCCCCAACTCCCTCATTTGGATAAACTGAGGCCTAACGAACAATTCAGGGCTTGATCCCGAACGGGGGAGGGGACGGAACCCTTTGCATACTTGTGGAAATGGACACTCATTCCACAGCGAAACTGCCTTCAAAATGCCAGTGATTCTCAGGGCAGGAGAAGACCTAAGAAATGAAAGCGGGCAGGAGAAGACCTAAGAAATGAAAGCGGGCAGTCAGGGCACGTGTGTCTGTGACAGCAGAAGGGCCCGTGTCCACCCTTCCTGGGACCGACAGCCAGGGTGATGGGGTTTTATAGCATCTGGAACAGGCAAGCCTTTTATAAGAAAATGTTTCCAAAGCTGTCCCGTCCCACCGTTGGCAAGCAGTCCTTAAACGGCAAAGAAACAGCCGTGCTCCGCATTCACGAAATGGTGAGCTGGCATTTAGGCCATTTATTTAAAGCGGGAGTTGAGGAGGCTAAAGACTTCAGTTCTGAGCGGCGGCTCACGGCCTCGCTGCAGCAGGGGAGCGTAATCTTCAGGGTTTTCTTCCCATTTACGGGTTTTTTTGTTGTTGTATATTTGTAAAATGAGGCTTCTGCTGGCAAAAGCAGGTTTTAGCGAGTGCGGCGGCTCTTTCAGGACCTAATAAGGCCCCAACGGAGGGTGAATTCCTGCAACACTTTCCTTCCCCACAGGCCCCCCCCCCCATTCCGTCTTGCCTCATACACTTTGGGCACAGGGTACCATTCATCTTGCTTCCCATTAATGGAATTACCGCCATCACTTCTGCGGAATGAGATGGGCCCTTTGGAACTGCCTTGGGGACAGAGGCAGGATTGGCCGCTGGGCAGTTTTGCTTAGAGGGGAAGGGAAAGAAAGAGAGGGAGAGAAAACTCTTACAAATGGATGCTTCCTTGGGTGGTAAAGATCCTTGGCCGTGGAGGGCAGAGGCCGCAGGGCCCATCCAATTTGCTTCCTACTCATGTCCCGTGTGAGCCTCGCTGTGGCAGGGCATGTGATGGCCCCAGTGGCAGATGTGAATGAACGGGGCTTGACACCTGTGTACCACAGCCCCTTGACTTCAGAAGAAGGGAAGGAGGGACCCAGCATTTATGGACTGCTGACAGATGCCTGGCACTGTATGCTGGCCAAAATTTGGGGAGTGGTATCTCTGTCCTCATTTTTAGATGAAACAGCAGAGGCCCAGAGAGTGTAGACACTTGCTTTGAGTCACACAGCTCATGAGCAGTAGCGCTAAAGTTTGAACCTCAGTCTGTCCATTTTCATGGAGGACCAGCAGTGCCCCTCCTTGAGGCTCCAGAAGCAGCAGATTGCGGACTCACAGTCTGGGTACCTGTCAGCAGTCTGTCCCAGCATCACCTCCCAATTCCCCAAGAAAGTGGGCAGACATCTGGAAGGTTTTTGCTTTCATGTAAGAATGCTGATCGAGGACAATGCTGAATATCATGTATTCCACCCGGACATCTGATAGAATTTCAGGGGTCTGGGATCCTGAGAATGAGGGAGGGAGGTCGGGAGCTGACCTGTCTGACACACTGTGCTTGCCATTCTGCATGTCCGTTTGCAGCAAGGCTGGCAGTCATTGTCCTCTCCAGTGCCGGCTCTGATAGATTGATAGGGGCTGCCCGAGATGCCATGTTGAGAAGGCTTTGGAGACTGGCATTGATTAGCAGTGTTTCCTGTGTGCACAGGAATGAAAAGATGGGTGTGAAAAGGACCAGACCTAACTTAGTACAATTCTTAACCTGAGCAGGGACCCCAGGGGCACCAGCCCTGCTTAGTTCTTGTGATTAGTTCATTGTGTGCCTCACCACACTTCCATCCCAGTAAACTCCAGGAGGGCGAGACTGTGCACAGTGCACAGTGGGAATTCCACAGATAACAGAAGGAAGGATTGATGAAGGCTCTGTAGCCCCCAGAGAGCCAACAGTTGGAATCCTACAGTGAGTGTTTTTAAAAACATTATTTTAAACTTCTAGGGATGAGATGTAGGTGCCCACTTATTTAAACCAGAGCCATTTCATCCATGTCACTAACTTGCTGGATGTCTTTTGAGTCTTGGTTTCACCTGCCTGAGCCTCGGTTTCCTCATCTTCACTCCCAGCACTGTGGAGGGGTGACCTGCTTGATGACGGTCGTGGAGCCCAGAACCCATGGGTAATGGGGTCAGCATTCAGAAGTGTCAGCTCCAGCTGCCTGCCCCCGCCTACCAGGCCCTGTCCTCTGCCGGGCGGAGCTCCAGGTTCTCTGGGTCTGTAATGCTTTCCATCTCACTTCTCAAACATCACTGCTTCTGGGGAGTCTCCTCTGACTTCAGCACACTGCTTAGAAACCCCTGGTTGGTGCCTCCATAGCCCCATCTGCATCTTCCCCAGCATGGCCCCCGACCCTGTGAGGCCCACTAATGGCCAGTCCCCTGCCCCGGGATCCCCTCCAGGGCTGGGACTGGCCCACTTTCCTCTGTGGTCCCAGTGCTCAGCCCAGGGCCTGGCCTGGCAAAGGCCTCGGTGACGGTAATGAAGAGAGGGAGCAATGCACCCTTCATTTGTTCCTCAGGCCTGTGGCCATGGGGACGGCTGAGATGCTGAGACCACTGTGTCCAAAGCCCAGGCCTTTTTTGGGGACAGATAGGTCAGCGGGACGGATGGAACCAGCTCTGTGACTCACACACCCGTTGTGCCTGCTACGGTGATCCTTTAAAGGACAGTTGGGTTTGATCCTGTGGGAGGTGGGTGTTTGGAAAGGTTTTGAGCAGGGGAGTGGCCCCCCTGAAGCAGAGTGTGGCCCGTGGAGGCTGGCGGGCTGGGAGGATGCTGTGAACTTCAGGAGAGATGAGGGGGAACGGGGCTGCCCTGGGGAGAGTGGGAAGAAGTGGGGAGCAGCCTGGAATAGTGCCGGGCAGCTGGTGTCCACAGCCTGAGCTCCTACCTGGATACCCCTGGATCAGGGAGCAAAGAATTCAGGGCTGCAAGTCAGAAAAAATGCTCCAGGGGCTTCAGTGGCTCCAGAGTCTCAGGAATCATCTCTGGATGGGTGACTGGGGCAAGGGTGGGCTGAGGCCCTGGTCTTAGTCTCCTCACCAGTCAGGGAGGGCAATGTGCTTTTTGCCCTTGACTCTCCTCTGACCCTGGCCCTCCATACCTGGATCTGGCTTGGGGGCAGGGTGAGGCCGAGGCCCACAGAAGCCATAGGGTCAGCCGAAGAGCAGGAGTGGAAAAAGAAAAATCACGAAGCAATAATGAGCCCGTGGCACATCGAAGGGGCCATTGAATCCCCGTGGACTCAGGACGACAGTGGCCAGAGCAGTGGTTGTCTGTGTGTGGCTGGAGTGTGTGCAGAGGGGCCAGTGCTTGAGCCTGAATCTTCACAGCCCTTCCTCCACACATGCAAATCCTAACAGTATGTTATTATTGATATGTAAATATTAGCAATTAGCTTTTTAAACAATAATTCCTCCTCCTGCTGCTATTGTGGCTTGCTCATCAGAGCACCCTTCAGATCAGTAGGAGTTGGCCAGGTGGCGAAGGCCTGCAGTTAGAGCATGGGGAGACTGCGTGAGCAGGGTGCAGAGGTGGGAAACAGCAGTTGCAGGAACCCGTAAGTGGCTCCGTGGAGCTGACGTGGTGGAGGACAGACGTCACCTGGGCTTGGGCTTGATGGGTCAAGGGGTCTTAGGTGCTAAGCTCAGGAGGGATGGCAACCTGGAAACCTTGAAGGTGGGTAAGGAAGGGGAGATGGGGTCTTAGGAATATGTTTCTGGTGGCGTGTGTGGAAAATGACGGTGCTAAGGCTGGGAGGACTTAGAGGCCAGTGGGGAGGCCCAGGTGCTGATGCCACTGTGGACATTCCTGAGCCTCTCAGCTACCTGAGGCCGCACTGCCACCCAGAAAGAATCCTTGGCTGGGCTGGGCGTGGTGACTCACACTTGTAATTCCAGCACTTTGGGAGGCCAAGGCGGGTGGATTGCTTGAGGCTAGGAGTTCGAAACCAGCCTGGCCAACATGGTGAAACCCCATCTCTACTAAAAATAACAAAAATTAGCCAGGCATGGTGGCACACACCTGTAATCCCAGCTACTTGGGAGGCTGAGGCAGGAGAATCTCTTGAACATGGGAGGCGGAGGTTGCAGTGAGCCGAGATCGTGCCATTGCACTCCAACCTGGGCAACAGAGTGAGGCTCCATCTCAAAAACAAAACAAAGAATCCTCACCTCTTTCTCCCGTCCCACCACCTGCTCCTACCCTTTCCTGCTGGGTGTTGGGGCGGTGGAGAGCTCTCACCTTGGCACCCTCAGCCTCTCTCGGCTTTCCTGTGTAAAACCAGGCTGATGCCTGCCGACTTGTGAGAATAAATGATAAAATCTGTGATGCTCCCAGTGCTGCCTGGGGAGAGGAAGGAAAGTGTTGTCTTCCCTAAATTCCTATTTCTGCGTGTCATTTATTCTCTTCCCTGTCAGAGAAGCTGTTTTGATTCCTGGGGACAAGAGAGGCCCGCGTTCATGGGAGTGCACCTGCAAGCCCCATCCAGGCAGGTTGGTGGCCACGGAGTTCATTTGTATCCCCAATTTCCAGGCTGCCTCGTGAATCTGCAAGAGCCCTGCTCCTCATGTGCTGTGGAGAGCGCATCGTGTTGTCCTTGTGACTGATTTCTGATCCTCCCTGCATTTATTTGTTTATTTGGGTCTGAGAAGTCCGAGGTGAAACTGTGAGAAGGGGCACCTTTGAGTTTTAATACAGGATGCACCATCATATAAGGACACTTTGGTCAACAGCAGACTGTGTATGTGACGTTGGTCCCATAAGATTATAATGCCATCTTTTGACTGTACCTTTCCACGTGTAGACACACAAATACTGACCATTTCATTACTGTCGACTGCAGTACTCGGTACAGGACCACGCGTTACAGGTGTGTAGCCCAGGAGCGACAGGCGACACCCTATAGCCTAGGTGCGGGGGAGGCGAGACCGTCTGGGTTTGTGTAAGTCAACTCCAAGATGTTCACACAGTGACAAAATCGCCTCATGATGCATTTCTCAGAGTGTGTCCCTGTCACTAAGCGATGTGTGACTGTTTATATCTGTGGCACTTTCTATGCGTTGGGGGCATGGGCTGGGTTTGTAGGTTCCCCTAGGTGAGCAGGAGTGTCCCAGGCATTGAGGAGGGCTGTTCCCAGGTCTGTCTAGGCGTCGTTTTCCATGGAGGAGAGGTTGCTCAGGAAAGTGAGCCCAGGCTAGCCCACAAGCCCTCACTCCCTCGCAGACCCAGGTAGCTGCAGGAGGATTCTAGAGGAGACTGGGTTCTGCCCACCAACAAGGGGCTCAGCCACACACCCCCACCCCTGGCCCACCACAGGACTTAGTGCCACTTGGGATGCGGTCAGAATGTTTTTAGGTTGAATGGGTGCATGAGGGTGGGGAGACGCATGCGTCAGATACCGGCTGGATGACTTCATGTATGTTGGTTGACACATTTTACAGCTGGGGATACTGAGACTCAGAGAGGCAGAGGGTCTTGGCTAAGATGCCCAGCAAAGAAGTCTTCATACCACATCTGACTCCCCACTCCCTTGAGAGCTCCTATCACCTAAAGCACCCGCCGCACCTCCTGCCTCAGTGCTGGGGAGGATCAGTGGAGACCAGGGTGGGGGGACCAAGCACGATCTCGGACCTCCTGTGTACTGGGGCACTTTGCCCACACAATCTCATCTTCGGTAGATCTCTTTCCTGGTTTTCTGATCACAAAATTGAGGCTTAGAGAGGTGATCAGTCTGGGCGAAGTTTCCCAGCAAGTAGGTGGAGTGTCCCATATTTCAATTCTGGCCTGGCCTGGAGAGGACACTTGCCTGCTGGACCAGGTCGAGGATGGGGGGCTTCGACCCGTCTTGGTGGGATAGCCTGGGCTATGATATCGGAGGCATCACTTTCCCACCAAGAAAGAGCAGGAGGGTCTTTATGGGGGCAAACAGGGCAGGGAGCTCCCCCTCGGACCCCTGGGAAACATGGGGCTAGTTTGGACCGGACACCAGCCCAGTCCCTTTGCAGCTTGCTCCAGCCTTTCTCTTCCCTTTTTTTGTTTTTTTTTGAGATGGAGTCTCGCTCTGTTGCCCAGGCTGGAGTGCAGTGGCACGATCTCGGCTCACTGCAACCTCTGCCCCCCGGGTTCAAGTGATTCTCCTGCCTCAGCCACCCGAGTAGCTGGGACTGCAGGCACATACCACCATGCCCGGCTAATTTTTGTATTTTTAGTAGAGGCAGGGATTTCACCATGTTGGCCAGGCTGGTCTTGAACTCCTGACCTCAAGTGATTCACCCACCTCGACCTCCCAAAGTGCTGGGATTACAGGCGTGAGCCGCTGCGCCTGGCCCGGCCTTTCTGACTTCACCTGCCCCACCTGTGCAGTGGGAGGACAGGAGAACCCCTTTGTCTGTTGAGTGCTGATTATGTGCCAAGGAATTTGCTGCATGATCTGATCTGATGGCCCCAGCGACTCTTTGAAACCCAGCCCCTTATTGGCACCACCCAGTCACTCCCTGGCTGCATTTCCCTCAAGGCACGTATCGCTGTTTGAAATGACCATGTCTGTTCACTCTCGTGTCTGTGTCTACCTCCCAACCACGCAAAACCTGTGGGAGGGGAAGGCCTTCTCTGGCTTGCCCGTTCCTGTGTCCCCAACCCCTCGGACAGTGCATGGCTTTACGAGCTTCTCAAGAAATGCTTGGCAAATGATGGCAGAATGGGTTAACCCTGGTTTTCTCAAAAAGGGAATGGAGGCCCACAGAGGGCAGGCCCATCCCTGGGTCACACCGCCAGGGCAGGATTGGTGCCCCTGCCTGTCCAGGGTCAGCTGGGGCTTCTCTCACTGACCAGCTTTGAGCCTGGAATTCCAGGTGTGCCTGGCTGTGTCCTTGCAGGTTCACACCGCCCAAAGAAACTTCCAGTCCACACTTGTGGCTTTGGATCAGCTCAGAAAAAGTGTGTCCTGTGACTGCTCGAGGAATCTGGGCATTTAGCCCAGAAAAGAGTGTGTTTCCTGGCTTCCTGAGAACTGGGGCCCACCCTGCCCCCGGTCTAGGCGTGCAGAACAGGAGGGAGGGGAGTTGAAATTGGGGCCTGGAAGGGTATGGCGTCAGACCTTATCATCTGAGTGAGGCTTGCTGCTCACGCGGAGACTGTCCCGGCCGAGCACTCCAGGAGAGGGTATCCCTACCATCGGAGCGTCCTTAGAGATGGCAGCGGCGCCTGGAGTTGCTGGAGAAGAAACATTCCTCATGCTCATGCGAATGTTTCCCTGGGCTGCTGTCCCAGCACTGGGTACCGTGGGGCAGACATGGGTGTGACGTTTTCCAAGCATGAGGTGACCAGTGTCCATTGGGTCATCAGGCCTCCAAGGCCACATGTTTGGAAAGCTATTCCTGGAGCACCAGGCATCTGGCCCCTCACTCTGTGGCCAGGCACGGGTTTATGAGGGGACCCTGCAGAGAGCTGGGGTCCTCAGCCTTGACATCTGCACATTGTGTATAATTTCACGCTTTGCTTTGCTTTTTTCTCTTCATTTTTTTCTTTTTTTGAGACAGGGTCTTGCTCTGTTGCCCAGGCTGGAGTGTAGTGGTGTGATCTCGGCTCACTGCAGCCTTGACTTCCTGGGCTCAAGGGATCCTCCCACCTCAGCCTCCCAAGCAGCTGGTGCTACAGGTGCATGCCACCACAGCCAGCTAATTTTTGTATTTGTTGTGGAGATGGGGTTTCTCCATATGTTGGCCAGGCTGGTCTCGAACTCCTGACCTCAGGTGATCCACCCACCTCAGCCTCACAAAGCGCTGAGATTACAGGCATGAGCCACCGCACCCTGTCTGCTTTGTTTTTCTTGAGAAAGATCAGAGTTTCCCTGCTGCATCTCCCGCTTTTCGCTTGTGTTTTCTTTTCTTTCTCACCAGCGGGCTGCCTGGTGACTGACCTGGGGGCCTCCTCCCTCAGACCAGGAAATCACCCAGTACTCAGAGAGGGTTCACTAGAATTACCCCCATGTTCACTGGAATATACTGGTCACATTTCTGAGAGGGAGACCCCCTTTTTGTACTCATAGGAGAGTGGAGGAGGTCGGCCATGCTTCTCCTCAGCCAGGATTGAAAAAGTCACCTAGCATAGTGGCCTGAGTCCACTGGTTCCCAAATCCCAGACCCAGGCCAGGCCTAGGGCTGTGTGAAGTCTTCCACGGACCCACAGTGAAATAAGAAAAGGAAGGCCTGGCTTGGCATAGCTACTTTCCATGTCAGCTGTTTTTTCTTTTCTTTTTTTTTTTTTTGGAGGCGGAGTCTCACTCTGTCTCCCAGACTGGAGTACAGTGGTGCGATCCCAGCTCACTGCAAGCTCCATCTCCAGGGTTGAAGCGATTCTCCTGCTTCAGCCTCCTGAGTAGCTGGGATTACAGGTGCCTGCCACCACACCCAGCTAATTTTGTATTTTAGTAGAAACAGGGTTTTACCATGCTAGCCAGGCTGATCTCGAACTCCCGACCTCAGGTGATCTGCCTACCTCAGCCTCCCAAAGTGCTGGGATTACAGGCATGAGCCACCATACCCGGCCTGTCCTTTCTTTTATGAAAGATGGTGATACTAGGTAGACGTTTTATTTTAGATGCTGGAAAAATGTGGCAACCTATGTCTGTCTTCAAAATTTGGGAGAAGCTGTCCAGGCCTGTGACACCTCCAGGCCCAGAAGCCATTGATGTGCTTCTGCACCCCAGACACAGAAGTGGAGCCCGGGGCAGACTTTGTTGCCTCAAGAACCTCTGAGTCATGGCCACACGTGAGCCTCCAGCTCTGCCCTGGTGTGCGGTGGTGCGTATTGGCTTCCTAGGGATATTATAACAAATTACTGCAAACTGGGTGCTTGAAAACAATAGAAATTCATTCTCTCATGGAGAATCCTGGAGGCGCGATGCCTGAAATCAGGCTGGTGGCAGGCTCAGTTCCCGTGGAGGCTCTGACAAAGCACCTGCCATGCCTTTTTCTGGCTTCTGGCAGGCGCCAGCCACCCTCCTTGTTCCTTGTTCCTTGTTCTGTGTTCCGTGTTCCGTGGCTTGTCCACACGTCCCTCCAGTGCTCGCCTCTGTTGCCACATGGCCTTCTTCCTTGTGCGTCTGTCTCTGTGTACATCCCTCATAGAAAGACACCCGTCATTGAATTTGGGCCACCCTAATCCCATGTGACCCCAGCTTAACTTGATTAGTATCTCCAAGTAAGGGCCTATGCCCCAGTTCCAGATAGACAAGTGTTTGGGGGAAACATTACTCTGGGGGCATAAGGGATGAGGAGGGCAGATCCGGGGAGCCTGCCCTCATTCCCAGGAGGAGACGGGAGACCAAGGAGCAGAGTCTGGTGGGGGAACGCTGTCACCACAGCAAGGGCCAGGCTGGGGCCACAGGGGGTGGGTCAGACACGCCCACTGAATACTCAGGGGCACAGGGGAGGGCCGGGGTCTCCCTGACTCTCTGCATCCCAGATTCGTTCCTACACTTTCATACAGGCCCCAAAGACAAGTGCTGAGTAGATCTTGGTCTTCGGCACGATGTTTTTTAAAAACAGGCTTGCAGCATTTGGTCCTTTGGTGGCACCAGCCAGGACCACTGAGGGCTGAGAACGTCTCAGCGCCCAGCACAGGCCGCCAGCCCTGGCTTTGCTCTTTTGGGTTGGAGAGCGGCCCCTCCCAGTAATGACAGGGCCCCGCCATTCCCGGCAGCGCCCACCAGCACAGCCTCCCCCGCTTTGTGGACAAAGGGCAGCCTGTGGGGCAGGAAGGAGGGAATCCAGCCTCCCCTGTTCCCCCAGAGGCCTTTATCTATTTTGGCAAAGGCCCTGTGATCAGACGTTTCCGCCCTGACAGCTCCCTGCCAAGTGATCTCAAGCAAGGGAGTCCCAGAGCCCTGCTGAGCCCCACTTCTCTCCTGTGAAGTAGGAGGCACAGTTCCAGCCCTGTCCCTCTCAGGAAGCCTGGGGATGACAAGGCAAACTCTTCCCGTGCCTAGCCCAGGGCCTGGCACATAGTAGGTGCTCAGTCAATACTGAATGAGAGAGAGCATCTTGGAGCCCAGAACGTAAATTTCATGCCACTCCTGCGACAGAGCCTCAGTGGAGCCTCTTGGGAAGGAGAATCTATAGGCATTTCCTTCCCTACATCCTGAGGACACAGTTAGCTGAGACGACCGGGCAGGGGTGGGGAAGTTGAGTGTGCGCGTGTAGCATTGGACAGAGGACAGAGGCTGCTAAGCTGCATCTCAGGCATTGATTGGTCACATGACCCATTGAGTAAAACCCACCTAGACTTGGTATGGCGGGAGGGAGGGTCATGTGCAGGGAGCCCTGGAAGGGAGCCTGGAGAGCTGGGTGCCAGCCCTGGCTCTGCACCCCTTACCAGCCATGTGCAGGTCGTGGCAGTGCCCTGTGGATCCTACTTCCTAGCCTCCCCTCTGCAGGCTTGATGCCACTACTGTCATTTCGGCCTCTATCCCACAATTCACACAGGGCTTGCCTCACCTCCAGGCCTTTGCACGTGCCATGCCCTCTGCCTGGAGTGCCCTGCCCCCATTCCTCCACTCAGAGCTGCTTCCCGTTCTGAGGAAAAATCTCATGCCCCAGGTAGACTGCACGCACATTTCCCTGTGTTTCCACACCCTGCTTTGCAGAGCAGTGGGCACCCTGGTTGTAGTTTAAGGGACGCCTGAGAGCCCCATTGAGGATGGAGATTGGTCCCCCTTGTCTGGCACACGCTTGGTGCCCAGCACTTGTGTGTCCATTGAGTGAGCAAATAATGGAATGTCTGGAGGCATGTGACGCCTCTGCTGTGTGGCTTGGTTTCCTCATCTTTAAAATACCAGATGTGGGCCAGGCACAGTGGCTTCCGCCTATAATCCCAGCACTTTGGGAGGCTGAGGCGGGAGGATCACCTGAGGTTGGGAGTTCGAGACCAGCCTGGCCAACATGTTGAAACCCTGTCTCTACTAAAAATACAAAAATTGGCCAGGTGTGGTGGTGCATATCTGTAATCCCAGCTACTTGGGAGGCTGAGACACGAGAATTGCTTGAACTACGGAGGTGGAGGTTGCAGTGAGCCAAGATGGCACCACTGCACTCCATACTGGGCGAAGAGTGAGACTCCGTCTCAAAAATAAATAAATAAATAAAATAAAATACTGGATGTGGACTGGCGGAGTCCTTGGGGATCTGGTGAAACATGAGGCCTCAAGTGAGCGGACTCAGGTCTTTCCTGCTCCCAGGAGTGGAATGGGAGTGTGGCAGTGACCACGCAAACGTTTGTTTAATGATTATTCAATGTTGACCCAAAACTATGAACAAAGCTCCGGGGATTTTCTGGGCGTTCAGCACAAAATTCCCAGTTAATGGGTTCCAGTGCTTAAAAAGGCAGGACTGAGGCGGTCTCTATGGAGTTGTTCTGACTGCAGCTGGGCCCTGTCCTTCCACACCTGCCCCTGTAGGATTTCTCTGCTCTTGCATGTCTAGTGGGAGCTTCCCTTAATGACACAGTATCTGCCAAGATTCATCCCCAACTCCAGGCTGGCACCAGTGTTCAAGCCCCTGCCTCTGCTGTCTCCCAGGTCTTCAAATTTGCATCACTCTGACTCTCAGTTTCCCCATCTGCAAAATGAAGGCAGGAATACCCACCTCATGGGGTGAGCCAGTGGACCCAAATACATGGTGCAGTAGGTGCCACGGAGTAGTGGCACGTGATTTTGTGGCTGTTAGTGTGAGTATTCCTTATTTTAGAGAGTGGAGGAAAACAGATCAGCAGATTGTTTAAGCCAAAAAATGTCTGTTGTCTGAAGAATTTCGTTTTGGAAGGCAAGCCCGGGTTTTGGGTCAGAACCGTATTCCCTCAGGAACAGCACGGTTGAATGTCGAGGCATATTTTACAGGCTTGGTGACCGCTCAAGCCTTTGAGCCCTCCATGCGGGTGCTCTGAGGTCAGACTTTTCGGGAAGCCCTCACACAGCTGGTCTGCTTGTCGCGTTGGTAGCACCGTTTCCACAGAGCAGGCTCTGTTTGGCTATGAATAGATGTTTTTCTCACTCTTTTCTTGGATGCCTGAATGGCAGGCTCCCCTCCTGCAGTCTCAGAGGCCGACCTGCATGTAAAACTCCAAGCGGACATCAGAGTGGGGTCGTGTGTTCCTGCCTGGACTTGAGGCTCTCAGCAAGGCTCAAAGAGCTGGGTCGATGGCCGCCATGACCCAGGGAGCCTCCCGAGAGTCTCCCAGGCTATAGTTTCTAAAGGCTACTGAGTGAACTGAAGAAATCAGAGTTCATGGAAGAGGCAGCAGATCGGAGCAACAGCCGAGATCGAGGAGGATGGTTCAGGATCTCCAAACACAGGCCCGCTGGCTCCACGGTGTCCAAGCCGCAGATGCAAAACCTGTTAGGACAGGAAGGACACGAGACAGCAGCCAGGGCCGGCCGCAGGCAGGAGGGCCGGGCCACCAGCAGTTAGGAGTGTGGGTTCTGGAGCCACACAACCTGGGTTCAGATCCCAGTTTTTCCACCTCTATTGGGCAGCGTACTGTAAGCCTCAGTTTTCCCCTTCTGTAAAACGGAGATAATAATTTACCTGTCTCACAAGGCTGTTATGAGGATTAAAGTAAGTTAACATCACTCAAGTGCATAGAATGATGCTGGGTACATACTAAATAAATACAGATAAACTGAGGCCCAGAGAGGGCAAGGGACTTCGCTGTGGTCACTCAGCAAGTCATTGGGGCAGCCAAGGCTGAAACTCATGACTCCTAGTCTCGTGAACGGTTCCCCCTCCCTGCCCTCCCCCTCAGTCAGACTTTTTCAACACTGCCTTTTGCAAAGGAAATCGCGTGACCCTTCAGCCCACAAGAATTCCGACTGCACAGAATGTCTGAAACCTCTTCGGGCTGGCTGGGGGCCTTGTTGCAATTCTATTCAGCTGTTAGTTCTTTTTTTCCCCTCTCTTTCTTTTAAAGCTCTATAGGATCCTCCTTTCCCTTCTCCACAAATAGAAAAATTAACCTCTTGACAAAGGAGTTGGAAGACTTGAGTCCCTGCTGTGTGTCCCGGAACCAATCCCCCAGCCTTAGGTTCCCCGGCTGTGAAATGAGAAGGTGTCCCCTGTTGACAGGGAGGTGGCCCCACCTGCCAGTCTGTGATTGCCACAGAGACAAGCCAGCTGAGAGGTGCCACCTCGGACGAAGGTCGGGTGAGTGCTGATTAAACAAAATCTGGTGACGCATCCTTCTAAGAAGCGAGGCGAAACCCACCAGAGATGCTGCGTACTTCTGCCCACCTCCTCGTGTCAAAGGTGATTTGAGTCATCAGACTGGCCTGCACTTTTCTCGCTCTCCTGTTTCCTTGTAGTGCTCCTGAGCTCCTGAGCCACTCGGGGCTGAGGCCCGGGGGCCAGTCGTGTCCCGTCTGCAGGCCCGAGGGCGTTAGACCTGAGGGGCCTGGTCACCTTCTGATTTCTGCTGGGCACCCCAGCCATGAGCTCCAGAGGCTGCCAGCCTAGGGTGTGAATCTGTCTCCGAAGCTGCTGACACGAGTAGGGACTTCCCCTCTCTGAGCTTTAGTTTTCTCATCTGTGAAATGGGTGCATGAGCCCTGCCTGGCAGGGTGAGATGAGGTACACAAGCCCTATCCTACTTCACTCCCCTCTTCCTTCCTGCTGAGAGGCCCTGGCTCACCTGGGATCCAGCTGGGGCACAGCAGGTGTTGATATGTCCAAGTCCTCCCTGGCTGCGGGGGACAGAGGGACAGCTGGCCACACCGGGAAGCCTGGGGACAGACCCTGGGACATCAGGGTCAGGAGCGTCCAGGGTGCAGCCCCCTTGGCCTAGTGATGGGGATCCCTAGGGGAAAGACCTAGGGGCCAGGAGGTCATGGAGACAAGACTCAAACCCAGGATTGGGGCCCCCAGGTCCTCCTGTCCTTTGTGTAGGCTCACTTTCAGGTTACCCTGGCACCAGCAGGGGCCAGCCTGGTTGGGCCTGGGAATTCAGAGGTGGGTGCCAAGGTGGGCCTGGAGCACGACGTAGGCAAATGCGGGGCCAAGCCCCACCTTGCTACCCGCTGATAAGGGGCCTTGGGCAAGTCATGGCCACTCCTGAGCCCCCATCTCCTCATCTCAAAAATGAACATCATTCCCACTCTTCCCACCTTTCAAGGTTGTCAGGAGGCTCCCTACGATAGTGTGGACAAAAGTCACTCTGCAGACCATCAAGAACTGCCCAGGCCAGATGTGGTGGCTCATGCCTGTAATCCCAACACTTTGGGAGGCTGAGGTGGGTGGATCACCTGAGGTCAGGAGTTTGAGACCAGCCTGGCCAACATGGTGAAACCCCGTCTCTACTAAAAATAGAAAGATTTGCTGGGTGTAGTGGCATGTAGGTATAACCCTGGATGCTTGGGAGGGTGAGGCAGGAGAATCTCTTGAACCTGGGAGGTGGAGGTTGCAGTGAGCCAAGATTGCACCATTGCACTCCAGCCTAGGTGACAGAGCGACACTGTCTCAAAAAAGAAAAAAAAAAAAAACCGCCCAGAAGAAATGTGTCATGTCACCCTCTGGGGCATTTCTGTATCCCTGCCACCAAGACAGAGTCTGGTATGGAATAGGTGCTTAGTAAGTGTTGAATAAATGAATGATAAAAGTTACCTATTACATACCGAGTGTCACCCAGGGAAATTTCCATAAAGTGTCCTCATCTTCATAGCAACCGCAGGAGTTTAGGTATGACCCATTTTACAGATAAGGAAGCTGAGGCTCAGAAAGTGAAATTACTTACTGAAGGTCACACTGCAAGTGGCTGAGGAAGTCAGGATTCACACCTGTCTCTTGAGTCCACGTCCTTTCAGGTGCTCAGGTGCCCACTGGGTTATTCCTTCCCTGGGGTACGCTGGTGAGTGTTCAACAAACAGTTCTAGGATGAGGGAGATTTGTACACACCTCTGACTTCTAGCATTTGCCAGTTCCCATGGTGTAAAGATTCTCACCATGGCTGATTTCAAGCAACCAGTGTGATATCAGCTGTCTCACAAAATCCCTGCCCCCACGAGCCAGAAGCCAGCTTAGTGCACCCCCATAGCTCTCTCATTTGCACAGCCCCTTGCTCGCCCAAGGACAGCCACAGAGTTAAGAGTGTCCCTCGAGGCTGAAACAACAGACCAGAACTAAGCCAATGGCTTGGGTGGGAGTACCTGTGCCTGTAGACCCCAGCCCTGTCTACCAGAGACCGTGGAGCTCCCTGGGGTGTCAAAATCACACAAAGACTTGGTTGGATGGATGAGACCTGAGGATGGATCTGCAGGATCGAGACTGGAATATTAAGCCCTGCCAGCCCCATGGTGTGCGATATTCCTGCCAGGCCTGGAGCAGAGCCCTGTAAACGCCGGGATATAATGGACAATAAAAGTCGCCAGAAAACAGTGACTCTCCTAGGACCCCTGTCATCTCTGCCCCATGCTGCTGCTGGAACCATGAGCCCTGTGATCATGAGGCACAATCGTCATGTAAATATATAGGGTCTCTCACCAGCCACGGGCCAAGATTTATTTTATGGAGACAGTGGGGGAGGGGGCCAGCTCAGTTTCATTGTCCTGGTAACTTTGTAAAATGCTTTGCCATCACTTCCCAGCTCCTGGGAGGATGCAGCAGGAGCCGTGCAGCCTGTCTCACCCTCCCAAAAGGGGGATCCCCAGAGGCCCTGGACACCTCCTTCCAGGTCCACAGGCCCAAAGGCCTGGTGTCCATAAGGCTGGGGTTCCCTGGAAAGTGGGTTTCTGGAAATACTTGTTGCAGCGATATCGCTGTTGCATGAGTGCTGGTTGTTTATGATAACAGGAATCATAACAGTGGCAGTACCCACATTGATTGATTGAGACAGAGTCTCACTCCATCACCCAGGCTGGAGTGCAGTGGCACGACCTCAATTCACTGCAACCTCTGCCTCCTGGGTTCAAGTGATTCTCTTGCCTCAGCCTCCTGAGCAGCTGGGATTATGGGTGCCCGCCCCCACGCCCAGCTAATTTTTTGTATTTTTAGTAAAGATGGGGTTTTGCCATGTTGGCCAGGCTGCTCTCGAACTCCTGACCTCAAGTGATCCACTCACCTCGGCCTCCCAAAGTGCTGGGATTACAGGCGTGAGCCACCCTGCTCAGCCCAGTACCCACATTTATTAAGCTCTTCTGCATACCTGGGCCCTGATAGTCCTGGGCTGGTATTTTACCTGCATGTAAAATACCTCACTTGGTCCTCACGGCAACCCTACAAGATGGGTCCTACTGTGACTCCTAGTTTATAGAAGAGGGAACTGCAAAGGGACGACCCTGGGACTGGCCCAGGCTCACATGGGCGGATGGAGGCAGCACCGGATTTGCACTCAGGGCTCTCAGACCCCTGAGCCTGCTGCCTCTCCACCTCCCCAGAGCCTGGCCTGCTCTTCCCAGATCCAGGACACTGCCTCCCTGCAGCCCCTTTCATTGCCCCACGTTGAAATTAACAGCCCCTTCTGTGATTCAGCAACGCAGTTAAGCACTTTGGGGTTTTTTGGTTGGTGTTTTGTTTTTTGTTTTTTTAGAAACAGGGTCTTGCTCTTTCACCCAGGTGGAGTGCAGTGGCACAATACTAGCTCTCCACAGCCTTGAACTCCTGGGCTTAAGTGATCCTTCCATCTCAGCCTTCCAAAGTGCTAGGATTACAGGTGTGAGCCACCATGCCTGACCTAGTTAAGACTTTGATTGGAACCACCCCCCCCACCCACACACACACACACTCCATCTGCTCCTTCGATGAGGGGAGGGTGCTCTGGACACACTGCTGAGGATATCCAGGTCAGGACTCAGGCCTGCATTCCCATCCAAGCTCTGCCTCTGCAGCTAGGACTCCCTGAGGCTCAGCTTCCTCATCTGTCAAATGGGTACACTGTCTGCCATCCAGGGTTGTTTTGTGAGCACACAGGCTGGCACTATCCCTGAAGGATCTGGCCCAGCACCCGACACTGATGGGTGTCCTGGAGGCATGCCCCCATATACACACCTCCATGGCTGTGTGTTGGGGAGCCCAGGAGGCATCCAAGCCACAGCCCCACGTCGCTATGGCTACTATGCATGAGGAAGGCAGTGTGCAGGGGCTGGAGGGCTCAGAAGTGATCCAGGGTCCAAGAACAAATTCCCTTAGCAATTCCAGACCAAAAAGATCTGGTTTTCTAGTGCCCGGAAATGAGCATGTGATTAAAATACAGGATCCCCAGTTTAATTTCAGAGCAACCCAGTGAGTCACGGATCCTCTGTCAGCCATATAAGAAACATCTGCACAAGAAGGGCACTTCTAGACTGTGGAGTCCAACCCACTCATGTTGCAGGTAGGGAAACTGAGGCCCAGAGATAGCCTGTGACTTTCCGAAGACCATGCAGCCCTATGGGAGTCCGGGCTGTATGAGTCCTGGGCCACCAGACCACACACAGCACAGCTCAGAGCACAAGCCACTCCTGCGGAGCTAAAAATGGCCACATACTTCCTAAGCCCAACTCCAGGGTTCAGTGAGGATACTGGTCAGGAGAGCAACACAGGAAGGTGCAGGGGTTGCCATGGCGTGGCCCCAGATGCTGTGACTATGTGCCAGCCCCATCACACCGTATGGGTGGTAGGACTGGGCAAAGAAGATGCCATCACCCGGATGCACTGAGCTGTGCACAGCTGCGTGGCGATTGTGCTGGGGGCTCACGGTGACTCTCAGGAGGCCCTGGCCTGGCCTATCTGGAGCCTTCTCTGTGAAATGAGGCTGGTAACACCCACTAGCAGGGTTGTAGGGGACATGGATCTGTGGCCACCTCCTCAAGGGGTGCCGCACGCACCAGGTCCTGACTGGGAGTCCAGCCCCCAGGACCTGTGGACGGCTGGCCTGGGCCCAGCCTCAGCCCCCAAGGGTGCTGGCACCTGGTATGTGCCTGACAGTTGGGGCTGGCTGGCGGGAAGGTGTGTGTCAGGTGGCAGAGCCTTGGTGCCAGGATCTCACTCACGCGTCCTCCAGGGCCTTAGCTGCCGTATGCCTGTGTCAGTCCCAGTGGCGATGAGCTGCAGATGGGGCACAGGGGTGGTTTGCCCAGGGCAGAAGTGGCTCATTCTGAAAAAGGAAGCAGGTGCTGGCCATGGAGAGCCCCGCTTGGGGACCAAGGGCTGGGGCTGGCCTGCAGAGCCCAGATTCCTCTCACAGACTGGGTGGCGAGGGGTCTGTCTGGTCTCTGTGCCCTTGATCCCACGGTGTCCTGTACTGGGAATCCCCTTCCCCTTTATTCCAAACCCTGCTGGTCCTTCTGGGCCACCTCAGGTTTTCTACCTGTTGTCCGAAGCTCCCCGTGACCTGGCCCAGCCAGAAGCAGCAGCCATGGGTTCTTTTCCTGAGCAGCTTCATGCTTTTTTTGGCTTGTGGGTAGCAGTTCCAGGGCCTGCTCCTGGGGACCTGTAAGAACAGGAACTGTGTCTGAGTCATTGCAGGGTCCTAAAGGGAAGACAGGAACACTCCACATCCTCTGATCCTGGACCCGCACCCTCGTTTTGGAGAATGCAGGGCCCGAATAAGGATGCAATAACAATCAAATAACAACCCCACTGATGGGGTATCTGCTATGTGCCTGGCCTGGCCCTAAGCTCTTTCGACTCGTGCGATGTCGTGTAATCCACCAGCACCCCGGGGAGTAGATACTACCCTTGTCCCTGTTTTACCCATGAGAACGCAGGTGCACACAGCTGGGACGTGGCTAAGCCAGAACTTGAACCAGGACTGCCGCCTGCCAGGGCTTTCATCTCATGGGCAACCAAGGATTTGGGCCCAGTTTACAAAGGAGAGAATAGAAAGGGTTAAGCTTTTAAAGGAACAGCAAGGGCCGGGCACAGTGGCTCTCGCCTGTAATCTCAGCACTTTGGGAGGCCGAGGCCAGCAGATCACCTGAGGTCAGGAGTTCGAGACCAGCCTGACCAACATGGAGAAACCCCGTCTCTACTAAAAATACAAAATTAGCTGGGCGTGGTGGTGGGTGCCTGTAATCCCAACTGCTCGGGAGCCTGAGGCAGGAGAATCACTTGAACCTGGGAGGCGGAGGTTGCGGTGAGCCAAGATCATGCTGCTGCACTCCAGCCTGGGCAACAAGAGTGAAACTCCATCTCAAATAAATAAATAAACAGACAGCAAGAACGGTTATGCTTTTCAGCATTTTGCTGGGCTCCAGTGTGGATAGGTGGGGAGCGAGCACAGGACCAAAGGAAAGGACCCTTGTCCCTCCCTGAGCCTACACCAGTCTAATCGGGTGGCGCTGCCATCAGATTCCAGTCCCTGGTGAGCAGGGGGCTCCGTGGCGGCTGTGACAAGTTCCATTCGCCTTGGAGGTGGCAGCCGGAGCTATTTTTAGAGCAGCGCGTGGTGGGGGAGTTTCCTTTTGGCGGTGTCTGGGGACTGGAGTCTTGGGAAGGGGAAGTCCCATGCAGAGACAGAGGCCCTTCTTCCTGCACCCACCCCAGCCCAGAGAGGCCACCCAGCTCCCTGGAGGCCCAGGCACCTCATGTCTGCCCTCAACCCAGAGCGGAGCAGACCTTCCCTGGAGCTTCTCAGGAGCCACTTCAAAAGGTACCCAGACGTTCTCTGCCTCCTGCTATGGGAACCGCTTGCTCTCAGGGGTGTGTCCAGCGAGGGATGGAGAACCAGGCCCCAGGGACCTCCAGGGCTGGGGCTCCAGGGACCTCGACCTGGCTGCACCTCTGCCACCCACCGCTGGCTCAACCACCTGCTGGTGGGGCTGCCCATTCGGCCCGTCCCACCAGCCTGGCAGGACCTTTGCCACTAGCCTGGGACAGGGGTGGCTGCTGACGGCTGGTTTCACATTGAGTAATCCCCCGGCTTGGCCAGTACTTCTGAGTTTCCAGGGAAGCAGAAAAAGCAATTCTTTCTCTAGGGTGGGTTTTGTCTGCCCCTTCCTGCCTGTAGGAAGGAGAGAAAATTAGGGGAGGCCAGGGGCTTGAAAGCTTTCCCTGCATGGAGGCCGCTGGATGGGATTCTAGATGCTCACCTGGGACCCAGGGTGAGCTTTTTACAAACACCGAAGCCCTCCAGCCCCCGGGGCTGTTCCACTTGGTCGTCCTTCCACTGTCGGTCAGCAGGGTAGTAGCTGCGGTTCTGCTCTGAAATCCATCCCTTCCCTTAAGCCCCAGCCTCTCTCCAGTGGTCCCCCTGGCATGAGTTGGTCTGGGGGGCCAGGCTTCTCCCTCCTGGCCTCAGGTGTGTCTGTACTGAGTCAGCAACCAGTTACCCAGCCTCTCCTCTGCCACCTGCTGGGGCCATGGAGAGAGTGGTTTAGTCTCTACCCTGAAGGACATTCCCATGTTCAAGGGGAGTAAGACACATGAATTAGAGACAGCACGGGGGAGTAGGCTGTGGAGCTGGGAGTGACTGGGTGAGTCCAGGAAGGCTGCCTGGAGGAGATGTCCAGGAGAGAAGTTTGCTGGGAGGCAGCTCATTCCAGGCAGGAGGAGCAGAGCCTGCCAAGGCCTCGAGGTGAGAGCAAGATCGTTTCCCAGGCAGGCAGGGGTCTCTGGGATGGTGGGCCTGCTAGCAGGCCTGGGACTCCTAGAGTGAGACTGCAGCTTTCCCCAGCTGCATTGTGGTCGCCAAGGATCACCTCAGGCAAATGATTAAAATGCAGACTTTGGAGAGGGTTGGATCTGAGTTCAAAAACAGGCCATGCTGCTTATCAGCTGCATGAGCTCGACAAGTCATTTAACTTCTCTGCACCTCAGTTTCTTCATCTGTAAAAATGAAGGGCTTGCAGACCTCACAGCAGGGATGTGCTGAGCTGCTGCCTGCAGTGCCTGACACAGAGGAAGCCCTCAGCAGATCTCAGCTTCATCTTCAGGGAGGCTGGGAGTGGACCCAGCATTGACCAGGTTCCAGAGTCAAGAACCTTCTGGGCAGAAGCCAAATGCTTTGTTGCTCCTTTAACTGAGGGACAAGATGTTTATAGCTTCTGCTTTTTTTTTCTTCCAGAATTGGGTTTTATTACCCGAGGAGGAAGTGAAAGGTGATTGGGATGCTCCTGGATTTTCAAAAAGGCACTGGGAACCCTGCAGTGTGTGGCCCAGTTGGTTTTAAATCGCCAGTGACTTTTGTCTGATCTATGACCACAGGGATGCTGAGCCCTCAGCAGAGGTTCCTTGGGGTTGCGGGAGGGTGGGGAAAGCCGCCTCCACCTACTAGTCAGAGATTCATTCTGCCAACTCCCCCTGGGTGCCCACTTTTCATGGGACCCTGGGTGAGGCACTGAAGGTTTAGAGATGACTGCAAGGGTCAGTCCCTGCCCTTAAAGGCTGGCAGAGGAGGCAGACATGGTGTCACAGGAAGCAGTTTGTGTCCTCAACAGCCTACCTTTAGGGAGAAACGTGTGTAGATGCCACCAGATGGGAAAGGGAAGAAGGGGCCTTGGTGCCCCCTGGCTGCCCACTGTGTGCTCACAGAGTCCTCGCAGCCTCCCTGCAAGCTCGGGCTGTTCCTTTTTGTGGATGGGGACGTTTAAGGCTCAGGGAGGGGATGGGACTTCCCCAAGGTCCCATAAGAAGTGCCAAGACTATGGCCGGGTGTGGTGGCTCACACCTGTAATCCCAGCACCTTGAGAGGCCAAGGTGGGAGGATCACCTGAGGTCAGTAGTTCGAGACCAGCCTGACTAACATGGCAAAACCCCGTCTCTACTAAAAATACAAAAATTAGCTGGGCATGATGGTGTGTGCTTGTAATCTCAGCTACTCGGGAGTCTGAGTAGTGTGTTAGTTCCTCCCTGCCAGCCAGTCTGCCTGGGTATGGTAATCCTTCCAGCCCCTGGGCTTATGCTAAGTTTCTTTCTATAATTGCTCCATCTGGCTGGTCTGAGAAGCAGGTTCAAATGGCAGGAGAATTGCTTGAACCCAGGAGGCAGAGGTTGCAGTGAGCAGAGATCGCGCCATTGCACTCAAGCCTGGGTGACAAAGCAAGACTCCATCTCAAAAAAAAAAAAAAAAAAGAAGTGCCAAGATGAAGGAGGGGCGAGAGATCTGGTCCTGGCAGATGAGTGGGACTTTGCCCATTGAGAAGCACCGATGGGTTTTTAGTCCAAGGCTGGTGTGTGGAACGACGTGGAAGGACCAGGGTGCTGTGTTGCTGGGGAGGGAGACCGCTCATTTAATATGGCTGCATGCAAGGCCTGGGGGATGTTGGGGGCAAATGCCTGAGGGCAGGCTCGTGTCAGGTGGTCAGGGAATGGCTTGCTCTAGTGTGCGGACCTTTTGCTGTGGAGTTTCGGAAGAGATTGGCAGGTTCAGCCTTGTGCGTTAGGAAAACCTTTCCATGGTGGGCTGGAGGCTGGCTACAGGGGAGTGTGGAGGCTGAAGGTAACTGTAGGGACCCAATGAGAAGGGACAAGGCCAGCACAGGGTGGAGGCCCTGGGGTGAGTGAAGACATTTGGAGGAAGAATGGGTGGGACTGGATGAAGACCAGGTGTGGGCCCTGGGGGAGGGCAAGGCATCCGGAGGCTACAGCGGCCCTGTTTCTGGGTGGGCACCGTGTGGCCCCCAGTCAGCTGGCCTCCTGATCCTGCAGGCCCACCCTGGGGGAGGCCCCACCACCCTGAGGAAGGGGGCAGCGGGGAACCTGTCTGCATGGCCACCTTCCAGGAGTGGCTTATGGTCCTGCATCCCTGCACCTTCGAGCAGCCAGGCTTCCACTGGTCATGGAGCTGCAGAATCCGGGCAGGATGCATGGCTTTGCAGGTGGAGGGCTGGGGCGAGCATGAGGGAACACAGGACCCAGCCGGAAACCAGACTCCATCTGTGGCTTGTCCCCTCCAGCTCGACAGGCCCCCATGACTCTGGCCTGAGATCGGGCTGCTTCCTGTCAAGTGATGAATGGGCAATGTCTGCTTATCCTGAGACCAGACGAGAAGGGGGGCTGGGGCTGGGGAAGGGCCCAGCAGCCAGAGCCACAGCTCTAGGCCAGAATTCATTCATTCAGTCATTTATTCACACCCTCTTCCAAGGCAGTTTGGACCAAGGCAGACTTGGTTTCGAGTGTCAGTTCTGCCTGCCACCTGCTGTGTGACCTGGCACCCGTCACTCAACCTGTCTGAACTTTGGTTTCTCTTCTGAACAGTGTGGATCACAGCGGCACCCGCCTAGGGGTCTGTAAGTGTGAACGAGGTACAAGCGGCACTGGGCACCTGCCTGGCGTATGTGTGGTGCACGCTGTGTTGGCGGGGACTGTTATTCTGGTCCTCCCTGCCAGCCAGTCTGCCTGGGCGTGGCATTCCTTACAGCCCCTGGGCTTGCGATGAGTTTCTTTCTGTAATTGCTCAGTCTGGCTAGTCTGAGAAGCAGGTTCAAATGGCAGCTCCCTCCCGACTCAACTTTGGCAAGCCATGTTTCTCCTTGGAGCCTTAGTTTCCTCATCAGCAAAACGAGGGTGATGGTACTTTGCAGGTTTCTTGGGAAATGCCGTTTTACCCGTGGATGTTGGCTGATGTTGAAGTTGGTCCAGCCTTGACCCAGCCAGTGGCCAGTGCAGTGAACTGTCCTTGCCGGGCCTCCGATCTCCAGCTCCCTAGGGCACATGTCGGGCAGTGGAGCCTCTGCAGGCTGGCTGAAGGCTCCAGGCAGTGGACATCCATCCTAGGCTCCTGCCACCAGGAGCCAACTGGACCAACAGACATCGCCCCTGGTGCTGGCGCTGGTGCTGCCAGTACCATTCACTCGGGGCAGAGAGAAAGCTGTGTGTGCCTGAGTGTGAAGCCACAGGGACAGCTTCCTGCTTTAGGGAAAACAACCTGTGAAGCTGTCCTCTCGGCTGAAGGCACAGAGGAGGGGCCTTGCTCAGGGAAACTGGGGAGGAGTACAGTGTCTGGCCAAGGCTGACCTCCAAGGCCAAGAGTGTGGTTCTCCCTGGGCTTGGCAACACCTGTCAGTCTGGGAGCCACAACTGCCTTTGCCACCTCTACCCTCTGCTTCAGTGGACAGAACGAGACAGAACGAGCCTGGTGGACATTAGATGACCCCTGACCATGTCTGTGCACGTGCACACACAGGAGCAGGAGAGGCAGTCAGGACACACACTGTTACCACCTCCGGGGTTCAGAGCAAGGAGAGGTGTTAAGATCCAGTATATGAATGCACTTCCATGGACCCCAGTACACATGGACCCTTGCAAGCTCATGCCCCCAAACCTGCTCCAAGCAGGGTCCTTGGACAGAGCCCTCCTGGTGTCTGAAGTCATGCGTCACTAGCCGGGCCACGATGAGCCACCGTTCTCCATGAAGTGTGGCATTTGACAGGAGGCACAGGAGGGACTTCCCCCTAGGTGAAGTTTCCAAAAATTCAGAGGCAAGGGCCACATGACAGCCTTGGTCAGAAAGACCACTTGGAACCTCAGAGCCAGCCCATTACAGCAGCTGATCCCTTCCAGCAGGTGCCTGGATTAAACCCAAGCGCTCATGTCTCCCTAGGGTCACAGCCCACGTTAGTGAGAGCCTCATCCATGGCCGGGCAGGGTGCGGCACAGCAGCTTTGCAGAGGCAGCCACGGCTCACAGAGATGATGAAGACGTTTGCTCCAGAGCAGTCCTAAAGAAGCCATGCAGCATAGGACATAGAGCAGCGATCTTGGGTCCAACAGCCCCAGCTGTGTCACTTAACAGCTGTGTTACCTGGGGCAGGGATGACCCTGGGCAAGTCCCTGCCTCAGGCCCTGTGTCTGTCACATGGAGGTGATCACTCCTCCATTGTACAAGTGAGGGTTAGCTTCAATAGCTAAATAGCCTCTTAGCTAAAGCCTCAGAGGTCTCTTCCCATGTGCCAGGCTCTGTGCTAAGGAGTTTACAGTGACCCTAAGAGGAAGATCTGACTGTTAGCCCATTTTCCAGATGAAGAAACTGAGACGCAGCGTGGTTAGATGAAACCAGGCCAGGACCTGGACTCCCTCAGTCCAGCTCCCCGCCAGCCTCACTGAACCCTGAGGCTCCTCCCAATCTGGTCCCTCGGTGCCTGGGGACACACAGCACACGGCAGCCTAAAGCCAGGAACCTGAGCTGGGAAGCCTCACTGTGCAGCTATCCACAGTGCCTTGCAAAATGTAGGGCCCTTGCTTGAGGCAGAAGAAAAGCCCTCTTTGAGGTGGTGTTCAGTGTGGCCTGCAGCTCTGGGTCTTGCATTCCATGGATTTTTGGCCCCTGACTTGGGCTTGGCAGCTACTACCTCATTGTTCTGCAACTTGGCAGGAGCCGCGGGATCCCAGGGATGGGCAGTCCTCAGTGTTACCCGGAGGTGCCTGCACGCATGTGCTAAGGGTCTTTTCCCTGCTCCCTGTGGCTCGTCCTTCCACGTCCCCTTTGCCTTGGTCTTTCTGCATCTGAACGCCCTAAGAAGCAGTTTCTGGCAGGAACTTCCGGAGCAAAGGGCTTGGGTTTCTGTTGGGGTGTGGACCAATAGAACAAGATGCCCTAAAATCCAATACCCATGGAGAGCCCCAAGAGGCAGTGGATTCCTTGGAACAAAGAGGGGGTTTAGAGTCACTGAGATCTGGATTTGAATCCTTTCTCTGCAGCTTATCAGCCTAATGGCATTGAGCCTCTTTTCCTCTGAGCCTCGGTTTCCTCATCTATAAAATGGGTCTGCCAACAGCCCCGAGGGTGAATGGGAAAGACCTGGCCCACAGGAACCCTCATCCCTTCCTTTTTCCCTTCCTCCTTCCCCCCACGCCTCCCCGCCTCCTTCCCCTCAGCAGGGACCCTCTCTGGCTTTCGGTGGGCAGGGGCTTGCAGAGTCCTCCGCGGCTGCTGCTTTCCTAGAACAAGGAACATCAACACCCGCCGGCTCCTCCCTGGAGGCTAACAGTGCCTCAGGTTCTGTTAGGTTCTGGACAGAGCAGCTCGTAATGACTGGGGTTTGGCAGCAAAGGCAGTGTAGACGGTGGTGCTGCATCAGCTTGCTGTGGTCAGTGGGGCAGAGTCTCCGGGGGCTCCTGCCCCTGGGGACCCTGTGGAGGAAAGGGGCCCTTGTGGTCCGCCAGCCCTGAGATCACCCCTGTGCATCAGCAGCACAGGCCCGATTCTCAAGTGGAGAGAGGGCCCATTCTGGGTGGAGCCAGCTGGAAAGGTGATGGTGTTGCTGTGTAAGAACCTGCGGGGAGTGCAGTGCTGTAGTTTTGGACAAATATGCAGTTGTTGGTTCAAATCCTGGCTCCTTTTGTCTGTGATCCTTGGGACCCGGGCAAATCTCTTAACCTCTTCGTGCCTCAGTTTTCTCATCTGTGAAATGGGACCATAACAGTCCTTACCTCATGGGGTTGTTGACAAAATGAGATGGGCTAATAGAGGTGAAGAGCATAGGGCAGGACCCAGCATGATCAGGGCCCTGCAATTATTAGCTCTTATTCCCAGTCCCCCTTGCACTGCTTCTGGAGCCCTGCCCATGTGAGGCCACAGGTGAGCTCCTGAGAGTGTGCAGACCATGGCCTCTGGCCACAGCTGTTGGAGAATGCGGTCAACGCCACGTGGGGAGGGATGACATTCCCAAGCACCTGCTAGGCTCCTCCCCAGTGGTATTTGCCCAAGGTCTCAGCTGGTGAGTGACAGGGTCAAGATTCCACTGCCACAGTTTCCAGTACATGGGAGGCCCTGGGGCAGGTGGGCAGGTAAGCCGATGTGTGCATGGGTCTCGCGGGGGTGACCTGTGGGCCGAGGCTGGTGCTTTCTGAGATAAAGATGGAACCTTCTCACTGAAGACAGTTCTCCACTCTTTCCCTGGAGGTATCCCTAAGGGCAGAGGACGGTGAACATGTCACCCCGAGGGGTCTGGGGGTGCAGCTGGAAGCAGCTGCGGAGCCTGCAGGAGGCTCGGTTTTATCTTCAAATTCATGCGCATTTTACATTCTGCTCCCTCTCATATTCCCCCTAACAAAGATGCCTGGGGAAGGTGCTCGTGTTTATCTGTTTATCCTGGGGCTCTTTATACCCTGGGTCTTCCACTGTATCACCTGGGGATGTCACCTGCACTCCAGTGCAGGAACTTGGCACAAATGGTGGAGACACTGAGGGTGCCATGGTCCCATCTGCATTTGAGGGCTTGGCAGGGAGAGCACTGAGCGCTGGGAGTCCCAGGTGGGAGATGAGGCCTGTGCTGAGGCAGAGGCAGGGGTGGGGAGGGAAGAGGCAGGTGCACCCATAATGCCCCTCCATGTGACACTGATCTGACAGTGCTCTGTGTGCACAGATTAAAAAGACAGCAAGAGACCTACTGACTGATCTGTCCACACTAGGATGAACCACATCAAATGACCAAGCCTGTGGGTCAAAGTTGGTTGAGTTTCTGCAGCTTCCCAAGCAGGAGACTGCATGATCCAGGCTTGGCAGGACTTGCAACCAGCGAGGGCCCCCCTGACCCTGAGTTGGGCGTGTTCTGCAGTCCATACCATCCACTTCCCTGTGGTCTCATGTCCTGTCATCTATTTTGAGAGAGCAGGTTTACCCCAGAACAGTCTGTGGAAGGTGTGGGGCAGGGAGGGGAGCTGGGCTGCCCTGAGGACACAGAGGGAGAAGGGTGCTGGGAGCCAGTCTGCAAGTTCTGGGGAGTCTCAGGGTGCCTTTGAGGGCACAACTTGGGAGGCCAAGCTCAGCGGGCGAGTTAGGGTTTGGTGGACATCTTTGACACGTCAAAGGGCGTCACAGACATCCCTGGAGCCTGAGAGGTCTGGTCGGCCAACCACTGTAGCTGGAAACAGACTACAGTGGGGAGGAAGGAAGAGTGACTTGCACCCTGAGACACAGTGACCGGACCCCTAGGAGCTGGCTGTGACAGCCCAACAGGTGTTGATGCCTTTCCCACCTCCTGGAACACCCCCTTGTTAATGGGGACGTGGGTCTACCTGGGAGGGAGTGGCAGGGCTGCTGGCCTAGCAGACCGGGGGAAGACTCTTGGTTTGGAATTTGACTGGGGCGTAGGTGACCAGGTGAGACAGCAGGAGGCGGGGTCTGTCTGGAGAGAGATGACATCTTTGGCTGGGTCCTCCAGAAGCCAAACCTGAGATGGGGATATGTAGGCATGGGATTTATGAAGTGCCCCTGGGGGGACCACCCAGGGAGGAGGGAGGGCAAGGCCAGGAATGGGCAGGAGACGGACCAGAGGTTCCTTCTCAGACAAAACCCGCTGACCGTGCCGGGGGCTCTAGGGTGCGAGTCACATCTCGGAGGGCCCCGACCTGAGACAGGGGACTGGCTTTCATCCTCACCCCCTCAGCTGTTGAATAAGGGCCACCGCAGGGGGGCCCTCCATTCCTCAGGACTTCTGGCTCTCCAGGGGTACAGCTGAACTGCTCCAGGAGCCTAGGCCAGGCCTCAAGGGGTTCTGCCTAGGATGTGGTCACACGAGAGGTGCCCCTCGGGACATCCAGGGCTTGTCTGGGAGAAGGAGCAGCGGCCAGAAACAGGGGCCCCATCACATGCGTGATCTAGTCCCTTCCATGCACACCATGTGGGATCCCTGGCACGCAGGAGGTGCTGCAGAAATGCTTGTGGGGTGAGTGCAGGTCTCTCCTCCTGGGGAGGAGGAGGGCTTTTCCCCTGGCATCAGGAAGGATCCCGGTGGCTGGGTCACGCAGCTTCTATGCAGATAACCTCAGACCCTGCCCCAGAAGCACTTGTCTGATGGGGGAGGCCAGAGGCTAAAATATTGGGGGAGATGCTCAGATGGCCTTGAGCTCAGGACTGGGCACACAGTGGGTGCTTAACCAGGGACCTGTGGCTGCTGTGACTACCTATGACCAGCATCTCTGGCTCTCCCAGGGCAGCCCAAGCCCTGGAGGCTGAGGGGGGCTGTTCCTTTGCACAGGGGTCTAAGTAGGATGGCAAACAGGACCTCTTGGCCCTGGCCTTCCCTGTGTCACACATGTGGTGCGCCAGGGCCCAGCCAGGACGAGGATGTAGGTTCCTTCCCACAGCAGCTGTCTGCAGCCTGACCCAGGCCTTTCTCTTCTGAGCACCCAGGCTGCCCGCATGGGTATAGGTGGGGGTGACAATGGGGGATAGGGGTACAGAACTGCTCCCCAAGAAGCAGGGGCAGTGCTGTGGAAAGAACAAGCCTTTGGACTCCAGCAAATGTGGTTGAATCCGGTGTCTTCCTTCCTGGCCTTGGGGGCTGCTGATGGACGTTTCCCTGCCTGGAGCCTCTTCCATTGGGGATAATCCTAGTGACTTAGGACAGTCTAACAGAAGGAGACTGTGTCACCCGGGGGTGTCAAGTTGTAGCCCTGCCACTTCAGAGCTGGGTGACTGTGGGCAAATTACTGAACAGCTTTGCACCTCAGCTCACGCATCTGTAAAATGGGGTGAGCGAAAGTCCCTCCTCCTTCTGAGGATCTCAAAGAGAAAGTGAACAGGCTGCTGTTTTCTGTTGCAGGTCGTGCCCTCGTGAGGCTGGCATGCAGGATGGCAGGACAGCCCGGCCACATGCCCCATGGAGGGAGTTCCAACAACCTCTGTCACACCCTGGGGCCTGTGCATCCTCCTGACCCACAGGTAAGCCCCTTACCTTTGTCTGCAGCACACTGAAGAGTTCCCAAGGAATACAGATCCCTGAGCCTCCTTTGTCCAAACTCCTACTGGTGGAAACCCTTCAGCTCCCTGAAACAGAACCTCTTTTTGAATGCTCCCAGTGACGGGGAGCTCACTACCAAATCTAGTGAGCTCATCATTGAATTCAGTAATACTCAGAGAAGCCTCCTCTGCCAAGCTCTAGGCTGGGACCCTGGACCCTGATCCTGCCCCTGGAGTGTTCCAAGTGGATGGAACAGCTTTATCTCAGGGATCAGCATGGATGGAAGAGTACAGAGGGTGCTGTGGAGGCCCTGAGAACAGCGAGGGACTCAGAGGAATGGGCTGACTGTACTGCGGGTCAGAAAATTCTTTCTTACAGTGAGCCAACATTGCCTCCCATTTTGGTCTTAACTGTGTTTCAGCCCCCTTCAGCCTCTTCTAGAAGCAACCGAGTTTGGGAGAACACTGGCTTCTTAACGCCTGCCTCACGCTCTCTGTAGATACCTTGGAGAGCCAGGCAGGCTTCAGCAGCTTTTCTGAAGGTGACTTCTAGGTTTCTGAACTGCCTTGTGCACCCCATGCTGCCCGGGCCTGGCACGCCCTCTCTGACCCCTCTTCCAAGTCAGTGCAAATGCTGCTCCCTCTGGGGAGACCTCCACTTCCACCCTGCTCTCTGCTCTGGGCTGCCCGCGCACCTGTGTCCACACACCTGGGCGATGCCCGTGATCATGTCTCACTGGGGCACTAGTTCCTGGGTCTGCCTTACTTTATAGACCAAGAGCTCCCCTGGAGCGGGGCTTTGCTGGTGGGACGATCCCACGCCGGGCACAGAGGGGCCCTACATGCTCACTGAGTTAAGGAACTATGGATGCGTGTGCGGTGTACCCATGTGGGACGGGGCTGTGTGCAAGACACACTCCGGTCTGCTCTTAGGAAGCACACAGCCTCATGGGAGAGAAAGATAAGGAACTGAGCAGAAGAACCTTGCGGGCCTAGGGAGCCCAGCAAGGCACCTGATCCAGGGCCAGAGAGGCTTCCTCATGGAAGTGGCATGCAAAGGCCTGGAGGGGACAGAGAGCTTGTCTGGGCAGGTCGAGCAGAGCCAGATCCTGTAGGGTCCTGTGGCCAGCTTAGAATGATGAAAAGTTCTCTTATATGCTGTTGGCTTTTTGTCCAAAGGATGTGAGACCTAAATTCAGGGGAGGCTCAGAGATAGCCACCCTCCTGAGCCATGGAGGGCTTGATTACAGCTTCTAACTGCCTAATCCCTCTTGGAAGACTTCAGATTGGCTGATGTTTGACCTCAATGGCAAGGTCGCCATGTACAGTTGTACAGGTTATGCACTGCACAAAGCTTCTAGGCTAAGGAGGCTGGTAGGTCTGAAATCTTTCTCCTGTGCTTGCATTATCACCAAGTCATGCTCCCTGGTGGACAGCTGCATCAGCCAAAGGAGGGCAGTGATGCTGCAGATTGACACAGAGGCGACACCTGAGCTAATGGACACTGTGTTTGTGTGCGTATCTGGTGGGGGTGTGTGTATATGCATACACACAAGCATGCAGAGGGTCCATGGGGCATCTATGCTATTTGTACTCATGCAGGGGCCCATTTCCTAGGTAGAATCTGAGGAGGCAGATCCCATAAAGCTAGAAAGCCCCAGGACACTGTGGGTCCAGAGTCTACCAGGACATGGTGCTGATGGCTGGGGGCAGCAGGGCCTCCTCGGGTAATGTAGCAATTTGTCATATTAAGTCATTCACTAACAATTGAATCCCCCTTGATTAATCTCCCAGAATTAGCCAGTTGCATTTTGAGCAATTAGGGTTAATTACAACCTCATTTGGCAGAGGAGAGGGCCCCGTAATTATTTCACGAGCAAGGCGAAGAGGCGGTGGGCTGCGGTGGCAGCGTTCGCGACGTCTCGTCGCACATGTTGGAGAGGGTAATGACATAGTTAAGTGTAATTAGTTACGATTACTCGGAGCTGGGCTGCTCTGGGCAGCGGCTGTCGGGCAATGATGCACCCAGTCCCACCAGCATCTGGCTGGGTTTGCAGAATGGAGGCGCAAGGCCACCCATGTGCTGCGCCGGCTCCAGGTTGGGATGGGAATGGAGGACTTTCTCCTCGGCTCCTGAAGCCTTGGGGATTTAAACACTGTCTGGGGAGACATCCCAGCCGTGTCTCGCCTGTTTCAGGACATAGAAATGCCTGGAATTAATGGGCCAGGCATTTTCCTTGATAGCAGGAGGCACCGCTGCTTCCCTGAAACCATCCTCAGCGGAAGGAGCCAGGCTAAGAATGCTTTGATGTGGGCCAGGCTGGTTCCACACCCAGCTCTTGGACTCTCATTAGCCTGGTGAGACTGGGAAAGCAACCTCTCTGAGCCTCAGTTTCCTCATCTATAAAATGGGATAATAATGCTGCTTCCCGCATGAGGCAGCTGTGAAGACTAAGTGAGATAGTTACTGTAAACATCCAACACAGCACCTCACATCGTGGGTACTGAGGAAATGGTATGTCATGGATCTTATATTTTAAAAACCATTTCTGTTTTCATAGCTAAAGACCTCCGAGCTGGATAATACCCCCAGTGTAGAAAGAAAGAAACTACAAACACCCGAACTGTGGTTTTTGTTAACCTGCTATGACCAAGGCTAGTGGCTTGTTCATTTCAGGAAGCTTTCTAGCCTTGAGAGCCAGCAGCACACGAAAAAATATTTGCTGAATGCGGCAGAACCATATATGAAATTCATATATACTTAGGAAAGCTGAACATGCTTGGTTTTATAGAGATTTCTAATGAATGAATGAATGGAATTGAGGAAAGAAGCTTAAAATGCCTCATGCTTTAAAAATTTTACCAGTGTGCTGCAGAGAGCTTTTATTGGGAATGAAGCGTAAGCCTCACCCGACACACTAAGAACCACGTGAATTTCCAAGAAGGGGAAAGGTATTCTTGCCTGAGAAAGCCCCGGCTAATGTGTCTTCCATCTGGAAGGTCTTTGCAAACCCAGTTGGGATGTGCCAAGTTCAGTTATATTTGGGTGCTCTTCCGACAGAACTTTGCAGGGGATGGGGTCAGCTCTTTCTAGGTGTGCATTGCACAGGCCAAAATCTTTATCAGAATCTTCCCAAAGCAGTGATGCTAGTTGGTTAAGGTTTAATGACCAAATATCAATGGCTATTAAAATTCAGTTAGTGGGCCGGGCACGGTGGCTCACGCCTGTAATCCCAGCACTTTGGGAGGCCAAGGTGGATGGATCACCTGAGGTCTGGAGTTCAAGACCAGCCTGGGCAACATGGTGAAACCCTGTCTCTACTAAAAATATAAAAATTAGCTGGGCTTGGTGGTGTTCACCTGTAATCTCAGCTACTCGGGAGGCCAAGGCATGAGAATCGCTTCAACCCGGGAGGCAGAGGTTGCAGTGAACCGAGATTGCACCATTGTACTCCAGCCTGGGCAATAGAGTGAGATTCCATCTCAAAAAAAAAAAAGAAAAAGAAAAGAAATTCAGTGTCTGCTAACTGTTGTCAATTCAGCAACTGTTTTTTGATTTTTTTTTTTCTGCCATGGGAAGTGCCCAGTGCCTGCCTTTGGGGGGCTCCCAGTCTGCTGAGAAGCTCTGCATGTTGCAGAGGTGGAAGCTCCCTGGGAGGGTGGACAGATGCTGGGAGAGCCCAGAGAATGGGGAGGCCAGTCTGCTAGATGGATCATCAGGAATTTGGGGTAGGACAGGGAGAGGCCCCAGACCTGAAGGTGCATGCCAATCAGGTTAGAGAAGGTGTTGAAATACCTATGCTTAGAGAAGGTAAAAGAATGTATGGTGTTTATGAAGGTCTCAAATCCATACTGTCTCATTTGAAATTGAATCTGTAGCAAATGAGGAGCCCAATATGAGTTTTCAGGTGGCAAGAGGGTACTTGGGTTGGGTTCTAGATAGATCACTGGTGGCTGGTACTCAAGGCTCAGGGAAGGTAAAAATAGGGAGGTAAGGAGGGCCCTTCTTCACCAGGTGAGATGATGCCTCATGGGGCTGCAGCACTGGGGGCTGGACATGGGGAGAGAGGGTTCCAGAGACTTCCAGGGGAAAGCAGCTGCACTTGGTAATGGAAGGGATGAGGGAGGGGGGGTGTCAGGAGTGGCAGCTGGATCTCTTTGTGGTTTCGCCGTTTATGTCTCTGCTTGTGAGTCGTCGGAGCTGGTTCCAGATCATCTTTCGTATGTTTAAGCTTAGGTTTTTCCAGACTCTGTTAATGAGAATTGTCCTGGGGGAGCCACAAAGATTTAGATCGTTTTGGATTTTGTTATTAGGAGTCTTCCCTGCGATGGGCATTGGCTCACTGATCTCATGAGCCAGGGGCCCACGGAGTGCGGTGCAGACGTCTTAGCTGAGCCAGTAATGGTGGTGTTTGTACAAACAGCCCAGTGCCTGGGACTCATCTCACTTAGTACTCCTGCTGACTCAGAGGAGTTGCTTACTCAATGCTCCATTTTGCAGGGAAGGAAGCTGATGTCATAATCTACCATCACACCGTCAAGGGGCAGAGTTGGGATTGGGTCCAGGCCCGTGGGACCCCACAGTGCCCCTTTGGGCAGCTAGGTCTTTGAAAGGGAAGATTGGCTTTGGGTCTGAAGTTAGCCAGATCGTGAGGAGCTGAGCTGAGCTGGCCTCAGAAGAAGTCCGACAATGTGGAGTCTTTGTAAATCGTGCCCTTTTGTGCAACACAGATTTAAAATATATCGCTATATACACATCTACCAAATCCATTAGAGGTTCCCTACCCACGGTGTCAGATGTCTTTAAAGGTGAAATTCGTTTATAAGAAATGTCATCCTGATGAAGTGTGCTTTTTAAAATCATAGAAACGGTTGCCTTAAAATTAATGATGCATTGCAAATATCAGGGAAAAAAAGACCCATCCAGTGTAAAGATGATTAAAATTCAGGTCAGAAGTCTGACTTAGTCAGGCTAAATTTTTTAATGAGATTTCAGAAAATTAATTGGGCGAATGCATTTTTATTTTTTTAGCATGTAATTTTATGCTCCTGTTTAAAAAAAAAAGATTTGTCTATGGCTGAGGCTGATTGTGGTTCAAACATTTTAAACTCAAATTAGCGCAGGGTGGGGGGTGTTTGTGGCCTAATTTGATCTGACTTGGAGAAGAGAGCGTGGGTTTCTCAGAGCTTTCTGGGTGGGGGTAGCTACAGTGGTCTGAGACATCCTCCCTGCCCCCCAGTCTCCCAGTCATGCCCTGCCTCTTCCTGAGAAGGCCAGCGACATTTCTTGGGAGGTGGGATTGGGATGGTGGTGGCTCGGGGACCTCGGCCATCTGATTGGCTCCTGCTCACCAATTTCCTGCTGCTCCCCAGGGCCCTTGTTCCAGCGGTTCCTCCATCCTCCTCCTCTCAAATCCCATGTGCCTGCCCCAGGCAGCCCAGGCCTCCTCCCTCGTGCCCGCGGTGACAGGCAGCACAGCGAGTGGTGACGCTGCAGGGTCAGCCTCCCTGTCCCCCAGCCCCTTGATCCGTCTCCTCTGCCTTTGGGGAGAGCTGAGGGGCTCCGTGCCCTGGCAGAGGGGCCCGAGGAGTCAGAGGTGGCCTCCTATGGTGTTGCCCCACAGCGCAGCCCTGGAAGGGAGGCTGAGGGCGGCTCTTGCCTAGCATGGTCCCTTGACAAATGGTCCTGGGTGACAAAGTCGCAAGGTTGTGTCTCTTACCTGCCCGCAGGAGCACGTCAGCCCCACCGCCTCACTGCAGCCCCCAAGGTTACTGCCACCTGCCGAGGGGTGGGAATGGCAGAGTGATGATATCAACAGCCAAGAACCCCTGGGCTTGTCCACTGCTCAGGCCGTCCCAGCCCCCGGGGAAGCAGATCCACCACTAGGCCCATTCGACAGATAGCAGCACAATCACCGTCACCACAACAACTGGAGAATGACATGTCCCAGCACCTAGTGCCAGGCCCTTCTTCCAAGGGCTTGCATTTGCTCATCCATTTAACCCCCAGCAGCCCCCTGAAGGGGATACTGTTATGATCTCCTCAGTTTCCAAAGAGGAAACTGAGGCCCAGAAGGCTTGCCCAAGGCCCACAGCCGGGAAGTGGCAGAATTGAGGTTTGAGCCCCAGCCTCCAGGCCCCAGCATTGGAGTCTCAACATCAGAGCCAGAGCAGTGGTTACCCCTCTGCCAACTCGTGCCCTGGGGTGGGGTTGGGGGTGTTATTTTCCCCAGGAGCCACAACAGGGTTTCACACAGAGCAGGGACAGTGAGCAACAGAAACCAGTTTTCTGGGCTGGGCGCGGTAGCTCACGCCTGTAATCCCAGCACTTTGGGAGGCCGAGGCGGGTGGATCACCTGAGGTCAGGCGTTCAAGACCAGCCTGGCCAACATGGTGAAACCCCATCTCTACTAAAAATACAAAAAATTTAGCCGGGTGTGGTGGCGGGTGCCTGCTACTCCCCAGCTACTTGGGAGGCTGAGGCAGGAGAATCGCTTGAACCCGGGATTCAAGCGGGAGGCGGAGATTGCAATGAGCCAAGATCGCGCCACAGCGCTCCAGCCTGGGCGACAAGAGCAAAACTCTATCTCAAAAAAAAAAAGAAACCAGTTTTCTGAAAGGCCATCGGGGTGGTCGGTCATTAGTCAGCAGTGATCACATTTGGGGCCACCCTGGGCGCACTGTTCTGGGGCCAGCCCCATGCCCGTGTTGCAGTTTAGAGCCACACAGACACTTATCACCAACATCATCTTCCAGAGTCCTCAGAGAAATCCTGGAGCCGGCATTACTGTGCCTATGTGTGGACGACCAGCCCAGGGTCACTTGGCTGCAGGGGCGAAAGTAGAACTTGCGGGGAGCTGACCCAGGAGCGGGGGGAGGTCTTGGAGGTGGCAGCAGAGAGCAGCCAGGCCTTCCAGGCCAAGGACACAGTTCACCCTTTCCCTTCTGCTGGGAGCCCCCAGGTGCACCAGGGCCAGGACTCTGCTGGCCCGGGCAGCTGCCCCCAGGAGCCTGGTGTCTCGAGGTGCCCTACACCTGAGCAGAGACCACCCTGGGGACAGCGTCCCATGGCAGCCCTGGGAGTGCAGTGGTGCCCCAGAGCCTGCTGGACCATGTCCCCAGCACACGTGCTCCGTCTAGGAGGCTGCCCCACCAGAGGAGCTGGCCTCTAATTGGGTCGGATGGACTGTGACAAGAAATGCAAATCTGGGTCATCCATATGCATGTGAGCAGCTGGAGCCCCAGCCACCTCCACCCACATCCACCAGGAGCTTCGGCCCCACTGTGGAGCTGCACAGTGTAGCCTCCCAGGACAGGCAGTGTTGGGAACCCCGGCCAGATTCCCACTAGACACAGTAAGAAGCCTGGTCTTCCAGGGCAAAGACCCTCAGGGATCACTTCCTCCAAACCCTTCACTGTGCCTGGGGGGAACTGAGGCCCAAGAGGGGAGGGAGCCCACCCCCATCACCAGCAGTGCAGCTGGCTCTAGATCTGACAGGGAGTTCTAGCCTGTTTCCTGATTTGCGAGATGGGATTCATAACCCTTGCTTCATGAAGCTATTAGGAGTTTGGAGACATAGAGTTGTCTAAGCAGCTGGAAACTGGCACATAGTAGGTGTCTAATGTACAACACCTCATGGTTATTTTTATGAGTACGTGCGATTCCTCTAAGTGCTCAGAAAGCCGCCCTGGCTATTTATGAGGGTATGTGATTTTGGCTGCATTCCTAGAGGTGACGGCGTCTGAGTCACAGAGTCCCACTGTGCGCCAGGTCGTGTCAGGCACATTCCATGTGTCATTCCACAAACATGCTCCAAGCAGTTGCTCTGGGCAGGGTCAGAGCCTCAGTGCAGAGGACGTGGAGGGGACTAGACGGGGGCCCTCTTTTGAAGAGGCCGGTGGCAGGGCCTGGGGCGGGGCCTGGGGCAGGGCTCAGGTGACTGAAAGAATGGAGGCTGGAGCAGGAAGTGGCAGGCCTGGCTGGTCAGGGGGTCTTGAGCGAAAAGCCGAGGAGGGATCTGAGCTGAGAGCCCACCCGATATGGAGCAAGGGCTTGGGCACCACAGTCCCCAGTCCTGGGGTCACACCCCAGCTCTGCTGTTCTTTGCTCCCTGATCAGAACAGGTCACTGCTACCCTCCAAGCCTCAGATTCCTGAAGTGGGGACAGCAGTGAGGCCCACTCACCGGGTTGTTCTGAGGACCCAAAGAGTGGGCACTTGGGCAGTGTCTGCACAGAGCCCAGCATGCAGTAGACACTCGGGATGCCTGCTCTTCTTAGGTGGGTGCTCTGTGTACAGGTGTATTTACCCGACAGACATTAGCACATGGTGGATAAAATCATCATCTTCCTCCTCCAGCAGCCCTCCAGATCGGGTCCTCCGGCAGGACCCACCATGAGAGGTAATTAGGCCTCGAGGCTTCAAAGTCAAGGTTGGCCCAGCCCTCACCTTGCTGTGTGCTGTGAGGCCTGGACTCCCATCACTCACTCCTGCAGGAGGGTGTTCTGTAGAGTTCCCTCAGCCAAATCTGGAAGAGACGTTTTCTTTTTTTTGAGATGGAGTCCCACCGTCACCCAGGCTAAAGTGCAGTAGCATGATCTCGGCCAACTGCAGCCTCCGCCTCCAAGGTTCAAACAGTTCTCCTGCCTCGGCCTCCCAAATGGCTGGGATTTACAGGCACACACCACCACACCCAGCTAATTTTTGTATTTTTACAAAAATTTTTTGGCCAGGCTGGTCTCAAACTCCTGACCTTAAGTGATCGCCCGCCTCAGCCTCCCAGAGTGCTGGGATTACAGGCGTGAGCCACCGCGCCTGGCCTGGAAGAGACATTTTCACTTTACTTTTTCCCCTGCTTTTCCAGTGAGTTTCTATTATTCATTAAGTCATGATTCAGGGTCCCAGAGTAGGGATCACCACGTAACCGGGTTCCTCTCAGGCACTCTGGGAGAAGGACAGAGAAGTCGATGGACCCAGCTTAGACCTGCCCAGGAGACATGCCCCTGCTCCACAGGCATCTCAGGCTGAGACCCAGCTGGTCCGGCCAGCAGTTCCTGGTGTTTCCAGGTGGGGAAGCAGCTGTCAGAAGGGCCAGTCCTGTAGTTCTCGGTTTGGTCTTGATGCCTTCCGCCAGGGTGCTGACTCCTACAGACGCCCCGGTGCAGTGCCCAGCTCAGTGTGACCCTCACCAAAGGCCCATTTCATGCTAGAAAGTTGAACTGCTTGTTCCTGCTTCAGTGGGGGCGGTGGCATGGATCCGGGTGATGTGGGCATGGCTGGCCCCTCTGGGCCCCAGTTGCCTCATCTGGCAAATGGAGACACAGCCGGGCCCATCTCACCGTAGGGCAGGCCAGAGATGTGGCATCCTCTCCCCTTGTCTGTCTCCTCCTTCCCTGGCCCAGTGTTGGCGCCGCCTCCTGCCCTTTCCTGAGGACTCACTGCACAGGTGTCCTGGGGCCCTCCTGGCCACTGTGGCCTCACCTGGAGGCTCCACCCCTGGGCAGGTCCTAGCGCAGGATCATGTGTTCCAGTGCTGGCCTCGCAGAGTCTGTGGAGCTCTGGTTTCTTCACGACACCCTAAAAAAGGTAGTTTATCTAAAGGATGGGCTCAGAGTGTAAGGCTGCACCTTTTTTTCAGAGGTGGACAGAGTCTCCATCACCCAGGCTGGAGTGCAGTGGCATGATCTCTGCTCACTGCAACCTCTGCCACCTGGATTCAAGCGATTCTCGTGCCTCAGCCTCCTGAGTAGCTGGAATTATAGGCATGTGCCACCACACCCAGCTAATTTTTATATTTTTAGTGGAGACGGGGTTTCGCCATGTTGGCCAGGCTGGTCTCGAACTCCTGACCTCTCGAACTCCTGCCTCAGCTCCCAAAGTGCTGGGATTACAGGCATGAGCCACCACCCCTGGCCAAGGCTACGAATATTAACCTCGTTTTTCTTGTCTGAGATGGGGAACGGCTGCCCCAGGAAGGGAACTTGCCATTTCTTATGATGACATGGGGCATTTTGCATGGTGGCCACGGGCTGGGGATACCTGAGCTGCACCCGGCTTACCGGACCCCAATTGGGCATCAAGGATTCAGGAGAGGATGAGATGGGGAAGGCCCATGATCCCACGGAGCTAGCCCCCGGGGATGGGACTCAGAGACAGCAAACAAACAAGCAGTCAGATAATGAAGGTGGTGATGAGGGCAGTGGGGAGCGTGAACAGCCTGTTTTTCACCTGCACTGGGGGTCCTTGAGGGGACCCAGGGGACCCTGTGCAGAAAGCCCCTGGGGGGCTGCCTGGGAGGCTCCGAGAGCAGGGTTGGCAGCAGAGTCCCTCCTTCACTTTAGAGGGTGCTTTTGGGGTGCTGGGGCTCTAGGGGTCATCCCCAGGCCTCTGCTCCAGCCTGGCTGCTCACGGAGGCCCTCTGTCCCCACTTCCAGAGGCACCTCAACACCCTGTCTTTTCGCTGCTCGTTGGCGGACTTCCAGATCGAAAAGAAGATAGGCCGAGGACAGTTCAGCGAGGTGTACAAGGCCACCTGCCTGCTGGACAGGAAGACGGTGGCTCTGAAGAAGGTGCAGGTGAGCTGACGACCCATGGGGTCAAAGCTGCATCTCGGGAGGCGGTCTCTGCATCTGGACGGGGTGCCCAGGCTAGTCCCTTCTCTCCCCTCCTCTGTGAACGAGGGAAACAGCACCCAACTCATTGGGTTACAGAGAGAACCAGGTGGACTCCTGTTGATGAAAGTTCACTGTGAACTGCAAAGGAAAAGAAAAGCGAGCATGCATTGAGCGCCTGCTGTGTACTGGGTCATGCAAGGAGCACATGGAGCCTCTCAACAGTCCCGTGGGTGGGGATTGTCATTTCATCTCTCAGATGAGGAAAATCTCATAACCCCCCAGGGCCCCAGGGTGAGTCGTAGGGGAGCTGAGGTTCATACCATGTCCACCCATCCTTGCGCCTGCGGTTGCTCCACAGTTCTGGGCCTCCTGCCTTCTGCGTCCCTCCTAAATGGAGGAAGTAGGTCAAGCGGCAAAGTCACGACAGGAGCCATGTCCATGAGAGCCGCTGGGCCCGTCTGAACACAGCTTCGCTGGAGGAAATGGCTTTAAATCCTCCAGCAAAGCTTCTCAAGCCCCTTGATTTGCTTACTTGTCCTTAAAGAACAAGATTGAGAGCCTAGGCAGAGGAGGCCCGGGAGAGAGAATGGCGTCGGGGAAATGGGGAGAGAACACCAGCAGCTTCAGGGCGCTGGAGGAGTAGCGGGGTCCTCTGTCCAAAAAAGGACCAGTTTCTGTCTTGATTTTGTTTTTGTTTTTTTTTTTTTGAGACAGAGTCTCAGTCTGTCACCCAGGCTGGAGTGCAGTGGTGTGATCAGCTCACTGCAACCTCTGCCTCCCAGGTTCAAGCAATTCCCCTGCCTAGGTCTCTTGAGTAGCTGGGAGTACAGGCATGCACCACCACACCCAGCTAATTTTTATATTTTTAGTAGAGACGGGGTTTCACCATGTTGGCCAGACTGGTCTTGAACTCCTGACCTCAAGTGATCCACCCACCTCAGCCTCTCTGGGATTACAGGTGTGAGCCACTGTGCCCGGCCCTCTCTCTCCATCTTCTGGGGAGGGGCTCACCTGGGCTCTCTGTCTTGGTTCTTTAGTGCCACGATGGGTTTTGTGGTGGGACAGTGCTGGGGGGACCCCCAGTGAGCAAGCCCTACAGGGGCTGGGGGCGCAGGGGGGTCACGGAGTCCCTCGGTGAGGCGGTGGGAGAGCCGGGACTGGAAAGCAGACCCCGTGGCCCCCTTTGGGACACTGGACACAGATTGTAACCACTCTATTTCTCTTTTTCCTCTCACCCAAGATCTTTGAGATGATGGACGCCAAGGCGAGGCAGGACTGCGTCAAGGAGATCGGCCTCTTGAAGGTGAGAGCCCTGGGCCAAGCGGGAGCCTTGCCTCCTCGGGAGGTTCTGGGGCCCTGGCTGGGCCACATCATGTCCATCACAGCCCTTGGGTGCCAGGAATCCGCAGCCCCTGCTAAGTTAACAGACGATAGCTTTCTAGGGGCAGCGGCTGGTGTGTTTTCTCCTGGCCAGGCAGGAGCGGCCCCTGTCTCATCACTCTGCCCAGCCATCGGGGTCGCTGCCTACAGACTTTCCTCCTTGCTGCACGCCCCTCCTGCTTGTACATGGCAGTACCCGGCATAGAAGTCCAGCAGCCCTGACCCTGCCTCGCAGTGGCCTATGGACCAGGCTTGGCCAGGGGAGGAGTTCAGTGTGGGGGCCACATCCAGACTGCAGCTTGTCTGGCTCTGCCTCTGTCTCCATGTCTGTCTCCCTCTTTTTCTCTTTCTCATCCTCTTTCCATCTCTCCTCTCAGCCTTTTTCTTTGGTTTTGTTGTTGTTGTTGGTTTTTTTTTTTTTTTTTAGAGGCAAAGTCTGTTGCCTGGACTGTAGTGCAGTGGCGTGATCATAGCTCACTGCAGCCTCAAACTCCTGGGCTCAAGCAATCCTCCCGCCTCAGTTTCCCAAGTAGCTGGGACCACAGGCACATGCCACCACACCTGATTTTTATTTTTTATTTTATTTCTTTTTTTTTTTTTTGAGACGGAGTTTTGCTCTTGTTGCCCAGGCTGGAGTGCAGTGGCACAATCTCTGCTCACTGCAATCCCCACCTTCTTGGTTCAAGCAGTTCTCCTGTCTCAGTCTCCTGGGATTACAGGCACCCACCACCTCACCCAGCTAATTTTCATATTTTTAGTAGAGACAGGGTTTCACCATGTTGGCCAGCCTGGTCTCGACCTCCTGACCTCAGGTGATCCATCCACCTCAGCCTCCCAAAGTGCTGGGATTACAGGCGTGAGCTACCACGCCCGGCTAAATGTTTAATTTTTTGTAGAGACGAGGTCTCATTATATTGCCCAGGCTGGTCTCAAACTCCTGAGGCCTCAAGCAATCCTCTCATCTCAGCCTCCCAAAGTGCTGGCATTACAGGCGGGAGCCACCGCGCCCAGCCCCCCATATTGGAAAAAGAGAAACATACTGGATTTGCTCGGCAGTTTCCAACAAAGTGGGACTGCTGGTGGCAGGGATGCCCGCCGAAGCCACAGCTGCAGAATTTCAGATTAGCAGTTTATTCTGCCACACCCTGTCCTGTGTTCTCAGGCCTTGGTCCTGCCCTTGGGGACTTCCAGGCTGGTGGGGAAGCAGGTGGGGAGCAGATGGTGACCTTCTAGGGTGATGCAGATTGACTGGTGGGCCAGGAGCCCCGGGGAAACCCGCTTCCTGGGCAGGCCTCACAGAGGCCAGGGCACCATCCCAGAATCTGGAAGGCCGAAGTGAGCCTTCTTCCAGGCACCGCAGCAGCGTGGATTATAGGAGGTTGGGGAGACAGAAGGCTGGACATGGCAGCAGGGCCAGATACACACTCAGAACAAAAGGGGAGACCCTGAAGTGGCTGCAAGTCGGGGGGCCATGGCTGGGTGTGAGTTGTGAGTGCCTGCTCTGGTGGCCCCTGGCCACAGTGGGTGATGGAGTCAAGGCTGGAGGCAGGAGGTGTCCTTACCACTAACTATTATAGGTCAAAAAATATCCCTCGAAAACATTGTTTAAATGTTTAAGTAATGGTCAGCTTGCTGCCACTTACCCAGCCCTGAGGAATGTTTGTCGTGATCACCCACTGCCCCCTCCCCACCTCATGTGCCCTTCTCCCCGAGTGAAGGAACCCACAGGTGAGCATGCTGAGCACAGCCTGGTCTGGTCCCTGGTCACACAGATGTGCCACCGCAGCCCCTGCCTTGCAGGAGCCTGAGCCTGGCGTAAGCCCACCTGGCTGCGGAGGGGATTCGGCCCCTTCTCCAGGGCTGCCGTGCAGCCAAGGGCGCCAAGCCTGGGTTTCAGAGGACACACCCCTCGCTCACTAGCTGTGTGGTTGTGGGCCAGCCATGGGCCTCTCAGGACCTCACTTTCCTCATCTGTGAAGGGGGCGTGATGACAACAGGGACGCTGGAGGAGTCAGTGAGGAAACATGTCTAACGAGCTCGGGGCAGCGCTGGTGTGTGGTACGCTCACTGCCCAAGGCCACCCAGTCGTCCTGGTTGCCACTTCTGCCCGCCAATGCCAGCCGCCTTCCAGAACACAGGTCCCACTCCACAGGTAGCCCATGGGAAGTCAACAGGATGTGCCAGGGCACGAGGTGCTTCCTACAAAACAAAAGGAAACGTGGTTCTTGGAGGGGTGACTGTTGACATATCATATCATTCATGCCAAGAACCCAAACCCAAAACCTCTCAAGTGCAGGGGCTGGTGGGGTCAGCAGCTGCCAAGCGTGGGACAAGAAGGTGGGTCCTGTTGGAATGCAGGCGTGTGTTCATTCATTCTGTGCAATTTCTGAGCACCACTGAATGCTGGACACCAGGATGCATCCCAGGGGGAAGACAGATCATAGACAGACACTCTGTGTTACATCCGAGAGGGCCTGGAGCTTGGGAGCAGAGCCCCTGATGGCAGAGATTCAAAGGACAGGGACCCTTACTCTCAGCTCTCCCTCCCTTCCCTCTGGCCACCACCACAGCCAGACAAAGCCCAACCACGTTGTGTCTGCAGCACCTTCCCTGTCCCTGGCCCAAGTGTGTCCCCTTCCAGACCCACCTGGGCCCACCAAGAGGCCACAGGCTGTGAAGTGGACACTCCATATGGACCAGGTTCTAGACTCAGCTCGGCCCCTGCTTGCTGTGGACCCGTGGCTGATCCCTTCCCCTCTCTGGACCTTGGGGATTTAGCCCAATGGACATCTGGAGTCCATTTCTGCCTGTGCCTCTGTAGACTGCCTGGGCATTTAAGGGAGCCCTTCCTTAACCCCTTGCCCTCAGACGTGCAGGGAAACGGTGGAGGAAACTCCCTCCTACCCTCCCCAGGAACCAGCGCCTCCTTGATGGGGCTTTGCTTCCTACCCAACCCCTCTCATTTCTCCGTTGTTGGAGAAACTGTCATGCCTGGACTGCTGATGACCTGGGCAGTTTTTGGGGAGTCCTCCCTGAGAGGGTGTGAGATTTCCTGGTGACATAATGAGGTGAAGTTCAAGAGGAGGGTGAAGGAGCAGGGTGTTCCCATTTATCCTAGTAGCAGTTTGCCCACGCCGTAGGTCGTGTCTTAGAGATTTGAAGGCACTTTCAACTTGCCATTCACTCGCGTTGACACTTTCTTTGGTAACTGAAAAACATGTCTATGGAGCGTAATGTGTGCTGAGGGCAGCGATGTGATGGCCAGTGTTCGCGCAGGATGGCCTTCTCAACACAAAATCTGGGCAAGAGGATTTTCCTTTTTCTTTTTTTTTTTTTTTTTTTGATACAGGGTCTTGCTCTGTCACCCAGGCTGGAGTGCAGTGGCGCGATCTTGGCTCACTACAACCTCTGAGTAGCTGGAATAACAGGTGTGCACCACCACACCCGGCTAATTTTTGTATTTTTGTAGAGACGGGGTTTCGCCATGTTGGCCAGGCTGGTCTTGAACACCTGACCTCAGGCGATCCACCCACCTCGACCTCCTAAAGTGCTGGGATTACAGACATGAGCCACCACGTCTGGCCCACCTTCTTTTTTAAATTTCCATTTTTATTTTAGATTCAGAGGGTACACATGCATGTTTGTTGCAAGAGTATATTGTGTGATGCTGAGATTTGGGCTTCTGATCCCGTCATGCAGATAGTGAACATCGTACCCAGTAGGAAGTTTTTCAGCCCTTGCCCCACTCCCGCCCCCTCTTGTAGAGCCCAGTGTGTCTACTGTTTTCATCTTTATGTCTGTGTGTACCCAGGATTTAGCTCCCACTTATAAAAGTGAGAACATGCAGTATAGATGTGTTTCTGTTAATTCTCTTAAGATAATGGCCTCCTGCTGCATCCATGTTGCTGCAAAGGACATGACTTTTATTCTTTTTTGTGGCTGCATAACATTCCATGGTATACATGTACCACATTTTTTTTATCCAGCCCACCATTTCTGGGCACGTAGATCGATTCGGTGTCTTTGCTATTGTGAATAGCGCTGTGATGAACATACAAACCCATGTGTCTTTTTGGTAGAACCATTTATATTCCTTTGGGTATATACCCAGTAATGGAATTGCTGGGTCAAATGGTAGTTCTATTTTTAGTTCTTTGAGAAATTTCCAGACTTTGTTCCACGGTGTCTGAACAAATTTACATTCCTACCGACAGTATATAAGTGTTCCCTTTTCTTCGCAGCCTCACCAACATCTGTTATTTTTTGACTTTGTAATAATTGCCATTCTGACTGGTGTGAAATGGTATCTCATTGTAATTTTTTTTTTTTTTTGAGACTGGGTCACACCCTATCATCTAAGCTGGAGTACAGTGGTGTGATCACAGCTCACTGCAGCATCAACCTCCCAGGATCAAGTGATCTTCCCACCTTAACCTCCCAAGTAGCTTGGGCTACAGGCCTGTACCACGAAGCCCAGCTAATTTTTTTTTGTAGTGACAAGGTCTCACTCTGTTGCCCAGGCTGTTCTCAAACTCCTGAGCTCAAGCAGTCCTCCCGCTTCAGCCTCATGAAGTGCTGGCATTATAGGCATGAGCCCCTGCACCCAGCCTATTGTGGTTTTGATTTACATTTCTCTGATGATTAGTGATGTTGGGCATTTTTTTCCTGTTTGTTAGTTGCATGTAAGTCTTCTTTTGAAGAATCACTGTTCATGTCCTCTAACTACTTTTTATTTTATTTTTATTTATTTTTTATTTTGAGACAGAGTCTTGCTCTGCTACCCAGGCTGGAGTGCAGTGGCACGATCTTGGCTCACTGCAACCACCGTCTCCTGGGTTCAAGCGATTCTCCCGTCTCAGCCTCCTGAGTAGCTGGGATTACAGGCACCTGCCATCATGCTTGGCTAATTTTTGTATTTTAGTAGAGAGAGAGTTTCACCATGTTGGCCAGGCTGGTCTTGAACTCCTGACTTCAGGTGATCCGCCCACCTTGGCCTCCCAAAGTGCTAGGATTACAGGCATGAGCCACCGCGCCCAGCCTATTTACTTATTTTTTTTTTTATTTTTATGTTTTTTAGACAGAATCTCGCTCTGTCACCCAAACTGGAGTGCAGTGGCACAATCTCAGCTCACTGCAACCTCCGCCTCCCAGGTTCAAGCGATTCTCCTGCCTCAACCTCTCGAGTAGCTGTGACTACAGGCACCTGCCACCATGCCTGGCTAATTTTTGTATTTTTAGTAGAAATAGGGTTTTGCCATGTTGGCCAGGCTGGTCTCGAACTCCTGATCTCAAGTGATCCACCCACCTTCGCCTCCCAAAGTGCTGGGATTACAGGCGTGAGCCACCATGCCCAGCCTCTGCTCACTTTTTAATGTTTTTTTTTTTTTTCTTATTGATTTAAGTTCCTTATAGATTCTGGATATTAGTCTTTTGTCAGATGCATAGTTTATGAATGTTTTCTCCCATTCTGTCAATTGTCTGTTTACTCTGTTGATCATTTCTTTTGCCATGCAGAAGCTCTTTCATTTAATTATGTCCCACTTGTCAGTTTTTGGTTTTGTTGCAATGGTTTTTAAGGATTTGGTCATAAATTCTTGTCAAGGCTAATGCTGAGAAAGGTATTTCCTAGGTTTTCTTCTAGGATTTTTATAGTTTGAGGTCTTACAGTTAAGTCTTTAATCAATCTTGAGCTACTTTTTACACATGGTGAAAGGTAGGGGTTCCGTTTCATTCTTCTGCATATAGCTAGCCAGTTAATTGAGTAGGGAGTCCTTTCCCCATTGCTTATTTTTGTCAACTTTGTTGAAGATCAGGTGGTTGTAGGTGTGCTGCTTTATTTCTGGGTTCTGTATTCTGTTCCATTGGTCTATGTATCTATTTTTGTACCAGTACCATGCTGTTTTGGTTACCGTAGCCTTGTAGTATAGTTTGAAGTCCAGTAATGTGATGCTTCCAGGTTTGTTCTTTTTGCTTAGTATTGCTTTGTGTGCTGCCTTCTGAAGTCCAGTCACCCTGTGTAAATTACCTACATTTGTTACTGACCAAGGTGCTTCCACAGGGGAGCCTGCTGCTGAGATGGCAACAGGGCTTCCTCCCAGCCACCCCTGGGAACCAGGGTTGAATGTGCCACACCTGCGTCCTGAGCTGTGCAGGTTGCCTGCCTGGTTCCTCGGAGTGGTGTCTGGATGTTCACTGAGCCACAGTGCTGCTGGCTGAGGGGCAGGCAGGGGCCAGCACCTTGGTCCAGAACAGGGGCTTGAGGACTTGGACAGGCAGTGGGCGCCATAGCAGAGAGGGATCAGTCTCTGGGGGGACCTGGTGAGAGGATGGACACATGGGGAGGAACTGGGGCCAGTGGCTGAGACTGCCCTGGCCCCCAGGGCCCACACATGGGGGGCTGACTTGGGGAATGAATGAATGAATAGGGGCTTGCATGGCTCTGTAACATCTGCCCAGGCTCTCCTCATTTTAGAATCCATGGATGGGCACAGTGCATCCTTCTCCCAGCCACTTCCAGGCCTTTTGGGAAATATGCTCACTATCGGCCTCTGGTGGTCGGCTGGTGTCTGGACTAGGCTGACCACACCCACACCAGGGCAGGATATTCGAGTCCCCTCTGCTTTCCCAGATCCTGGAGTCACTTCGATATAAACAGTCAGCTTTGTTATGAACAGATGCCAGGGGCTCCTCTTAGCCTGGAGGGCCTGACTTCCAGCCAGGGGGGCACCGTTCTGTCCAGCTCCATGCTCCACTTCAGCAAACATGCAGGCTGTGGTGTGAAGGACAGAGGCAGGGTCTCAGCATGAGCAAATGAGCCAGGCGGCTCTCATGCCTCCAGAGATTTTTTTTCAAGATTTCACTAGGGCCAGGCATGGTGGCATGCAGCCGTAGTCCCAGCTGCTCAGGAGGGTGAGGTGGGAGGATCGCTTGAACCTAGAAGTTCAGTTTCAGCCAGGGCAACATAGTGAGATCCTATCTCTACAAAAAATATTTTTTTAAAAAAATGATTTCACAAGAGATAGGTCAGGGATTGAGAAAGAGTGGGAAGGATGAAGGGAGGAGATGATCCTTCTGAGGAGCACCTGCAGGCTGGCCGTGTCTGGGCACAGGGACAGAGAGGTGGGGCCCAATGCCGCCCTCAGGGTCTGGGTGGTGAGGAGGAGGGGGAGGGTCTTTTCCACAAGTCCATGCTTAGTCTCACGTAGCTCTGTGCAGCTGCCCTGTTACACATTTCAAGAGTATTGACCCGTGTCATCTTCACAACTATGCTTCAAAACATTATGCCAGTTTTACAGATGAGGAATCTGAGACTTGGGGATGCAAAGTGGCTTTCCCAGTGTCACCCAGGCCTTCCTGACTCCCCAGCACAGGCCTTTCTTTCCCTGGGACCCACTTCTCTAGCAAATGCCAGGGCCTCAGTGACCGGGTGCCAGCAGGGTGCCAGTGGCAGACAGACACTGGGTCTGTCCCATCTTCACTGGTGCCCCCTCCCATCTTTCTCTCCTCATGCAGCAACTGAACCACCCAAATATCATCAAGTATTTGGACTCGTTTATTGAAGACAACGAGCTGAACATTGTGCTGGAGTTGGCTGATGCAGGGGACCTCTCGCAGATGATCAAGGTGAGCGCCTGGCGGGGTGGGGGTGCTGGGGGCTGCGCAGATCTGGAGCCAAAGGTGGCAGTCGGCCTTCAGCCCAGTCCCACAATGCTCTGCCCTTAGCCAGAGGCGGCCGCCCAGGGACGCTGGGCCCACCTGAGGATGCCCACAGGCCTCAGCTGCAGTCTGGTGAGGGCCTCTCAGGGTCCGTCCCCAGCTGCTGTTGCTGGAGGCCTCTTTCTTTCCATTGGCCTCAGGGAAGCTCAGCTCAAAAGAGCCCATGTGCAAAAGCAAGGCGAAGGTGATGCCAAGACAGGATGGTGGCTGGGAGGGGGCCAGCCATGGGCAGAAGGAACCCCTCTGGCCGCCCCCAGTGCCCCAGCCTACCACAGGCACATGAGCCACTTCTCCTGCCTCATGGAAGGAGCAGGGGCAGCACCCCGTTTGGTCAGACCCCAGCTCTTGGGAAAGCGTCTTGTAGATCCACTATCTCATTTTAAATAAGGGGAAAACTGAGCCCAGAGAGGTTAAGAGACTTGCCTGAGGATACCCAGCATTGTGGGGACAGAGCCATGCCTGTGGCCCAGGTCTCTTTTCCTGGTCTGGGACCCTTCGGTGGACATGGTCCCAAGATGCTCTCCCCAGCCCTAGAGGGGGAACTTCATTTCCATTTTATGGCCGACACCCAGGCCTGGGGTCTTAAAGAGATTGAGTGACCGTTCGACTCACATGGGCAGGCTCAGCACCAGGACTGGCTCATGCTCCGCACCCCTGCATACATCTCCACCTGCCTCATCCCACCACCCAGGGCACAGGGCGGGGTCCACCATGAGTCTGGTGTCCAGGACCACTGCAGCTTCAGTGAAACAGCAGCACCTCCTGCCAGCCTCCACCCAGCCCAGTATGCTCACACGTCCCTCACCAAGCCCCCGCTGTCCTCAGATAGCAAAGCTCAGAAAGGTCTAGTCTCCTGCCCAAGGCAGCTCAGCCTCTAGGTGGAGGCCCCCAGGCCTGCCTGACCCCCAGGCCCAAACCCTCAGCCCCTACTCCACTGCTCCTTAGTGGAGGTCCTCACGTCCCTACTGGCTTGGACCTCTGTCCCCAGGGCCCTGCTGTGGCCCCATCACCTCTCTCCCCTGGATGCAGCCTGCCTGCTCCCAAGTGAGGCTGGGCCCTGCTCAAGCCCTCACCCTGCTCACAGCCGCACTTGGAAACGGGGCTGGATGTGGGTTCTCTGTCTTTCCCATCAGGCACTGGGGATTGAGCAATTGCTCGGTGCTCTTCTGAAATTTGGCTCCTAGGAATACAGGCGTCACTGGGAAGTGGCATTACTTGAGCTGTTATCACCTGCTCTTACATTTCCGTTGACATATTAATGCCTTTGCAGGGATGTTAATCTGCACACAGATCCCTGGTGGGAACAGATGTGCTAGATCATGTCTTAGCTCTTCCTCTCCCCCGCCCTCGCTTTACTTGTTTCTCCTTCACACGTTCCCTTGCTGAACATACAAGCATCGTGCATCCACTGTGTGCCAGCCCTCATGCCAAGAACTAGGGATGCCGCCAGCATGGCTACTGCCCTCAGGGATCCCAGATTCTAACAGGAAAACAGACCCTCAAATGAGTAGTTAGGAGCCAGTGTGAACAAGCCATGTGCAGGGCCCGTGGGAGTCAGGGAAGGCTTCCTGGAGGAGGTGACACTGAGCTGGGCCATTAGGGGAGTTGGGCTGTCCAGAAGCAGAAACGGTCCAGCAAGGATGGGAAAGGGAAGGGACCTGAGATGGAGACCACCGGATCACGCAGGGACTGTTGCTCCAGGCTCGGGATCCAGGACCAGGCCCTAAGGTCAGAGAAGCTTCCTAAGATTCATGGCAGTGAACAAACATGGTCAGCTCTGTATTCTAGAAGAAAGACTGGAGACCGGGTGGAAGGAGAGGTGAGGGCAGGGACGGAGGAGGAGCAGGAGGTGAAGGAGAGGCCTCTCCCTGCTGCCACATGGGAACTCAGCCCGTGGAGAGGACACCTCACCCTCTCAGCCCCAGTGGAGCCCAGACACTGCGGCCTCTCAGTCCATTGAGTGAGGGTGCAGTCAGACAGGCAGATGGGGGGCTGGGGCTGGGCAAATCCCTCTTCCCTGAACCTCAGTTTCCACCCCGTCCCCGGGAACCTCTTTGAGGGAGCATTGCGGGAAACCCAGGCCAGGTGCAGTCTCCCTCAGCTGAGAGAGAAGAGGAGACATGGGGGCATTCTATCCAGCATCCCTCCTCTATGCCAGGCCTGGGATGGGGTGTCTCCTTCCCCCTGCACCCCTTCCTTGGCTTCCCCAGAGCCAACACTGGCTCAGGGTTCAAGTCAGTCATGAACCCAGCAGGATTGAGTCTAGGATAGATGTGGCCTCAGTTTCTGAGCAGCCACCTGGCCCCCCACGCCTCAGGTCCTTCCTCCTCACCTGGCATGGTGCTGCCTCCCACAGTCCCCCCCCCCCCCCCCCCGCTGTCCCTGCCTGCTCCCATTCCCTCCAGCCCGGCTCAGGGGCCCTCACCTGCAGAGCTGGCTCAGTGCAGCCACCAGCAGGGGAGGCCTGGCAGTGCTGAGACCCACCAGAGTAAGACACATCCCCTGGATGACCTCTGGCGGGTCCCTGTGCCTCAGTTTTCTCATCTGTAACATACCAGCACAGTGCCTGGGGCTTGGTGGGAGCTTGGTTCCCCTGGTTCTGCCTGCTCTCAGGCCACCTCTGGGTTTCCAGAGGAACAGGGGACACCCCGTGGTCGCCCCACTGGCCTCAGAGGCTGTCAGGCAGCAGGGCTTGTGTCCCAAGAGCCTGCAGCCTCAAGGGCTGAGCCGCAACATCACAGCCACGGTGCCCGAGTTATTTACGAGGAAGAGTGAATCTAGGAGCTGCCGTAGCCCCAGAACCCACCAGAGACTCTGCGCCTCCCCACTAAATGTCAGACAGAGCTTATAGGACGTGACATTTAGAAAATCACCACTCTCGGCCACGCGCATCCCTGCTTAAATGCTGTAATGAGGATTCACTCACATCACAGCATGAATAACATCCCGGCCTGGCCCACCACAGGCCTGGAGGTGGCCTAGGGGTGGGGTCTGTGCTGAGACCTGGGACGGCTCACCCGAGAGGGCCTCCCAGAATTGCACCTCAGAAGAGCCTCGAGGGGATTTACGGCGAGGCCAGGGGCTCCCCACTGCGACTGTCCCACCGTGGGAAGCACCCAGACCTGGGTCCCAGCTGGGTGCTGGGTGACCTTGGGCATGTTCCCTCTGAGCTCAGTCTCCCATATCAATGGTTACTGGTGTTATTAGAAGTGGGCTAAGGGGGCCAGGCGTGGTGGCTCATGCCTATAATTCCAGCACTTTGGAAGGCTGAGGCAGGCAGATCACCTGAGGTCAGGAGTTCGAGACCAGCCTGGCCAACTTGGTGAAACCCCGTCTCTACTAAAAATACAAAAAATAGCTGGGTGTGGTGGCGCACACCTGTAATCCCAGCTACTCAGGAGACTGAGGCAGGAGAATTGCTTGAACCCGGGAGGTGGAGGTTGCAGTGAGCTGAGATCACGCCACTGCACTCCAGCCTGGGCGACAGAGGGAGACTCCATCTCAAAAAAAAAAAAGAAGTGGGCTAAGGACTTGGGCTTTCTAGGTGGGAGGCCTGGGGCTGAGCTGTGTTTCTGCCTTTTTCTGCGTGGCCCTCAGTTTCGTTTCCCCGTCTGTAAGATGGGCCTAGCCCTCCCTCTTCCGCCCGGCATGGTGGCCACACCCTGCAGGTGGTCCGAAAGTGCCGGCCCAGGTCCTTTCCTCCACCCACACCCCTTCCCAGGCCAGTGTGTCCTGGTCAGTTCCCAGCTTCCCAGCACCAGAGCAGCTGCCCTGAGCAGCAGGCCCACAGCGCCGCCTCTGCCTGCTTTGGGGAAAGGTGGTTGCTTTGAAGCAAAAAGCCCCTGAACAAAAAGCTGGTATGCAGGTAGCTGGTGAAGAAGTCCTGCCCCACAGGCATGGACCTGGCACCTGAGAGCCACCCCCGTCTCGAGCTGAGCCGTGGCTGTCACGTGCTCTGGGCCTGCCCTCTCCAGGACCTTCTGTTACTTACAGCTCACTCAGTGCGGCCGGGGGCCTTTACTTTTTGTTTTCTTCCTGGAGCACTAAATACGTTTTCCCAGGCAGTGAAGCAGACTGATGCCCGTTGGAACTGGGGTTCCGTTTGAGTGCGCCAAGCCCATTTCCTCAAGGTTCTCGCCGCGTTTGTTAAGAATTCCAGTGCACTGAGGTCTGCTGGTTCCAAGGAGATGGTGGCAGCTGTGATTTAACCACCACGTGTGTCCTGGGTGCCACCCTCCTGGGCCAGGCTGGGGCTGGGGACAGGGAGAATCCACACCCATTTCAGTCCTGCAAGGAGTGCCCTGTCGGGGGTGTGTCCAGGAGGTTCTGGAAAAATGCAGTTGAGGGCCACTTTCAGCGTGTTTGAGCTGGGTGTCCATGCAGCAAAGCCATCCGGACACGCCAGGCCTGTCTGGCCCTCACGGAGCTTGCTGGGTGGGGACAGGGTGGCCGCGGAGAACCATTCAGGCAGAAGTAGAGGCGTGGACACAGCACTCTTGGTTCTGGGCTTATTGTTTGCTCAGTGGCTCAATCCCCTCCCCGCCCCGCCACCAGGCACCAGTTACCCACTGGGGAAAGGACAGAGGCAGTGCCCTGTGGCCACCTGCCTCCAAGCCCGCTCACCTGGGCCTATCCCTCTGCTTGTCTCCCCTGCTGCAGTACTTTAAGAAGCAGAAGCGGCTCATCCCAGAGAGGACAGTGTGGAAGTACTTTGTGCAGCTGTGCAGCGCCGTGGAACACATGCATTCACGCCGGGTGATGCACCGAGGTACGTGCCACCCGCCAGGAGCCCCCCGGAGCCACCCGGAGCCCAAGTGCCCCTGGAGCCCAGGAAGACACTTCCTCATGGCTCCTCCAGGGTCCTCAGGGTCAGCCCCTTGAGGAAGTTGGACCTCTCTGTGTTCCCCAGGCAGGGGGGCTGTCCAGCAGCCGCACACACAGGTGCCCGGGTCAGGGTCCTCCCCGAGGTGGAAAGTGACATGAGCCCCGGGGGGCAGGGGCCCCGCTTGGCACACCACTTCCAGTTCCCCACAGCAGCCTGGGAGGGAGGTCAGGGGAAGCCTCGCGCAGAGGGGACTTTCATGGGGACTTTGCCGTCTCAGCGGGCTGGGCTGAGAAGGGGAGGCACCTGAGAGGGGTGTTTCCACAGTTGACATCACTCCGAGTTGTGAGAAAGGAGCCTGCTGGGTACCCGGCAGGGCACGGGGTCCTTTACGTGGGCTGCTTCATGGACACCTCCATTCCTTCACTCTACCTGTATCTCTCGGTGTTGCTGTATTCGAGGTCCCACCATCGCCGGCGGGTACGGCACTGGGTGCCCCACTGAGCACTTTGTTCATTCATTACACAGATTTTCCCTGAGGGCCTCCTGTGCGCAAGGCACTGTTCTAGGCATGGAGGATACAGCTCTAGAGCAGGAAACAGGAGCACAAAAACCCCTGCTCTCTTAAGCCTCACAGCAGCTCTGTGAAGTTGGTGGAGGGAGACCCATTTTACATATGAAGAAACTGAGGCTCAGAAATGGTCAATTTCCCAAGGTCCCACAGCCAGAGCCAGGACAGGGCCTTGCCCTGAGGGAGCAGGACCTGGCTAGGCCTCACCTCACCTAGAGCTCCCCCTTCCTCTCATCCTACCCCACCTACCCCAAGCCTCCTACCCCACACCAATCTCCTTCTCCTCGCCCTGCAGACATCAAGCCTGCCAACGTGTTCATCACAGCCACGGGCGTCGTGAAGCTCGGTGACCTTGGTCTGGGCCGCTTCTTCAGCTCTGAGACCACCGCAGCCCACTCCCTAGGTAAGGGGGACCTGTCTGTGCCCCAGCAGCCCCCAGCGGTCCTGGTGACCATGCAGGGAAACGCAAACATTCTCCGCACGTGTGTTTGGTCAGTTAGTGCAGGAAGATGCCTTTTTTAAGCCCCAGAGTTTTCTCATCTGTTCAGAATAGTGACCCAGAAGGGAGTCAGCTGTGGCCAGAGGAGCCCAGCTGGGGCTTCCCACACCCTCTGATCACCTCCCGGCCCTTGCGGGAGAAGCTGACTGAGCCGGTTGCTTGGAGCCGGGGGCGTGTCTGTGGCACAGAGCAGTCATCCCCCCACTGCTGTGAGTGTCCCGTTCACGGGCAGCACCCTGGGCCCATCCCTCCTAGGGCGTGGACATTTGCACTGTTCCTAGTTTTTGGCTTTTAAACCGGCGGTTTTGAGGCTGTGGGGACCAGGTGCCTGCCAGGGAGGAGGTGACATTGTAGCTGGACCATAAAGGGTGACCAGATGCTGTTGGGACAGGGAAGGGGAGGGAGCAGTGTTCCAGGAAGGAGTGGGTGAGCCTCGGTGTGCGGCTGAGCTTGGCTTCGCCACAGACCAGGGTCCTTGCAGGAGCGGCATGAAAGGCGGGCAGGGCCTTGAACTGTGAGCTCAGTGGGCTGGACACCACCCTATGGGTCGGGGGGTGCTGAAGGGCTGGACTCGGGAAGAGACTTGGTCAGATACGTGTTTGGGGGACAGGTGAAGCAATGGCAAGCTTCAGTATCCACACACTGGGTATGTAACCAAATGTGAAACTTGGAATGCTGTACGATGGGGGATTTTTCATTTAGTGAGAACACAGGAACCAAGAAAGCCCCCGCTTCCCCACCAGTGGAACACAGGAGCAGGGTCTCCTGTGCGTTACTACAAGGCTGTCTGGGTTTCACCACGCCCATCTGTGGGAACATTTCCCAGAGGCCCATGGAGTGGGCGAGGGCCCTTGCTTTCTCAGGGCTAGTTCCTGGCTCTTTGAGGCGTGTTTGCAGAGGGAGGTGCCCCCAGGCCCACCCCCTGTGTGCTGCGCCCACCAGCATCCGCTTCCCCAGGAGGGAGCTGGGCCCCAGGAGCTGCCCGCCGCCTCCTTGAACACTGCCCCATTCCAGCTCATTTCCGTCCCACTCATGGCTCAAGCCAGGACGTCTCCTCTCCCCAGACCCCCGAGTGCCTGCAGCAAGCGGGGTGTGAGAGAGAGCAGCATTGTCTGGGCAGAGGCACTTTCTGGAAGTCACAGTGTCCTGTGGAAAGTGTCACTGTTCACACAGGTTCCAGAGAGACTCTCAGCGCGTCGCACACACTTAGGAGAAATGTACGAGCCTAGAGACCAGCGGCTCCCAGTAACTGATGGAGCCAGCGGGGGTGCCGGGGAGGGGGTTGTTTTGAAACTCTCGTCCCCACCTGGCCAGGCCTCAGGAGCTCTTCCTTTAGCTCCAAAGGGAAGATGTGTCAGGACCCACCCCCCAGGGAGTATGGGATGCTCCACTCATGCCCCTGACAGCCTCAAGCATCCAGCGATCCTTCCCTTTAGCAGAGGAAGAATCAGAAATCCAGGCACTCGAGAGATTTTTCCGAGGTCACATGGCAGCAGGCCTCTCCTTCCAGAACCCACGCTGCTTCCAGGAAACGAGGGCTGCGGGCCTCGGCGGATACTGTTGGAGTTCCCCTTTGGGGACCCGGGCCACTGACTCTCCGTTGCTGGAAGGAAGCCTTGTCTTTCCTTGTCCCCTCAAACATTTACTTCCCTTTTGAAAAACCAAGTGTTTCTGGTCAGTTTGGGACTATCTGCCTGTGTGGTTGAAGGGCTTCGAAAAGACCGGGAAATTCAAGGGAAGCTGTCGATGAGAAGAGTTAAAACCGCTGCCTCCTGTCCCCTGTCAGTCAGCACCGAGCCTGTCTCTGTCCCACTGCAGAAAAAAGACTGCGGCGCTCCGTCAGAGCCGGTTAGGATCGCATCATTAGGAATGGGCAGAGATGCGTCTCATCCGACAGTATGATTTTATTGACTTGGACTGGTGCACTTATTATATTAATGAGAAGGAATTGGAACTTGGGAGAAGGCCGCCCTCATAAGCCGGGCTCTTCCCGAGCCCTCCGAGCACCGACCAGGCCACATGATGGGTGGAAGGAGCCCTCCTGGAGCCCGTCCCCACTCCGGGCTGTGTGCCCGGCATCCAGGAGAGATGCCCAATGAACTGAGGCCTGCACGGAGCTGAGCAAGTCCCTGCCAGCAGGACAAGCTCCCAGAACCAAGGGCCTGCACCCACCAGGTTCTAGGATGGTGACAGTGCCGAGCCAAAGCCCAGGACCTGTATCTCCAAGACCCAGGGGAAAGACCCCTTCCACCAAGAGGTTTTGCAAACAGCTGACTAAGTCTTGCACACACGTTTGGTTGGGCAAGAGATTGAACTAATTACCACTGCATCGGGACTCAGGAGGGGCACAGGGCCAGGGACACTTCACACCCTGTGCGTGGGGATGAATTATGCATCTGCCGCATCTCATGTGCACCTACTATGTGGGGATGCTGTGGTGGCAGCCACGTTGCCCCGGCAACCACCTCCTCTCCTAAGGCTGCTGACCCAAGAGCTGGGCTTATATAAATCTGGTCTCCTCCCACTTCCCCCCTCCCTGGGCCCCCTCCCCGCCTCTGTATTTGCTAACACGAGGCTGGCATGAAAGGGCATTAGTCAGTGCCATGGTCGGGCTGACAGGTGCGGTACCCAGCGGTGGCAGAGCGGCTGCCTCGGTGTCAGAAATAGGAGCCGTAATTAGAGCGCGGAACAGAATGAGCGTCAGACGAATTACCAGGCAGCAGATCATATTTGTCAGGAAGGATTGCATACATAAAAATTAAGTGACAGTACACGCCGGCGTAATGCAGGAAAAATGAAAGATTTGCCTATACACAGCTCACAAGCTACAAGCAAGTGTCTCGCTCCGAGCAACGGCAGCAGCTGCAAGACAAATCACGGGGCTGGGAGAGCGGGCGGGCAAGCCTGGCTCCTCGGCTGTAGTGACAGGGCAGTCTCGGTGACAGGCAGCCACGGGTGACAGGGCGGGAATGGAGGCTGGTCACACCCAGGCCCGTGCAGGGCCCGTGCTGCCTCTTGGGGGCTGGGGGAGCAAGTCTAGTTGGGGGTGAACCCATCAGGTACTCGAGGTCAGGGCCCTGCTGGGCCTCCCAGGGCTTAGCCTGGCCCTGAGGCGCAAACACCTTCCTTCTCCTTCCTTGAGCAAACTGCCTGGCCCTGGGCTGTGTGCCGGGGATATGCGATTCTGCAGCTTTCGAGGGGACAGACACAGTCCATGCCAGGTGGCATGGTGAGGGGACAGGTGGGACTGCCTCTTGGGGCCCACTGTGGGCAGGCAGGGCAGGCATGGGGCTCCGTGATTCTAAACAGAGCCCCAGGGAGCCCAGGGTGGCCGGGAGCCCAGACTGGCCCCACCCCTCCCAGAGCCGCCCTCACTTCATTACTCTGTAGCCACTGAACTCACTGAAAAGATGAGTTAAAGACGGAGAAAAAAGAGTTCAAAAAACATTTTGCTTTTTCGTTGGCCGGGCATGGTGGCTCTCGCCTGTGATCTCAGCACTTTGGGAGGCTGAGGCAGGCAGATCACTTGAGGTCAGGAGTTTGAGACCAGCCTGGCCAATATGGTGAAACCTCATCTCTACTAAAAATAGCAAAAAAATTAGCCGGGCGTGGTGGTGCACACCTGTAATCCCAGCTACTCAGGAGGCTGAGGCAGGAGAATTGCTTGAACCCGGCAGGCGAAGGTTGCGGTGAGCCGAGGTGGCACCATTGCACTCCAGCCTGGGTGAGTGACTCCGTCTCAAAAAAAAAAAAAAAATTCAAAAAAAAACCCATTTTGCTCATTTTGCTTTTTTGTAAATCATCACAAGGCTTATTATTATCCCATCTTACAGATTAGGAAACTGAGGCCCAGGGAAGTAAGAGACCACATCCCTGTGGTCACCCAGCAGCCAGGTACCAGAGCCCCACGGGAAATCAGCTCAAGTTGAAGAGCCCTTCTCCGGGCATCAGCCTGCAGCATGGCCCAGGGAGGGTTTGGGTTGTGGGTGCCCAGGGATGGGGTCGAGAGAGGATCCCCAGTGAGACCTCAGGTGCGAGGAACACCTAAGGCTCTGAGCGCTCCATCCCTGAGGAAAAGCCCACCTGACCTCGCCAGCAGCAGGTGTTGGTGGAGGACCTGGAGCTTATCCTGGGCCCCACAGGGAAGGACAGAGCCTCCTCTCATGGTGTGTGTCAGCACTGCCTTGCAGGGGATCACACCACGCTGTGATGCGTCTGTGCCCAGGCCTGGCACGGGGGCCCTTGTGGAACATTTGCTGAGTGGATGGACGACCTTCATGGCCAGGCATCCCTGGGGACACCCGTCAGTGCAGGCGCGGAGGGCCATGCAGATGCATCCCAGGCTGCGTCCTGCCCCAGCTCCACCCTGCGTCCCATCCCAACAGTGCAGGATGCCTGGGAATGATCCTGTCAGTCCCTCGGGCCCAGAATCCCTGCCTCAGCAGATGGATCTCAGGCCTGAGTTTCAGCCGAGGTTCTGAGCACTAACACCTGGGTGGCAGTCACAGGTCTGCCACATTCCTGGCATTTTCAGGGGCACAGACTGTTAGGAAGAGATGAGCCTGATGCCAAGAGGGGAGGGGAAGAGAGGGAAGGGCCTTAAGGGGCCAGCAAGTGAGGAGTCAATCTGGACCTGGGATGTAAACTCCAGCTCTTTGGTTCATTCATTCATTCATCCATTCGACGAGGATCTGTGCTGGGCCTGGGCCATTCCCCGGGAAGGCTGGCTTGGCCCCTGCCTTTGTGGAAGATACAGCCTGGTAGGAGAATCCATTTAGTCTTCACCATGAACCAAACACTCCTCCAACAATTGCTTCTCATTTTCCAGAGAGGGAAACCAAGTCTGCAGAGGTCGGGGGGGACCCTCTGTTTTCCTGATGGGGAGACCGAGGCTGAGAGAGAGTTTCTGTTCTCAGCCAGAGAGTGGAGGAAGCAGGTCCAGCCCAGCCAGCTCCAGCTCCACGTCACTGCTGTCCCCACCTGCCCCTGTCTGTCCCATGGAGGATTCAGTGCCAAGGCACAGCCACCCAGCCCGATGTCCCGCCGGCTGGACGGATGTCAGCAAGGAGACCGCGTTCCTCCAGCTGCTTTCCAATCCACCATCTGGGGAAGAGGGGCAGCTTGCAGACACCAGCCTCCCCTGCCTGTGAAATCTGCCTTTTTCATAGCTAATGAACATGTTTCAAACACCGAGAGCATTTCAAAACACGGCAAAGTTTGTTTTGACAGGATCGGCGCATCTTGGGGAAGCGGGGCCCCTTTAATCAGCCTCGCTCTTTCAGATCCCACATTCTCCTCTGATATCTGCTGGGTTTGAAATTGGGAGTTCTAGGTAAAGATTCCAGGAAGGTCAGGGTTTGTCAGGCTCTTCTTTCATACACACAGCTCCGTCCCCCACCAAGAGGAGGGGGCGGTGGGAGTCTCTGGGAGGGACATGGAAACCCAGGCTGCACAGGGCTCTGCCTCTGCGTCTCGGCATCGCCGGGAGATGGACCGGGATAAGGCCCGGGCTGCGCTGCACACAGAGGTCGTCCTGGGCAGGACCCTGTCTGTGGAGGCCCCTCCACCTGCCAGCTTCGCCGACTCCTCCTCAGAATCCCAGCTCCCCTGGTGTCTGGGGATGCATCCTCCAGTGGCCCCCTGCAAGCTGGGGGTTTCTTTGAAATCTTTCGTTTTATCTTCAAAACTCATGCAAGTTGGGCATTGTGCTCGGTAGTGTCTGAGTGGCTGTTGTCAGCATAGACACCAGGCTTTACGTGACTTATTCCCAGACAAGTTGCCATCACAGGAAGAGGTGCTGTATCTGCTCCTGTAGCTTCACACAGCCCTAGCTGCAGTCTGGGCCACCCTGCCCCCAGTGAGACACAGCACCCTGACTTTAAGATAGAAGGGAGAGCTGCCCCTCCCCTGGGTCAGGGGGTTGGGGAACCTGCCGGGAGGCGGGGACCTGAGGACCCTGTGCTGCCCGGCTCAGGATGGGCCAAGCCTCTCTCAGTTAAGGCTTCACCAGTTCCTTCACTTTCTTTACTTTCTGTTGCACAGATGCTCACCATGCGTCTGAGAGTGAGGTGGGTGAATGAGGCCTTTTGGCAGCTCCTTTTAGATGGGAACTAACAGTAACATCTCTTGTAAGGATACAGGGTCCAGGTTCCACCCCTGGAGATTGTGGCCCCCAGGTCTGGGGTTGGACTGGAGATCCAGATTTTTAACCAGCCTTTCCAGGCAGTTCAGCTGCAGTGTGGATCAGTTCAGTCCTTTCTTGATAGACACGGTCAACTGGCTGTTTCTGAATACTTCCTGGGACAGGCAACTAACTCCCTGCCTCCTGATGGGCCCACTCCTGCAAGGTCCCAGCAGGATTAAGGCTCAATTAATCTTAGTTGGAGGTGGGCAGGTGGCTGGCTGGATGGATGGGTGATGGACAGACTGATGGATGAATGAATGGGGGATGGATGGATAGCTGGATGGACGATAGACAATTATGGATGTTGGACAGTTGAGTGGATTGATGAATGGATGGCAATTTGCAACACTAGCATCTTAGAAGAAAGCTCCAAATTGCATTTGGGTGTTTGCCTTTTCTCCTTACACCAGTGGAAATGGGGTAAGCAGAAAGAGCAGTGAGGTGGCAGAGGAGAGGGTGAAGAGAGGAGGGGACGGAGGCCTGGTGCCCCAAACCTCTCTCTGCCCATGTGCCCAGGCTTTCAATATAAAGCCAGGCTGAGACAGGGATCTGTCGGCCTGCCTTGGAGCCCCAGCAGAGGGAGAAGGTGGTGACGGAACAAAGGGACAAACCTAATGTTTGGGTCCTGCTGAGCAGCCGGCTCTCCCTGGCCAGGGGCGGGGACCTTAAAGGAGCCCGCAAGGTGGCAAAGGGAACAGCACATGCAAAGGCACAGAGGCGAGTGGAAAAGCAGGCTGGGGCTGGGGCTGGAGCGGCCGCTGTGGGCGGACCCGGGCTGAGGGCCAGGCACTCCAAGCCCTTGCTTTCCGATGGTCCTGGCCAAGGCAGCGCCAGGCCACAGCCCGGCCCCAGTGTAGGTGACCTCTCCCCACAGCATCCCTCCTGCAGAGGCCCAGGCAGATCCACAGTGAGCAGAGGAGACTGAGGGTGGGAAGAGCCTGTAGGGTCAGACAGGAAGGGGCTTGGCCAGGGGTCTGAAGAGTGCGGTGTTAGCCAGACAGTGGACAGTGGTGTCTCTCACTGGGGACAGGACTCCCTGCCTCCATCTGTCCCCTGCCATCTCTGTGTGCACCCCATCAGCCCTACATCATTGTCCAACCTGTAGGCACATCCATCCATAGCACCCGGGTGCTGGAATCCACTTACATTTGTCCTGAGGTTCCTACTGTTCACCGAGAACTGTATGTTTCATCCCATGGTTGGCTACGACAAGCCATCCATTTCACACTGGCCTGTTCCTTTACTTTTGCTCCCTCCTGACCAAAATATACAAGGTGTTGCTACTGGAAGTTGCAATTTGCTTTCCCAATAGAACCCCACATGGATTCATATGTTGACTGACAGCCCTTTCTGCTGAGTAGCGGTTAGCCCCTGGCTTCGCTCATCAAGTATGCATAGAGGATGACACCTTTCTCATAAGCAGCGCTTTAAGTGAGGGCTGCTGTGGTTGTTTGGGGATTATTGCCATGAAAAGGAGCTTGGTATCCTGATAAAGCAATAATCACATTTCAGACAGTTGAGCTCCGGGCAGCCATCAGTTAAATAAGCAGCCATCAGTTAAATAAGCAGTGTGTTCAACTGCAAGGAAGAATTGTGGGCAGTGGCATGTGCCACCACATAGCTTACAGGCAGGCGGATTCATTCATCCAGTAAGCGGACGCCCACAAGGCACCCACTATGAGCCGTCCTGCGCAGGGTACTGGGATGCAGCAACAAACAAGGTCCTGCCCCTGGGGATTCACAGCCCGGAGCAGAGATTTCCAACACCATTACAGCCTCTCCAAAAACCGCGAGGTAGTTCTTCATCCATCTCCATTCAGATAAGAAAAACAAGGCTGGATGCAGTGGCTCAGGCCTATAATCCAAACACTTCAGGAGACCAAAGTGGGAGGATCGTTTGAGGCCAGGAGTTTGAGACCAGCCTGGGCAACATAGTGAGAACCTCTCTCTACAAAGAATTTTAGGTGGGGCGTGGTGGCTCATGCCTGTAATTCCAGCAATTTGGGAGGCCAAAGCGGGCAGATACCCAAGGTCAAGAGTTCGAGACGAACCTGGACAACATAGCGAAACCCGTCTTTACTAAAAATACAAAAATTAGCCAGGGCATGGTGGTATGCACCTGTGGTCCCAGCTACTAGAGAGGCTGAGGCAGGAAAATCACTTGAACCCAGGAGGCAGAGGTTGCAGTGAGCCAAGATAGCGCCACTGCACTTCAGCCTGGGCGACAGAGCGAGACCCTGTCTTGAAAAAAAAAAAAAGAAAGAAGAAGAAAGACAAAACAAGAATATAATGAAGTTCAAAATGTTAAACTTGTTCAGTTTTGTAAAGAACTGTCCTCAGTTTTGAGAAATGGGTTTTCTAAATCATGCCAAGCTGTCTTCTTTTAAAAATCGTACTGACTGACACTAAGTGGCAGTTGGGGGCTTTGTGTTTTTTAAATGCCCTTCCTTCATGAAATTAAAAGTTACCTGTGTTTTTCCCGAAATCTCCTGACCGTGAAACCCTGAGGCCTGGGCCCGGTGCCTTCTGAGTCCAGCCCCTGAATGGTCCATTCTCCTCCCAGGGTCCTGGGTCCCCTCCTCCTCGTGTCACAGGCCACATCTCAGCCAGCCTTTGCCACGCTGGGACTCCAGCTCACCACAGAGACTGGTTAGGACAGCAGCAGCCTCTGTCACATGACATGGTGTCTCCAGGCCAGTGAAAATGTTCTCAGTTTAGCGACCTTAAAAATCCAGGCCAGGCTGGGCGCAGTGGCTCACACCTATAATCCCAGCACTTTGGGAGGCCGAGGCAGACGGATCACCTGAGGTCAGGAGTTCAAGACCAGCTTGACCAACATGGTGAAACTCTGTCTCTACTAAAAATATAAAAATTAGCTGGGTGTGGTGGCATGTGCTTGTAATCAATCCCAGCTACTCAGGAGGCTGAGGCATGAGATTCACTTCAACCCGGAAGGCAGAGGTGATCGCGCCACTGCACTCCAGCCTGGGCGATAGAGCGAGACTCTGTTTTAGAAAAAAAAAAAAAAAAAATTCCGGGCCTATGCCTCCAGAATAGCCATCCACTCAATGGGCTGATAGGAGAATGTCAGGTTACAGGACCAGATTCCTGGGCTCCACTCCAGACCTGCTAAATCAGCCCATCTGCTGAGGTTTTCATGCCTCTGGTGATGGAGAGCTCACTCCCTCAGGAAATCCTCCCATCTTTGCACAGTTCCAGCTCATCCAATATGTGCCCTGCTGCCCAGAGATAACCCTACAGGCGCTGGGAGGTCAGGGCACAGCCTTCCACAATTTCCTCAGTGTTGGCCTTTCCTGCGGGGAGAAGAGGGACCCTGAGGACAGGCCCTGAAGCCCTCTGGCTTCCCTCTTGGCAGCAGAGCCCCATCTTCACCATTAACACCTTTTTCCTCTTTCACTTTTTAACTGAGGTATAATATACATACAGTGAAGCTCCTGGAGCCCTTCCTGGTCACCACTCCTATAGAGTAGCTTTTCCTGTTCTTGAATTTCACATAAATGAAATACAGTAATATGCTCTTTTGTGCCTGGTTTCTTTTACCCAGCATTATGTCCATGAGCTGCATTCATTTTGTCGTGTATAACTGAGGTTTGTTCTTTTGCAGTGCTGTACAGTATCCCATTGTGTGAACAGACTGCAGTTTATCAATTGATCCAACATTTGTTTCCAGTTTTTGCTATTACAAACAAAGCCACTCTGCACATTCTTGATTGTGTCTTTTGATGGACGGAAGCACTCATTTGGGCATCTACCTAGGAGCGGAATTGCTGGGTTATAGTGTTGGCAGTGTTTGGCCATGGTAGAAACCAGCTGATGGTCTTTCAAAGTAGTTGTACCATTTTACCTTCTCATCAGCAAAGTGTGGACATTCCAGGTGCTCCACACATCGCCAACCTTGTTTTTCTTTAACTTTGGTTTTTTTGTCTTTAAGCATTCAGATGGGTGCGTAGTTGTACCTTATTGTGTTTTGTTTTTGTTTTTGTTTTTTGTTTTGAGACAGAGTCTCACTCACTCTCTCATCTGGGCTGGAGTGCAGTGGCATGATCTTGGCTCACTGCAGCCTCCACCTCCTGGGTTCAAGGGTTTCTCCTGCCTCAGCCTCCTGAGTAGCTGGGATGACAGGCGTGCACCACCATGCCTGGCTAATTTTTGTGTTTTTAGTAGAGATGGGGTTTCACCATGTTGGCCATGCTGGTCTCAAACTCCTGACCTCAAGTAATTCACACACCTCGGCCTCCCAAAGTGGTGGGTTTATAGGCGTGAGCCACCATGCCTGGCCGCTCATTGTGTTTTAAGTTGCCCTTCCCTGACGAGTAGTAACAAAAGTAGCCTCGCTTCGTGTGCTTCTTGGCCACTGGGATATTCTCTTTTGTGAAGTGCCTGTTCGAGGCTTTTGCTCATTTGAATAAGGGGGTAGTTTGTCTCTTACGTATTGATTTACAGAAGCTTTGAAATATGTTCTGTAAAGAGTCCATTGGCAGGTGTATGTGTTGGGAGGATTTTCTCCCAGTCTGTGGCTTGCCTTTTAACTCTGGTGTGGTTTGATGAACTGAAGTTCCTAGTTTTAGTGCCTTACACACGTTTCCTTTTTGGTTAGTGCCTTTTCCATCCTGTTTAAGAGATCTCGGCCAACGCCGAGTCTGGACAGGCTAATTGGTGGGTGGCCATGGGCAGAGCTAAGTGCTCAGTTTCTGGAGCCTGAGGGTCTGGGTTTGAACTAATTCCTGCCACTCTCATGCAAACCTCTTCACCCGTCTGAGCCTCAGTTTCTCCATCTGGAAAATGGAGATACTGCCTCATAGCACTGTTGGGAACAGAAATGAGCTGACACATGGAAGATCTTGGTCAGCCTCCACAGTGATGGTTTTTTCACTCTTCAGAGCCTGATCCTGACTCTTGGGGATTCAGACAGTCCCCTTAAAGGACATGTGGTCAGTTGCTTCCCCCAGCCGGGCTGAGGCATCCCCTTCCCCTGGGCAGCTGGCAGAAACACCAACCCCCAACTCTCCAGCCTCATCCTGATTCTTTTTTTTTTTTTTTTTTTTGAGCCCGAATCTCACTCTGTTGCCCAGGCTGGAGTGCAGTGGCGCGATCTTGGCTCTCTGCAACCTCCGCCTCCCTGGTTCAAGTGATTCTCCTGCCTCAGCCTCCTGAGTAGCTAGGATTATAGGTGTCTGCCACTACGCCCAGCTAATTTTTGCATTTTTAGTAGAGACGGGGTTTCGCCATGTTGTCCACCCACCTTGGCCTCCCAGAGTGCTGGGATTACAGGCGTGAGCCATGGCGCCCAGCCTCCCAGCCTGATTCTTGGTCTCGGTGGGTCCAGGGAATCTGCTTCAAGTCCCCGGCACCCCAGGTGTTTAGTGCCCTGCTAGCATGGGAACCTCTAATCTGATCCAGCTGCTCATCTGACAGAGGAAGGCACAGGCCCAGAGAAGGGAAAGGGGCTGCTCAGAAACCGAGGCACAGTCTCTCCCCAGCCCCCGTGTGCCCTCCCTCCAACCTCACCTCTGTGCCCTGCCCCTGCCCTACATGGAGCGTAAGCAGCCCCCCTTGCTGTGTTGCAGTGGGGACGCCCTACTACATGTCACCGGAGAGGATCCATGAGAACGGCTACAACTTCAAGTCCGACATCTGGTCCCTGGGCTGTCTGCTGTACGAGGTGAGTCTCTGCCCACGGCTCAGCAGCATTTGGTGGGACATGCGTGGGGAGTGCCCAGTTAGGACAGGGCTCACCCTACCAGCTCAGGGTTGGAACCCAGGAATGTCACATCTACCTGAGGCATCGGTACCACCAGGGCCCTGTCCTTCACCCTCCTCAGCCCCACATGGGGCCTGGTCTGCAGGGCCAGGCTGGCGGAGGCTGTTAGGGGGTGGACAGCAGTGGGCGGGGTCCGGGAAGGGAAGACAGAGGGAGCACAGGCCAGGCATCTGATCCCCAGCTGCCCCTGCCCCCGTCGTCCTGGTAACCACATTAACACACCGGCGATTCTGTTCATCGTTTATTATGGGTCAGGCCCCGTGCAGGGCACCCGGGGTCAGGAGAGGAGTCAGACTTGCCTCATGCCCCTGAATCGCTCTCCACTGACAGGTGGCCACCCCCTCCAGGCCCAGAAATGTGGGTCTCCCTAAAGACCACCACCTCTCCCCTGAGCTGTGAAATGGAGCTAGGGGATGGCCACTTCCAGACCTGGTGGCCTGCCTGGACAAAGGGACAGGAACATTTCTGAGTTTCGGTGAACCCAGACGTGAGACAATAAGAATAAATGGAAGCCCCCCACCCATTTTATCCAGCCACACTGGGGCCCCAGGTGATGAGGGGTGTGGGGAGCGTGAGCCACTCTTGGCCATGAAGCTCTTGTAGCCGCTGGCAGGAAGGAGGCCTAAGCTCTCCGGTGTCCAGGTTGGCAGCCACACAAGCTCCCCCCGCCCCTAGACCACTAAAGGCTGGGTGGCTCCGGGATTCCATCCACCTGGCTGAGCCCCTCCTCATCTATAAGATGGGAACAGGACCACCTGTCTTACATTGTCCTCAGTCCTGATAAATGACAGATAGGAAAGGGCTCTGGAAACTCCCCCCGAGGCTGTTAGACACCAAGCCTGGCTTAGTTTTACAGTTGGAACCCTGATTGTTTTTCTGCTTTCCCTGGAGCTGACTTGAGCAGATGTGGGGTCTGGCTTGGAGCTGACGCACTGAAAGAACTTCAGTCTCAGCTGCTGTGGCTGGTGACAGTCCACAGCAGTGATGCTCAGGACAGTGTGTCCAGGGCCTGCCTCGAGTGCTGCGCAGTTGTCCACAGAGCCTGATTGCTCTGTCCCCTTGGGATCATCGACTCTGAGGCTGACCTCACAGCCCTTGTGCGTGAACTTGAGGGCTACGCTGCCCACCGCTGGGCCACGTGGGACCCGTGGCCGCTCTCATGGCCAGGGTCTTGTGGCCAGGGTCTTTCGGTGGTGAGATTTCCCCTCCCCACATTACAGATTGAGACTATGAGTTCAAAACTCTGATCTGTTTGCAGGGTTTAAACTTCACAGCATCTTTTGTTTTTTTGAGACATAGTCTCACTCTGTCGCCCGGGGTTGGAGGGCAGTGGCGCAATCTCGGCTCACTGCAGCCTCCACCTCCCAGGTTCAAGCAATTATCCTGCCTTAGTCTCCCAAGTAGCTGGGACTACAGACGCCCGCCACCCCACCCGGCAAATTTTCGTATTTTTTGGTAGAGACGGGGTTTCACCATGTTAGCCAGGCTGGCAGCATCTTTCTTTATAAGCCAGTGACCTGCTATATTTCATTTTAACAGACTGGCTGGAGGTGTGGTCCTTGTAGAACTGGTGCTTGGGACCCCTTCTCCCGGGGCTTAGCAGATGCGGGTGACAAGAAGGTGGGACCCCTTCTCCTGGGGCTTAACATGCAGGTGACAAGAGGGTGGGACGCCTTCTCCCGGGGCTCAGCAGATGTGGGTGACAAGAGGGTCTGTGGGTGAGTCTGGCCCTGACAGAGCTGGGAAGCAGGCCAGGTGCTCTTTCCAGGACTCCACAGGGCATCGGTTGAGGAGGAGCTCTTTGAATGAGGACCTAGCTGGAGCAGCCGTGGCGAGTGTGTAGTGGATGGGAGAGGGCCCCACAGGTGGAAGGGGGACAAGCCATTTGTCCTCCCTGCCTCCGTCTCTCCTGGGTGGGTTGGGGTGGCTAGTGTGGAGCAGGGTGTGTGGGTGAGCTTGGGGGAGGGCAGTGGATGTAGGAGAGAATTTGGAGGGAAGTCAGTGTCTTTAGCCACAGGAGATAAGACATGTAAGTCCAAACTCTTCTGAGACAGGAGGAAACCTGCTGGTGTAGGGCCCTGTGTGCCTGCACATTCTGAACTGCCCCTGGGAGGGTGCGTGCCTGTTGTTTTGCGGAGAAGATGTTAAATCCAGGTGGGGAAAGCCCTGCTTGAGGAGACTTGCTGAGTGGCACAGAGCCACCGTGCTGCTGGTGTGTGTCCCCCAGGAGGAGTCATGAGTTCCAGTCTCTCTGGGACTCCTCTAAGTCTAGGCACTTACGCAGGTGGCCACTCTGGCCACCAAGGTCGCTGAGGCTAGCAGTAGAGTCACGCCCATGTCACCTACTAACCTGGCTGTCCCTGGGCTCAGGGCTCCAGGGTCACCACCCTGCCCCCACCTGCCCTAGGGTCTGAGGAGGGGATGCAGACCCACCTGTAAGTGGGCATCGTTCACCCGGTGTCAGATCCTGAGGGGCGGAGACGGCGTTCTAGGTCTCCCAAGGCCCGGGCAAATGCCCGCAGCATAATGGACGGTCGGGGAGCACAATTTTGAATTAGAGCACGTTTCTGTGTGTAGGCAGCTCACTTACCAACTCACTTTCATCCAAATCCCAGCTCCAGGGCCCACCCACGGAAGGATCCAGGCAAGTCGGCCCCTCCCGGGTGGGCTTCAGGTGTCCCATATGTAGAATGAATTCCCAGCCCACCTTGTCATAGTGAGGAAGGAATGAGGCCCTGGGATGAGGCGCCCGAGTCAGAGAAGGCCCTCGGGCCTGTCCACCAGCCGCAGGCCAAGCACGGGCACTTCTGCCTGCCTCCGGCACGAGGCTCCTGCAGCTTGCCACATTTCCCTTTTTGCTTGGGCCAGCGGGAAGCCAAAGTGCAGCCCAGCCTCAGTCCCCGAGGAGGCTCCGCTTTGTCCTGCTTTCCTCATGTGTCTCGTCCCTGGGTCAGATGGCTTTTTGTTTCTTTTTCCATTCTGCTTTGTGTTTTTGTAAGCTGCTTCCTGTCTCCCATGAACCATGGGCTCCCAACACATAAACACACACACAGCACATGAACACACACACAGGCTGGCCAGGCTGACAGAGCTGTGCCCACTTCCCCAGGGCTGGGGCCAGGAGGCCAGCAGCTGGCTCACTCTGCCTGTGCCAGGCTCTCCACTCGAGAACCAGCCCTGTGGTTCCCAGCCCCGTTCCCTGCCTCAGTCTTTGTGTCGGTTCTGCAGAGGCAGGCACAGCCCATCCTGTGCCAGGCCTCACTGAATTCTGGGTCGGGCAGTCCTCCTCCAAGTCCTCATTTGTGGGCACCTAAATGTGCATCTCATGAGGCAGTCCCGCCTTTGTGGCTCCCTGGCATTGAGGCTCGGGTTACGCCGAGCTGACTCATTTGTTGGAGTGAGTGGGGCTGTGCGGCTCGCAGCTGGGGGAGCTGGACCACAGCCGGGGGGCGGCGAGGAGATGGATCTCAGCCGGGGGGTGGTACGGGGGATGGATCGCAGCAAGGGGTGGTGCGGGGGGACAGATCGCAGCCAGGGGTGGATACCAGTAAGCAGTAGGAAGTGAATGAAACACAGCAGTCAAGCCCTCAGGGGATTGGCGTCCTCAGGGACGTCAGGCGCTGACCTAACCCTAGCAGCCCCAGCCTCACACAGCAGCAGGCTGCTGTGGCCACCCGTGGCCGGCCCATCCAGGGGTGATGGGGCAGGGGCTCTGTGCCAGGTGACCCCCTCCCCACTCCTGCAGCCCCGAAAGGAGAAGGGGAAGGGGAAGGTAAAGCAGGCGTTTCCCCAGCAGACAGGGAGGAGAGCCACATCTGAGCCCACGGCCGTGTAATTGGAGAGAGGCCTCCCGCAGTCACGCCCAGAGCCTCCCGCCCCACAGCCTGTGGTGTCTTCCAGGGGCACCAGCCTGAAGAGCTGTGACAAAGCCCCCCGCCCTCTCCGGACAACAGCTGAGGATCCTGCACAGGGCACATACCCAGGTCACCTGGGCCCTGGTGACAGACACAGACGGAGAAAACCTGCCCTTCCCCAAGCCCCAGTGCAGCCCGGAAGGCTCAAAAGCCCCTGTGCTCATCCCTGTGGCTGCAGTGACAGATGCCACCACGCCGACGGCTTCAAGCAACATAAGTTTACTCTCTTAGATCTCATGGATTCTGGAGGCCAGATGTCCAAAATCAGTCTCGCTGGGCTAAGTCAACGTGTCAGCGGGCAGGCGCCTTTTGGAGGTTCTGGGGGCGAATGTTTCCTTGTGTTTTCCATGGAAAATGGAGAGGCCACCCGCGGTCCTCGGTCCCCGCCTCATGTCACCACAGCCTCTGGTGTGCGTCAGCCTGGCATCTTCCCCTCTTCTGTGCCCTTCTCTCTTGGGCTCCCTCTCGTGAGGGCTCTTGTGGCTACGTTGGGGCCCACCTGGATAATGCCCCCATCTCAGGAGCCAACATTTAATCACAGCTGCAAAATCCTGTTTGCCCTATAAGGTGTCATTTACAAGTCCCAAAAATTCAGTGATGGACGTCTTTGGGGCCCACCATTGAGTCCCCCATACCCTCTCTCACACCTGGGCATCAGCTGTTACTGAGGACCTCCTGTGGCCACCAGAGTTGCTGGCGCTGACCCCAGCTATTGGGAGCCACCACAAAGCCCGGCACCTGGCCCTCGGGTGGGGCCCCAGCGGAGTGTCTTGAAGAGGCTGGAATCAGGAGCGCTGGCCCGAACATGGAGTGAATCATAAGACTCGCAGGCCAGGCGGTGGGGAGCCCCCGGTGGGAGCTGGAAGCAACAATGCCCGAGCTTGGGATATCGGAAGGTCGGGCTCTGTTCTCATTACCCAGGTGCCCATGGAGGTGCCCAGCGGGCTGCCTGCTCTGCAAGACTGATTTTTATCTATGTGGGAGCTTAGCTGCAAGTACAGAGCTAGAGGAATTGGCTCATTCAGTGCCAGTCCCAGGATCCTCATTAGGGGGCCTCCTCGCAGCAGCCTTGAGGAGCCCAGCTGGGACTGAGACCCAGCGAGACAACGGACTCAAGGGGAAGATCCACGGAACCTTGGCCGGGACACTGCTTTGGAATCCTGCTCAGATGGCGGAGCGGCCTGGACGCCCCTCTGCGGTGGAGGAGCAGGGCTGCAGACCTCCTGGCCTCCAGTCACCCTTCAGTCTGGGACGTGCTCGAGAGACACTGGGTGACGAGATGGGTGTCTGAGGCCCTGACAGGCAGGAGTCAGATCCCGCTTGTCCCTCTGACATCTCAGATCACACACCAGCTTTTCTGAGCCCTCCCGGTGGGGGCCAGGGCCCACCTGCCCCTTTTTCTTTGGCTATATGTCACCCTGATAACACCAGAGAGAAGAGTTTGGCATTTGAGGAGCAGTGCTGAGAGCCATGGCCTCGGCAGTTCTAACGAGGCCCCAGACAGTGAGTCCTCTCTGTTTCGACCAGTCAGAGGCTGGGTGGTCACTGGTAGAAGGAGATCTCGCCGTCCAGGGTAATCGTTCTAATCCCCGCAGCCCAGAGCTTCCTTCACAGCCCGTCGCCCTGATGAGGGTGGAAGGCCTGTGGCCGGCAGCGGACTGGGGGCAGGCTGGGGCGGATGGAGGAGGCCTGTTCCTGGGGAAGGCCGAGAGGGGTCCTCTGGCATAGCTCACTGCTGACCCCATTCAAAAGGGTTTTCTGAAACGATGTGGAGAAAGTGCTGGAAAGAGCAGAGACATGATCGGAAGTGGATGCCAGCTTGGGGGCTCAATGCTCCCCTCAGTGTTCTGGGGCCTTTGGAGTTCCCAGCAGCGAGGTTTATAAAATTCACATCAAATGGGCATGATCTGAAGTTGAAGATCGGCGGATTCCTCTCTCTGGGGTCAGCCACATGAAAAACCAGGGCCTGCGTTCACAGGACCAACACTCAAAATGTCCCTCCTATGTTGCACAGTAACAGTCCAGGAAAATCCACATTAATCCTCCAGCTGCAACTCGGGGCACCCAGATCACCCCAGGTGACTGTCCTGGAGTCTCAGCTGCTCTCTTTATGGCAACAGATGTCCTTTGAAAATGCCTGATGAACCCTTTGCACCCGAGAGTCTCGTTTTAATTCCTGGACATGCGTCACCCGGGTGGTGCCTTTGGCAGACTCCCAGCCCGCTCCCGGTCAGGTCAGCAGACCCCAAAATGGGCAGGGCCTCTGCATCCTCACACTTCCCCTGCCTGGCCAGACCCTCCCTGTAGCCCTCCTCCAAGGGTGGGTTTCAGGCTCCACATGTGTTCCCAGCCCTTCTCCGAGGGGCCCAAGCTCCCAGCCGCGGGAAGACAGAGGTGATGCCGTCCCTAAATACCCACCTGAAGGCACTTGGCCTGGCCTGGGCTCCTGGTCCCGAGGGTGCTGAACCTGGGGCTGAGGAAAGCCCACAGTCTCCAGGCTGCACTCAGCAGCCTGCAAGCCCCAAAGGCCTTTGCAGCCCCAAAGGCCACCTGCAAACCCAAGGATGGTGCCAGGCTCTGAAGCTCCTCCACGCCCTCCTGAAGGAGGCAGGCCCTTGGGGTCACCAGACCTGTTCATGGACCAACAGAGAATGGGGCAAGACCAGGAAAAACCCAAGCTGACGGGCACCCTCAAACCCTGCCACCAAGGACTCCTCCCCGCTCAGCCTCTGGGGCGCAAGGCCAAGTGACGACAGTTCCCCAGGTATCCCAGGGCCCCTCGGTAGAAGCCCAGGAGCCCTTGGCCAAGGAGCCAGAGCAGGGTGGCCCTGGCAGCCTGGCCCCTCCGAGGGGGAACCGGGGCCAAACAGCAGGAGGGCACTCGCCCGACGGCACTTCACTAGCCAGAGGCATTGGGCCTCGGGGGGCGGTCCAGGAGGCAGTCAGCCACAGTGAGCTGGAGTGATGAGAAGCTCTTTCCCATTATGGGTTCATAATGGGGCCAGCGGGTGCCACGCTGGGCTGCTGTGCCACCGCCTCAGGGCCACTGTGGCCCCTGCACACCCCCTTGAGGAGTCCCCTGTGAGTGCTCTGAGTGGTGGGGCGGCCTGGCAGCACCCTGACAGCTGAGAACTCACAGGGGGCCACCGCCCCACAGGCCTTTCGCTCCCCCGTGGCTGTGGCCGGCCTTCAGGGCAGAACCGGTGCCGCAGGCCTCACCTCATCACAGGTGGTCATGGCCCCGCTGGTGGTGCCTCTTCCGTGTGCCAGCCCAAGCCTCGCCACAGGCCTGTGGGTGGGGACATTTTACAAATGAGGAAACTGAAGTCCAGACACGCAGCGAGTGCAGAGCTGGGGTCGGGACAGAGCTAGGGCTGGCTGTGGAGCCAGGCGGTTCCCTCCAACAAGCTGCTGCGCACCTCTATCCAGGGGCAGGAGGCTGCCTCCCTCCCTCCAGAACCCCCTGCTCCCCCTGCCCTGATATCTGCAGCTGGCTTCCACAGGCAGCAGCTCTGCGAGGGGCTGGGGAGAACAGCCACAGTGAAATGCCTCACCCTTCTCCGGCCCACCCCACCCCAAAATGTCAGTCCACAGGTAAGGAAAGCTCCCTGAACCTGTGGGGCACAGAGACCTGCCCCTGCGGGCATCTTGGAAATCGCGTTTTATGGAAGTAAGACCGTGCACTCGGCAACCTGCCACATGGAGCCTGGGTCCCCGGGCTGAGGTGGGAGCAAGGTGGTAACTGGCTCGCAGCATCCAGCTGCCCTTCTTTATTGCCTTTAAAGTTTTGTCACCGAAACCCTCGTGCCCACTTAATCCAGTGATAGAACCAGGGTAGTGTTGCGCCTGCTCCTCTGTTGAACCCCAGCATGCTCGGTGATTCGGGGGAGAAGTCCTGCTGGACTCGCCGCAGTCGGGACCAGAGAGAACCCATGCCCCAATCTGGAGCAGCCTCCTCCTCTCCAGTCCTTCTGAGCCTTGAGGCCGAAAGCTTATCTTCTCTGTCCCTGTCCTTTGCAGATGGCAGCCCTCCAGAGCCCCTTCTATGGAGATAAGATGAATCTCTTCTCCCTGTGCCAGAAGATCGAGCAGTGTGACTACCCCCCACTCCCCGGGGAGCACTACTCCGAGAAGGTGAGTTTGCAGGAGCCGGAGGCCTCACCAGCCCCGGGAGTCCACCGAGGCTTATGAGGGCCGCTCCAAAACACCACAGCTGTGGGGCTGAGGTTAGGCTCACTTTACATGGTGCAGAAAGGGAGCTTTCTGGAAAAGTGACTTGGAGAGGGGAAAGTAGGTGATCGCACTGAAGAAGGGGTTTCACCATGCAGCTCCAGTGTGGGACCCCCAGGTAGGAACCAGTGGGACGTGGCCCTTGGCACACCTCCACCTGTTCAGCTCCCAACTCGGTGCTCCAGTGGGAGGCCCACTGCTGCAGGTCCCCAGGACAGGGTCTGTGCTGTGCCAGACATGGGAACAGATACAGGGGCAGGATGCAGCAGGCCTGGCGTCTCCGTACCGCCGATGGTGGCCATTCTGCTCCTATGACAGGAAACTACGGCCTGGTTCAGTCAGTGCTCGCGAAATGTCATGTGACCCCTATTTCTGTTCAAGGCAGGAGGACCGGTCAGTTTCCTCCTTCTGATGTAACAGACTTAACACCCTGGGCTTCTACTGTCAACATTTTACACTGGCTGCAGGAGCCGTGGACACAGCTCCGATGGGTCTGGCGTGGGGCTGTGTCAGTTACTAGGAATGTCTGAATATCTTCTTCCTCGACTCCATCACCGTGAAGATGGGACTAATAGATAATCTCCTTGGTGGAGAATCGTGAGAAGAAAGGACAGGTTTCCTGGCATAGCAGGGTCAAAAGTGTAGACACATGTTCACACACTCTCTGCACTGTTCCTAGGTGAGTCACCTAACCTCCCTGAGTCTGTTTCTTCACCTATACAATGGGGATAATATTAAATCTTCCACACAGGATCAGCATAAGGATTAAGGTAAGGCACCAGGCTAACACTGCCACCGCCATCCAAAGTAGCCAATGGATGGGGCCTGGCTCAGTCAGTGCTCACTAAATGTCATGTGACCCTTATTTCTGTTCAAGGTCAACGCTAGTGGGTGAGTCTGGGGCCTCCCCAGGCCCACCCCATAGGACCACAGGCCATCACCTTGCGATAATAACAGCTCATGTTCAGACTTCCTGAGTTGAATCTTCCCCTCACCCGTTTACCAATAAGGACCAGACAGACACAGGCAAGTTAAAAAGACTGGTGAGGCAGGATCTGAACCCAGACGTCCAGCCACGGAGCCGTAAGTTAAAAAGACCAGTGAGGCAGGATGTGAACCCAGACGCCCAGCCACGGAGCCATCCTGCTTCTTGATGGCATGTCTCTGGTGGCCCATCAGTTAGCTGGGGTGAGGCTCTGGAAGGAGTGCCTCTGCCCCGGCCAAGCTGCACAGGGCAGTTCTGGGTGCTCCGCTTGTGTCCAGGTGGGAGGCTCCTCGTGGGGCGCCTGTGCTGAGCCTGTGCTTGCTGGCGTTGCGGACTCCAGGGCTAGGGAAGCTCAAGTGTCAGGCGCTGCACGATGCCCTTCTTCTCCTGGCTCCCAAGTTCTGACCTGCACCTTTGGAGGAAGTATTTCTGCTTCCCAGTGGGAGAAAACACAAGTTGCATCTCTTTACAAAGTTAATAGTTGCCATTTGCTTTTTCCTTTCTCATCTTCTGAATTCAGACTTGTGTATGATTCGGAAGCTTGAAGCTGTGCAGGTGGAGCTGGTGACAACTCTGTGCTTTGGCTGTCAGTGTAGAAATGGGAGCCGCCCTCTCTGCTTCAGTTATGAGGCTGAAATGAACATTGAAGCCCCTGTCCCAAGTCAGCCCTTTCCTGGCCACGAGCCCCCACTCCCTGGAGCACTGGCTCCCTCTGGGCCCCGTGCTTAGGAGTGAGAGGTGGTGCTCAGGAGCCCCTCAGCACACCCTATTTTAAAGTTATATCACCGCTTAGAAATGAAAATAAGACACTTTAACTTTTCTCTTGAATTCTGAAAATTTCAAACATGCACTTATTGCCAGCTGTGCGTGTACTTCATAAATTAGTTCAGGTCACAGACACTTCACCTGAATCTGGTTTTCTTGGGTTTATTTTAACCTGTCAGAGGCCAACCACAGGTACCTTCCCCCAAATATTGTAAGGTTCAGAAAACAGCTGTCTCGTCCATAGGCGACCTCAGACTGCAGGAGTGGCCTAGCAGGCTGCAGGCCCCGTGTCACCTGGGCTTCTCGGTTGCAAGGCATGCACACAGGTGCGAGGGGATACCCTAAGGCTCTGCGGCCCAGGGAGAAAATGCCCCATTAGCTGAGAGGAGCCCTAGTCTACAGGAAGCCCAGGCCCCACCCCTCAGCCTAAGGGGCCTGCACAGCAGTAGCCCCCGGGCCTCCAGAACGTCCCGTGGGCCCTTGCCAGACTCCCTGAGTGTGGCCACTGAGACCACCAGAGCCCCCTCTGGTTCAGGACCACCCAGCTTCCTGCTGCTGCTGCTGCGGCTGCTGCGGCCTGCGGGGCTGGCCACCCCTCCAGCAGCAGGTATTTAAATGAAAACCAATGGCTGTGAGCCCGTGATGCGGGGTAAGATGTAGGCATTTTAAGGTCATTATTTTAATTACCATTAAAATAATTGGCACTCCGGCTATCAGAAGAACGGAGGCGATCAGAGGCGCAAGGCGCCCCTCCCCCACCTCGGGGCGGGAGCAGCCTTCAGTGCCTGTATAATTAAAAGCTCCGTCTTTCATGAGCACAATAAAGGGGCCGGGGGTGGGCAGACTGCAGCCCTGCTGCATGTTAATGCGTTTATTATGATCAATAAGCCCTTGCCTTGAGTTTTGTCCTCTGGTTTGGGCATCTGCGTGACTGACAGCAGACTCAAACACACACACACACACAAATTTGCCCAATGGTGTGGACAGCTACAAGTTCAAAATTATTTGGAGGTTAACCATTCTTAGGGTCTCAAAGCACAGCCTTTGGGACTAGACAGGCCTAGGAGGGGTACTGGCTAGCCCTTGGGAGCCATGCGGCTGCTCACTCCTTACTTGCCCCAGCTAAACACCGTTCTTCAGCTCTAACGGGGACAACGGGACCGTCTAGTTGCTCTGAGGATGAAGTGCCTTCATGCAGACAGACTGTGGAGTGCGGAGCCTCAGTAAGGCTGCTTTCTTGAGAATAACACACCGCTCTCTTCCCTGCAGTTACGAGAACTGGTCAGCATGTGCATCTACCCTGACCCCGACCAGAGACCTGACATCGGATACGTGCACCAGGTGGCCAAGCAGATGCACGTCTGGATGTCCAGCACCTGAGCGTGGATGCACCGTGCCTTATCAAAGCCAGCACCACTTTGCCTTACTTGAGTCGTCCTTCCCTTCAAGTGGCCACCTGGTAGCCTAGAACAGCTAAGACCACAGGATTCAGCAGGTTCCCCAAAAGGCTTGCCCAGCCTTACAGCAGATGCTGAAGGCAGAGCAGCTGAGGGAGGGGCACTGGCCACATGTCACTGATGGTCAAATTCCAAAGTCCTTTCTTTATACTGTTGTGGACAATCTCAGCTAGGTTAAATAAGGGCAGGTGGTTCAGCGAGCCACGGCAGCCCCCTGTATCTGGATTGTAATGTGAATCTTTAGGGTAATTCCTCCAGTGACCTGTCAAGGCTTATGCTAACAAACAGGAGACTTGCAGGAGACCGTGTGATTTGTGTAGTGAGCCTTTGAGAATGGTTAGTACCGAGTTCAGTTTAGTTCTTAGTATCTTTTCAATCAAGCTGTGTGCTTAATTTACTCTGTTGTAAAGGGATAAAGTGGAAATCATTTTTTTCCGTGGAGTGGTGATTCTGCTAACATTTGTATCTACATTTTATAACTTGGTGAGTGACAATGAGAGCCCTGCACCTGTCCAGAGCGTCACAGGCAAAAGGCATCAGGAAGCAGGAGCAGCATCTTCCTGGCAGCCAGGCTGGGCGTCTTCTCCTGGACACCTGCTGTGTACCAGGAACTTCGTCACCTCCTTGAATGCTGGCGGTTCACTTCATGATCGGTGTTAAGCATTTTCCTCCATGGGAAGGAAGCATGGGATATAAAAAAGCTAAGGTCTGTCCTTTACAAATTCTGGTTCTGCAACTGCCTAGCGTGACTTTGGGCTTGGGCAAGTTTCTTAGCCGTTCTGAGCCTTCATTTCCTCATCTGCACAATGAGATTAATAGTACCTAGCTACCTTCAGGATTGCTGACAGAATTTGAAATAAAATATGCAAGTTAGCTAATACAAAGTAGATAATCCAAAAATGGTAGCCACTCACCCTTCGCCAACTGAAGTCCATGGACCACGGAAGTCGAGAATTAATGTACACCTGTATCATGTGTAGGAAACCAGAAATGTGTTCCTTATTTCTTGTTCCCAAACAGGATTAACTGTGAAGACTAATTTATAAATGTGAACCTAAGAAAACTCCAGCTCTGAAGGAAATCATTTGAATTTTGTTTTTGTACGTAAAGTTAACCTTCCAGTTGTCTGAGCTGTCGTCACTGACTTCATGACAGTCTGGCCCTCCAGAAAAGAGCAGCGTTGGCATCGGGCAGGTGATTCCTGACACCTGCTGCCTGCAGGCATTCACTGACCAGGCCTTTCCTGGAGGAAACACCCAGGGCCAGGCGGCTGCTGTTTCCGCGCGTGGACTCGGATCTGCTGTGACACCGTCGGCCCGACAGTCTCTCCACATGCAGCCTTTCCTCTGTACTTTTCTCCATAGTTGAAATAAAACAGGGTGACTGGGAGTTACTTAGAATTCATGAAGATTTTAAAATGGCTTTGGAGATTCTGCTTTTAAACCAGTAGATCCAAAACTTAAACAGCGTCTGCAGCACAATTTCTTGAGGAACCTTGAAAAACACAACTTCCCAGGCCCCATTCAGTAATCCCAGGATTTCTTTAAGCTCCTCAAATAATTTTGATAACTCATCAGCCGAGTTTCTGCCCTCATGAGGTAATTCCATTTTTCTCCCCAGCCTGCTCCTGGCAGCTGTAACACAGGAGCTGGCCTGAGAGCACATTCACCCTGGAATGTTCTCTCCACAGAACAATCAAGTCCCTGTCGCCTGCCTAGTGCTTACCACTGAAGATTTTTCTGATTCCAGACCAACTTTTTGCCAATATTCTGCTTCCAGCTCTCTGAGCCCCTGCCGTGTCTCCCCAACACTGCCAGCCCCAGCACGCAATCAACCTACTTTGTGCATGCCATCCGCTTTCCACACTGTGAGAACAACCTGCCCAATTGGACCCTCTGGAGGCGCATGATCTCAGCCACTCACCAGGCCTGAGTGTTTGTGAAATGATCATGTGCTACTTACTACAAAACCGTAACCCCAAAACATTCCTTTTATTTGTGTGAAGCCGGCCAAAGTGAGGTCCACCCACCTTCACACAGCTCTGGCGGTGCACCTGCTCACCTTCTCTTGGTTCTCAGAACTGAGCTGGGCTTGAGAACTCAGCTTTGGCTTTGCCATTTCTTTCCTACTTGGCTGCTGAGGTGGAGGCTGTGCTGCACTTTTATCACCCCATTTCAAAACCCAACCAAACCTGAGGCCACCCCGAACAAAGTCAGCCAGCAAAAAGGGTAGGTATCGATTGATGTTCACCCACCTGAAGCCTCAAGGGAGTCCCACTCTGACTTCTGACAGCAGACGGAACCTATCTGTCCCCAGGAGGGGCGCATGGCTCCTACGCTCTCCTGAGCCTAGGCCAGTGCTCAAGGAGGATCAGCACCCTGAAGGGCCAGGCCAATGGCCTTAGCAGCCCCCGACTGCCCCCAAAAACACCACACAGTGCCCGGACCTCAGCTGCCCAATTTGGTTTTTGTTTTTTATTGAGTTTCATTCAGCAAACACTAGCCACATGAATGTCTTACTGGGCATCAATGCCCACCCTCTTCCAGAACCGCAGCCAGCCACCCACTGATGCCATTCAGGAAGTGTCCATTGTTTGGACTGTTTCTTCCAGCACCTCAATCTCCAGAGGAGTGATTTTCTCAGTGAGGACTGCAGTAGTCCCTTTCTCACACCTGTACCGGCCAAGCCTAGTAAGAGGAAAACAAAAACACAGTTAGGATTCTCCTCAAGGTGCCAGAGGGCAGGAGGCAGTGAAAATAAATATTCAGGCGAGGCAGTGAGCAGGCTGGACCGGAATCTTGGCTCTCCCGATCCCAGCTCTGTGATCTTGGGGGATTCAACTTCCTCAGTTCACAAGTGCTGCAAAATGGAGGTGCCTGGGAGGCAGAGTGTCGTTAGTGAACACGGCACCTGGCCCTTGGTGGACACGTGACTCTCCCCCCACCCCACCATCCCCAGCAAGTGCTGGGAAGCACTTGGTCCCTTGACATTAATCTTCAACCTCCCTACAGTACCGTTCAGAGACAGCAGGAAGCAAATCCCATCATTACACAAGCGAAGGGCATGACTGCTCTTCCGTGCAGCAACAAGAATGACTTAACTGTTACCTTAGACACTGTACAAACATCTGGAAGCATAAACAGTGTAAAAAAAATGTGCAGCCAGACTCTGGGCTTGTCATTTCAGACCACTCTCAAGTCTCAAGAAAAGTTAACTGTCCCTTTCAAGGACACGGTGGGTCCCCACTAGGACACACCCAACACCTTCTTCCTGGAGTTAATCTGGCAGAGGTTTCTTTGAGCACCAGACCGTCTAGAAGATACATATTTGGGCTGTTAATGCTCACAGTGGGTCAGGAATTAGGATACTGTCAAATGGCAGCACACAACCAACTGTTCCTCTGCTCTAGCCCCAGCTCGGGTAATATCTCTGTCAAACTTGCTGTCCCTTCAGGAACTACCAGAAGGCTGCTGGCTGTGCCATGACCTTGTGCTCCAGGAACACCCATCCTCTCCCCTGGGCACATGGGCTAAAAGAGGGAGCAGGAAGCAGAACAAGGAGGGCAACTTCCACAGTTCTGCATCCAGGTCAGGAGTACGGTCAGCCCAGAGCGGCCTGCCTTTACTCTGCCAAGCCTCCCCCCACCCCCACTCTCTTAAAGAATCCAAGCAGAAGTACCTTTGAACAATGTGTCCCCACCCCATCGTTTGAGGACGCCTCTCATTCCTCACACGCTGGAACCTTGGTGGCAGCGTGCAGTCTTGGAGCCAAAGTCCCACGTGGCCTCTGTGTGCCTGACTCCTCTGAACCACCCCTCAGTGTCTCTGGGAGGCTTGGACACACAAGAGCCTCACCACTGTGGTGACAGTGCCCGATTTCGGCAGCACGCATTCAGAGCTTCCGCCTTACGTGCCAGTGGACTGCAAGACCGTGTGCTGGAGGGCTGCGAGCAGAGGAGGCAGCAGGGACTTGCCAGGCAAGGCCCACACTGGCGCAGGGCACGGGACGCTTCCTCAGGCCTATCGCCCTGCCCTCACCCTAGCATCCACCCTGGGAAGGGCTCCCCTAACTCAGGCAGTGCCCCCATATTCAGTCACTGGCAAAGAAGACAACAGGGAGAGTCCAGGGAGCTTGGACACTTGCTGCCCTTGGCCCCAGGACACCGATGGGGAGCAGGCTCCCTGCAGGTTACTGCACACCCACCACGCGCCCAGCACCTTCTGGATCACCTTGCTGATTTTTCACAAGCAGCCGCAAGGCGGTTTTCTTTCTGTTCTTGGGTGTTTAGCGCCTCTGTTTACAAGCGGAGCAGCCCACGTCCCAGGAAGTAGGATGTGGCACTGCTGCACTCCCTGTGGATGAGGACTCCTGTGCTCAGCACAGGTTCCCTAGGCAACCACTTCTCACTGGCCCAAACGTGGCTTTCAGAGTCCTCGCCCAGGACCCTGTCCAGCCTGAATGGTGTAACCATTCCCTACCCCATCACCGCTTCACCATGGACTTGCTCAAATCACGCATCTTGCAAAATAACCAGCGAAGCAGGCTACATGGAGTACTTGGCTCCTGCCTACCTGGAGCTGGGCAAAGCCCGGTTCCCCAACACAGCTCTGGGCCTGAAAGGTGGCTTGCCTTCCTGCTAAAGGCCCGAGGGACTTCGTGGGCTCATTAGAGGTCATCTGGTTTAGCTCCATTTCCAAGACAGACTGATTTGCTGGAAGCCACCAAGCCAGCCACCAACACTCCCCAACCCCAGTGCCAGAGCTCTCTGGCGCCGTGCTGCCCCACCCCATCAAGAGCCCACTGAGCTTCAGCAAGGTTGAGTGCAGCCCACAGTGAATACCTGCTGGTTCTGAACGTTCCATTCCTTCCTTGTGAATTACTCCTGATGTGGAGTTGTGTGTGCAGTGGGAGATGGAAGCAAGCCTGCAGAAGGTGGTGCTCACTTCCTCTGGGCTAGCCAGGGAGCTGGGTGGGAGCCGTAGTTGATAAATGCCCTGTGCTGCACCCAGATGCTGCAGCTGGAAGCAGCACTCAGGGAGCCCATCCTGAGCTGCTCAGGCTCCCAGAAGAGGTCAGGAGCCACAGGACGGTCAAGCAGCCGGACAATCACGAGACACTACAAACGAGCTGCTCCTCTGACACATGCTAGCCACCAGGTTTGGAAACCTTCCAGTTCTGCTCAGCAAATCAACTAGAACCTTCTCCCACTGCTCTGAGTCTGGGCTGCACCACTGAGCCGAGGGGCCCACTTGGCATGTAGCTCAGGCTCAACGGCACAACTCCCTGTAGCACAGCACACACACACTAGCTCCCAAGGCCACCTCTGGGAGGCTGTTAGCATTGCTGACTTACACCCAGTTAGGAATCTCGGGGCACTCTGAGGGAAAGTGCTGGAGCTGCCCTGAAAAATGCACCTTCTCACAGAAATCGGGGGATTCTTTAAGACACTTGAGAAAGGACAGCAGATGATCCAAACCTCTCCACCCCACCTCCCCGCCTAGGGCTCTTTCCTGGGCCACCCTCCACCTCTCCCATCAAATTAAATCACTTTCCTACACCTGACAGCAGCCCACTGTCATAAAGCAAGTAACAAGCCGAAGGTCTGTGTGGGAGGCTGATTTGGGAACACTGGATGCACTTAATGTGGAAAGAACCAGGAACACTCCGTCCAGATGCCATGGAGATACCAAGGGGGGCCACGACGCCAGGGGACCCAGGAAGAACTTCGTCTCCTTCACTCACCTGGTCCCCTTCTTGTTGGGCACTGTGTATGGGCGGAGAAAATCCAGCTTGTTCTTGCTGATGACGCAGAGGTCAATGTTGCTTCCGGAGCCCAGGTCGTTGAAGATGCCAGCTGCGATGGCTTCGCTCACCAGCTTCTTGGCTTCTTCCTCCTGAGAAACAGAATGGCAGCAATAATGTCCCCGGCCAATCGAGGGCCTGCTCTGACATCCGCAATGTACTTCCACTAGCAGTGCGCAAGACCTCCCGAGAGACAGGTGTTTTTAATGCCCATCTCACAGATGAGGAAAAGATCTCAAAGTACCTTGATGACTTACCCCAAGTTCCCGACCCCGGCCTTTAAAACTCTTTATGCATGCACCCGCCTCTTGACCACATTTGACAATCACCACAAAACGATGGGCTGACAGTTACTAGAGAGTTAGTAACTTACCTTGAAAAGGGCCAGGTAGTAAATATTTTAGGCTTTGTAGCCAAAAGTCTACCACACCTACTCAACTCCGTCACGCTAGCACAAAACAGCCACACACAAATACATTAAAAAATGGGTACAACTGTGTTCCAATAAAACTCTATTAGCAACAGGCAGTGGGTCAGCTCTGGGCCACTGACTGCAGTTTACTAACCAACCCCTGATCAAGAATGTCCAACAATAGCTAAAAGTTACTTGAGAAAGTCAGCACTGTAGGGAGAAGAAACTAACACCAAAACACAAGCCAGTAGTTCTGGGGAAATGCTGGCAAACCAAGGGCGGGACCTCTCGCCCAAAATAATCTGTCTCTCCTCCTAAGGAACCTATAAGTTCACTGAAGTAATCCATTACTTTGAATCACTCTCTCCTTTGCCCCACCTTTAAGCACAAATCCCCATCCCTAATAGTTACTGGTGAACAGATGGACTCATCCCTTTCTTATCCAAGAAGCCCTATCACATGCTATGTCCTATACCAGGAGCTAGGGCTGCAGAGGTGGATGAAGCCCCCAAATCCCTGCCTCCTAGGGGCTTACAGTCCAGCGGGGGCATCTGACCCAAGTAAGTACAGTGCAGGGTGAGGCTGGCTAAAGAGCACGTGAAAAGGAGCTGGGAACACAGCTGGTCAGCAGAGCTTCAGGGAGGGCTGAAGGACAGGCTGCACACAAGGCACTCAGAAAACAGCAGTGAAACAGAAGGCAGGCAGCAACGGCAGTGGTACTGGATCTGGGGAACACCAAGTTCAAGCTCTATATACAAACGAGGACAAAAATGAACCAGGCTCCCTGAAAGCAGGAAATCTAACCTGTGCTACGGCGCCTTCCCAATCCACGAGGGCGTGAGAGTACATACACATGCAAGTGCACTCCAGCACTCACCCAAGCAACACCCTTGGAGAACCCAGACTCCAGGCCCAAATCCAGCCTGAGACCCTCAAAGGGCAGATCCGCTAACCTCAAGTTTTCAGAAGATCTGAACCCATTCGGGGCTCCTGCTCCTCTGCCTGCCCCATGCCAGACCAGGATTCCAGTGACATAAATGCCCTCCACAGACTCAGAAGGACAGAGAAGGTTCTGCTGGAAGTGGGCTTCTCAGCAAACCAGCAGATAGGGGTTCCTTTGATATTTATACCCCAGGTTTTCTCACTCTCACGTGACATCTATGTGGGGCCAGTGAAGCCAATTCTTCTTTTGTACATATGCAGTCCTGTAAGAATACATTCAAACAGGATCCGCTAATTAGGAATTTTCTCCTGGAATTCTCAACAGTCTATGGGGCCAGAAGCTTTCCACAAACCAGTGAAGGTGGTAGCAAAGAAAGCCTCTTAGATGAGGAGCTGGCAGCAGCTGCTATCTAGATAGACAGCAAAAACCAACCACTAATTCAGCAAACGCAACTTCATTCCTAACCGCTTCCCTTTAAATGGCCTTCGGTGTGTGTGTGCACATGGGCACACGTGTGGGGAGAATCATACTTATTCCCCTGTTGCCGGCCTACCACCTCTGCTCCCCCTTCTCTTCTCTACCATTTAACTATTTCCTCTGCTTTGTTTCTCATCACTGCTGCTGGTGTCTAGAGCCAGCCAGCAGTACCTGGCAGACATTGCAACCCTGCGGGCAGCGCTTAGGACTGCACATTTACCTTTCCCAAATGATCTGGGTAGATGGGGACAGGTGAAGACTTGGGGAAATGGAAATATACGAATGACATGAGACATGCATATCTAGTGTCAATCCATTCGACTGGGCACAGGACAGCAGACTGCTGACAGTGCTATGTAAGATTACGAGTGATCCTCTATTTTGCAAACAGTCTGTAAGTAACTGATAAAACTTTAAAATATGCAAATTTTAAAATTATATAGTTTGATTTACTCATCAAATTATCATGTATGCTGTTATTTAAGTATAAATAAAGGCTTTTTTAAATTGGGAAAATACATCTTTTAAATTCCTTTCCTCCCCACCAATTCTAGGGAAGATCATTCCTTAAGGAAGAAAATCTCGTCTCTCACTTTTTCCCCCCAGTCCCACCCCATGTCTCATATACATATGGCTGAAGATGTTAGGAGATGGAATGAAATTTAGATTTATGGAGCACCTATATGCTCACTAAATCAATCAATCAACATCTGTCAGCACTCTTAACATGCCAAGCACTGAGTTGGGCACTTTGATGATCATCATGTTCACCCCTGCCCCCAACCATCTTTTGATGTTGGTATGGTCAGAAACTCTGGCTGACAGTCAGTGACTTACACAAGGTCACACAGCTGGTAAACAAAAAACAGTAAAACAGGCCCATCAGGCCCCAGAGCCAGAAGGCCGCAGCACCACACCAACTTGCAAGTGACCTTCCTTGGGCCGGGGGCTCCTCAGCTAGTCCCTGACTCAAGGCCGTGTCATTCACGCCCCACCACCAAAGAGCCTTAAGACCTGGGCAAATTTCAGAGAAGGAGGATGCTGTTTGCCGGTTTCTCTCTGGGCCAACCAGCAGCTCCTCTGATGGTCACTCCCACTGGGGGTTGGAGGGCAGTGTTTCCCAAAATACCCAAGACTACCACTGCAAGGGCCTTCCTCATTCTCAACCAAGTTAGGGCAACATTTCTACAGTGCAACGCCAGATCAATATTAAGATCTAAGGTCTTATTTAACATATCCCTCCCTTAACACCCCAAACCCTCAAAATCGAAAGAGGGTGGAAATGACCAAAGGCTCTACTGTCCACCCACTATTTACACAGTTAATGTCTTTAACACATACCTATAGGGACCTACTATGTTCCAGGAACTGCTTCAATGTTGAATACTGTCTCTGACTACAGTATTTCCATACACAGAATTCTAGACACGTATGCAAATATGCTACTGGGCATATTCATACTGTGTTTTCTTTATAGTGGAATTTCACAATTAAACAACTTTTGTCTTTAACATGTGCTACCAAATATTTAAGAAAACTATCAAGAAAAACCACAAACTAAAGGCAAGAGGTGGGGAAAACACCACATTTGTATGTCTCCAGCCCACAATAAGCACAAGAAGCACTGTCTCTTCCTTTAGGATTAGTTCTTCGTAGGGAAACTGCACCTCCCTTTTCTGGAAGATGCAGAGTGACCTAGGGCCTGGGCAGCATCTGCCTGGGGACAGCTGCTACAGAGGGGCCTTGACAAGGGCCCTGCAGAGCCCATGACCCCAGCTGGTCAGGCCCAGGTGCGATGCTCTCTCCCACAGCCAGGGAGGCATCTGCCCCCAGCCAGCTGCCTATGCATTTATGTTGCAGGTCACAAGGGAACCTCAGTGTGGAGATGGGCGAGTAGGATTTACCCTCGTTACCAAAAAATGGCCCTCCAGGCTAACAGCACCTTCCTTTTGCTTTCAGACGCCAGCTAAAAGATCACCATGACCCTGATGATTAAACACCAGCTGGGGAACCCAGGTTCAAGGAGACATGGAGGTAGACAGAATGGGTTTGAATCCCCAGTCTACTACTTACTGCTGGGCAACCCTGGACAAGTCACTACACCTCTCTGAGTTTACTCTCCCGCTCTGTAATATAATGATAATAAATCCAACTTCACAAGATTACTAACAAATTAGAAATAAAGGCACAGAAAGCACCTGCTATAGTTTCTGGCACATAGCTACTGCTTAATAAATGGCAAGTTATTTAGTAAAGCAAGCCAGAGGGCTCCTAAAAACACAACTTCTCTCTAAGCAGCGACTGCCTATACCAAACCCCAGGCCAGGACAAGGAGGGCCAAACAAACCTGCTGACAAATCTTCACACAGTGCCATACAGAAGTTCCTATAATAATTAATCCAAGCAAAAAGCACACTCCCTAAAAGTTCAGAGAATATAAAAGGAACACTTCTTGCTTTATGGCTGCAAAGACCAAACTAACTGGGAATATCAGTCCCCCGGGCCACCCCTGCTTCTTAAATGAGATTACAATAAGAGTGATGTACTGTACTACAAGTCAGCTGTGACAAGCAGCACTTTATAGAGCTATCTGTTTGTCTCCATCACCGCATCGCACAATGTGTCCCTGGACTCCAATGTGCAGTTCCATTTACCGCTACATGACAAATGGGCAGCACTTGTAAAAGGCACAAAGAGGTCCACGTCGGCCACGTAATGGTCACCACAGCTGTACCCGAGTGCTTGAGGGGACAAAACAGACCCCCAAGTTCATTAAACTGACCAGTAATGGATCTTTCAAAAAGTGCCTTAGGAATCGTACAGAAAAGGCTAAAATAAATAACTCAGCATGGAAGGCTAATCTGAAATGGTGTTTGATAAATTATTTATAACACGGGCAATTGTCTGCATTTAATATTGGAGCTACTAGTAGCATCTTTAAAAGATGATTTATGTGTTGTAATGCTATTAAACTTTATATTGGCCCACTGCTAGCTATAAAGTCTGCTGAGATTTAGAGAATGAGTTTTAAACTGTCACTGCAACATCATAGGAGATGGAGACTGTATTAAATCTTTACTTTAAACCTGTTATCTAGAGAGTTGCATTTTGTAGATACTCACAAACTGATAGATTACCTCGGCATCCACTACAGTGCAGGTCCAAAATAGTACTGCCAAGAAACTTTTTCCGCATTATTCTTGTCTACAGCTACAATCGAATTTCTCTTCTCACTTAAGTGATTTTTAGATTGGGAATGTCACCAGAGAAAAATGTAGCTGTGCCAGCCAATAGGCACTCTGGACAGTTCGGCATCAAATTAATACTCTTTAAATACACTCTCTTCATTTGACTGTTCAGCTATGCATCTGAACACTGCTTTACTTACATTGGAGGCAGGCAAAATATTAAATATGCACTTGACTGAAAACCTAACAGACTATTTTATACACAGCTTTGGAATGTGAAAATTCATGTATATGGCAAGTCATCTGACATAACTGATTTGTAACTAAAATTTTTAAAATAATTTAAAAAGAAATAAAATTGGTTATTTGCCGGCAAATATATTGTTTATGTAGCTGAAGAGCTGGCATAGGGGGCAGAAAACAAAGAGATACTCAGCCTTTTTCCTGAGGAACAGGGCTCCCCCAACTCTAAGGGTTTTCAGGGCAGCACCCAAGTGTCCCTTGCCTTCTGTGCCACCTCCATGCCAGGAGGAAGGGGTGCAGCTCTCCTGCCTTTGCTGGGGGAAACAAGAATGTGGATGGCATCACAGCGGAATCCTCACAACTTCCATCCATTTCCCTGTGTCTTGCTGAATCTATATTTAGTTCCATTAGTTCACAACCATTTGCTCCATTAACCACTAAGGATTTAACTCGTAAGAAGTGAGGCAGGGGAGGGTTGGGGAGATGCTGGCCAAAGGATACAACATCTCAGATAGAAGGAGTAAGTTCAAGAGATCCATTGTACAATACAGTGGTTATAGTTAATAACAATGTATTGTATTCTTGAAAAATAGCTAAGAAAGATTTAAGTGTTCTCACCACAAAAAAAAATTTGAGGTAATGCATGTTAATATATTAGCTTGACTTCGCCATTCCACAATGTACACAAATTTCAAAACATCATTTGCATATGGTAAGTATATACAGTTTTTATTGCCAAGCCAAATAATTTTTTTAAAAAGAAGGCAATCCAAATGCAGCTTGGAAAATCTTCATTATCTTTTGTCACTTTGATTTGAAATAGCAAAAAAATTCCATTCCTCTGATGATCTAGAGCAGAACAGATAAAAGTCTGGGTGTGATGAGAATTTGGACTCTAAAGAGAGACGATGAAAATTCTGAACGTCAGGGGGTCCGCCCTACACCTTCTCCATCTTTGTATCCCAGGGAACTAGCCTGGTGCTTGGCATGTAGGTCAACAAATGAAAAAACGAAACGTTCACTTCAAATGCATGCATGGCTCTGCCAAACTCAAAGACTCTGAAATCATGAGAGAGACCCCTACCAAATGGGGCAATTCCCAAACTGCACCAGTCCCAACTGGAGACCATTCAAAGACAAGCGCTTGAGAGGAAGAGGTCTGAACACGATGTGTTTGTTGGGGGCCTGCTGACAGGCTAAGGCTCTGACTCTGCCACTGATGTGGCCTGAAGACTCATTAATGGTTGATGGTTGAATACAATTGAAAGAGCTCAAAAAAGTGTTTGAAACAGTCTCCGTGAAAGCAGTATGCTCCCTGCACTGAGTCACAGACTTGACGTATCCCGTGTATAGCCACATATTTTACGGTAGAAAATTTTTTTTTTCCAGACTGGGCTGTGTGACAAGAGCAAAGGTGTCTAGAGTTTGGGGTCTGGCCTGAGCTTTCTGGATGAATACGCCTGCCTGTGTGAACACCTAGGAATTCAGCAGAGCTGAGCTGCAGCTGGTGCTGGGCATGCTTAGAGCCGGGAGTGAGCCAGTGACTGCATCTTTAAGGCCTAGCTGGTGTTGCCATTTCTTTCCTTGATAGCTTTTTTTTTTGGTACCAGGATCTGGGTGACACAAATAATGAAGGAAAAACTTGCTGTGGGTGCAGGAGTTTTAGGTGTTTTAAGTGGGAATGGGAAGGGGTGTTCATGTTCACGGAATTGCCAGCCAGGTCTGTCCTAGGTCACTGAGTGATGCCTGTCAGAACTCGCAGCCAGGAAGAGATGTCAGTGGCTGCATGGCCACAATGAGCTGGAAAAGGGTAGCCCAGAATGAAGACAGCCCTGGACAGCGGGTCACTCTCTGAGCCAAAGAGTGTCCTTCGTAAGTATGAGAATAATGCCTCTGTCCAAGGAATAAAATGAGAGAAATGACCCCGACACAGCAATTTCACAAACAGGATGGTTAGCAAGTCCTAGGGTCGAAGAAAACAGGCAAGGGTATGAGAGAACTAACACCAGGCACCTGCCACACCCCCAGGTCTGAGCCAAACACTTGCATTATTTATTGAATTCCCAACTGCTGGTACAGATGAGGAAACTGGGGCTCTCAGAAAGGTTGGCTGATGCACTCAAAGGCACACGGCTGTGTACAAGCAGGAGAGTCGGGGATGCATGCTAGGTTAGTGCCTGGAACCACCAAAGCCTGTCTTCCTATCCCACCATTAGGAAAATCTGTGGCGGCCAAGTGGTTTTGCTGGAATCCGTGACAGTGTATGGAAGGAAAAATACCTAAGCTTCCAGAGGGAAAAGAACCAAAAGAGACAAGAACATATTGCTTTCCACAAGGAGAAGAAATCAATGTTCACAGCATATGTGTATACAAATATATATTTCCAAGGCTGCATTGAATCAAATGTAATCAGAGAAAAAAAAAAAAACAAGAAAGCCTGGGTTTAAAGAAAAGTGAGAAATATGCTCAACAATCCTCAAAATGAAAACCAGGCTGCGGCAGATACTAATAAGATCCTCATCACATTTCTCTCTCTGCAAAAACAACGTGGCCAGTGATAACTCTGGCAATAAACTCCTGGAGCCACTGAAAGGGCTATCACCTGAAAACAGAGAGAAATGAAGTGAATCTGTTCCATGGGTCACAACAAAGCAGCAGCCAGCACTAGAATTTCTCAGGATAAGGAGAGTAAGCAATGACAGAAATCCAGTCCTGTCAGAAGCAGAGACTGAAATCAGGGTCTGAGACCAGCAGAGGAGCCACGTTCCCACCTCCAACATCTGGATAGGACAAAACCACTGCTAGATGCTGGGCACATGTGGGAAGGCTATCACAGGCACTATGTTATATGACATGATCCTGCTTCCACAGCCTGACAAGGCCCAGGCAGAACCAGAAGGAGATCCAAGGAAGTACAGAGTGCTCTTGTTCTAGGAAGTTTAAAGATGGCCAAAATGAGGCAAATTTCAAATGATGCAAAACTCCTGCAAAATGGCCAGGTTAGCTTAGCTCAGCAAGCATGCACGAGTGGCCTGCTATGAACGCACCGCACACGCTGTGCTGAAACAATGGAGACAGGCCTGAACACAGAGCCTGCCCATGAGAATTGTGGAGCCCAGAAGGGGAAACAAGGAGATAATCTCATTACAATGAGGTAAGAGCTAGCTAGAGACAGGCCTGACAAAGGAGCCACAGATGGACACGGGTCTCGTGGGGTGCAGGTGATGGAGACTGGGCAGGGTCTTGTAATGTGAGTGTAAGGTAGCCAAGTCAAAGGGCAGACGTGTAGGCAGGAGGACGGCCGTGGACATGGGAAGGAGAAAGGCTGGTCGAGTAGGTAGTTCAGTGTGGCTGATTGCAGAGAACCTCACAGGCTATACAGACAGCCCACCCTTTATGCTAAGCAGCAGGCAGACATGAAAATTTCTACCTGGAAAATGATGTACAGTCATGCACCATGTAACATTTTGGACAACAACGGACTGCACATACAACAGTGGCCCCATAAAATTATCATGAAGCTAAGAGAACTCCTCCAGGCTGGCTATAGGGGCTCACACCTGTGACCCTGTAACACTGGGAGTCCTGAGCTCAGAAGCTCGAGACCAGCCTGGGCAACATAGTGAGACCCTGTCTCTATAAAATAAAAAAAATTAGCCAGGTGTGGTGATGTGCACCTGTAGTCTCAGCTACTTGGGAGGCTGAGGTGGGAGGATTACTTGAGCCTGGGAGGTTCAGGTTGCAGTGAGCTGTGATCGTGCCACCACACTCCAGTCTGGGAGACAGAGCAAGACCTTGTCTCAAAAAACGAGAGAGAAAGGAGAGAAAGAGAGAGAGATTACTATCACTTTCTACCTTCCAGTGAGGTAAGATGTGGACGCAGAAGACGGTGATACTGATGGCCCTGGCCCTGCAAAGGTCTACACCAATGTGTGTGTTTGTGCCTTAGTTTTTAACAAAACGTCTAAAAGGTAAAAAATAAAAATAAAAAAATTTTTTAATAGAAAAAAGCTTATAGGCCGGGCATGATGGCGCATGCCTGTAATCCCAGCACTTTGGGAGGCCAAAGCAGGAGCATCACCGGAGGTCAAGAGTTTGAGACCAGCCTGGCTAACATGGTGAAACCCCGTCTCTACTAAAAATACAAAAATTAGCTGGGCGTGGTGATGCGCGCCTGCTGTCCCAGCTACTGAGGAGGCTGAGGCAGGAGAATCGCTTGAACCTGGGAGGTGGAGGTTGCAGTGAGCTGAGATCATGTCCTGCACTCCAACCTGGGCAAGACTCTGGCTCAAAAAACAAAGTCTATAACAAAAGAGCTTACAGACTAAGGATATAAAGAAAAATATTTTGTACAGCTGTACAATGTGCTTGTGTTTTAAGTTAAGCGTTGTAAGGGTCAAAAACTTTTAAAAATTTACAAACAAGTAAAAAGGTTACAGTAATTGCCGAAATTTTTGTGTGTGTAAATTTAGTGTAGCCTAAGTGTCCAGTGTTGATAAAGTCTACAGTAGTGTACAGTAACAGCCTAGGCCTTCACATTCACTCACCACCCACTCACTGACTCACCCACAGCAATTTCTAGTTTTGCAAGATCCATTCGTGGTAAGTGCCCTAGACAGATACACCATTTTTTATCTCTTATACTATACATTTACTGTACCTTTTCTCCATTTATATGTTTAGATACAGAGATACTGTTGTGTTACAGCTGCTGACAGTATTCAGCACAGTAACATGCTGTACAGGCTTGTAGCCCAGGAGCAACAGGTTGCACCATAGTGTACAGATGTGCGGAAGGCCAGACCATCTAGGTGTGTGTAAGTACATCCTATGACATTCACGTGATGACAGAATCACCTAAGGATGCATTTCTCAGAATGTGTCCCCGTCGTTAAGCAACACATAACTGTAGTTCGACCTGTGCTTTTTGAAACGACGACAGGGAAGCCGTGAGGGAGGAAATGCCAAAGGCAGGAGACCGGAGAGGAGTTGATGATAATATTCTCAATGAGAGATGGTGGCGGGGAAGCAGGGCCAGGGAGGAGGATCAGCAGCAGAGCAGATGTGGGTGAGGAGGAAGCAGCAGCCAGGTGAAAGTGCAGGATGGAAAGATGTGGAGGGTGCCACCTGGACTTCTAGCCTCAGTCACAGGTGCTGACCACCCCTCTGAACAAACACAGCCTTTACACAAAGGCCTTTCATAACTTCTTGGCAATTATTTTTCTGGTGGTTGATGAGAAGACAATGGCTGACTTCTCATCAACCCACCCAAATAGAAATGATTCTATTTCCCCCCACTGCACCAGGAGGAGCTAACGCAGATACTTCTCCATGAGACCTCCAGGCACACGCGGTATTCGGATAAACTCTCTGTTACTTAGGTGGGAGGAGGGGGTCTCAAAAAGGCATAAGGAAACTTCAGGGCTCTGGAGCTGATGAATATAGTCACTATATTGACTGTGGTCATGGGGGGCAGGGGAGGCAATGCTTGACAGAGGCAAAGAATTTGACAGAATACAGATATGAATCTAGTCCTGTGACTTACCAGCGGTGTGACCTCAGTGATAAAAGTCACTCCACATTTTTAAGTTCCAATTTCCCCATCTGCAAAGGAGGACCTAAAACCCCCAAGCACCAGGATGCTCATGAGGATTATACGAAGTGTCATGCCCAGGAGATGCTGGGCCACGGTGCCTGCAGTGCAGGAAATCCACAATGAATGCTAACTTCACCTGATCCTGCCCATCTCCAACGCTCACAAACACAATTACCAAGGCAAAAGGCTTCAGGGCAACTGATACGAACCTAGTACTTCTCTTTTTCAACCCCCATTTAAAAGCAAATAAGTTATGACAGCGGTCGTCATACTGCAAATGAAATTCAATATATTGCCATAAAATCTTTGTTCATATGCACATCTTCCATATAGAATTACCGCCATTTCGGTGAGAAGTGTAAGTACCACATTTTCATTTATTCTCTTTGACCAAAAATTATATTCTAAAAAGACGCAGAAAAAGAAGGCAGACTTACTGTGTGCAGGCTCTGTGCCAAGTACCTGATTCCACACATTTACCCAAACAACGCTTTAAGGTGCTTTGGTTTTTTCCACCCAAGAAAACAAAACCTCCAGTCTCCAAAAATACAAATGATACCATCAAGTCTTTAAGTAAATTTAATTTATAAATCACTTGCGGGTTTCTCTTTTTAAAGTACTTTACCTCTAAAATTATTTCACAGTTGCAAATAAATTGCTTAAATTATGCTACCCTAACATTCCAACACTCATCTGGCTTGTTACATGTGGTAAAATTAAACACCTCCTGATGAATTCCTCTACTACAGAATCTAGTCATCGAATCCCACGGCAAAGAACTATCAAATTCACTGCATCAAAACTACATCCAAACATTGACATTTCCCTAAAATACATGTAATAAAACCTCTCAGCAAACAGAATCAGTCAAATTATTTTCGGCCATCCCGTATGTCAATAAAAAAAGATATCATTTAATTTTCCCATCTGGCCATTTGTTGATTGTAAATCTTAACTGAAACCGACCAAGAAAGCAAAGGCACTTTAATTTTCTTTGAAAGTTTCAGGACAAGAGGTAGTCAGAGACTCAGAGAGTAAACTCTTGTTACACCTGATGAGCATTTTACAAACACGGTCCTCGTAATGATCCCTTCAAGTACCGACTTCAGTCCACTTCATGAGAGTGAGAGTTTTACATCTTACAAACTGGGGCTACAGGGGTTACACAAGAGGCAAAAATCAATCTTCCAACCCAGGCCTCTTCAGAGCCCACGCGTGCACGCTCCACCCAGCCCATTCTTACCGCGCTATCCCCTAATTCCATTCAGCTGAGTTAAAAGCCAGTGTATTTGTCAAGGAACCAAAGTTAATGAGTCTTTACGTCTTCTTAATATTCTGTTATCACCAAGGTTCTGATTCTAGAAAAACTACGTTCCAACATGACAGGGTGACAATGACGGCGAGAATGACCACATTCTACAGATAAAATATTCACTGCAAATATTTTTAAAAATCTGTACCACTAGGTGGAATTTTAAAATATCTATTTAGTACAACTTCCTATCATTTCTTGGTTTCTGCACAATTTCAGGGTTAGGGGAGGGTAGTATAAATTACCTAACAGACACCCACAAGTAACATTATCTGTTAAGGTTAAAACTTTAACTACCTTCCTGAGGTATGCTGCTGGGGTCTCATTACAGCAGGTAATCTCAAATTCCGCCATGCACAACACACTAAGTACCAGCATCTCCCAATTATACTGCAACGTAAATCTCAAAGGACATTTGAAAAGTCTACACAGCTCCTGCACCCACTGCCAAAACACAAGCACCTCTAATGGAACGTGGCAGCTTTCTAAACTAAATATTCACATGCAGGGACAGGGATGCTAAGCTCCGGCCTTACCTCACACTGAAGAGCGGATGCTAATTAAAAGGCCACACTGACTCGGGAAATGACCGCCTGGACAACTTTAAACACTGTCTGCCATTTCCCTTCCCAGCTGTCCCAACTTCCAGGACTGCACAACTAAGAGGCAGAGCAGGGGCCCCTGTGCCTCTGGACATAACATTCCTGTCCGGAATGGTCTCCTTCTCTTCTGCCTCCCTGTCCCACCTTTCCTCACGCCCCAAGACCAAAAGCAATTCAAGTGAGGAGTCACATGCAATTTGAGGCGGCCTTACAGTCCCCCCAGATAGAGTCCATCGGCTCCTCTTCCACCGCACCCCTACTGCCCACTGTGTGGGTACCGTTCTCGACTTTTCATGCCATAGTCCCTGCTTGTGGGCCTGTGCACCCCTCTAGGTTGTAAAGTCACTAAGAAAGGGACCATGTCTTAAAACCAGGCACAGGCCTGATCAACAAAACTCAAGGTGAATGGCATGCAAGCCCACCCTTCACATCTCTGAAGGACCACCGTCTATCAACAGCTTACAGAGGGCTTAATGGCAACCCCAGTGGCAACACAGATCTCTTCTGGTGGCGCAGATGCCAAGAAACTTCCCCTACTACACTCTGCCTTTGCCAGTTTTGATGTGCCTTAGGAGTTTTTGAGAAAGAGCACCCTTTTTTTTTTTTTTTTTAAAAAGCTTTCACAATAGCAGAAGGTATCCAGGGTATATTTGTTCCTACCATAATCATTTGGCTATTTTTAGAACTGTTTTTACTTCGGCTAAGCAAAACCTACACTTGATATAGGCTGTCATGGGAAAAAAAAAAAAAAACCTGTCATAAAAGTAGTAATGGCTTTGAAATATCTCATCCAAGCCAACTTTATTCTCATCCCTCTTAAGAATCGCCAGTCCCTTCAAATATTGGCAGTTCCGTTTATTCAGATCTTCCGATACATAAAATTTGCTGACTTTTCCCCCCTTGAGTTGATATAGATACATAAAAACTGCAAAGCTTTGTTTTTTCTTGGCTAGAAACAAAACTTCTCTGCCTGCCTGTGTAAAATACAGGGGCATTTTTAAATTACCATATGCTTTAGATCAGAAGGTAAAAACAGTACAGTAGCAATTTAAAACCTTCCAGCCTGTGAAAGCTGACAATTAACTCAGTGAAATACGGTCCAAGCCCTCACTACCCCCAATTCTTGTAGGCAGTGGTCTCAATTAACACCTAAATGCCCTGCATTAGAAGGTTTACCATTTTATATTTTAGGTTTATTTACATATATCATGTAAACCTACACAGGTACTACATTTAAATATTTGGCCCCAAATATTATTTTAAACTTAATTTTCCACAGAGCTAATAAAAAGAAGAAAAATCTTTGCTAAAATTCTTCATCATGCTTCAGTGTATATTAGCAAATGTGCTGCAGTGTGTGACTGTCTTGCACACCCACGAGCCGACCACCCCCCCTTTCTGATATCGCACACCACACAAGTACAATAAACCATGTGAATATTTCATGCCGCTGTGAAATATGCTGGATTATCAATTCAACATCTGCTGTCTTTAGGGTCCGGGAGTCCCGCAGAGACATTTTCAATTTGTAATTGAGTTCTATGCTGAATTAATCAGCAGTTTATCTTTTTTACTAAAATAATGTCTTCACCACTAACCCAGATTTACATTAACAATTTATGCCAAATTACCTGCCAAGGCAAAACTTACAAGATTCTAAGCTACAAACCAGTAACAGTCCTATATTTCATTTCTTGTATTTCTTTAACCCATATACAAGAAAGTGGAAATCCATTGTTCCAAGAGCTTGCGAAACTCTAACCCCAGATGATGACCTCTTGGATTTGTAACAGAGCCTCACTTTTCATGGTGAAATTCGTGCTGGTTTCCTCCTCTCCCCCTGAAAATCACTGTTCAATAAGTGGTTATGATTCCAAATTTTTACCAAATAGAATTCTAAAATGAAATAAAGCCAGTGAATAACAAAAGAGTATCGTTTATTATTTTCCCAAGGAAAATCTTCCCATTCTAAATCTTGGCTTGGCTCAAGTAACAGAAAAAAGACAACCTAGATAAAGGAAGGATTTTTAGTGCTTATTATGTGCCTGAGACCCAAGTTAGCAAAGGCAATTCAATTTGAAGAGAGCGGTGAAGTCCCATTTTCTCTTTGATATCACGACACAGAACATTTCATTAGCAATATCTTCCTTTCAATTCCACCTGTACAGTTAAGTCTCCAAACACTTATGAATTCAACACTATCTCTGAAGCTAGCTCTCACCTCTCTCTCTGATTCATCTCTGGTCACAAGACCAGAAGTTTTTTGCTGCTGGACTTTTGCCACAGGTGCCAGCAGACAACATACTTCATGAAATATTTCTCCTATATGGTGTATGTCCCCCTACATTTCAGTTCTAGGAAATATGTAAAGCAAAAACATTTCAAATGGAACACCTGCTCCAAAGAAATGCATCATAAATAATTACCTGTCAACTACAGAATAGAATACCTATCCCTTCTTTTCTATCTACTTTGCCAATAGCTGCACAAGGAATCCCCACCACCATACACAACAGCCTCTCTCAGTACTGCCTCTGCATTACAGCACCAAGCCTAACAGCTTGCAATCACTTGGAACCCATAACTATCTGCTGATGACATAACTGGTTACGTGAGAATATGAAATTCAGTGTTTACACAGCAGGGCAGAAGACATGACAGAATTTTCAGAAATATTTTTGGGAGAAAAATCAACAAAGTCAATAACAAAGCCAATATACCATTTGTTGATATCCTTTCATTACTCCTCTAAGAACTGGAAATAGAGACCTTCAAAATGCATACAGTCACTTTCCTAAGATTTGTTGATTCTTGAATTCCAGAGACCTAGCCCCAAGAAGAATCCATTCCCCGCTTATGGAGATTTTTGGTAAACTATGCCTTTCCTTTTCTGTTTCCTTCCATCTAACCCCCTTTTATTTCCTGAAATTCAATGGGAATAAGTCACACTTTCTAAAATTTCCTTCAACCCTTCCCCAAAATATCCCACTTTCAACTTCAACTTTTAATAAAGGCAGAATGCGATGGCAAGGGTAGAAATGAGGACCAGCCACCACCATTAACTGGGGTTCTGAAGATAGAGAGATGAGGAAGACACAGACTTGGACAGAAGAATACACATTCAGTGGCCACTTCTAAGTCCAGGAAGACTAATGAATCCTAGAGAATCAAGAAAGAAAGAAGCAATTACTTCTAAAATTCCAAACCCTGTATGGTAGGAAGCAAAGTCCTGCTCTTGAATCAGGTGAAAGACCGCATAAAATTTCTACCTGCTCTGTAAGATGCCACAAAATTCAAAAAGCAAGAAGACTGAAGACAGCAGCCTTAACTCAAGAAGTCCCTTCCTACCTCTCCAAAGCTGGCCACCAGTGGGCTCCAATGCACAGAACAAGCTCACTTCTTAAAAGGGGGACAACTCAAAATATCTGGTGCTGCTGGGAACCTTTCACCTTCAACAGTGTTTCTCAACATCATCTATTCTAAAGACATAATGGGTAATTTTCCAAATCACCCACTGAACCATAAATGCCAACTTCAATAACTGTTCATTTCTAAAATTAACTGGTTAATAGCACCATTAGAAATCACTACTTAGAATAATTCCATACAGGATCCCAGGGATTGTATGTTAGGGTTCAGACTTCTCTAAAACCTAGCGTTTTATGTTAAATAAAGCCAGAGAGAAAATTACTGGGGAAAACTGATACATCTTTTGATCCAATAATAAAGACAATTTATTATGTCTAATGCTTCAGGTCTTAAGGAAAGCCAATAAGCAGGAATTATGACCAAAAGCAAATGACAGAAATAGCCTCAGGGAGAGCCTCTGAAAAGGCCCTTTCAATATTTAAACAAATGTACAATCATCAACCCAATTACGGCACAAATCCAGTGTAAAAGGAAGCACGTGAAATGTTTCAATTGTCCCATCTAAACGTTTCCATAGTTGCACTAGTTCTTAACAAAAAATCCATCAAAACCACAATAAGATACCAATTCACACACACCCACCAGGATGACTACAATCCAAAAGATGATAAGTCTTGGTGAACTATCAAGGATAGAGGATATATGGAAGGATATATGGAAAGGAGGACAAATGGAAATCGAAACCTTCACACACTGCTAGTGGCACAGACGCTTTGGAAAACTCTGGCAGTTCCACAAAAGGTTAAACATAGAGTAACTATATGACCTGGCAATCTTGCTCCTAGAATTTCTCTTCCCAAGAGAAATCATATGTCCATACAAAAACTTGTACACCAATGTTCATAGCAGCATTATAAATATAGTCAAATAGTGAAAACAATCCAAATGTCCAACTAATGAATAAGTAAAATGTGGTATGTCCATACAACAGAATACTATTTGACCATCAAAAAGAAATAAAATACTGATACATGCTACAACACGGGTGAAATATTACACGAAGTGAAAGAAGCTAGGCACAAAAGACCACATATTATACAATTATATTTACATGAAATGTCCAGAATAGGCAAGTGTACAGAGACAGTGGATTAGTTATTGCCTAGGGCTGGGAAGGTTGGGGGAAAATGGGGAGTGATAGCTAATAAGAATGGAGTTATTATTTTTTTAAGGTGATGGAAATGTCCTAAGATTGATTGTGGTAATAGCTGTACATCTCTATGAATACACCAAAAACCACTGAACTACACACTTAGAACAGGTGAACTGCATAGGTGTGAATTATCAATGAAGCTGTTATTACATAGTAATAGAACTAGGTATCCCACACTTTTAGAATAGTAGAGCTAAAAAAGTAGTCAAAACATCTGATTAGTTACAAGTCAATCAATAAACTCACACTTTAATATTAACTTTTTTAAAGCTAAGACACCAGCCCAGTGGCTTGTGCCTGTAATTCCAGCTACTGAGGAGGCTGAGACAGGCAGATCACTGGAGGCCAGGAGTTCAAGACTAGCCTGGACAGCATAGTGAGACCACTTATCTAAAAATTTTTTTTAAATTAGCTGAGCATGGTAGCACCCTCCTGTATTCCAGCTACTTGGGAGGCTCAGGCAGAAGGATCCCTTGAACCCAGGCATTCAAGGCTGCAGTGAGTTTTAAGTGTGCCACTGCACTCCAGCCTTAGCAACAGAGCAAGATCCCATCTCTAAAAAATACAAATAAATAAAGCTAGGGATTGGCCAGGCACGGTGGCTCATGCCTGTAATCCCAGCACTTCAGGAGGCTGAGGTGGCAGATCACCTGAAGTCAGGAGTTCGAGACCAGCCTGGCCAATATGGCGAAACACCATCTCTACTAAAAATACAAAAATCAGCCGGGCATGGTGGCGCACACCTGTAATCCCAGCTACTTAGGAGGCTGAGCCAAGAGAATCACTTGAACCCAGGAAATGGAGGTTGCAGGCAACAGAGTGAGACTCCATCTCAAAAGAAAAGAAAAAAAAAAAAAAGCTAGGGATTACAATAAACAAAAATACCAGCATAAATCCTTACCCTTTTTTTCTTTCTGAGACAGGGTCTCGCTCTGTCGCCCCAGGCTGAAGTGCAATGGCACAACTCACTGCAGCTTTGACTGCCCTGGCTCAAGCGATCCTCTCTCGCCTCAGCCTCCTGAGTAGCTGAGACTATAGGGATGTACCACCGTACCCAGCTAAATTTTTCTGGTTTTTTTTTTGTTAGAGACAGGGTTTCGTCATGTTGCCCAGGCTGGTCTCAAACTCCTGAACTCAACCGATCCACCCGTCTTGGCCTCCCAGAATGCTGGGATTACAGGCATGAGCCACGGTGCCTGGCCTAGCATAAATCCTTAAAAGCATTTAATGAGAAAATAATTTTGGGTCTAAATACAATTTTTCCCCCCAGACAAACAAGATACCAAAACAGATGTAACAACCAAATATAACCTTAAAACCTAAAAATCTGGAGAAGTGAGTCAAGTTCAGCTCATTAAGCTGACACCTATTAAAGCGCCATAAGAAAAACAGCCTGAAACACCATCAAAACAGATAAGAAAATCATTGTTTATAATAGTTAGCGAAGGTCGAGGTTTTTTTGGTTTAATTTTGCATTTACTTAAAACTCTGTGTTTGATGCCAACAGGGTTCAAGTTGCACAGGAAGGTGCTTCGGCTAAACACGGATAGTCTTCCTTGATCTCCATTGTCTGCTGTGTGGGTTCCGCCAGCAAACCTCCCAGCGAGTGGTCACCTTCCTATGGAGTCATTAAACCTCTGAATGTCAGCTGGTGGGATTAGCCAGCAGCTTCCACACCTGAGCCCCCGTGGCAGGGACAGAGGCATTTGGATCAAGATCACTAATGAATACAGAATTCATATGCCGCTTGTCAGGGCTCCTGAGCTCACAGTCGCACAGATGCAACCTAAATAAGACGGAGGACAGAACAATCGTTGACGAAGATTAAAAAGTTTTGGCAGTTGGGAAAAAAATAGCACCTCATTATTCAAATATGATAGTCTTGCTTATTTTTTTTTATTTTTGTTCAAGTTATTCATGATTCACCTCAAATGGACAAATGCCATTCACCAATATTTAAAGACTTCTTGGTCTCATTACTAAATTTGAAGAGGGCTGTGCTGTCTGTACATCAGCTATATGGAGAAAACAGCTCTCTTGTAAATAATATTTGAAAATTTTAGGGGAATAAAACAATCACAAGCTATTTAGGGTGGAGGGCAGTTTAAAAATGAAATAAAAATCTAGAATTAAAAGAAAAAAATGATCTTCCAAAGCCAAGTGATTTTATTACATTTACTAACATCTCTGTATCTCTGACTTCCTTAAACTTTTCTGTTCCTGGGTTCCCTCCAATCAGAGCTGCCAAAGAGCTTTACACACCTTGTCTGACACTTGCTTGGCTTTCTGCCGTCTTCACAAGACCTCATCAGAGAAAAGGAACAGCCCAGGCAGCCCACACCTCTGCTCACCTGGAATAAGATGTCTTTCCCAGTCTTGTTAAAGAATTACAGGAATAAGAAAGTGTTAAAGAATTAAAGGAATAAGATGTCTTTCCCACCCTGTTATGAAAGAACGACAAAGAGGCAGATATAGCCCAGTGGCTGAACCCATCGGAGGGCTCTAACATCAGGCTGACCAGGGTTCAGACTCTGAGTCTTCCACTGAGTGTGTGACCTCTGGCCAGTTATCTGACTCCCTACGGCCCAATTTTCTTCTCTACAAAATGAAGACAACAAAGTACTGACCTCAAGGAATTGCTGAAAAGTAAATGAAATAATATACCATTGTCTATGACCACCACTTATGCCTGTCTCCAATATTACGCTTGCAGATAAGAAGGACTGTATCTATCTATATCACGCTATAAATTCACCAAGCCTGATGCCAGCACAAATAATCACATTAGTCGTTGCTATGCGATGTTTGTATCCTACTATTGAATAACTAAAAAAATAAAACCAGCTGCCGTATTTTAGAGCCAATTTTGTGTGAGCCACCATCTAAGGTGTTTCTACAGGCCGCATCTAACGCTCACAGCAACGTGCAGGCAGGTCTCTGTTCCGATCGTACAGACGAGGATGCCCCTCTTCCCAGAGTCCTGCTGTAAGGACAGAGGAAACAGACCTGCAGGCCAATCCTCTAGCTCCCAAGCCCCATGCCCCTTTCCATGCAACCATATTGAACTCATATTATGTTCTCTTTTGGGACCATTCTAAATGCCAAATTGCACAATTTTTTAATCAAAATAATGCAGATCTCTCACACTATTGTCCATCTGCAAAGCACAAATGAACCTGCAACTCAGTGTCTTCCTAATACTGAACTTATAAAAAAAACACACACACAGTTACTTCTAAGATTTGCTGTCAGAAAACCATATTGGTATCAACTCTCATTATTTAAAGTGGATCTATAGCTGCCTGCAATGACAGATTAATTCTGTTTCCTCAGTAGCTAGGTGTTTGGCATCACGTTTGTGAGGTAACCACAAGCCTTTAGGGTGATAGCTGCTCACATCTTTAGCAATCTATAAGGGCTTCTCTAGAGGCCAACACTTGCTGAGTGATGAAATATGACTCCATAAATCAGACGGCTGAAGTGGCGCTTGTATACGTCACCACCCATCTTCATAGCTTCTCTCTGAAGGGTATAGGGTAGGAGCTCATCCCTCGGTATTGCAACCAGAGAAAGGACCATCACAGTTGGCATTGACTAAGCATGTGCTACTTAAAACTGAAGACACACTAAGACTAGGAAAAAAAAAGATCCTGCTGGTGTTAGCACGCCTCAGGCAGTGGTAGAAGCTTCAGCAACTCATCTTCAAAAGGCAGAGAGCCAGAGCTCTAGAAACCTGCAAAAATTGGCTAAGCCTGCAGTCTTCATTGCTTTAAGTTGAGCATCTTCAAAGTCTAGAATTCTAACTGTAGGGCACAGCAGCTGCCACTGCAGATCTGATCCTCTCAGCTTTTGGCAGCTCTCAACTTGAGATTCTAGCAAAAGAATTTTTCAAGTTGCTATTATTGCCTGTCATGGATTTATAAATATTGTGCACTATCTGCTGTGGCATGGCTCTCATGGGACGCCAGAGCATGCCAAATGCATAACAGAATGAAAAACAGTTTCTATTCTTCAAATAAATGCTAATTTTTTTTAACTGTGCTCACACGATGTGTTTGGTGACCAACTTCAATAGTACAGAATATGTATCAGAGAGGGGGGAAAAAAGCTGATTGTCTTTTCCAGCAGCATTCAGCTGCTACTTTCATTAAGCTTGTTTAATTAGATTCCAGATGCTAATTTGCAAGTCGATACCAGAGGGTGCAGGACAGTTTGCCTTTGAATCATCTCCCTGTGATGTGAGGGTCCTGCGCACACCACTACCCTTCAGCAGCCCTCGCAAGATATTCTGACAATTAGTGCAAAGAGGGGCCAGTATTGATCTTGACAGACTAAATATTAATCTTCTACCCATTTTAATGAATTGTAATCTCCAAGAGTTTAAATTTCTCACTAGGCCAAAGGAAAACATCCCTTCTTACAAAGAAATAGAAGGAAAACTAACCTACATTATCAGATTCATTTAATTCTCTCTCCCCCTTAAATAAAATCCATGTTTCATTTTAGCAATTTTAGCAATTTTCAAGATACGTATCTGCCAAGCTAATGCCATATTTCCAGGTATCATGATCAAACTCCTTGTTTTTAACTGGAAAATGGACTGAAAATGCCCCAGCATGGTTATCACTAGTTTTCCTGTCCAGCTAAGCTAGCCTGTGGGTAACAACCAGGACCAGGAGCTGAATTCTTATACCAGCCTTAACAATAGAGAAGAAAAAATCTGGGGGAATGCTCTGAGCAATTCATCATCACCAAAAAAACCTCTCATATAACTGACCCCTTGTCATCAGGTCAACTTACACATTTCAAAATCCCCTATTCTGGTAATACATTGGTACAGTGTCTGAATAAGCACCTTCACTGATAAAAATAAAGCATGAGATTTATCAGCAGTAAGTAATACAATTTTTTATGCCTTCATTTCCATCACAGCTAAGTACTGTGAACACTAAAGGAGAAATTATCAAACTGTTTCAAAGGAAGGTTACTCTCAGAACCACTAAGTAAAGTTGTGTTTAACACTTTTCTATCAACCCATTCAACACACACTGGCTGAATACCTACTATGCACCAGTCACCATGCTAGGGCAAGGGAACAGAAACGACCAGGTGTATGCACAGTCCCTGCCCAAGAAGAATTCAGGCTCACACCAAGGGAACAAACAAAAAAATGAAAATTAGAAGACCACTCAAGGTAGCGTTTAGGCCAAAACTGGGTGAGACTTTTTGAAGATTTTTAACGTGCCCTAAACTCACATGGTTAGTTGAAACTCAGGAACTGAGGACTTTTACTTGAGGCAAGTCATGGCTCAGATAACTTAAAACAGCAGAAGCCCATCTTGGGCATTTGTGAATCCCAGCTGGGTTTCACTCTTCTGCTTTTTTGGCCTGTAATTTCCCAATGAGCATTTGCCCTTTGCCCCATCTTCATTTTCCCTGTGTCCTTAATGGGGTGTTTGCTTTGCTGACTCTGTGCCCCAATACTGCACGCTATTTGAGAAGTGTACTGGTTATCGTCCTCTGTTACCTTGAAAAGATGGTTCAGCACTTTCTAGATAAGAAGAAGAGAAGGTCCCTTCCATTTCCCAGGTGGTTTTGATAACTCAGACTTAGCTCAGGGTTATCCTACTGTCTCAAGGCAACACACACATACTGAACCTCAGGAGCTAAGAACAGAAATGACTTCATGGCCCCTTCCCTCAAGGAGCTCCCTCTCTCACTGGCATGGAGGAGATGCCTCTGAAAACAGCCAGAAAACAACAGGACAGGTGTGTACAGTGCAGCACAGGGATACAAATAAATGAAGCAGCAACAGGGTACTGCTGGCGGGCACCAGTGGTAAGGAGTCCACGGCCAGCCAGTGCACGCTATATTCAAAGAACAGTGAGCAGACAAGAATGGCCAAAGGGAACCTATGTTCCCCCAAAGTTTAATCCCTGGGCTTACATGTGATGGTGATATATGAACCATTTTTATTTCTATTAACAGTATGTACCCACTTTCATGTGTCTTGAAGGAAAATATAGGCTGGCCATGGTGGCTCATCTGAGCCCAGGAGTTTGAGACCATCCTGGGCAACATAGTGAGACTTCATCTCTACTAAAATGCAAAAAAATCTGCCAAGCGTGGTGGCACACAACTATAGTCCCAGCTACTTGGGAGGCAGAGGCAAGAAGCTCACTTGAGCCTGGGAAGTCGAGGCTGCAGTGAGCCCTGGTCATGCCACTGCACTCCAGCCTGGGTAACAGAGCAAGATCCTGTCTTAAAAAAAGAAAAAGAAAAGAAAAATAGAACCAGTACATCAAACCCAGGATTTCAGATATAAACTGTATTTTAAAAATAAATTCAAGTTAAAAAGGTGAATCAAAGTGGTTGTTGGAAAGATGGAGAATGGAACTGACTGGAAAGGGGCCCTCAGGGGTAAAGGAAATATTCTCTATCTTCATTTGAGTGCCAAAACCCATTGAACTCTACACTCAAGATCTGTGCACTTTATTATATGTAAATTATACCTTAATTTGGGTTAATTTAAATTTTCAAAAAAATTAATAGAGCAGGTGGCACCTGGATATGGCAGAAACCTTAAATGTAGTGTGTAAATGACAACTTCAAAACGCAGTGATAGGTTGGCCCTGCCCAATAAATGTTCTAGTAGTTACAGTTTAAAAATAGAATTAGATGATATTTTATTAATATTTTTATTCAGCCAATATACTTGAAACAGTACCATTTAACATATAATCAGTATAAAAGTTATTGAGGTATTTTAAAAGCTTCCTGTATTAAGTCTCTGAAACCTGGTGTGCGTTTTCCACTTACAGACCCTCTCAACTGACATTTCAAACGCTCGATAACCACGTAAGGTTAGCGCTGGACAGTGCAGCTAGAGATGACGGGAACACAAGACAGGTTTTTAAGGAGGGAGGAACTTGTATTCCATAAATACTATAGTCCAAAGGCCCAGCACTATCCAAAGTACAGGTTTGTAGATCAGGAAACAAAGACTTTGGGCTTCCTCTAATTTGTTATTTGTTTTAACAATAAAGCCAAGAGTTTGTTTCATAAGTCTGGCCTAAAAATTACTGTTGGTTAAACAATTTGTTATTACAACAGCCTAAAACTGCCCCTTTGCAAAGCAATTCTCCGTGAGTGAGTGGCAGTTACTGTCCTGGCAACCCATTCGAGGTGTGAAAGGCAGCAGTGCTGTTCTCCTGGCTTTCTGTCTGAGACACATCCAGAAGCCTTTCCACACTGAAAGGAAACAGCAGGCTTAGTCACCCAATTCTGTGGTCTCTAATTAGGCAAGAAAAGTTATCCAGGGCTTTCTGACACAGAAACAAAGTCTCCCTGGAAAGAAGGAAAATTAAAAGTTGGCAAATTTTAAACCAAAACGTCTTTGTTGTCATGAGTTCTATACAGACGCAGAACCAGAAATGACAGACACTTTGGCGGAATCTAAAATGGTGTCCTCTCAACTCTGCTAGGCAGTCTCAGCCTTCATTTAATATTCACCAAAAGCAAACAGTGTGGTTAGCACAGTTAGTGGCTTGGTCTTCACAATAAATGTTTCCTACTATTAACATCTCTTTAGATTTTTAAACAATTAATCTGCTGACAGCTGTTATTCTATTATGTGCCTCTGTTTACTTTTAAACTCAACCACTAAAGAAGAAGGTACCACCTTCACCTTAATAAAGTGATTTTCGGCCAGGCATGGTGGCTCACACCTGTAATCCCAGCACTTTGGGAGGCCAAGGTAGGCAGATTGCTTGAGCTTAGGAGTTCCAGACCCACCCGGGCAGCATGGTGAAACCCAGTCTCTACAAGAATTGCTTGAACCCAGGAGGCAGAGGTTGCAGTGAGCCGAGATCATGCCACTGCACTCCAGCCTGGATGACAGAGTGAGACTCTGTCTCTCCCTCTTTTCTTTTCTTTTTTTTTTTTTTTGAGACAAAGTCTGGCTCTGTCACCCAGGCTGGAATGCAGTGGTATGATCTCGGCTCGCTGCAACCTCCGCCTCCCAGGTTCAAGTGATTCTCCTTCCTCAGCCTCCCGAGTAGCTGGGATTACAGGCGCCCGCTACCACGCCCAGCTAATTTTTTGTATTTTTAGTAGAGACAGGTTTCACCATGTTGGTCAGGCTGGTCTCGAACTCCTGACCTCAAGTGATCCACCCGCCTCGGCCTCCCAAAGTGTTGGGATTATAGGCATGAGCCGCTGCGCCCAGTCAAGACTCTGTCTCTAAAATAAATAAAGTGATTTTCACTGATTGTCAGTGTGCATGTGGTTTCAATAACAAGTGAATAAAAAACAGTAACCTAAAATTGTCCATTTAAATAATCAATGTGAAATAAGAATATGGCCAACCTGTTTCAAGGTCTCACAGCTAATGCTCCCAGTTATGGACACAACTGATCTAAGAAACATTCTTCATATTGATAATATCAATTTTATTGAAAGGATGCTGACATTCCCCTTTACTTCCCAAAATCACATCAAATATTCAATTCACAGCCTTTGAACCATTTCAAATCCAAACTCTAAATAAGGTAAAATTATTTTGGTGGAGTGTTAAAGTCACTTCTAATGTACCTCATACTCTCAACTTTTCCTACAATTCTCATTTTTCTTTAACATACGGAAGTCCCACTCAACTGGAAATAGACAAAGCTTTCAGGAAGATTTGAAAAGATTAATGTGTTTTAAAGAAGGGTTTGGCATTACTGAGGTGATTTTCTAAACAAAACTCAAGAGTACGCCTCCTTGTACCTCTGTGAGTTCTAATGGATGTGCAGAACCTTAGGAACTCCTCTCCTATAGTTAGAAAACTGGGGAACTTTTTTTTTCTTTTCTTTTTCTTTTTTAAGTGACCTAGTATTAATATATCCTATTTTTTCTCTGTATTTAAGAAGGCCAAATAGAAAACAATGCTGATATGGGAGTAACTGTTCACATTGAGAAATGAGAACAGAATCCCAATCTCATTTATTGTCTATACTTGGACCTGTTTACCATTCTTCATTGGAACATTAAGAATTTTTAGTGTAAAACACCTAAATTCTATACACTATGTTTTAATTCCTGCAGCTATCCGAGAAGCGAAGAAATCTAGCCGAGTGACCAAGTCACTTATATGAGCTATCCCCATGTACCGAGGGTAGGTATCGCAGTTTCCAGCAGCAGAAAACCCCTGTCTGTCCTGGCTGATCAGTATCTTTAATCCTACTTTCTCTGGCTTTGACAGCACTTGGTCCAAACCTAAAGGGCAGAGAGAGTTTCAGAGTTCCAATGACACTTGGTGCTCCAATGACAATGAGATGATGGAAGAACAAAATATTTTTAATAAGCGATCTTTTCCAAAGATGACTGGACATAAGGCACTGTCAAAAAGCAATTCCCAGAGACACCCTCTGGTCCCTCAACAATACTGCAAAGTCAGAAATGGCAAAAACCTACATATTAAGAAATAGGATAAACCACTCATAAACTACCTATTAATTGTTGAAAAGAAGTTGATACTCCCCATCAAAAAATTAACAACCATCAAAAAAGCTTATGTGACAAATGCTGGCTTAGCGGCAAGATGTAGTGACGTGGAGGAGTAACGTGGTACCATGATGGATCCAGGCATATTCAACATTCCTGCGACAGTGACCATGGAAGAGCTGTGCATTTGTCCTGAAGATGTAGGGGGTGGCAGGGTGGAGACAATCTGTCATTAAAGTAGACTTAAGTGGAGTATCATTCAGAAGATACCACCTTCCCCCACCACCAAAGAAAATACAATAAAAGAATCTCTCATACATGTATCTGAGACACTAGATCATTACACTCTGAGATGATTCCCCCACATGCGTGGTCTCGCCCCCATCTTCTGCCAGATGCAGAATCACCTATAGGGATTTTTAAAACTGCCTCCATTTTCAGGTCACGTCTCTGTAACATGCAAAGACATACACAGTTTTTCTGTTCTTAGTAAGAACAGAAAAACCTGTCATTTTGAGATATCGTGACACAGAAAGCTTGGTGCACAAGAAAACATTCCACGTTACCACCACATTTACAGTCAAGAAGATTCCTAGACAGCCCAAAGCCCAGAGCAAAAAGCTGGATAGCGCTGGCGCCTCAAGCCCAAGGAAGGGCACAGCTGGGCCACTACAAAAGGAAGCTGGTCTCTTCGGCAAACAGACCATCTGTGCCAAAGAACATTCCAACTAACAACAGTGCTGTACAAGCTCGGGAGGAATCAGCAATCAATTTGTAAATGTTCAAGATAAAACCAGAAAAATCTTTGAAAGAATAAAACTGCAGGGACTTACATACCTCCATGTCTGGCCTAAACTTATCTTCAAATACAGCCATTGCTGCCAACGAGCCAGAACCTGTAAGAAAAAGGTGCACTTTTAGTGTATTTTATGATATCCCAGCTTATCCATCTCAAGTTTACCTAGGGGCAAGAAAAACAGCAAAACATGCCCAGTGTCTCATTCAAGTACAGTGTAAATATTAATTCTACAGGGCCACATAAACCAGGTAAAAACAGTGCTCTTCAAAAGCCTGGAGTCACACTTACCACTATCTAAGGTAAATCTGCAACTGGTCCTACTTCCACCACTGACAGGTATAATTGTAAATTATTCACAATAAAATGCTGAAGCATGAAAATAAGGTTATGGAGAATTTGGATTTTTTTCAAACAGTGACTGCCACATAATTTCCCGTGTTCTATGCTGTGAGTCTAGTGCTCCATATTGTGCCTTGGCAGGCTGCTGGGTATAGCGCTAAATACCAAGCCAGTTCCAAAGAAAAGATTGTTTTAATGAGCTGGCCCTGGTAGAGTCACCTTGACACGCAGGGAAGAAACTACCGCACCAGCAATGGTAATAGGACTGCGAGCAGCAGTCACCAGGTTATTCCAGCTACAACTGTAAAACACTTTATTATGTGGCATTTATTTGGAGCTATTATTTTTAGTTTGTACTTTGAAGAGTAACAGCTGAATAGACAAAATGACAGACAAAGAAACAAAAATTTATTATCACAATAGCAAATGGCTGAAAGGTTATGCTGCATAGATATTAACAGATAGCAAATTTATCCCTACAAAAGTAGGATGTAAAGGCATTACAAATAAGCGTGGGCTCCCTTTGAATGGATGCAAAAGGCAGCTAAGCACTCCTTGAAAATTTAAATTTGCTTTGTTCAAAAACCAGAGAATCTTTAGAAAATCATCATCTTGTCTTTACAGGTCCTGGCAATATTTCAGGATACTCCACTTTTGGAGAGAGGATAGAGTTGCCCACAATTTTTTACTCCAATTAGAAGATTTTTTTGGCATTTATTACTTTTTAACTTGTTTTGCATAACACTATCTATTTAGCTGGGTCACAGAGAAAACCATATTTTCTATTTAAAATGATTTGTGTACATCGCTTGACCACCTCAATGGTTTAGCAAAGGAAAAAGGCAGCGATTAAACAGTTTCAAATGAGGTGTCCTGCTGATTTTATCAAGTCTGCTGAATGTATAATGAAAAAGGAGAAGCTGACAGCAACGCCGCATTGAGAAAATACAGACTACCTTATCTGAACCATTTAAGGAGGTCCAATTATAGATCAAATTTAAAGGGTAGAAACAGCAGATTTACAGACACAAATCAATGAACATGGTAATCCCGATGAATATGACAGATACTCCTGTTAGGGAATATTGCTGCGGTTGAGGATCATTACCTTCACAGTACCGGATATATCACATCTAAAGCAGTAGGAAGCGTCAAGTGTAGACCAGCATTACAAGCAATGACTATTCATTTAGGCTTTGGGAGCAAAAGGCAACCCCATTTTCCCCCCACTCACAATTTTTTTCTCCTAACAACAACAACAAAAAAAACTAAAATGGTGATCTAAAGGGACATTAAAAGCCCTCTGAAAAGGAGATAGAAATTAAACAGATATAAAACTAGTACACTCAGATAAAACTAGCACATATGCGAGAGCAAATTCAGCAAAACAAACCTCTAAATTTCAAAGTAAACATGTCCTTGAAGATGTGGAAACAGGGTCAAACTCCACCAACGTTCTGTGAGTCACGCGTTTACTCTGAGATTCAGGGGTCAAGGGGGAAAGTAACCTAAGTTGCTGTTTTCAGGCCCAGGTGAGAACCAGTCTCAGACTTACTAGTAAAAGCAATCTGGTTTTGTGTGGAAAGCGAAAGACAGCTGCCATGAACGAACAAGGCAACTGCAAATGAAGAATCTCAGCAAAAAATACTTCTAGATATAGACCAGTCCTGCACGGCATTGGTGAGCAGACTGGCCTCTTCCAACAGAGTCCAAGAATATCTCCATGAAGAGCACAAGGGTAATCAACCAGAGGCCAGAAATAAACATTTAAAAAAGGACAGGGAGAAGGCAGGTATTTAGCTAGGAGCTAACAACTTGTGGAAAACTGTAACGAATTGTTAAAAAAGAAAAACAAGCTTACCTTAAAAGCATTTTTCCTTAAAAATCACTAGCTGTTTTTTTCTCTGGGGCCATTCCTTTCTTTGGCAGTTTCACAGTAATTTTTTTGTTTGTTTTATTCTTTTTCCTAGGCACATATATTTCCTTCTGCTCAGCTTCACTCAATAATTTAAGAAATGAAAAATATTTCCCTCCCCAAATAATTATTTCTTTAAAACCTTTTTCCTGGCTGGGCGTGGTGGCTCACCGCCTGTAATCCCAGCACTTTGGGAGGCCGAGGTGGGCGGATCACGAGGTCAGGAGATTGAGACCATCCTGGCTAGCACAGTGAAACGCTGTCTCTACTAAAAATACAAAAAAATTAGCCAGGCATGGTGGCGAGTGCCTGTAGTCCCAGCTACGCGGGAGGCTGAGGCAGGAGAATGGCATGAACCCGGGAGGCAGAGTTTGCAGTGAGCCCAGATTGCGCCACCGCACTCCAGCCTGAGCGACAGAGCGAGACTCAGTCTCAAACCAACAAACAAACAAAAAACCTTTTTCCTACCTAGAAACAATACTACAGACAAAATTTCTATAAGTGGAAATAACACACTAAACGCACAGACTCTTGGAACAAAAGAGTTTCTCCAATGTGGGGAGGCTCTCTACATTATCAGACAGGCAATTTTGTTGTTTTGTTTTGAAGAGCTGAAAGGTATAAGACAAGTAAACATAGGCCTTGGGGCTTTTACTACTCTGTATTTCTGGCTTCCCCTTTTTATACCTCAAAAAATATACACACACACACACTCTCTCTCTCTCTTACTTGAGAAATTTTCTGAAAAGCAGGAGCTTCCCAACCTGATTCTGCTTCCCATGAAATCAAAGACAAGAGGGCCCCAAAATAAACTTGAAAAGAAAGGGAAATTCAACATTAAAAATAATTTCTAAATCACCTGCAAATTAGCTCCTGCTCCTAGCTTTTCAGGAAAGGAGGACTTTGGCGCCCCCTTTTCAGAAATACACAGAAGTGTTTGGAGATAGAAAACCTGTCAACAGGTTTGTAGGTACTTCTGAATGTGTGTCTGCATTTAGAAAACTGGGGTGAGAATTTCAAATACAACTGCAATTGCCTGAAGTGACAAGAGAACATAATTTCAAGGCAATGCAGTGGGAGACACAAGGAACAAGAAGTTGGCCATTAAAAACAAAACAAAACAAAACAAAAAGATGGTAAACTCAGACCAGTATTCTTTAAAGATAATTCATTTCATTCAAGTTTCCTAGATACTGGTCCAACATCCAAAACTATATAGAGTAAATCACCAGTCAAATGCCATTCCAGTACAGCCACTATGAGACCTGTAAAACATTAATATAGTATATCCTCTTTTCCCTATAAACCACCAATAATGCCCTGAGACATTTTGTTATTTCAGCATCAACTACCTAAGTTGGCACTCTCTTCATAAACAAAACCAAGGCGAAAATCTTTTGAAGGATCATTTGCTCTGATTTTTTATTCCAAAAGTAGAGACATCTTAGATATCAGAACTGTCTGGTTTCCCATTAAAGAACAGATACACAGAAAAGCCAGGGGACAGTGTGGCCAGGACTGGGCCTCTGCTGTACACTCGAGTATGCCAGTGAAGGAAAGGCATGTCAGAGAGGACGTGCCCTCCACAAATGCAGGCTATGCTCCAAGAGCAAGGGTGAGGCCTCAGAGAACTTACTCCAGTCAGGAGGAGAAGGAAGCCAAAGAGAAGAACAAGGGCCTTCTGCTGAGCACCCGTCAGGTGCCATGCGGCCTATTTTAGGTCATTTCATCATCCTCATAGCAACCCACTAACGTGAGAAAGCTCCTTGTCTAGGACTACAGGAAACAAGCACAGGGGCGGGATTCCTGTCTCAGCTGCGACCCTATGTCGCACTCTCATACAGAAAGTCCCATATGCTACAATACAGTTGAGAGAGGACATGCAAGACCTTCCATGACCAGGTTTCTACCTCCTTCGGCTCCCTCCCGTCCCCCATACACACCCCGATACTCCACCAACACCACACTGCCCATGATTTCCTAAATGCCCATGCCAGTTCAAGCCTATCTCACAGAGCACATGGCAGTCCACAGAACTCCCAGTCACCCTTCAAACTCCAGCTAAGAGATCACTTCTTCCTAGAATCCTTCCTTGGTCACCCCCCTCCACAGGGTTTATCACTCTCATCTCTGCAACTTGTCCATCCTTTCATATCTGCAGCCTCCATCCCCAACAGTCTCTGACACATGGCAGCATTAGGAGAGACACTCATTGAATTAAGCTGCACTAAAAGTGAGGCCAACTACCCAAATGAGGGAGCCAAAAAAAACTCTGAGCTGCCCCTGAAGGCGTGAGGATAGCAGTAAATGCCTGGATAAGGTGTAAAGCAATATTTATCGCCTAGTTTACCATACTAGGCTGAATATAAGACAAACTCAAGTGTAGAGCCAGTCCAATTTTCAAAAAGGAAAAAGGGCCTTAAAAACCACAAAACCAAGTCCTATTATATGTCCCAGTGCAGTCCAAACCACTGCGATATCACAGGAGTGAACGGCCTTTCCTGGATTTCTGCATTATATTAATACTACTGACGCTCTCCGTCTCATCAGTAGTTTCCATGAAGCTGCTCCTTAGCAACCTTCACCAAGCCTGCCTTTTCAGCACACCCACGGTTACTGAGTACCCAGTATTGCTTCCAGAACAAAGCTCTTTAAAACAGAAAAACAAGGTGCAATTCAGTGACCAGCACTTAGAGAAGTGAATATAAGTGAGGACACTATGATGGCTACCTAGTCCCCTCAGACTAACCTCCTGCATCCACTGCCCTCCCGCAAGCCCACCTACACATCCTGCTCAACAGCCGCCACCCCAACCCACCAAGAAGCCGGGCTGTGGAGAGACAGGGAGGCAGGGAGGACAAATGTCTCTTTCCCTTTCACCTGCAGGGCACTCCCCCATCCACTGCAGACACTCCACAGCTGCTCCAGTTAGGTCCTCATTCAAAGCTCCTCCTGCAACAGATGCCCTGTGGAGTCCTGGAAAGAGCACCTGGCCTCCTTCCCAGCTCTGTCAAGGCTGGACTCACCCACAGACCCTCTTGTCACCCACATCTGCTGAGCCCCGGGAGAAGGGGTCCCACCCTCTTGTCACCTGCATCTGCTACGCCCCGGGAGAATGGGTCCCAAGCACCAGTTCCACAAGGACCACACCTCCAGCCAGTTTGTTAAAATGAAACATCTTATAATAGCAGGCCCACTGGCTTATAAACAAAATTACTAGCTCCTCTAAGAATGTAAAATAAAAGCCCTAAAACTCCGAAAAATACATGCAACATGCAGAACATTAATAACTAAAAAGAGCTCACAGATAAATACATCAAGACTCCAATGGAGAAGACAGTAGTTTACAAAAGAGAAAAGGCAGAGGCCTATATACATTAAGCAATACTGATCAAGTTCACTAGCAATCAAAGAAATATGAATTCAAGTAAAATAACTACCTTTTGCCTTTTAAATTAGCAAAGATTAAAAAGAATAATAGTGCTGACAAAGGTGTGATCAAATGGGTACTCTGACACACTTGGAGAAGCAGAAATGGATAGAACTCTTCTAATGGGCAATGTAGAAACATCAATTGGAAATCATACAGCTATACATACCCACCAAACCAGCAAATCTCTTAGGGACTTATTCTAAAGAAACACATGGACAAGTACCCAAGTCACGTATCTTAAAAGATCATTGTTTAGATTAAAGGGGAAAAAAAATACCTGGAAGTAAATGTAAAGGTTCAACAATCAGGAGCCAGGGAAAATAAACAATAAAATACTATACACACAGACATTAAACATGACGAAGTAGAAGTACATTTTTTTGGCAATGGGAAGATATCCATGCCTTAGTATTTAGTGGGGGAAAAACATGTTCTAAAGCAAAATTAACAGACACACTTATGCACCATATATTATACAAACCTGGAAGCACATAAATCAAAATATTAAGCTTATTTCTGGGTGGTGCTATTTTTTGTTTACTTGTATTTTTTAATTTTTCTTCAAAGTGCATGCATTAATAGCAATTTTTTAAGGTATAAAAAATTGGAGAAAATCCAACATTGTGAGGGGATGGAAAAAACAAGCAAAAAACCAAGACTTTGCTAGCTGTCACAGTCTTTCCGTATAACAGCAGCAGCAGGCAGCTTATTCCTTAAATTTGTATACAAGGGCCTAAAGGTCAATCCATGCATGAGTCAACAGACCCAAAGAACAGCAGCAATCAATCATCACAAACAAATACACCATGTCTCTCCTGCCCACCGTCCTTAGGAGGGCTTCCTTAGGACTGTCTTAGAGATACAGTCATCTTAATAATGAAGTCCTCTGAGCGTTTCAGCATGGGGCTAGACCCCACTTATCCAGAAGTGTACTCTTGGCAAACACAGCACTGAACAAACTACAACAGATGCACACGGTACTTAAGAACTTTCACAGCACAGTCACATCAGTTTTGTTTGCTCTTCAGGCATGGCAAGTAGTAGTAGTCCCATTTTACAAAAGAAGAATAAAGCTCAGAGATAAGGAACGTGCCCAGATCACACAGCCAGTGATAAGCAAATCTGGGATTCTGAAGCCAGATCTTTCTGAATTTAAAGTGTGTGATGTTCTTTCCATTCCACCACGTTTGCCTCTTAAATAGCAAAGCCAAATGCTTGAAATCAAGATTAGCAAGTAAGCCTGGGAGATGGAGCTATCTTTTCTTAGCTCCCCACCCCAAAAAAGCATGCTTTCAAACTTGCTTTTTCTTTAGATTTCAGCTCAACGATTACCACACACATCTGGATATAGTTAATTTGTGTTGTTTTGCTTGGAAATTCAAATGAGACTGGAATTTAGTTAAATGTTTTAAATGATTAAACATATGCCATTCACTGTTTAGCAATGCCCCTCAAGTATCTGTTATAACAGCATTTATTTTAAAACAGCCTCATTCAAAAAAAAAAAAAAACTAAAATTAGTCTCCATTTTCTAAAACCTCTGAAGGTGTTTCGATCTTAGCTTACCAGGATTAGTAATTCACTTTGAAACTCACTTTTTCTGAGAGAACAATCCAATTCTGGATGAAATCTGAAATTTTACAATCTAGATATTGCTTTTACTTGTTCTGTACATTTAAACGTGTTATTTTTCTATGTCAGAGTTCACTAAAATACTCAACAAACTTAGCAATTCTATAATCTATGTTATTAGATATGCTAAAGAAACAGTAAAAGACTGAAATAATTTCCTAAAATCTGCTGCTTCTAAGTCAAAAGCTAGGAAGGACCTGAAAGGTAGAAATTTGCTTTTTCTAATAAGGTGCTCACTAACTCTCAAACTGGGGAAGGGGAAAACATTCGTTAAGGGTCTTAGGTCCTGGACCCTGAACTCAAGTACTGGGAGTATTTGCCCCTTTTACAGACAAGGAAATTGAGACTCAACTGGTTCCAAATAGTTTGCCCATGGCAAGAATCAATGAGAAGCAGAGCCAAGATTTAAACCTAGGTCCTATTCTGAAGCATGGGTTCTCAAGCTCATGCACCCTTCAGAAGGGCAACTTCCCACTCTTTCTTCAAACAATCCATTCCCAGGTGCCCACGCAGCAGCAGCAGGCTCTGGGAACACCAAAAGGCACAAGAGGTGGCCCAGCCCTGGCGCTCCCTAGCTGGGCACATCACCCCGAGCTCTGCAAAGCTGCCAAAGTTGCTCCAGGAGGCACAAGCAACTGCATCAAGCACAACGTGAATGCTGCGACCGGAAACCGAGCGGCCCAGCAGCCCTACCGAACTAGGTTCCTTCCCCGCACAAGGGGCAGGGGAGAGGAGGCACCTTCCTCAAAGGGTGGCCCGTGTAAAGCAAAATGCTGGGGACACTAAAAGTTCAAGAAAAGCTGGCTGATGAAATTCCTCTCCGACAAGGTCCTGGCCCTCCAGGCAGCTATTTTATACAATCACTCTCAGCAAGTCCCAGGGTTGGCAGCTTTCATGGAAACAGAGGTCTTCAGAATTTCTTTCTCAAAGTCATGAAGTTATGAGAGGCAGCAGGAAATGGATTTCTACTGCTTTTCCCCAAATCAATTTAACCAGATCGTCTCAGGAAAAAAAGCTGCTCCTTCTGCTAAAAAGCGGTCCATTTTATGCAGCCAAGGACCTGTTTGCCACCGTGGCCTGCCAAGGTGTAAGATGTATGCGGCGATAACAGAGTCACGCACAGGACTTTCTAATCCATCAGTGTCAGCTCTCCCTGACAGAGCGCTTACTCACACTTACTTGCTCATTGTTAGTCAACTGGCCACTCATCCTGGGTAAAATTTGGTGCTTTCCACAGACCCACAAACTGGGATCATTTTTCACTCCATTCCTGCCTCCAAGGCCTCATCTCCTGGTACTGGTGCTTGCTCTGGAGGCCAACAATGCCAATGTGTGCAGAGCTGATTGATGAATATAAAACAAGGCGGGCGCCAGGGGACCATATCCAGCCACTAGAGAGCAGTGGAGCACCTCTCACTGCTCGGTAAAACAGACGCAGGCTTTAAATGGTTTAATTGTATGCATGCATTTCATTATAAGTCCTGGCCAAAAGCTTCCTGGCGAGGCAAGCCAAGCAATCAGACAATCTTGCATCGCTTGCTGAAATCCAGATTTGTCCTTTGTCAGCATAAACAGTTTAATTTGACGTTTTCACTCCTGAGTAAGCACTGAGTATTACATTTAAACCCCTCATGAGGGAGAAGAATGCTTCCTTTTCATCAGCAAATGTACCTCAATGTCAAAGTCTACCTTTTATTCCCAATGAATTTAAAAAAGTATTCCATTTAATTTGCTAAAAATATTTGTAAGCATCCAACAATTTCAGTCAAAAACTAATTCCTCAAAAAACGGAGTTCCTTTTCTAAATGTAATATAGTCAAAGAGGAGTTAAATTTTACCCTAATAATTTAAACCACCACTTGAAGGGAACAGGGATTTTTCTTATAATTGCAACTGCAACATCTCATTGACCTGACAGGTTATAAACACTTATTCTTCAGAAAAGACTAACAATCAGGGCATCAGGGCCTAAAATGTGAAAGGTTTTATTTCATTAATGCATTTTAATGAAATGTCACAAGATATGGAGAAAGAACATTTTTTCCTTAAAACATAGGTGTCACCTACCCCTGTTTACAGGACAAAATGGAGGACGAAAATGACTCTAAAATGCACCTATCTTAATCAGTCCCCTGCACCATGAGGCCACACAGGGAAACCGAAGCTGAGTGCAAGGCATACACCCTGCCCTGCTGCCGCAGGAATGCAGGGCAGTGGCAGCTGGCAAGTCTCTTAAAGGTCCCCTTTACTCAGGTCCATATTTCAAAATAACTTCCCAAACTTCAGGGCATTCCACTTTAATTGATGGACTAGACGGTATTATTTTCATTGTATGGACGGAAGCAGCTAAAATTCACAGAAAGGAAGGAGGCTACCCAAAGTCATGCAGCCAGGAATGGCAGCATGGGTACATGAACCCAGATCCGGTTAACAGCAAATCCCTCATTCTGTGAACTACACAGTGAGAAGCCTTCTGATGCCTAAGATGACTTTCCACGTAGTCTGACCAATGAGGAAGTAAAAGCATCAAGCACTAGGTCATAAGCATATAAAGGCACTTTCCTTTAGCAGGCGCGACTCTGGTCCAATTCTGAAACAAGAGCAGATAAAGATGAGCTAGTTAACCTCACTCTCTCTCAGTGGGGTTTAAAGCAAAGAACTTTAAACTGAGCATTTCCTTTAACTGTTCTGAAAAGTGCTCTGGCAAGGGCTGTTACTTGGCTGTAGGCTAAGGACAATTCAAATCAGGAGACTTTGTGGTAAAATGTCAGAGCAGGGAAAAAAGGAAGAAGAGCACCCATACATTAATTCAATACCTCACCATTTCGTCTATAAAAGGTGTTTAATTTTTTTTACACAGAATCAAGAACAAAATCCAATCTAATTAGAATAAATTAAGAACTGGCAAGGGCTGACTATATTACATTTCCTGTAACAATATGAATTTTAGAAGTAAATATTTTCTCATTTCCTGATATCACTGCACCATCTATTGGCTTAGTACCACCTTTGCAGCAACCAAAAAACAAGATGCATTCATTCAACTTTCACGGGCTTTTGGTTCCCAGTTGTTTTATTCCTGACACTCCACTGCAACATAATTTTAAGATATAAAATCCATTCAATGCACATTTTAAATCTTCTAAAATGCATCTTACATTAATCAAAGCAGGAAAAAGTGCCAGAGAAATCCTGACACAGAGAGCTACACACAGAAAAATGTATTGACACTAAGACTATCAAAATACTATGCACCAAACATCTACTACATGCTACATACAAAAGACTTTTATGTTTGGTATCTCACTTCATGCTCACACATGAAGTAAGTATTACAGAAGAAATCAATGTTCACAGTCAAACAGCTAAATGAATGTTGGACTTAAGATCTGAACCCAGGCTAAGCATAGTGGCTCATGCCTATAATCCCCGCACTCTGGGAGGCCAACGCAGGAGGATCACTTAAGACCAGAAGTTCCAGACCAGCCTGAAAAACACAGTGAGACCCCGTCTCTACCAAAAAAAGAAAGAAATTTAAAAAAAAAATCAGTGGTGGTGCGCCCATAGTCCCAACTACTTGGGAGGCAGAGGTAGGAGGATCACTTGAGCTCAGGAGTTTGAGGGTACAGTGAGCTATAATCACACCACTGCATTTCAGCCTGGCGACAGAGCAAGACCCTGCCCCTAAAAAATAAAAACAAATAAGTTAATTAATATTTTTTAAAATATCAGAACTCTATTTGACTTCAAAAACCCGTTTTCATGCAGCCACACTGCCTCAAAAAATGGCCAAAAGTAACATATTCACATAAAAAGCACACAGTGATGTACAGAGTGTGCACACATAAAACGCGACACTTCAGCACCCCAATAACCCTGTGACCTTCCCAAGTCAAAAAAAGTAGCTTCATTTTAGAAACAGGGGTTATGAAGTTCCAGAGGTTAGGTGACTAGGCTCTGGTCAAGCAGAGCTGGGACCAAAGCGAGGGCTTCCACCTCTTTTTCTAGAATCCTAAGTGATACTTTGTTCAGGGGTTTACAGAAAAGCCCGCTCCAGGCAGTCACTGGCTATGTGGACAAAGCTCCTGCTGGAATAGGGTCTCCTACACCAGCACAGCTCCTCCCTTGCCCAGCCCCTGGCCCACAGAGAGCAGGGACACAGGGGAAATCCAGTTCCAATGGAGACACATGCTTCTAAAGCCTCTTATACACAGTCAACCACATGGCTGACCCCAGAGCAGGCAGAAGAATTTCCAGCAACACACGGCTATGAAGTCCATATATACATGCCCTCTGAGGTTTTTATGAAGTAAACATGATGCTAAATTCGCACCCAATTTAACAGTTGAAAATGAATACAGAAGAAACATTTGCCTCTTAAAGTGCACTAATTTGATCCAGTGCAGGATAACTTTCAAAATCAAGTCATGTGGAGATATCAAAATATCTATACAAAGGTTGTACTTGAGTATAAAAATACAGAAAAGGTTGTACTTTAGCATAAAAATATAGAAAAGGTTGTACTTTAGTGTAAAAATACAGAAAAGGCTGTACTTTAGCGTAATGATGGCAAATCTGAACTCCCTATCCATGTTCCTAAGTTCTCACTTAATTGTTAATTTTAAGATTCTTCTGCCCACAAGGTGAGACATCCAGCATGCTTACTACTCTGTCCCACATCTTCCTCACTGCTTGGGGGCCCTGTAAACTGGGACTTAGTAGGTGCATTCCAGTAATTAGGAAACTGTATAACCAGTTTATCTGGAGAGAGAATTTTACCTGGATGGCCCTGGCAGTGACCCCAAGTCCTCCCTAATGGTGCATACCAATGTTTATTCCTTAAGTTAGTATTCCTAAATTGTCCAAGGACCTCATTTTCAGGAATGTCATGCTTGAAATTTTATTCATGTTAATTCTCTATGTGGATAAGAAGGCAAAAACAAAAATTTTATATACCTTGCCAATGCTGCTACAAGGAACACTGCCAAGCTAATAGCAAAAGATGGTCCCCAAGCTTCTTCTGACACTACTTCAGCTTGCCTAATAAAGAAAAGCTGGCAAGTTCAAAGAATAAGCTAATTAATCTGAGAATTAAAAGAACCCACATTATGTCTATAAGAACATAACTAAAATGCTTTCCCTTTCTTAATAAAGTCAAAAAATCTTGCCTAGCTTTTAACAATCAAATGAATCGATCACCAGTAGCCTCTTACAAATTACTCTCTTAAAAAAGAAGTAAATGAAACCAAAGGGATCCTTTTTCTTTTCGGAGAATAAGCCACATGCCATGTACCAACAGGAAAAAGTCAGAGACTGAGGTTCCCATTCCCACTCACATACTTCCTTACTTGTGGTACAAGTAACCTCTCTGAGCCTCAGTTTTCTCATCTTCAAGACAGGGATGATGGCACCCACCTCACAGTGGTGCAAAGATTGTATCAGTGAAGCATCCCACAACAGGTGTAGGTGCTATAGCCGGATGAACGCTGCTCTCATTATGGTCAATGTGATATTCACAAAGAAGGTTTTAGGGCAGAAGCTGTCTAGGGGCCACACCACCAGGAGTCGGTTATATTAGTCTCCCAAGTAAACTCTCAGGAAGGCCAGTCCTCAGAGACAAGGCTCCTGGACCCAACGCTCAATGCAGATCAAGCTGTGCCGCAAGTTAAAGTTGCGCAAGACAAGACAGGTGTCTTCTATTCAATGTAAATTAAGAGCAGCCTTCAGGCGCCTGGCTAGTAGCCAATACAGGCCCATGGGTAGACAAAATTTAGACACCCTTGTCTTCCGGTTAATTTATAGCTTCCAGCTCTTACTGTCAAATCACTCAGAAAAAAAGAAAAAAAAAGATTAATTACAAAGTTTTGCTTTTATTCTTCATAATAAAAAACTCACAATCTAACTAAAACATGAGAATTCAGATGAAATATTCATTTTCTCACTTAAGCTGCAATTACAGAAAGCCTTGATTCCACAGTGAATGCTAATGTTCCATGGAGGCATTTCATTTAGGAGGACCTTCTATTTTATCTGGAGTGTGAGGTTTGGTTTGTACCTCACTCAAAATAATAAGCATGAATTAAAACAAAATCCAGCCAGGCACAGTGGCTCATGCCTGTAATCCCAGCACTTTGGGAGGCTGAGGCGGGTGGATCACTTGAGGTCAGGAGTTCAAGACCAGCCTGGCCAACACGGTGAAACCCTGTCTCTACTAAAAATACAAAAATTAGCAGGGTGTGGCTAATTATAGGCACACGCCTGTAATCCAAGCTACTCGGGAGGCGGAGGCAGGATCACTTGAACCCAGGAGGTGGAGGTTGCAGTGAGCCGAAATCGAGCCACTGAACTCCAGCCTGGGCAACAGAGCAAGACTCCATCTCAAAAAAAAAAAAAAAAAAAAAAAAAACACCACCAAATTTTGGCAATTCTGAGTTCTCTCTCAATACCCAACTCCTCACTCCCTCAAAAGGAAAGGAAAGGGTAAAGGCGGCAGGGAGGGGAGGGGTGAAAGAAAGGAAGGGAAGGGAAAGAAAAAAGAAGAGACAAAACAACAACAAAAATCAAACTCAGGAAGAAAGCCAGCCCTGCACAGCTACGACCACGGAACAGCGGCTGAAATACGACCACGGAACAGCGGCTGAAAGAAGCTGAGAGAGTCACAGACACAAAGCCCAGGCCAGTACAAAACCGTGATCTTACATTCTCTGTCAAGAGCTCCTCTTCACAATGGACTTGGATTGGAAAGAAACAAAAAGGAAAAATCACGTTGTTTTTGGGTAGTAAAATTGTGGAGATATATATGCATATATATAGTTTAATTTCCTTTGCTGCAATAAGGCTGTTTCAGTAAATACTGTTTTCAACATGCAGGACAGAGAACCTATGCAGAGAACAGTCAAAAATACAAAAACAAATAAGTGCCCTTCGGGAATCTGTATAAATATTTTTAGTATTCAGAAGCAAGGCTTAATAGCTAAGTGAAATCACATCTGTAGGATGATAAAATCACAGCAGCTGTGTTGTACTGGGGCTTGCCACAGATGGAAGACAAGGGTTCAAATCCCAGCTTTGTCACTTATGGGGCTGAGTGACACTAGGTAAGTTGCTAAATCTCTCTAACCTTCAGGTTTCTCGTCAGTAAAATAGCAATAATAGCATCCCTTACACTGAATTTTAACTGAAAATAATGTGCCAGCACCCAGCAGACTCTGGCACAGAGACATTCCCATAAATATGCTTTAAATTCAAAATAATACTAAGCTTTAACCAAAAAAAAAAAGTAAAAGGACCTGTCACATTTACAACACTTATAGCTAAACTGGGACCACACGAATGGAACACAATCTAAACCAACTGCATTCCAGGGGTACTGCAAACTGCTAGTTCACAAACAATGAACAGCGGCTAAGGTTTCTAACACTAAGTTTCAGACATTCTTTAGCACAAACAAGTTGGAGAATCAGAAAATTAATTCACCATCAAATATTCATTGAGATGCACAGTGCTCCGTGAGAACCCTGAGAGTGAGGCACAGAAGCTGCTCTCAGAGGTCTAGAATTGTGCAGGGGCAGGAGGGACAATGCCTAGGGGAAGCAAAGTGGGGCCAAGGGGGGAGTCCTGGGATCCTGCTTCACTCCTGGGAGGGACTTGCTAACTCCGCCAGGGGCAGCCAGGAGGGAATGGCTTCTGGGCCACACTCAGGATGAGGAGGAGGAACACTCCAGGCAGAAAACGTGTTTCTGAAAGGAGGCAGCAACGGGTGTTAGGCTCTCTTCAGAGGAGGGCGAGGGGACTGCTGCCACAGAAGCCCAGGGCACAAGGGAAGGAAGAACAGGAAATGAGATGAGAAAAAGGGCCTAGAGCCCAACTGAAAAGGGAGATGGCCCCAAATGAAGGCGTGACTGCAACACTGCAGCCAAGAGCCAGCAAGGAGCTAGCGCTGAGGAACGTCAGGAGAGAATGGTGACAGAAACCCAGGATGTGGCCCAGGGGTTAGCTGCTGTCTGAGAGGTCTCTGTAATGACAGTGGCCATCCCTACCGCCACCACCACTGGATTCATCCTCACCCTCAACATTTCTGGCCAGGATGCAAGCTCCCTCCCTGCCCCAGGCCTCTCAGGCCAGTGCTCCCCACAGCTGTCAGCTGCTTCTTCTAACAAGCGAACCTAATCCTTTCCTTCCCTGGCTTGAAAGAGCAGGAGACCTCCAGGACAAAATCAAAACAGCTCTGCCTGCAGCGTCTGGACCCCCGAGGCCTGCTTTCCAGCCTTGCCTCTGCTCCAAACTCCCAACATCCATCCCTCTTCCACCCTCCCCATCTTTGCTTCTGCTGCACCCCCTGCATGGGTCCCTTGCCCCACCCCCACTCACTGCTCCTGCCGCACCCATGCAGCAAACTCTGGCCTTTCAGTGCTTAACCAAACGGAGCCCTTGTGCACCACAGGCCTGAGGTCTATCCCTCGGGGGTAAGGGGTGCACAGCAAATTCCTACTCATCCCTCAGGCATTTAAGTGTTCTTTCTTCCCACTTTCACCCATCAGACTGGCAAAAATACTCAGCATCCGTGAGGTGGTGGGAGACAAGCGTCCTTGTATTCTCTAGTGGGAGTATAAACTCGTGCCAGCTTTTTGGACAGCAATTTGGCAATAGCTCTCAAAAGGTAAAATGCACTGTCCCTTTTCTGGGCTGCCCAGCAGCTGTATTTCCTGCCTCTGTCCAGAGAATTCCACTGCCATCTGAGCTGAGGCTGAGCTTCACCAATCAGAAGCACCCACCTTCCCCATGAGGAACTCTCTGGTGGTGGAAGGGATGGCAGGAAGGCTCAGTTCTGCGACAGCCAGGGTCCGGCACCAGCTGTGCCTGCAGCATAGACTGAGACACTGTTCTTGGCCCCAAACCCAGTTCTTGCCCTCCCAACTACGTTGTGAGCCACCTGCTATACTTTTCTCAAAAATCCCTCTTTTCCTTAAATCATCCAGTTACTCAACTGCTTGCAACAGAGAATTCTGGCCGAAACGTGTACACCTTAATCCAGAAATTCCACTGCTAAGAATTTATCTAAATGAAGTACGTATTTATACAAGTAGACCAAGACACATTTGTTACCAAAATATGAAAAACAAGATATTCATCAGAAGAAGAATGGGTCAGCAAGCATGGTGTAGCCACATAATGCAATTCTGTACAGCCTGCTGTTATTACAGAAATTCTATAGGCCCACGTAAGCTGATACAAACACTTCTTCAAAACAAGTTAATAGTAAGGGAAGAATATTATGTATAGCATGAGCTCATTTGTGTTTTTTAAAGGGGTAACTTGATGACAGAGAAGGAGATACGTGAAAGTGTATGGTAACACATTTTCTGGAAAAAAATATAAACAATTCTTAACAGTGGTTACTCTGGAGGGATGTGAAGGAGACTTTTCTTATAGTTCTTTGTCCCACTTGAATGTTCTGTCATGTTAATAAATTATGTTCATTAGAAAATGCTTGAATGTCACTTGCTCAGAAAGGACTTCCCAAGCACCCACCAGCCACACACTCCTTCCTATTATCCTCTCTAATGACTGTTCTTTTCCTCTGGGGCACTTATCACAATGCATTCTTCTAGGTTCATGTGAATTTACCTGTCTAATACCTGTTTCCCTCACAAGACTACAGGCTCTGAGGCAGGCGCTGTGTTGACCACTAATCTTCCCAGCTCCTAGCAAAGTGCTCCGCACTAGTGATGCTAAATACACATCGGACAATGAATGAAGAGATCCAATCCTACTTCTAAGACTCGGCTCAAGTGAAGTTCTTCCTGAATTACCCCAGCTTGGAAGTGATCCTTTCTCCCTTGGGTCCCCCCCCCGCCCTCATCAGTGTGTACATCTGTCTCCCCCATTAGACTGAGTATCTGAGGACAAACACCCTGATATTCACTTCTATCTGTGCTGCCTGCTATAGTGCCTTTACACAGAAGGCACTCACTAAAGAGCTGATGAGGCCGGGTGCAGTGGCTCACACCTGTAATCCTAGCACTTTGGGAGGCAGAGGCCAGCAGATCATGAGGTCAGGAGTTCCATATCAGCCTGGCCAACACAGTGAAATCCCCTCTACTAAAAATACAAAAATTAGCTGGGCATGGTGGTGCGTGCCTATAGTCCCAGCTACACGGGAGGCTGAGGCAAGAGAATCACTTGAACCCGGGAGGCAGAGGTTGCAGCGAGCAGAGATTACGCCACTGCACACCAGACCAGGGTGACAGTGCAAGACTTAGTCTCAAAAAAAAAAAAAAAAGAGCTGATAAATGAGTGGAGGAACAAACAAGACCTCAAAGTAACAATTTACTTGGGTATTAAAATCAGATGTTACTGATGTCTCATTCTCCTTAATCTGGCATTTTAGGGCAGCAAAACTAGTCTGTGTGGAGTCAGTGGTTTCTAAATAGAATTCTCCTATAAACTCAAGAGCTGTGAACCCATCACCCGGAACTCAAGTGAGACTTGGACAAACAGGAGGTCACTCTTGGCCAGGAAAAAGCACAAAGTGGGGCGGCAGAAGTGAAATGGGCAGACACAAAGCTGTTTACCTACTCACTTTCAACAACTTTTCCTAACTCAGCTTTATGCTCATGACACAAATTACCACAGTTCACAGGCAAGAGAAACCAATTTTCCCATTTTACAAATGAAGCTGCTTTGTATCAATGTCAAACTTCTTAAATTTGATGACTTTATCAAGGTGACAGAAGAGAACATCTTGAAGGATTCAGAGGTGAAAGGTTGTGGTGCCTGCTATTTACCCTCAAATGGTTCCCCACACACACGAAACAATGATAGTAATAACAATGTGTGTGTGAGAGGCAGAACAAATGTGTCAAAATGCTAACAACTGACACATCTGAGTAAAGGACAGATCAGTGTTTGTTGAACATTACTGTTACTTTTCTGTAAGTCTGAAATTTAAGTAAAAAAAAGAAAAAATAAAACTACCTAATAGAAAAGGTTATTCCACCTTTACCACCATTTAAAGGTATCAGATGGGGAGAAATAAAAGCAATACTTTGATGGAGATACCTAATACCTTTGAATAAAGCAATTCAGAACAATTCTAAAATTACCATAAGTATCTTCATTTTAGGATAACTGCAAAGATTCATCCGTATGGTATCTGGGGGTAAATCATTCTCCCCAACAAACAGTGAACATCTGTTATATAAAAACCTCGTAACAGGCTAGGTAACAACACAATGGCATAGCAAAGTCTCAAACTGGCAATTTCCAAACTACTCAAGGCAGCAGTTTTCCTAGATGTGGAGCCAAGACACCAAGACAGAAAATATTAAGAGGTAAATGACAGCTGGAAAAACACCAGCTACACGATACACACAACCTGTTCAAATTTCTGGACCTATGCAATTTGACCCAGAAGCAATAACGTAAATGTTAGAACTTGAAAATCCCAATTCTTCTAAATATAATTTTATCACTATTTTTTGCAGTCATTAAAAAAAAAAAAAATTATCAGCCACCTGTAATCCCAGCACTTTGGGAGGCTGCAGCAGGCAGATCACCTGAGCCCAGGAGTTCGAGACCAACCTGGGCAGCATGGCAAAATCCCTTCTCTACAAAAAATACAAAAATTAGATGGGTGTGGCAGAATACGGCTGTAGTCACAGCTACTCAGGAGGCTGAGGTGGGTGGATCACCTGAGCCCGTGGAAGTGGAGGTGGCAGTGAGCTGTGATTGCACCACTGTACTCCAGCCTGTGCAGCAGAGTGAGAACCTGCCAAAAAAATCTCCTAATCTAGCAGCTAGAGCTAAAACATAAATGCAAAAAGTTGGTTAGCAAATGAGGAAGAGAGGGGGGCAAAAAAATAACTACTATTTATAGGCCAGGCATTGGAGCACATGCTTTATATACGTTATTTCCAACCATTACAACTTGGTGTGGTAGGTATTACCGATACCACTTCACAGGTAAGGAAATTGAGGTTCAGACAGAAATCAAATACCCCAATCCCTCAGAGATTAAGTAGTAAAGAAGGACCACAATCACTCCTCTAGGTCAAAATGTACCCGCCAAGTTTCAATGTGAGGCTTCTACTCTAGAATTCTACTCAAATCTCACCTTCTCCATAAGACCTGTCCTTTTTTTTTTTTTTTTTTTTAAAACAGACAGGGTCTCGCTCTGTTGCCCAGGATGTAGTACAACGGCTTGATCACAGCTCACTGCAACCTCAAACTCCTGGGCTCATACAATCCTTCTGCCTCAGGCTCCCGAGCAACTGGAACTACAGGCACACACCACCACACTCAGCTTATATATATATATGGCACAGACCGGGTCTTGCTATGTTGCCTAGGCTGGTCTTACCCCTGGCCTCAAGCAACCCTCCCACCTCAGGCTCCTAAAGCACTGGATTACAGGCATGAGCCACCGTGCCTGGCCCTGATCTTTCTATTTAACACTGCCATCTGCCTCCACCCCAGCCCCTGCCCACAACTCCCAAGTCCCCTTATCATGTGTGAATTTAATTTTTTGTTTTACGATCATTGCAAATTCATATGCAGATGTAAAAAATAGAGCATTTCCATATGAACTTGACTCAGTTTCTCTCAAAGATAATATCTTGTGTAACTATAGTACAATACCATCTGTATTACTTTTTTTCTTAGTATCACTTTCTAATACAGGCTGAGTAGCCCTTATCCAAAATGCCAGGGACCAGAAGTGTTTCAGATTTCAGGTTTTGGAATATCTACATTATACTCACCCAATTCAGCATCCCTAATCCAAAAATCCAGAATCAAAAATGCTCCAATGAGGCTGGGCAGAGTGGCTCATACCTATAATCCATCCAAGCATTTTGGGAGGCCAAGGTGGGCAGATTACTTGAGGTCAGGAGTTTGACACCAGCCTGGCCAACATGGTGAAACCCCATCTCTACTAAAACTACAAAAAATTAGCCGGGCATGGTGGCGCGCGCCTATCATTCCAGCTACTTGGGAGGCTGAGGCAGAAGAATCACTTGAACCCGGGAAGCAGAGGTTGCAGTGAGCCAAGATCATGCCACTGCACTCCAGCCTGGGCTACAGAGCAAAACTCCATCTCAAAAAAGAAAAAATAATAAAAATAAAAATGTTACAATGAGTATCATGTTAGCACTCAAAAACTTTAGGATTTTGGAGCTTTTCAGATTTCAGACTATAAAAAATATATTGTATAAAAAATATATTGTATAAAAAATGTTATACAACCTGTGTATTACATTTATATGTAAGTATATTTATAATACCTGTGTATTAATTTATAATACCTGTGTATTATAAATATACTTCTCACAGTTGTTTATTGTCTATTTACCCTCACTAAAATACAAAATCCTTGAGAGCAGGAATCACTATCAGAATTGTGTTGACTGCTGTATAGCAAGCACCTAGAACACGGCCTAATCTGTAGCAGGAACTCAGTATACATTTGCTGAATGAATCAAAGCATTGTATTGCACCTCCTCTTCTAAGAGAAAACAGACCAGCTCTTCAAGATACCATCTTGGTAAGTAAGAGTACTCTGAAACATCAGGAAAACGTTACACTCACCCATGGTGACATAAGGCAACTTATCAGTTGATCCGTGAGGATAGATGCTGTAGAGGTGAGGTCCAGTAACATCTACTCCCCCTAAAACTAGGGCTGCACCAATGTAACCTTGATACCTGGTGATCAGAGTATGCATAAGAAAAAAAACATGAGTCCACAAAGCATCACTGTAACTTAGCCAAAAGTTGCATGAGAAGTCAGATAACAAAAAGTTTTCCTTAAGACTGTTTCATTAAGGGGTTATTGTTTTGATGGGAACAAAAAAGGGAAGGGAACATTAGATGAACATCTACTATCAACCAGTATAAACTATAAATTATGTGAGGCACTCTACACACCTCATTTCAGCTCAGCCTCACAGACCCCATTATTATTATTTTTTTGAGACAGGGTCTCATTGTGTCACCCAGGCTGGAGTACAGTGGTATTATCATGGCTCACTGCAGCCTCAACCTCCCCAGGCTCAAGCGATCCTCCCACCTCAGCCTCCTGAGTAGCTGGGACTACAGGTGTGCACCACCACACCTGGCTAATTTTTGTATTTTTTTGGAGAGATGGGGTCTCGCCAAATTGCCCAGGTTGGTCTCAAACTCCTGGACTCAAGCAATCCTCCCACCTTGGCCTCCCAAAGTGCTGGGATTACAGGTGTGAGCCACCACACCTAGCCCACAGTCCCCTTTAAAAGACAACATTATCATTCCTATTTTAGAAAAGAGAAAACCAACACAGAGACATTAAGAACTTGCCCGGTCTCAGAACCAAATTGGACTGACTCCAAAGATTATCAGCACTTTTCCCATCACACCTCTCTGTGATCAGCACATAAGCTACCTCCACAGTTAACAATGACGAGGTGCTAAGCTCAGCTGTTCCACTGTTCAAATTATCAACCTGGCCACAAAGGCCAGGCATGGTGGCTCACACCTATAATCCCAGCACTTTAGGAGGCCGAGGTGGGCGAATCACTTGAGTCCAGGAGTTCAAGACCAGCCTGGGCAATATGGCGAGACCCTGTCTACAAAAAAATACAAAAAATTAGCAAGGCGTGGTGGCATGTACCTGTAGTCCCAGATACTTGGGAGGCTAAGGTGAGAGGATCCCTTGAGCCCGGGAGGCAGAGGTTGCAGTGAGCCATGTACACGCCACTGCACTCCAGCCAGGACAGAGCAAGAGTTGTCTCAAAAAAAAAAAAAAAGTATCAACCTTACCACAGCCCAAACAGAAAAATGGCTCATGTCAAAACACCTCTGCCTTTGAATTAACCCGTATTTTAATTACATATATGAACTCGTATCAAAAAAAAAGTATTTCATCATTCAGGAAAGTGAATATTAAAATAACTCCACGATAGCCTAAGAAACCACTGCTACTACACACAGGATAAACTTACACTTCCTCAGGAACATCACAGGAATACATTTTCCACCTACCCCATCTCCACTTAATTGTGCACATATTTGTTCCTTTGGACCCTTTTTTTCCATTTCTATGGATTCCTTTCCCTGTATTTGGTACAGCTTTTTACCATTAGGAGGCTAATGTTACTCCTAACGTGGGAGGCTGAGGCATGAGAATCGCTTGAACCTGGGTGGCCGAGGTTGCAGTGAGCCGAGGTCGCATCACTGCACTCCAGCCTGGGCGACAGAGTGAGACTTAGTCCCAAAAAATAAAAAAAAGGGTGCAGCACCAGCATGGCACATGTATACATATGTAACTAACCTGCACATTGTGCACATGTACCCTAAAACTTAAAGTATAATAATAAAATAAAAAATAAAAATAAATTAATTAATTAATTTAAAAAATCAAAAGAATTAGATCTATATTCGTCAACATAAATTGCTCTCAATTTATCTAGCTGTGCTAGATAAACATGCTGGATTTAAAGTTCTCCACTGTGAGCCTTTAGCTCTTTGGGAAGGAAAACAAAACTGACACATACTGAATTTGCCAAACGATGTAATTATTAAAATACAAACAAATTAACATGAGAACCAAAGTCATAACTTTAGACTGTCTGAGACATAGCCACACATCCAGAAGTGCTCTAAGTAAACAGAACAGTGGTCCAATACTTGCCCTGTTCCTTGATTACCAAATTGTTATTTCAAAAAGAACCTTCCATTTATAAGTAAAAACTTCAAGAACTTCCTAGGAAAAGATTTTAGAAGTAGCCTAAAAAGAGAATAGAGCCCCAGACAAGGGAAGAAACTGGTCCAAGGCCACACGTGTGAGCTAGCAGCAGGGTCAGACTAGGGCCAAGGGCTCCAGGAAGAGAAGCCATAATCACCAGTCCCACCACCCTCAACTAGTCCAGTGCCTATTCCACTATGCCAACTGTCTACTGAATAGGGTGTTTAAATAAAGTTAATAATAATCAGCTACTTGCCTTCTGAGCTAAAATATAAACTGTTAGATGCCTTTAAAATAATCAAGATGTTTTGGCAAATTATTGAAGTCATTAAAATTTTAAGAATTTATTGATCCACAAATTCTATTACCAGGACTCTATTCTAAGGATATAAACAGACAAATATACAGAAATGAATGCACAAGGATGTTTACAACAGCATTGTTTATGATGATTAAAAAAGTGGAAACAGCCAGAAGGAGAAATGGCTAAACTGATCCAACTGTACAACAGAACATCACACAATCATTAAAAATCATGCTAAGCCAAGTGTGGTGGCTCACGCCTGTAATCCCAAAACCTAGGGAGGTCATGGCAGGAGGATTACTTGAGGCCAGGAGTTTGAGACCAGCCTAAGCAACATAGTGAGACATCGTCTACAAAAAGTTTAAAAAAACAAACACAACAAAAAATTAGACAAACATGGTGGCGTGGGCCTTTAGTCCCAGCTACTCAGGAGGCTGAGGCGAGCAGATGACTTGAGCCTAGAATTTTAAGGCTCAAGTCATCCACCATGCACTGCCTTTAAGTGAGCCATGATCATGCCACTGCACTCCAGCCTGGGCAACAGAAAGAGACCCTATCTAAACTCAAATAAAATTTAACAACCATGCTGCATTTTCTCCTGCCCTACTGATGGTAGTACAACGTTTATCAAGGGAGAGCTTTGACAACATCTCTCAAAATGTTAAATGTGCAAAACTAAATAAATGTGCATTTATTCTAGAATACAGGCTAAGGAATTAAATCACATGCGTACCCAAGGGTTCTATGTTCCAAAGGTTCATAGAATACCTAATAATACCTTAAATACCTTAAAATGGGCAATATCATTAATGTTCAAAAATTAGTTAAGTTGTAACATAGCCACAAAACGGATACTATGACACCACCAAAAATTATGATACTGATTAATGGTTCTTAAGCTTTTACGGGTCACAGAGCCCTCTTAAAAATCGATTAAAATTGTGGAAATTTTCCCCCATAAGAGTACACACATTTTTTCTGATTTCAGGAGAGTTACAAGTATTCAGAACTTCTCTATGGGCTCAAGAGAAAAACTCATCTACTGACAGGAACAATATTTGTAACATACTATTATGTAAACAAGGGAAATTATAAAACAACACATACAAGGATATATATCTAGAACAAAAGGTATGAAAAAACAGATCTTCAAAAATTTACAGTGTATGTGTCTAAGTGGCAGAACTTCAGGTGGCATTTACTTCCTTCTATCCAGGTTTCTAGTGTCTACGTTTTTTACAATTATCATATATTATTTTTATAATTTTAAAAACAGTTATTTTCATTTTGAAATGCCCTAGTATACAACCCATTCAAGATGCACTGTTAGGTGAAAAGACTAGGCTATACTATAGTCAGTACAAGTATAATCCCATTTTTTAAATATTACTGAACTTATTTTCAAAACCTTGAAGGGTGTGTAACAATCTCTTAGCACTAACTGCTTGTGGGTGGCAGGAATCCAGGTAGTTTTTTACATTCTTTTTGTTCGTATCTTCCAGCTTTGTTTTGTTTTTACCATGAACATGTACTAGCAATATACAAAGAAGAGAGGAAGGGAAGAACTTAAAAGACAGAAGACTGGAATAACACACACCAAACCAAGACTGATGCTCCCTGAATGGCAAAATTTTCATTTTGTTCTTTGGCCTTTTCAGTATTTTCTAAATTTCCTACAATAAATGTACATTATGTTTATAAGAAAAAAAAGTTACAATGTAAGAGCCTCTACGTATTCAAGTAATAGTTTCCAGAACACAGAACAGCATTTCACTAACATTTTTATGAAACTCAACAAGGAGGCTCCATGCTCACAGAACAAGCATTACTTACATCAACTACATCTAGCCATGATAGGTGTGAGATAAAGGCAGTGCTTAAGTAAGGGAAAAGACATCACTTCTGTTTATCAAACCTTATTTTCTCACTGACTCACATACAAGGAATGGGCTGTTCAGGAAAAAAAGTACAGCAGTACCAAGAACACCTTGTACTCTTTTTCAGACTGAATTTTACAGGGCTCTAACTACGCAGTATGCTCTGTAGTATGCAAGGTCAGAGCCTAGCTTCTTTATTCCTGTCCTCCTCAAAAGTCAGACAGACAGAAACTATTATCCTCATTTTATTGAGAAAGAATCACCCAAATTTACACGACAGTCAGCGCTGTAGGTGGGAGATGAACCAAAGTTCTAAAGTCAAATCCTAAACTCTTTCCTTATACCACTCTCATTTTACGTAACTCACCAAAAATGTTAAGAGGACATAAAAGACTGTAATTACGCTGGTTTATATTTTTAAATGTTCCTCTCAAATTTTGATAAAATTTAACTTTTACAAAGTATCTTGAACTAAAAAATGACAAAACACTGAAAAAAGAAAATTTAGAATTTTTTTTTTTTTTTTTTTTTGAGACGGAGTCTCGCACTTTCACCCAGGCTGGAGTACAGTGGCACAATCTCAGCTCACTGCCAAGCTCCACCTCCCGGGTTCACGCCATTCTCCTGTAGCTAGGACTACAGGTGCCCGCCACCACGCCTGGCTAATTTTTTGTAATTTTAGTAGAGATGGGGTTTCACCATGTTAGCCAGGATGGTCTCAATCTCCTGACCTCGTGATCTGCCTGCCTCGGCCCCCCAAAGTGCTGAGATCACAGGCATGAGCCACCGCGCCCGGCCGAGACGTTAGGATTCTTAAAACATTCTAAAGTGATTAACAGAAACATTTGCTAGATTTTTTTTGCTAATTGTTTTAAATGACATTACAAAGAATCTTGAAACATCCTATTTGCAGCAATTTTACAAGCTTAAAAATTGCCTTTATTACATAGACACATTGTGTAGAAAAAGTTTTCAAAGAAGCCTTATATATAATGTACCAAGCAAGCCACCAGAGGGAGCTTTATATTTAAAATTAAAATCCACAAATCTCTTCAGAAATCTGATCAATAGGTGTGCTTTAACAAGTTCTACTCACTGTACTGGAAGAATTTGGTTGGCAATAATTCTCCTGGATTAGAATAATGATACGTACACAAACATAGAGCAGCAATTGGATAGACTAGGCTTCCTATCCATATGACTCTAGGCTTTGGTCTCATTTGTAAAATGGGAACTATACTACTGGCCTTGCTACAGGGCTACACTCAACCTCATATACACTACTGAAAACCCACAGGCCATGCTAGACACATAGATTAGGACCCGCGAATTATCAGGAAGGCCAGGGCCCTGAAGGGAACAGTGAAGTGAGCCAGGCAGAGAAAGTGACAGAGCACCCACTCCCACTTCTAAGGCAACAACCACCAATGAGTTCCCGAAGATTATGGCCACGTGTTTCCAATGTTTTCAAAAGACAGAAATCTAGACTTTTTTTTTTTTTTTTTTTTTGAGACGGAGTCTTGCTCTGTCACCCAGGCTAGAGTGCAGTGGCGTGATCTTGGCTCACTGCAACCTCCACCTTCCAGGTTCAAGCGATTCTCCTGTCTCAGCCTCCCAAGTAGCTAGGATTACAGGCGAGTGCCACCATGCCCGGCTATTTTTGTACTTTTAGTAAAGACATTTCACCATGTTGACCAGGCTGGTCTCGAACTCCTTACCTCAGGTGATCCGCCAACCTTGGCCTCCCAAAGTGCTGGGAATACGTGTGCCACCATGCCAAGCCAAAATCTAGACTTTTAATTCAAATCTCTCCATTTATAATTGTTAGCCACTATTTAAAGAAAAAAAAAAAAAGGCCATATGACCCAAACAAATTTCCCTACAAGCTGATGGCCTATGAGCCACCAGTTTAAAATCTTTACTGTGTATCCATGCTCCCCTTTAATTCTCACAACAATCCCGCTAGGGGCAGGTATTATGATATCCATTCTACACAGAAGGAAAAAGGCAAAGAATTTGTTAAAGGTAAGGCAAGTCCCAAAAGGAGAAGCCAGTATTCCAACCCAAGACTAAATGCCCAGGCTACTTCTCCTATAATCACTGCCTCTCTTATGAGAAGCAAATGAGAAAATGCACTTTGAAAACTGCCAAGACCCATACAAACATAAAGTAATGACGCAATTATTAAAGGAGAAAGAAACAAAACTACTAATATGAGCTGTGAGTCAGCAGAGAATGAAGGTCAGGTCAGACAAGCTACTGCACCTCTTTAAACCTCAATTTCTTCACTTACAAATAGGAGACGCTAATAGCCCCTATCTCAGAGTTAAAAGGATGAGATCGCGCATAAAGCACTTTAGCATAGGTCCTGGAACAGTGTAAGAGGTAGATAAAGGTTGGTTAATATTATCATACCCACTGACAGCCAATTATAAATACCACTTTTCATTCACTGTTATTTTGCCCCTAAAGGGAGTGGGTGGGGGGAAGGAAGGAGAGACAATCATTTGGGTTTGTGTTTATGGGGAGGAGAGAGTAGTTTCACAAGACAAATTCATAGTTCCTCCAGTTATAACTTTCTTACTGTGAACAAAAAAGTTTCTCTTATCCAGTAATATCCCTATGCTCCAGGAAATGACTCAACTGGTGACATGTGATTTACTCATGAAAAAAATCAGGCCCCAGAAATTCAGATGCACTATCAAAAACCATTTAAAATGGCTCTTTAATATAACAACTGATTTCTGGAACAAAATGTGTATTTCTGAATGTGTTTTTGCTACTTTCCAGGCTTCCCTTGACTGAAAAAAATCTAAGATATGAGAAGAAGATACTAATAGGAATCCCCATTCTGGAAACTTACCTGAAAAGCATCTGCTTCAGCATTCTATTGGCTGTCACAACTCTGGGAAGACGGCCAGTGGAGAGGGAGTGGAGCTCCAAGTTGGAAGAAATGAGCTGGGTTGTCATGTCTGTGTCTGCAGCTGTCCCAGCACCACAACAACTGAAAAATCCAATTAGAAATTTAGCTGAAATCCAATTACCAGAGGGCTCAATTAGAAGTAGTGGGTTCTTGGATAACTTCCATGAAGTTCAGGTACACAGAGAGATGTTTTTGAGTGTATCTATGCTGTAACTTCTCTGTTTAGTCAACCTTAAATAAACAGAAAATTGAGAATATGCATCTAGTTATATGCAAATACATTATCTATGACCCAATGGAACATATGAAATTATTGGTTTCTGTGATAACAGAGTGTGCATTTCATTAACGCTACAAATATACCCAAGTTGTACAGAAGTGCAAGGTGTGTTAAGTCTTGCAATTCAACATCTACCAAGTATTTACTATCAGATACCAGTAATTACACTAAGCACTGGGAATAAAAATATGAGAGGCCTTGTGCTCAATTTCAAAGTTGAGTGTAAGATACACAAGAAGACAAAAATTATAACACATAATTTAATACACAGTAATAGCATAGGTACAAAATCCTATGGGAAACCGGAGGAGAAGGTAATTGATTTTGATCATTAAGAAAAGGTTTCAGGCTGGGCATGACGGCTCATGCCTGTAATCCCAGCAGTTTGTGAGACCCAGGCAGGAGGATCACTTGAGGCCAGAAGATCAAGATCAGCCTGGGCAACATAGTGAGACCGCATCTCTCCCAAAAAAAAAAAAAAAAAAAAAAGAACAAAAAAATGTTTAAAAAAAAGAAAGAAAAGGTTATATATGAGCTGGAATAAAAACACTCTACAAGCAGAGAAGGCAGAGTTTCTAAATAGAATCTCACATAAGCAACAGTAGAATAGCTTGGAGATGAGGGAAATAGGGACAGTTCAGACGTAACTGGAGCACAGGGTGACGGCAACTGAAAAAGAGGCTTGAAGGGTAGGCTTTCTATGAGACTGTGCAAGGCCACAAATTTTGATTTTTATCCTAAAAGCTGTGTGGAAATGTGACAAGTCTCTTGAAAAGCTTTTTAAGAAAGGGATGCCATCAGATCTATGTTTTACAAAATCCAATATGGCAGAAGAGTGAACAATAGGATGCCTAAGAGAGGCCAATTAAATGGTAACTGCAATAGTCCAGCTAAGAAAAAAGAACCTCTATGGTTCAAGTTAATGTTTGAAAAAAAGAAAAAGAAAAAAGAACCCAAACTAGAGCCTTAGCAAAGGAAAGGATAGGAGGGAATGGATTCAAGAGGCACAGAGACGGCAAAACTGGCTACCAATTCAATTGGAGACTGAAGCAAAGAGAGGACTTGAAGTGATTAGCTTAGGTAACAGGTGGATGGAAATGCCATTTAAGGGAGATAGAAAATACAGGTTGAACAACAGGTTTTAGTAAGGAGCACAGGAAGGTCAATTTTTAGCCCTGACATGTTTGAAAATATAAGAGTTATTCAAACGAATCAATACTTACTAAATATTAGGAGATATGAAATGTATTTTTGAACAGTTCTTGTCAGCAACAACCATCCCTTCAGTTGCTCTTGTATCTGCTCCAAGAACTATGCCATCCTATTAAAAAAAAAGTTTTTAAACAATTTTACAAATATAAACCAACCACAACTCTCCATTCTACTTTAGGGAATACTATGTTGGCCATACCACATGCTCCCCTAATCTCAAAACGCCAGCCAAAACTCATACCAAAAATATTGTGCTACATTTTCAGGATTTAAGAAAAGGTTTCTTAGTAAATGCTACTAATTGAATCCTGAGTAGGTAAGAATTATTCCCATTTTCAAGTGAGGCTCAGGTGTCGGGTAAATTCCTTGCAAATCAGAGCTAATCTGGAAAAAACCTGGATTAAGACTCAGGAATCTTTCCATTAAATTAGCCATCACTATCAATTTCCTTTTAAAACACGTTGCTTTTCTTTAAAACATGTTGCACAGGTAATCATTATCCCTTTTGACGTTTGCAACAATTTAAGGCAGGAGTTATCTCCATTCGATGCATCTGAAGGTGTCTCTGTGAGAAGGAAAGTGAGCTGCCCGAAGTTGGAATCAGCATTATAGAGTTCAAAGGTGAGGCAGACCTGTCTGACCCCAAATCTCGTGATCTCCCATCACACACTTCGGCTTCCTAAACTAGTAAATTAAGAAGCTAACTGACCTGTTAAAAAAAAAAAGAAAAAAAAAAACCTCAGCAAAGTGACGAAAGAACATAAACTGTTAAGGAGCACACAAAACCTGACAAAAGCAGTCGCTCCTGAAAGACGGTCTCCTGATGTATTCTATAGCATTTGCCTTTCCAGACCGAGCCGGGAGAGACAGAGGAAGCCAAGTGTTCTGATTCCTGTTGCCGGTTCAGTCACTGCTGCTCTTAGCCTAACCCGGCTTACCTTATAGACCACCCCAGCGATGGTCGTGCCAGTTTTGCGGGCCTTTGGAAGCTTGTATCCCCTCTTTGCAAAATCGGCTTCCAAGACGGCATTCCTGAGAGCAAATGAGAGAATCAAGTGTTGAAGGGCAGGACCACATCGCGCAGCACTGGCATGAAAAGTGCCTAACAGAGAACTCAGGAAAGCTGCTACTTGTTTTCACGCCCATCTGTTTAATGAATCCTCCCACCATGAGCACTGTTCTCCCGTTTTCCAACGAAGACAGTCTCACAGAGGGGCCGTGACGTGCCTTAGGAGACGGAGATAAACGGTGGCCGAGAGCGCTGGGAAGGTGGGAGACCAGACCCGGCTTCAGGAGAAACCCACGCCCAGGCCCTGATTCCCCTGAGTCACACTAGCCGCGGGCCACAGGCCCCGCCATGCACTCTTCCCTCAGAATTCTCGTATCATACCTTGGCCCAGCTCCCACCCGAGCACCGCACTCTTCTCCCTCCCTGAACCAAGCCCCAAGCAAGGCGGCACCTGCGGCAGTTATCAAAAGAGAAGCCTCCAACTGGTGGAGCATACACCGACACAGCCGCCATCTTCCCAAGAAAGCACTTCCGGGCCGGAGGCGGGTGCAAACAAAAAGAGCCGAGCACTTCCGGCGTCGCTGGCAACTGGGGCTGAAGGGGCGGGGCAAACGCCGCACTAGAACGATTGATCTTAGAGATTCTGGTTCCTAGAGAGGCCAGAGATGTTTGAAGTATATCGCCCTAAGTGGTACGGAGGAGAAAGTGACACCCGGAACCGGGAAAGGACTTGTCCAAGGTGAACGCACCAGCGACCAGGTCTCCTGCCGCTCAGACTGGACTTGTTTCTACCGTTAATTTGGTTCTGCGGTGCTTCGGAGACAGACACACCCAAGTCCCAGGCACAGCCCCACCACCCCCTTGCGTTAAGCAAGTCTCTTCAACTCTCTGAATCTGTTTCCTCCACTATCAGATGGAGATTACAACCTAGCTCAAAAGGCTGCTGTAGAATTGCCATTTAGTCTGTGAAAAGAAGCTCAACATGATTAGTCATAGGGTGAATGCAAAGCACGACCACAGCGGGATCCCACTTCGCACCCACTAGGATGGCCATAAACAAAAAGACAGAAAAGCGCAAGGGTTGCGAGAGTGTGGAGAAATTGGAACCCGAATACACGGCTGGTGAGAATGCAAAACGGTGCGGCTGCCCCGGAAAACAATTTGGCAATTCCCCAAAAAGTAGTACCCTCTTAGATATGCACCCGAGAGGTGCATTCACAAAAACTTCTACAAAGGTGAGGTAGAAGGCAGGCCTCCATTCAGAGATGGGGCTGAGATACCTGACCAAATTGAGGACTAGTTAAAACAGGGCCTGGGCGGAAGCTGTCTTCCCTAAGATTCGCTCACCAGCCGGCCAAGTCAGTTTACCGTTGCCATGGCAACACTCGTGCGTTAACGCCCCTTTCCATGGCAGTGGCACCATAAACCAAAAGTTACTACCCCTTCCCTAGAAATGCCTGCATAAACCACCCCTTAATCTGCATGTAATTAAAAGTGTGTATAAATATGACAGCAAAACTGCCCTGACACTCTGCCTAAGAGGGTATCCCTGCTCTGCAGGAGCAGTCATGGAGCTGTAACGCCGCCACTTCAATAAAGCCGTTTTCTTCTGCCTCTAACTTGCCCTTGAATTCTTTCTTGGGCAAAGCCAAGAACCCTTGTGGGCTCAGCCCCACTTTGGGGCTTACCTGCCCTGAGTCAAAAGGGGTCTCATCGGCCGGGCGCGGTGGCTCACGCCTGTAATCCCAGCACTTTGGGAGGCCGAGGTGGGCGGATCACGAGGTCAGGAGATTGAGACCATCCTAGCTAACACGGTGAAACTCTGTCTTTACTAAAAATACAAAAACTTAGCCGGGCATGGTGGTGGGCGCCTGTAGTCCCAGCTAGTCAGGAGGCTGAGGCAGGAGAATCGCTCGAACCAGGGAGGCAGAGGTTGCAGTGAGCCGAGATCACACCACTGCACTCCAGCCTGGGCAACAGAGCAGAGACTCTGTCTCAAAAAAAAAGGAGGGAGCGGGGGTCTCATTACTCACAATAGCCAAATAATGGAAACAACCCAAATGTCCATCTACTGATGAATGGATAAACAAAATACGGTAAATTCATATAATGGAATATTATTAGGCCATAAAGAAGTCTGAAGCACAGATACATGTTACAACAGGGATGGACCTTGGAAATATACTGAGGGAAAGAAGCCAGGCACAAAAGGCCACATAGTGTATCATTACATGTATGTGAAGTGTTCTTAATAGGCAAATCCACAGACAGAAAGTAGACGTGTGGTTGCTAAGGGTTAGGGGAGGAGGAGAGAATGGGTAGGGACTGTTTAGTGGGCACAGAGTTTTTGGAAAATGATGAAAATGTTCTGGAATTACATAGTGGTATTGGTTGCACGATATTACGAATACACTAAAAACCACTGAGTTGCACACTTTAAAATGGTTAAAATGGTGACTTCTATGTTAGGTGAATTTTATTTTATTTATTTTATTTTATTTATTTTTTTTTTTGAGACTCGGTCTCCCTCTGTCACCCAGGCCGGAGTGCAGTGGCATGATCTCAGCTCACTGCAACCTCCACCTCCTGGGTTCAAGTGATTCTCATGCCTCAGCCTCCCAAGTAGCTGGGATTACAGGCATACGCCACCATGCCTGACTAATTTTTGTATTTTTAGTAGAGACGGGGTTTCACCACGTTGGCCAGGCTGGTCTCGGACTCCAGACCTCAAGTGATCCGCCCGCCTCGGCCTCCCAAAGTGCTGGGATTACAGGCATGAGCCACAATGCCTTGCCAGTGAATTTCATTTTAATAAGGCTATTGTGAGTATTAAACATTGTACATGAAGACCATCTGTCTTAGCATGTAGAAGCTTCTTATAGTTATTATTATTAATACATTCATTTCATCCTGTCAACAAACCTAAGAGATAACTATGTAATTCAACTCATTTTACTGAGGGAATTGAAGGCTCCTTTTACAGCCTGAATGACTGTGGAATGAATTAATTTATTCACTCAACAAATATTTATTGAGCTCCTGTTATGCGTCAGACATGGTTCTAGGTGCAAATGAATGAATGAAGCACCTAGAACCAGTGTCTATCACAACTGTGTGTTTAATAAACATTTGTCAAAGGTTGAATTCCCTTTCGTTACCTCTCTGAGTTTTCTGCTGAAATGAGGAAAATAAATTCATATTCTGCAATTCTAGCCCCTAGTAACTCAGTAGCTGATCTTACTTGGAAGTATTCCAAATGGATTGAACTTGATTTGATATTACAGAGGTAATCAAGTTAAAAATGAGGTCACTAGGCCCTAATCCAACAGGACTGGCGTCCTTATAAAAATTGGAAATTTGGGTCGGGCATAGTGGCTCACACCTGTAATCCCAACACTTTGGGAGGCCAAGGCAGGTGGATCACTTGAGATCAGGAGTTCAAGACCAGCCTGGCCAACATGGTGAAACCCTGTCTCTACTAAAAATACAAAAATTAGCTGAGCATTGCGGTGGGCGCCTGTAATCCCAGCTACTCAAGAGGCTGAGGCAGGGGAATCACTCGAACCTGGGAGGCAGAGGTTGCAGTGAGCCAAAATCATGCCACTGCACTCCAGCCTGGGCAACAAAGAGAGACTCCGTGTAAAAAAAAAAAAAAATTCATATAGGGAGAACCCTATATGAAGATGAAGGTAGAGACTGGAGTGATGATTCTATGGGCCAAGGAATGCCAAAAGTTGCCATCAAACCACCAGAAGCTAGGCGCCAGGTCTGGAACAGTCTCCCTCACGGCTCTCAGAAGAAGCAACTTTGCAGACACCTTGCTTTGGACTTCCACCCTCCAGAATGGTGAGACAATAAATTTCTGGTGTTTCAGCCACCCAGATCGTGGTACTTTGTTATAACAGAGCTAGGAAACTCAGACACCTCCTGAGCTCACAGTCCAGGGGAGGAGAGGAAGTCTCAGAAAAGAAAGACTCCCAGCACTGTGTGCCAACTGCCAGGCGGGGGAAGTATGGGAATGCGAGTTGGGGGCATGCACTCTAGGGAAGCCTAGAGGCTCAGACAGTGTGGAGCCCATCGGGACGACAAGGCAAGAGGGTCAGGCATGTGGGCGAAGGCTTGAGATGTGCCAAAAACAAAACCAAACCAAAAACCCTGGACATGGTTTTTAGGAAACAGTCGTGAGGCTTCTGCAGTGGCACCTGCAGCCTTCGGGGGGTGGTGGCGGGTGCCTGAGTCCTGCTGTAGGGTCTCAGTGGGAGCTAGAGAAGCCAGGGCCCAGCCAGGCGCGGTGGCTCACGCCTGTAATCCCAGCACTTTGGGAGGCCCAGGCAGGCAGATCACTTGAGGTCAGGTGTTCAAGACTAGCGTGGCCAGCATGGTGAAACCCTGTCTCTACTAAAAATACAAAAATTAGTTGGGCGTGGTGGCGCTCGCTTGTAATCTCAGCTACTTGGGAGGCTGAGGTGGGAGGATTGCTTGAACCTGGGAGGCAGAGGTTGCAGTGAGCTGAGATCGCACCACTGCACTCCAGCCTGGGCAACAAAGCCAGGGTCTGTTTCAAAAAAAAAAAAGAAAGAAAGAGAAGCCAGGGCCCCTGGCACAGCACAGAGAGCTAGGGAAGCCATTGTAGAAATGATCTGTGACTTCGGTTTGCTTGAGGGGACTTTCTCTTCCTACCTGGGTTTCTTTGGTATCTTTTTTTTCATACCCAGACTGAGCTGAGGAGGGGACATTGTTTCCTCTTATAGCCTCTGGAGGTGGCCCCGCAGAGGCACTCAGAGCCCAGCAGAGGGCGACCAAGAGCCTCCAGGCGGCCTGGACGTAAAACACGGGAGTCAGCCGGGCGGGGATGGGGCAGCGGGGCGGGGATGGGGCAGCCAGGCGGGGATGGAGGCAGCCTCTGCACCTCCAGGCATGTGGAGGGCAGCCCTAGATCCCTAGCACTCAGAGATCCCCGCTTGGCCTCCCTGCCCAGCATGCCTGCTGCCCCCTGGGACTGCAGCCCAGCCCAGCTGGCCCTCCCCTGGGCCTGGACACAGTCCCACTTCATCCCTGGCAGTGCTACCAACCCCAGCTCACCAGTGAAGCCACCACTTCTGCTGTGGATTTGGCTGGGTGACCTCAGGAGAGCCATCAGGCTCTCTGTGCCTCAGTTCCCAAATAACAGTAACAACCAACAGTCCCTGAGAGCACTCAACATCCTGGGCTTGGACCCAGCCATTCTGTGTGCAGGATCTCATGATCACCCTGGACACCTAGAATGTGCCAGGCAGTAGGAAAGCACAATCAAGAGACAGACACAGAGCCTGTCCTCAGGGAGCTGGCAGTCCCCAGGGACCAGGCATCATGGCCCCACTTTATAGATGAGGCAACCAAGGCCCGGAGAGGTGAAGTCACTAGCTCAAGGTCGTACTGCTGATATGAGTTGAGAGTCAAACCACACCCCTCCCAGCCCCAGACCACACACAGCACCACTTTCCCCACCCCTGACAATAAGGGCCCAACTGGAACCCAAGTTCCCACCGGAACCCAAGTTCCCTCGTATTCTGCCAGCACACAGGTGGGGTTTCCTCCTCCAGGACTCAGGCCAGCTCAGCTACTTGCCAGCTGCAGGACCTTAGGCTGGTGTCTTCACCTCTCTGAAGCTCAGTTTCGTCATCTGTAAAATGAGAGACTATTGTAGTGCTTATCCTGCCTCACATGCATCGAATAAGAACACGCATCGTAAACTATACAGCACTTCATGTATTCATTATTTATTAAACCCTTCCTTGGTGCCAAGCTTGGTGCCAACTCTGTGCTAGATGACAGCCTTGGGGGCATTGGTCTGGCGTCTAGGCCTCCAGTTCACTGTGCTAAGTGCCCTAAAGGACACGAGCCAGAGCACAGCCAGAGAAAGAGCTTCCAAGTCTGCCTGAGGCTGCGGGTGGGCACCCAGAGAACAAGAGTTAGCATCAAGACCGGGAGACAAGGGTGCATCTCATGCTGCTGAGAGCTCAGCTGTGCGTGGCCCCGGCATCACCCTGGATTTTCCAAGAGCCCAATAAGCAGCACCCTCCACCCCACCCACCCTGCAGGCTGCCCAGGAACCCAGCATGGGACAGGCCCTCAAAGGCCCACCTGCATCCTCTGTCAGGATAAACACATCTGAGGGTGCACCCTTCAAGGAGACTTGGCCATCTTCCTCTTGCAGGGAAAGCAGCCCATGATGCTCCTGGTTGCCATGGCAACTGGGCCCTTGTTTTTCCTTCTTCATAAATAAGCTATAAATAGACAGGGCAGACCTGGGCACCTTCCTTTGCATAAATTACAGCAGCTGCTCCAGGCTCCAGGGCCCCTGGCACAGCACCCAGGTGCCGAGCCTCGCTGCATGGGCCACAGAAACACAGCTCCCATGGGAGGGGCACAGCACGGCACAGGGCAGCATCTCAAAGTGTGGATTCCCACCACCCACTCCAGACTCTGTTGGGGTGCTGAGCAGATTTTAGGGCCCACCTGAGACCTCCAGAATCCCCACCACTGTGAGCAAGGCCTGGGATGGGTGGGCCCTGAGTTTGCCAACCCCAGCTGCTGGTGAGCAGGAGGGGGCATTCCTCCCTTCTTCCTATCCAGGGCCTGTTCAAGTCACAATGAAATCATGAGAATACTCCCCACTTCCTCAGTGGGTTCGAACGTCCAAACACTCTCCCCACCTGGTTTAATCATCATGTTTAACATCTATTTACCGAATCCTTTCTTTATGCCAGGTGCTATGGTAAGCACCTTCCATGCCACAATCCAATTCATTCACCAAAACACCGTCTGAGGTTTCCAGCTTACAGGTAGGGGACTCTCCACTTGGAGACATGAGGTGTAACACAAGGTCACACAGTCGGTTAGCAAGAGAACTGGAATTTGAACCCAAGCCTGTCCTGGTTGAAGCTCATGTTCTTAATCCCAGCCTCTCCTTTCAGCATACCTGATTCTCTTAATAATTTCCGAGGGAGGGAACAGCAGGTGGGATCCTTTAAGGGGGAAGGAACAGAAAAAGGAGCTGAGACTCAGAAGGACCAGGGCCAAACCCACGGCCTCACAGGGAGGACAGTCAAGGCTGAGACTTGTGTCTGTGGAAGGCAGGCTGCAGAGAGTGGAATTACTTTCCCCATAGAGGGGAAGATTTGGGGAGACACAATTACCTGGTGGGCCTGGGCAGACTTCTTGGAGGAGGTGAAGCTAAAACAGAGTCTTGGAGAATGGCAGTGGAGAGAAGGAAAAAAGCATTCAAGACAGAGAGAGCAGCTTAGATAAAGGCTCAGAGGTATGGTAGTGCTGTCAGGCTGGCAGGGTAGCAGGCAGATCAGTCCGGTTATGGGCCAGGGGCAATGTGGCCAGCTGGCCAGGCCCCAGTTAAGAAGGGCCTTGTAGAGGCCAGGCGTGGTGGCTCATGCCTGTAATCCCAGCACTTTGGGAAGCTGAGGTGGGCAGATCACCTGAGGTCAGGAGTTCAAGACCAGCCTGGCTAAGATGGTGAAACCCTGTCTCTACGAAAAATACCAAAAAAATTAGCCGGGCTTGGTGGTGCACATCTGTAATCTCAGCTACTTGGGAGGCTCAGGCATGAGAATCGCTTGAACCCAGAAAGTGGAGGTTACAGTGAGCCAAGATTTCACCACTGCACTCCAGTCTGGGCGACAGAGTGACACTGTCTCAAAATAAAAAAGAAGAAAATCTCTGTAGGCTGGCTCAGAAGCCTGGGCCTATCGCAAGGGCATTGGGAAGCCATCAATTTTTTTTTTTTTTTTTTTTTTTTTTCTGAGATGGAGTCTTGCTCTGTCACCCAGGCTGAAGTGCAGTAGTGGGATCTCTGCTCACTGCAGCCTCCGCCTCCCGGGTTCAAGCAATTCTCCTGCCTCAGCCTCCCAAGTAGCTAGGATTATAGGTGTGCACCACCACACCCAGCTGATTTTTGTATTTTTATAGAGATGGGGTTTCACCATATTGGCCAGGCTGGCCTTGAACTCCTGACCTCAAGCGATCCACCCACCTTGGCCTCCCAAAGTGCTGGGATTAGAGGCGTGAGCCACCACCCCAGCCTCCATGGAATGTTTTTGAGCAGAGAATCAACATGACCTCTAGAGAAAACGGGCTTCCTGCTTGACATGGGGGTTTGAACAAGGCCCATCACCCAGGGACAAGGTATTCTGAAGGCTGCTGAACCACGGGTGCTTTCTCCATCAAATCTTGCAGGATCCGTCTCTGAACGTGTCTCCCGGACCCAGACACATCCAGCCCCATTATCTTCTCCATGCTTCAGACCTGCCTCGCCCTAGGTAAATGCTGCTCCATTCATTCACTCATTCATTCACTCCTTCAGACGTTCCTTACATAAACTCCAATCCTGTGTCTGATACCATGCGACTCACAAGAAAACAAAGACTCTGCCCTCAAGAGAAATGGATACAGAAATAAATAAGCAAGTAAAAGGATCAGAAGGTTCTGATAGAGACTGTGTGGGTTACAGAGACTCCAAGGAGAGAAAAAGTCAACTCCCCCAGGGGAGGAACAGCAGCAGCAAATGCTCTGAGGAAAACAGGAGACTGTAAACAGGATGCAGAAGAGGAGCAGGGGTTGGCTAGCTGGGGTTGCAGCGAGAAGAGAGTGGGCAATTCCAGAAGGAGGGGATGGTGTGAGCAGACCCGTGGAGGCGGGAAACAGCTGGGCTTGTTGGAGAACAGAAGATGAGAGGAGTAAGAGGGCGTGGGCAGCTGGAAACCCGGCATCCCAGAGTAGGAGGCAGGGGACAGAGGCTGACACATCGCAGTGTGTGAAAACCACTCCAGCAGCCCGTGGGAGGACGGATGGACAGGGAGAGAATGAAAGTGGGAGAGCAGGGGCGGTGGGGGTGCCCCGGCCACAGACCAGGGAGGAGAGGAAGGTAGCCTGAAGTAGGGCGGTGACAGTGACAACAGTGAGAGGGAACAGTCACTGGAGATATGACAGAGGCCAGATAGACAGCACGTGGTTGAAGCTTGGATGTTAAAGAGAGGTAAAAGGAGGAGTCGACGTTGTTCTCCGGGTTATCTGACTTTGGTAGCAGGAAGGTCCACGTGGGTGCCTTGGGGACACGTTGCATTGGAGGTCCCCATGGGTCCCTGGAGCTCAAGAGAAGGGTCTGGGCTGGGGAGAGAGTTGCAGGAGTTCTCCAACAGCAGCGAGAAGGCTGTGGAAGTCCCAAATGTGAAGACATCACGGGAGAGAAGAGAGCTAGGGATGGTCCCATGTGTCAGGCAAGTAAAGACCAGGTGGGCGAAGAGTGGAGTGAAGGGGAACTAGAGGAGAGTGACATCACAGCCGCCAAGATCAGAGTGCCCGGAGACGCAGGGAGAGCACCTGAGTCCAGCACCACAGACTCCAGCAAGCAAGAGGAGGACAGAACTGTGTCCATGGGGCCATCAGGTCTGACAAAGACCTTTTCTGTAATGACAATACTCAGTCTTAGGGATGATCTGGCAAGATGAGCACCTTTAAGGGTTGTTAGTAGGAAGGCAAAATGGTATAATAGGAGCTTCTGGAAAGCTCTTTGCCAGAATAGTTCACGATCCTTGAAAAAGTTCAGAATATTTGACCCCAACATTCCCCTTCTAGGGATCTATCTTCAGTCAAAGATTGGTGTATAAAGACAGTCATCATAGAGGTCAGGTGTGGTGGCTCATGCCTGTAATCCCAGCACTTTGGGAAGCCGAGGCAGGAGGATCACTTGAGGCCTGGAGTTTGAGATCAGCCTGGGCAACATGGTGAGACCTCATCTCTGCAAAAAATAGAAAAATTGGCCAGGCAAAGTGGCAAGCACCTGCAGTCCCAGCTGCTCAAGAGGTTGAGGTGGGAGGATCACTTGAGTCCAGGAGCTCGAGGCTGCAGTGAGCTGTGATTGTGTTACCACACTCCAACCTAGGCGACATAGTGCGACCCCATCTCTGAAAAAAAAAAAAAAAAAAAGGTTCATTGTAGCATTATTTATAGTGGATTATATATTGAATAATGAAGTACATATTGGATACTGAAATGGATTAATTATTATAATATATAGCAATATTATAATGAAAATCTAGAAACCACTTTAATGTCAAACAACGGGAGAATAGTTAACTAGTTTATATGAAATCTATGAGGCCAATAAAAATTGTCTTCAATGCATGTTTAAGGACAGAAGAAAGAATGAGAAAATGGACACAATGTGTATGGTTTTATGTGTGCGGGGTGTACATTCTTTATGTTAAAAAAAAGTCCTATTATTAATAGTGGTAATTCCTTGCTGGTGGGATTTCAGCAAGGATTTTTTTTTCAAATTTTCAAGTTCTCTACATATTTATTACTTTTTGCCTCCAAATTATCATTGTGAAGTTTTTCAGAGCTTCAGAAAGCTACAAGGATGGTTCAGTAAACACACAGAGACCCTTTATCCCAGATTTACCATTTTCTCTTCTCTATCTCGCTCTGAACCATTTGAAAATTACACAACACAGTCGGGCGTGGTGGCTCATGCCTGTAATCCCAGCACTTTGGGAGGCCGAGGTGGGTGAATCACCTGAGGTCGGGAGTTCAAGACCAGCCTGGCCGACATGGTGAAACACCATCTCTACTAAAAATACAGAAAATTAGCCAGGCATGGTGGTGGACTCCTGTAATCCCAGCTACTCAGGAGGCTGAGACAGGAGAATCACTTGAACCCAGGAGGCAGAGGCTGCAGTAAGCTGAGATCACACCACCGCACTCCAACCTGGTCAACAAGAGTGAAACTCTGTCTCAAAAAAATAAATTTTATATATATATATGTGTGTGTGTGTGTGTGTGTGTGTGTGTGTGTATACACACATATGTATATATTTAAAAAAAAAAAAGAAAATTACCCAACACTCCACCCCTAAATACTTAACCGTGAATCTCCAAAAACAAGTTCATTCTCCTATACAACCACAATGCCATTCTAGGAATTCACTGTTATTTAATTTTCAATCCACATTCAAATTTCCCCTATTGTCCCAGGAATAACTTTCATAACTTTTGTGATCCAGCATTCAACCAGGGACCCCACACTGAATTCAGTCGCCATCACTCTTCAGCCTCCTTCAACCTGGAACAATCCTCCAGGCTTTTTTTTTTTTGTCTTTCATGAAGAGGTCAGGCCAGTTGTTCTGAAGAATGCTCCTCAGTGAGGACTTGCTTGGCGACTCTGGTGAGCGTTTTTGCAGGAGCACCTTGTGATGACACCTGTCCTTCTCAGGGCTTCACGGGAAGGGCGCGTGATATTGACTTCCCCCGATATTTGTGGTGTTAAGTCTCATCGTTTAGTTAAGGTAGTGCCTGTCAGATTTCTGCATTTATAAAGGTAACTTTTTCCCTTTGTAATTAAAAAGTAACATGTGGGTGATTCTTGGAGGCTGTATGGATATCTCATTCCCAATGGTCTTTTGCCCAGCGGTGTTTAACAGCCACCAACAATTCTTGCCTGAATCCATTATGATCATGTGTTTGTGAGAGGCCATTCTCTGTGTCTATCCCTGCCCTTAGCCAGAACCCTTCTGTCCCCTCTGGGTTGTTTGTTTGTTTGGAGACAGGATTGTGGTCTGTCACCCAACCTGGAGTGCAGTGGTACCATCGTGGTTCATTGCAGCCTCTGCCTCCTGGGCTCCAGCAATTATCCCACCTCAGCCTCCCAAGTAGTTGAGACTACAGACATGTGCCACCATGCCCGGCTAATTTTTTAATGTTTTGTAGAGTCAGGGATCTCACTATGTTGCCCAAGGTGGTCTCAAATTCCTGGCCTCAAGTGATCCTCCTGGATCACTTGAGGATTTGGGAGGTGCTTTGGGATCATAGGCGTGAGCCACCATGCTCGGCCTCCTTGTTTTTTTGAATTCTAGGTTTCTTTTTTCTATGTGTTATAATCTAGTCTTATTTTAATCATTTAAAAATCATTTATTATCTCCAATTCTCCCATTTATTATCTCTAATTATTTTTTTAAATCATTTTTATCTCCAATTCTCCCAAATGTGGCCGGTGGGAGTGCCTTCAGAGTGGCTCCCTGCCAGCTTGAGTTATTTGTTTTCTGGCCCAGTGAGATGGCCTCGTGGAGGAATCACACGAGCCAGAGAAATGACCCCTCAACTCCAGACCCACTGGGAGGCTGGAAGGAAGTCTGCAGGCACCAAGGGAAGCAGCAGGGCTGTGTGAACATTGGGAGTGCCTTCTCTCAGAAGCTCCGCAGCCAGGACTTTAATGAATGGCCCTACTCCAGGGCCAGGGCCAGAGCCAGCTTAGATACAGGCCACCAGCCTGCCTGGGCATCTTGGTTTTACATCTTATCTATTTACCTCTTGCACATGGAAAGAGATTAATTATGGTACAAAGATGAAGAAAAACTCTATTCTTTTGCAACTTCCATGAGGAAGGAAAAAAAGTAGGGAATCATGCCAAGATTTTAGGAGACCAGAGTATATGTGTGCCTACAAGAGTGTGAGAGTGTGTGTGTGTGTGTGTGTGTGTGTGTCTCCCAGGTTCTCCAGGCCTTCGGATCCCCTTCTTCTCTGTCTTAACTTTTAAGAAATTGGCATATAGCGTGCATGCAGTAAAATGCACAGATTTTAAGGATACAGTTAGATGAGTGTCGACAAATGTGTGATCAGAGCCCTGACCAAGATTTAGAATGTTTCACCACCATCAGAAAGTTTCCTCATGCTCCTTCCAGTCAATCCCCCAACCCTCCATAAAGGGAACCACTTTCCCATATCAAAAAATTCTAGGCCGGACATGGATCCCAGCACACCTGTAATCCCAGCACTCTGGGAGGCTGAGGTGGGTAGACCCCTTGAGCCCAGGGGTTCAAGACCAGCCTGGGCAACATGGCAAAACCCCATCTCTACAAAAAGAATACAAAAATTAGCCAGGCGTCGTAGCGCTTACCTGTGGTCCCAACTACTTGAGAGGCTGAGGTGGGAGGATCCCTTGAGCCCAGGAGACAGAGGTCACAGTGAGCCATGATCGCGCCACTGCACTCCAGCCTGGATGACAGAGCTAGAAACCTGCCTCAGAAAAAAAAAAAAAAATCTAGAATTTCACACAAAAGGAATCTTACAATGGGCACACCTCCTTTAACTGCCAAATAAAATGGTGGTGGGAAGGCTAGCAGTGTCACCACTGCTCCAAAATATTTCTGAGGCCTTCTTGGGGAGAAGCAAAGAGGTACTGATGTCCCACTGTAGCTTCTGGCTCCAAATCTCTGCTCCCAGGCTGGTGGCTGATGAGGAGACACAGACGAGGCTCCTTCCCCTACTCAGGAAAAATCATTTTCCATGGCCTGGAAACTACGGCCTCAAAACTCCACTGGACTTGGCAGCCTATCTACCCAGAAGTGATGCTCGGCCACTCTGACAGCCCTTCTGCACCCTTGACTGTGGGGACCCCCGGGGGACTGTGATCCTGTCCGTCTGCCAGCAGGAGCGGCGAGCAGCACCAGTGGCCACCCGACGTCCTGTATCTCCACTGTCAATCTGCCTGCTGCCCTGGGTTGTTTACTGGAAGCTGGCCTCCCTGCACAGGTTCAAAGCCCTGGCCCTGGGCACGTCTGCGGCAGGAAGCAGGCCGGGCAGTAATTGGTGGTGCGGCCGTGCTAAGTGGCCAGCACCAACCCGGTATCCTCCCCCAGCAGTCGCCTTTGAGTGGCTCCATGCTGACCTTCCAGGCCTGCGGGGACTTCCTGCCGAACGCTAAGCCAGCTCCAGGAACAAATTACTTGTTCCCCAAGAAATCTATTAAAAGGTGACAGCAGTCGGGAGACAGGTGGCCAGGAGGCCTCCAGCACCGGAAGCCGAATGTCTTCCGTTCCCAAGGGTCACCAGCCAACTCCCACTGAACTTGCTGGCTCAGAGGGAACTGAGCTAGAACTCTAACTTTTGGGGCCAAGGAAAAATGACTCAGAGCTGGAGAGAGGCTGCCATACCTGAGGCCCAATGTGGCTTCTCGACAGGGGAAGCGGCACGAGGCAGAGTCACCCTGACTCGGTTCTATCTGCCATTCCTACTCTGTGTGACCTTGGGCGAGCCACCTGGCCTCTCTGAGCCCTCCATGCCTATCAAGGCCATAAGAAGCCCCACACGTTGGGTTGACACAAAGCAGATGTACGCAAAGTGCCAGGCACATAATGGATGCTCTGTGGGTGTTGCTGGATCAGAGCCGACTGGGTTTCGTTTTCCAGCAGAGAGAGAAGTGAGCCCAGAGTGACCTGCCTGTGCCCACGGGCAGAGGGAGGTGGAGATCAAGCCTCGGGATTGCATGGAGTGGGGCTGGCGCTGGAGGAGCTGGGGGAGGGCACAAGGCACAGCAGCATCTGGTCTCCCCCTGGCGAGGAGCTGTTACCATCTCCAGCCAGGCCCTGGCTGATCAATTGCCACTAGGTGAATGCATGAACAAATTAACAAATAAACTGGCCAGGCGTGGGGGTTCATGCCTGTAACCCCAGCACTTTGGGAGGCCGAGGTGGGTGGATCATTTGAGTTCAGCAGTTTGAGACCAGCCTGACTGACATGGTGAAACCCTGTCTCTAGTAGAAAATACAAAAATTAGCTGGGCATGATGGCGTGCACCTGTAATCTCAGCTACTCGGGAGGCTGAGGCAGAAGAATCGCTTTAATCTGGAAGGTGGAGTTTGCAGTAAACTGAGATAGCACCACTGTACTCCAGCCTGGGTGACAGAATGAGACTCCATCTCAAATAATAATAATAATAATAATAATAATTTTTTATGATTGAATAAATGAATGAATGAATGCCCAGCTCGTTGATAGATGTGGCAGGCTGTGTAATGGCCCCCCCAAAGATGTCGATGTCCTGATCCCCAGAACCTATGAACGTGTTACCTTACGTGATAAAAGGGATTTTGCAAGTATGATTAAGTTAAGGATCTATAAATGGGGCAGTTATGCTGGAGTATCCAGGTGAGCCTAATATCCTCACAAGGGTCTTACAAGAGGGAGGCAGGAGGCTCAGAGTTGAGGCCTTAGATGTGAACTGAGGGAGAGGCATCTGCAATAGACACAGGTGACATCAAGGCCCGGGCTTCACAGTTGTTAACTGATGTCCTCTGGACCTGGTTGGCTCTAAACTCCAAAGCACTCTTTTTATCATATGATGGGGTGCTGCTGGGTCCACCTGACCTTATAATTGGGGGAATCAGAAAATACCAGCTCATGATGGACAGCTGAAATCTCATGGTCATTTGATGTCTCCTGGTAAGGTGCTTGCTTGGTCTCTACTAAAGTCCAGAAGGATGCCAGGAGCTGATTTTCTAAGGGTGAGCATTTCTGTACATCAGAAGTCATGAACTTGCCTCTAACCCTAGGGGTCTGTGCTACAAATCTTCTGTTAGGGTGTGACAGACACACGACCTTGTCTACGTGAATACTTCTTTTGCACCGTTGGGTTTGTGATTGGGTAAGCCCCAAGCAGCAAGGTACTTACACCACAGACTGGATCTCTCATGCTCTGATCCCCACTTGAAACTGATCATCTTGACTGGGAACAGTGGCTTATGCCTGCAATCCTAGAGGTATGCGAGGCCAAGGCAGGAGGATCACTTGAGGCCAGGAGTTTGAGACCAGCCTGGGTAACATAGTGAGACTCCATCTCTACAAAAATAATTTTTTTAAATTAGCCAAGCTGGGTGCGGTGGCTCACACCTGTAATCCCAGCACTTTGGGAGGCCAAGGTGGGCGGATTGCTTGAGGTTAGGAGTTCAAGACCAGCCTGGCCAACATGGTGAAACCCCATCTCTACTAAAAATGCAAAAATTAGCTAGGCGTGATGGCAGGCACCTGTAGTCCCAGCTACTTGGGAGGCTGAGGCAGGATAATCGCTTGAACCCAGGAGGCGGAGGTTGCAGTAAGCCAAGATCGCATCACTGCACTCCAGCCTGGGCAACAAAGCAAGACTCCGTCTCAAAAAAAAAAACAAACAAACATTCTATCAATATGAAGGCCAGGTGCAGTGGCTCACTCCTGTAATCCTAACACTTTGGGAGGCCGAGGCAGGCAGACTGCCTGAGCTCAGGAGTTTGAGACCAGCCTGGCCAACATGGTGAAACCCTGTCTCTACTAAAAATACGAAAAATTATCTGGGCGTGTTGGTGCATGCCTGTAATCCCAGCTACTTGGGAGGCTGAGGCATGAGAATCACTTGAACCCGGGAGGCAGAGGTTGCAGTGAGCCAAGATCAGGCCACTGCATTGCAGCCTGGGTAGCAGAGCAAGACTCTGTCTCAAAAAAAAAAAAAGTTCTATCAATACGCAGGTTCCTGAATCTCTGTAGGGTTTTTCTCTCACCCTGTAACAGAGATATGTCTGACTAGAGCACCCAGAGAACTGTCCACTCTCTGCCCACGGGGTCAAATGAACATAGTGTCATCAATGGAGTGGATGAGTGGGATGTTTGGCAGAATGCCAAGCCCGTATGAACTTTGCAACACAAAACAGGAGAATTGACATAGCCCTGGAGTGAGACAATAAATGTGCTTTACTGCCCTTCTCTCATAAACGCAAACTACTTTTTTTTTTTTTTTTTTTAGATGAAGTCTCACTCTGTCGCCCAGGCTGGAGTGCAGTGGCACATTCTTGGCTCACTGCAACCTCTGCCTCCTGGGTTCAAGCGATTCTCCTGCCCCAGCCTCCCGAGTAGCTGGGGCTACAGGCACACACCACCACGCCCAGCTAATTTTTCTGTATTTTTAGTAGAGACGGGGTTTCACCATGTTGGCCAGGCTGGTCTCAAACTCCTGACCTCAGGTGATTCGCCCGCCTCTCCCAAAGTGCTGGGATTACAGATGTGAGTCACCGCACCTGACCTGCAAACTACTTTTGATCCTTCTGGCTGATAGGAACTCAAAAGAATGCATTTGCCACACCAAGAGCTCCATGCCAAGTGACTGAGGCTGTGTTGATCTATTCTGTATTGGGACTACACTTTGGCTACGTTTATGGCCATTCACCATCATCCACCATGATCCATTGGCTTTTACAGAGACGGAGTAAATCAAAGAGTGCAGTGGTGGGGTCTCAGGTAGTGAATCCACTCTAACAAGCCCGACTCCCTGGGCCATCTGACCTATTCATCAATACTCTGCTAAAGCAGCACCAGCATCACCAGCTCAACTCCTGTAGGTCATTGTCATGTCCAAGCTTCCAGGAGCCACTCCAACAACATATCAGGGCTTTCTCAAGGTGTCTGGGCCAGTACCCTAAATCCTGAGTCCTAGGTAAGGACACCCAGACCAATGAACTCACCCCTCTCCTACCTTATGTTACAGCCCCCAGTACAATGACCTCAAGATCCACCTCTAGGTGTTCTAAAAACTCCCGTTGATCTGTATTAGCCAGATCCTGCAATTCTTTCCAAAGTAAACTACCCTTTCTGGAAAGTATATCTTCACTTAGGCTGTGCTATGATTCACTTTTAGTTATTAGTCTGGAGGCAATAAAGGGAGTTGTGCTGGATGGAATAATGGCCCCCAAAGATACCCAGGTCTTAATCCCTGGAACTGGTGAATGTTACTTTCTACAGCAAAAGGAACTTTACGAGTGTGATTAGGTTAAAGATGTTGAGATGCAGAGATTGTTCTGGCTTATCTGAGTCACTCCTAAATATCATCACATGTGTCCTTAAAAGAGGGAGGCAGAGGGAGACTTGACTGCAGAAGAAGAGAAGGAGACGCAATGACAGACATGGCTTTGAAGATGGAAGAAGGAGGCTGGGCGCGGTGGCTCACGCTTGTAATCCCAGCACTTTGGGAGGCTGAGGCAGGTGGATCACTTGAGGTCAGGAGTTCAAGATCAGCCTGGCCATCATGGCAAAACCCCATCTCTACTAATAATACAAAAATTAGACAGGCAAGGTGGCCCACACCTGTAGTCCCAGCTACTCAGGAGGCTGAGGGAGGAGAATCCCTTGAACCCAGGAGGCAGAGGTTGCAGTGAGCCAAGATCACGCCACTGCACTCCAGCCTGGGGGACAGAGTGAGACTCTGTCTCAAAACAGAAAAAAAAAAAAGAGGTGGAGGAAGGGGCACAAACCAAGGCATCCCAGCAACCACCAGAAGCTGAGAGAGGCAAGGGAACAGATCCTCTGCCCCGAGCCTCCAGGAGAAGCCAGCTGCACCAGCACCTCAGCTTAGCCCAGGGAGACGGGTTTTGGACTGTGGACCTACTGAACTGGAAGAGAGAAATTTGCGTTGTTTTAAGGCACTGAGTTCATGGTGATTTGTTACAGCAGCCGTAAAAAACTCGTCCAGGAGGAAAGTGCGGCTATGGCTCTTGAGAAGGACGAGCATGTTGCAAAGTCTCTTCCCCAGAAAGGTCTTTGCAAGCTCTCCAAGGAGAAAATTATAAAAGCCTGATGTGCTTTGCAAGAGGGAAAGAACCACTTTTCCTGACCCAGAGGATTCAAGGGAAAACCTTGGAATTAGGTTTTCAGGTGCATCCATCCAAATGGCTGCATCCTTGGCCTTGAGATCCCACTCCTCCCCTATCAGGACCCTGACTTTAGCATAGGACACAAGCCTAACCACTCAATCTCCACTGAAGCTGTGCTGTCCTTCCAATCAAATCCAGGGCCTGATTTTTAGTGCCTAAAGAAATTAAGTTCCTTGGCCGGGTGCAGTGGCTCAGGCCTGTAATCCCTGCACTTTGGGAGGCTGAGGCAGGCAGATCCCAAGGTCAGGAGTTCAAGACCAGCCTGGCCAACATAGTGAAACCCCATCTCTACTAAAACTATAAAAAATTAGCTGGGTGTGGTGGTAAGTGCCTGTAATCCCAGCTACTCATGAGGCAGAGGCAGGAGAATCGTTTGAACCCAGGAGGCGGAGGTTGCAGAGAGCTGAGATCATGCCATTGTACTCCAGCCCAGGCGACAGTGCGAGACTCCATCTCAAAAAAAAAAAAAGAAAGAAAAAGAAAGAAAGAAGAAAGGAAGAAAGAAAGAAAAAGAAAGAAAGAAATTAGGTTCCCTTTAAACACTGGTCTTTCACAGAATGCCCTGAGCTATCTGATCTAGGCCAGTCATTCTCTTTCTTCAAGGTGTCCAAGGCAATGGACAACAGCCAGCCAACCCCATAATGTGTATAATTGTAAATGCTGCCATATTGCTGAAGTGCTAGAGCTAGTGCGTAACCCAGTGCGTTCCTGTCCACCTAGTCCTCATCCCATTCCACCATGTGTCCGATTGTGATGCTTTAGCATGCCGGACATGATCGCCGCCCCTCTTACCTGTTGCCATGGGCTTTTGTTGCCATTTGATGAGTGATGAGTGATCCGATTTCAGAATCTCATTCTCAGGGTTTGTTTTCTACTGAACCATTTCCTGTACGAACTGTCATAGTTCTTTGCAGAAAAATTATATTGAAAAGAATAAACTTGTAAAAAGCAGGGGAACAGAAGTAAGATTATCTGGAAGAGAACAATCACGCTAATTAATTAATTTCTTGATATATTTCTCATTTCTAGAATAATAAACTAACATTGAATTGATACATGAAAAGCTGGTGAAAGATTCAAAACAATAAAGGTTTAGCAAAAAAATAAAGGGATGGAAGAAGTTGAAAAAATACAAAAATAAACAACATGCCTATATACATAGATATATATATATATATATATATATTTTTTTTTTTTTTTTCTTTGAGACAGGGTCCTGCTCTTTTGCCCAGGCTGGAGTGCAGTGGTGCAATCATGGCTCACTGCAGCCTCACCTCCGGGGCTCAAGCAATCCTCCCACCTCAGCCACCCAAGTAGCCAGACTACAGGCTCACACCACTACACCCAGCTAATTTTTCTATTTTTTTGTAGAGATGAGGTTTTGCATGTTGCCCAGGCTGGTCTGAAACTCTTGAGCTCAAGCAATCCTCCTGCCTCAGCCTACCAAAGTGCTGGGATCACAGGCATGAGCCACTGTACCCGGCTGCCAAAATATTTCTTATTGAAGTAGTCATTAGTCTGTTCACCAAATATTTCCAGACCTATCTTCAGAGCACATGGTAGGTTAAACTTCCTGGATCCCTTTAGACTGGGTGGTACTCAAGAATAGGGAACAAGCTGGGCACAGAGTCTCACACCTGCAATGCCAGCACTTTGAGAGGTCAAGGCAGGAGGATGGTTTGAGCCCCGGAGTTTGAAACCAGCCTGCGCAACACAGTGAGACTCCATCTCTACAAATAAGAAAAAAAAGTTTAAAAAATTAGCCAGGTGGGCCAGGCGCGGTGGCTCACGCCTGTAATCCCAGCACTTTGGGAGGCCGAGGCGGGCGGATCACGAGGTCAGGAGATTGAGACCATCCTGGCTAACATGGTGAAACCCCATCTCTACTAAAAATACAAAAAATTAGTCAGGCGTGTTGGCGGGCGCCTGTAGTCCCAGCTACCTGGGAGGCTGAGGCAGGAGAATGGCATGAACCCGGGAGGCGGAGCTTGCAGTGAGCTGAGATCGCGCCACTGCACTCTAGCCTGGGTGACAGAGCAAGACTCTGCCTCAAAAAAAAAAAAAAAAAAATTAGCCACGTGGGCTGGGCACGGAGGCTCACACCTGTAATCCCAGCACTTTGGGAGGCCAAGGTGGGCAGATCACCTGAGGTCAGGAGTTCAAGACCAGCCTGGCCAACACGGTGAAACCCCATCTCTACTAAAATACAAAAATTAGCTGGGCATGGTGGCGCATGCCTGTAATCCCAGCTACTCATGAGGCTGAGGCAAGAGAATTGCTCGAACCTGGGAGGTGGAGGTTGTAGTGAGCTGAGATTGCGCCACTGCACTCCAGCCTGGGTGACAGAGCGAGACTCTGTCTCCAAAAAAAACATTAGCCAGGTGTGGTATTACTTGCCTGTAGTCCCAGCTACTCAGGAGACTGAGGTAGGAAGGTCACTTAAGCCCAGGAGTTTGAGGCTGCAGTGAGCCATGACTGCACCACTGCATTCCAGCCTGGGTGACAGACCAGTCTCACACACAAAATATGTATCACTTCAGGGCTGGTGCATTTAAATACCAGGGTGGATTCCTCTGGAGCTTTTTTTTTTTTTCCCAGCCACAGTGACTCCTGTCACTCTGGATGATTTCTGCTGTATCAGCCTGAGTCCCTTGATTAGGGCCCTATTGCCACAAGAATAGAACTTCCCCATGATGGATGTAGCATGAGCAAAACAAAGCCCCAAAACTACTATTTTAAGGCACTGAGATTTTAGAATTGCTACTGCAGCATGTCCTAGCACGTCCTGACTGATACAGGAACCACGTGAAGATTCATGAGGAAATATGCTTTCCAAATATAAAATATTTTTATAAGAAAATTAAATCACGCTAGACCCTTAGCTTACAACAAATCAAACATTCCTTAAGATGCTACTACAGAGACAACATCAAAATCAGTCGACTAAAATCTTCAATAGCCATCCTATTCACTTCCAATTTCTTTCCTTTCTTTCTTTGTTTTTGAGACAGGGTGTCACTCTGGTACCCAGGCTACAGTGCAGTGGTGCGATCTTGGCTCACTGCGGCCCCAACCTCTTTGGCTCAAACGATCCTCCCACCTCAGCCTCCTGAGTAGCTGGGGCCACAGGTGCATCCCACCACACTGGCTAATTTTTGTAATTTTTTTTTTTTGTAGAGACAGGGTTTCACCATGTTGTCCAGGCTGGGTTCAAGTGATCTGGCCGCCTCAGTCTCCCAAAGAGTGAGTCAATCTGTTTGACCCGGGCACTCGGTTCCCTTATTGGAGGAGCCTGGGTTATATCCCCACCTGTGGCAGTCAGAATTCTCAAGATGCCCCCTCCAATCCTGCAGGATTTCCGTTGTTGGTTATTCAACCAAATACTAACCTAGGTACTGCCATGAAAACAAATACAAAACAAATATGCCACTCTAGGAGGACAGAGCGGGGTCGGCCCCTCCCAGCACCACAGGAACTGATCGGAAGAGGAGGCTCCACAAAGAAAACCAGTTGCTGGCTGTGTGTGGTGGCTCATGCCTGCAATCCCAGCACTTTGGGAGGGCAAGGCCAGGAGTTCAATACCAAGTCCAGACAACATAGTAAGACCCCATATATATCCATATATATGTGTATGTATATATTAGCCGGGCATGGAGGTGCATGCCTGTAGTCCTAGCAACTCAAGAGGCTGAGTTGAGGCCCAGCGCGGTGGCTCATGCCTGTAATCCCAGCACTTTGGGAGGCCGAGGCGGGCGGATCACGAGGTCAGGCATTCTAGATCATCCTGGCCAACATAGTGAAACCCCGTCTCTACCAAAAATACAAAAATTAGCTGGGTGTGGTGGTGTGTGCCTGTAATCCTAGCTACTTGGGCGGCTAAGGCAGGAGAATCACTTGAACCAGGGAGTCGGAGGTTGCAGTTAGCTGAGATGGCGCCACTGCACTCCAGCCTGGACGACAGAGCAAACTCCATCTCAAAAAAAAAAAAAAAAAAAGAGGCTGAGGTGGGAGGATGGCTTGAGACCAAGAGTTCAAGGACTGCACCCTACTCTCCAGCCTGGGCAACGAAGACCATGTCTCTTTAAAAAAAAAAAAAAAAAGAAAAAGGAAAAAGAAAGAGAGAAAGAAAACCAGGTGCTGTTTCCAGAAGGAGCAGGAAAGCACTGGTCAGCGTTGACCGTGTCGAAGCCGAAAATGCATCCCCCATGGCCCAGCACCCTGACACAGCCAGGCTCTCACCCAAGCATCAGACCCATTCAAGGAGGGGCCTTGGCCCCCTTTGTGCCCAGGGCCATGCCCCTACAAGGCGCCAGTTGTTTCCTGTGCTCCAGGAATCCCTCCAGCTCTCCCCCAACTCTTCTCTCCATTCTTCGGCTTCTTCAGTTTTCACCCCACTACTCAGGTGTCCAGAAAATTCCCTACACCTGGTCAGCTCCCGGGGCCTGACAGGGTGCAGGTTCCGTGTAAACTTTCAGCAAACATGGAGCAGAATCCCTGGAACTGGCGGCAGGAGGAGGAGCAGGTCAGCCAAGCTGTTCCAGGCAGGGCTCCCTGATGTCACACATCCCATCCTTGTCACAGTTCTGTCAGCAGCCAATAGGAACCCCATTTCTCAGAAGAAAAAAATCAAGGCATGAGAGAGATAAATCCTTCCCCAAGGTCAGCACATTCATTTTTCCCTTTCCAAGCGACGGGAACCCAATTCAACCTGGCGTAAGAAAAAGCGGAGGCCAGGCGCAGTGGCTCACACCTGTAATCCCAGCACTTTGGGAGACCGAGGCAGGTGGATCACCTGAGGTCAGGAGTTTGAGACCAGTGAGGCCAACATGGTGAAACCCCGTCTCTACTAAAAACAAATAAACAAACAAATTAGCTGGGCGTGGTGGCACGCGCCTGTAATCCCACCTACTCGGGAGGCTGAAGCAGGAGAATCGCTTGAACCTGGAAGGCGGATGTTGCAGTGATCTGAGATCGTGCCATTGCACCCCAGCCTGGATGACAAGGACAAAACTCCGTCAGAAAGGAAAGGAAAGGGGAAAGGGGAAAGGGCGGAGAGGGGAGTGTGGATTCAGGCCACCTGGAGGTCAGCGGCTGACTTCAGGCCCCCTTCGGTTCAGGCACTGGGGAAGTCTTCGTTCCCCTTCTGCCTCACTCCTTGCCTCTGTGTTTTCCTCCCTGTCTCTGTCTCCCACCTCCTCCTCCTCTCAGGCTTTATTACCTCCCATTTCAGATGGATACGACAGGAAATGCAGCCTGCGGCAAAGACAGAAACCTGGTTCTCTTTGGGGCAGCAAAATGCCCAAATGACAAATGACATTTCTCAAATTCCTTTGCAACCAGTGATACATAAGCACAGGTATTCTGTAGTACATCTGGGAAGGTTGCCTGAAGGGAGCTGACACCGCTGGAAGAAGAAACTCTTGGGCCCTTACCTACCTTTCCTCCTTCCTGTTGCCTAAAACATAAGTGCAATGGCTGGAGCTTTGGCAGCTATTTTGGGCCATGAGGTGAGATGGAATGTCTCAGTGAGTCACATGAGTCCTGGACTGGCCACCATCAGGCTTCTTTTACATGAAAAATAGTAATACATCTTTACCTGTTTAAGCCACTTTTATTTGGAGTTTTCTATTGTGTGCAGTTAAACTTAACCCCATGACATGGGGCCACCAGCAGCTCCAGCTTCACCTTCCCAACTCAGAAACCCCAGGGTCAGGACCACTGCTCTTCTCACTTCACACCAAGGTGTCAGCCAAGACAAAGCTCTGAACTGCACGGCTGGGCCGTGACTGGAGGAACGGCCGAACCATGGCTCAGGCCCATTCCCAGGGCGTGTTATGTTACTTGTTGGTTTGCTTTCGAGGAGAGGCAGCTGGAGTGGAAACCCATGAATGGTGGGAGAAGAGAATTCCCCAAGAGAAGCAGGTGGGATGGACATAGGAAATGATGGGTGCCCACGGCAGCCAGCACGTGGCGAACCCATTTGTGGGGCTCACAAGCCAGGAGCTCTGCCCTGCTCGGCAGTGTCTCGGTCTTACTGGAGGGCTTCCCTGGCCATCCTGTCAGGTGCCCCCCTAGGTGCATCTCACCTCTCCCAGGGAGGTCCATTGGGAGGCCACCATGTAGGGAGTCAAGAAGACAAAGGTGTGGAGGGCTCCAAGGTCAACCCTAGGGAGCACATCTCAAGCCAGCACTGTCAACTGCTTGCAGGAGGCCAAACAGACCTGGGGTCAAAGCCCACCTCAGCCACTTCAGCTGTGTGGCCTTGGGTGAGCTGCTTTACCTCTCTGAGCCAGCATGCCAGTTTCCTCATTTCTGCCTCTGGGTCTGTCCGCACTCTCTCCCAGCTCCCCACACACCTAGAATTCCCTCTTCTTCCTCTCCTGTCATCTACCTCCCCAAGAGGCCCACCTCCACAGCTCCAACCACATCCAGCCTGGGACCTAGCCTAGGTCCCAGTGAGCCCTAGGATGTGTCGACCCTCCCCTTGATTCCAGGGCACTTCACATGGTCTAGGAAACAATTACGCTTTCAGATTTTCCAAATGAGGCTGGGTGCAGTGGCTTATGCCTGTACTCCCAGCACTTTGGAAGGCTGAGGTGGGCAGATCACTTGAGGTCAGGAGTTCAAGACCAGCCTGGCCAACATGGTGAAACCCCGTCTCTACTAAAAAAAAAAAAAATTAGTCAGGCGTGGTGACAGGCACCTGTAATCCCAGCTACTCAGGAGGCTGAGGCAAGAGAATCACTTGAACCTGAGAGGCGGAAGTTGCAGTGAGCCAAGATCATGCCACTGCACTCCAGCCTGAGCACAGAGCAAGACTCTGTCTAAAAAAAAAAAAAAGAAAAAAGAAAGTAGAGGTCAGTGTGCTTGTTGGAAGAGAGGGAAAGAAGGGTAGAGAAGGAAGAGAGGGAGCCCCCTACTTCCTTGCTAAAACAGGCAGATGGACAAAATCCTGCTGGAGCCCAGAGGGAGCCACTCCCACTGCCGGGAGGGGCTGGGGAAGCCACGGGAGAGACAAAGGTGAGGCTTGAGGTACAACTAGGAACTCTCTAGAATTTCTGGACCTCCACTGGGTGGAGAAACAGGGGAAAGACAGTTCAGGTGGAAGGTGTGAGGCATGGGCGGGAGAAAACACGGCATGCCTAGGCTTTCGTGGAGGACTGGTGCAGCCCGAGAGGAGGCTGTTTGGAGAACAGAGGGGACAGGGAAGGGGGTGAGGACTTGGAAAGGACTTCACGAGCCGGGCCAAGGCCTCGGGACTTTCTCCCATTGATTTCAGGGAACACCCAGTAGGTGCTCACTAAGCCTTGGTTGAAGGAATTACTTGATCGATTGTTGAACCTGACTCAGAGGAGGGGACCCCAAGTCCCACCACTGGAGGTTTAGGAGCTCTGGGACCCCATCCCCAGCCCAGGCCCCCAAGCAGCTGCTCCTCCCCCTCCCACAGACTCCAGCCTGGATGTTTTTCTCTGCGCTTGATGAAGTTAAAATAAGCCCTCTCTGGGGTGAATCGCAGGCGTTCAAATTGGATTGGCACATGGACGTCGAGCAGTTGGTGGCAGGAGCCAGGGGACCGGAGAGCAGGTTTTCGCTGGAGGGGACATGAGCTTTATTTCCCTCTCGGTTGCTGACGAGGAAGCAGCTGTCCTTGCCTGATTATTTTTACCTCGAGTCACAGCCGCTGCCACCAAGCCCCACCTGCGCCTGCCTGCCTGCCTGCCAGGGCCAGGTGAGGAGCCCACCGCTCTGGCCCGGCTCTGCTGCAAGCTGCGAGCTCCACCTACTGCCACCTCCACTCAGGACCCAGCAGCAGCCCCAGCCTCAGGCCCAGACCCTCCCACACCACAAAGTGCTCACTGTCCAGAAGAGAGAGACCCAGAGCAGCCTTAAGAATATTTGAGACCAAAAAAAGGAAAGAAAAAAATGACCAATTCCGCTCTTCTAACACAATAGCTAATTCCTTCTTTTGTTTTAGTTCAGACTTTTAGTTTAAAAAATTAAATGTGAATATCCCTTTACCGTTAACCAAGAACCTCCAACTCTGTCATGTTGTTCTACTCTTGAAAAGCCCAAGAGGTGAGTGTCATTAGCTTCATTTTACAGTTGAGGAACTGATGGGAGGCCGAGGTGGGCGGGTCACTTGAGGTCAGGAGTTTGAGACCAGCCTGGCCAACATGACAACACCCTGGCTCTACTAAAAATACAAAAATTAGCCAAGCCCAGTAGCATGTGCCTGTAATCCCTAGCTACTTAGGAGGCTGAGGCAGGAGAATCACTTGAGCCTGAGAGGCGGAGGTTACAGTGAACCAAGATCGCACCATTGCACTCCAGCCTAGGCGACAGAGCGAGACTCTGTCTCAAAAAATAAAATAAAAATAAAGTTGAGGGAACAGAGACTCACAGGGGAAGTGACTTGGCTTAAATTACACAATAAGAGAGTGGGAGAAATGGGATCTGAACCCCAGTTTGTCTGACTCCAAATCTTGTGCACCATTCACTGTATTTTTAAGTGTTTGTCCATGTATCAGTTAGGAATGCTGTCAGCTTCAAGTAACAACAACAGTGCATTAAATAAATGGGGGCTTCTTTTCCTCACATACCAAAAAAAAAAAATGTTGGTGGGGTGGTCTCCAGATTGGGGAGCAGCTCAGTGATGTCACAGACTCAGGGTCTTTCAATCATGCTGCTCCACTATCCTTTTTGACATACTAACTGCCTCATGGACACAGAAAGGCTACTGCAGCTCCACCCATCTCACATGCATTCAAGGCAGAAGGAAGAGGGAAAGGGGACAGTGAAAGCTATGACAATCTCTCTCTCTCTCTCTGTTTTTTTTTTTTTTTTTTGAGACAGAGTCTTGCTCTGTCATCCAGGCTGGAGCGCAGTAGCGCCATCACGGCTTACTGCAGTGATGTGCAGTAACTACAGGCATGTGCCACCTTACCTTGCAAATTTTTTTTTTTTTTTTGTAAAGATGGAGTCTTGCTATGTTGCTCAGGCTGGTCTCAAACTCCTGAGCTCAAGCAACCCTCCTGCCTTGGCCTCCCAAAGTGATGAGATTACGGGGTTACAGGCATGAGCCGCTGTGCCCAGCCAACAACCCCTTTTCACAGGAAAGCAAAATAGTTCCCTAAATTCCCCCAGGAGACTTTGGTTTACATCTCAGTGGTAACATGACTACCCACAACTGCAAGGGAGGCTGAAAAAGCAAGCGTTTCTAGACGAAGAAGAAGGGCGGTGAGAACAAATGCTGGGCAGTCACCAACAGTATCTGCCAGTCTGCATAAAGTTGTACTTAGTTGCAATTATACAACACATAATTTTTGTTTTCTACTTTTTTCTTTTAGTATTAGATCATTTGCAGTTTCCTTATCACTATGTCGTTTCTATAATTCTCATTAATGGCTTAGTACTTCAAGTGGATGAGTTCTGATGTATTTGTTGGACATTTATGTTGCTTCCAATTTTTAAAATATTATACATAATGTTATGATGAATATCTTCATGCAGCAAGTATTTTCCATGGAGTACAATTATTTGCATCAAGAATTTTTTTTTTTTGAAATGGAGTTTCACTCTTGTTGCCCAGGCTGGAGTGCAATGGCGTGATCTTGGCTCACTGCAATCTCCGCCTCCCAGGTTCAAGCGATTCTCCTGCCTCAGCCTCCTGAGTAGCTGGGATTACAGGCATGCGCCACCATGCCTGGCTAATTTTGTATTATTATTATTTTTTTAAATAAAGACGGGGTTCCTCTATGTTGGTCAGGCTGGTCTTGAACTCCAGACCTCAGGTGACCTGCCCACCTTGGCTTCCCAAAGTGCTGGGATTACAGGTGTGAGCCATCACGCCCAGCTGGGTCAAGGATTTTAACATTTGTTTGTGCTTTTAATACATTACTCTCTTGATTTCCAAGAGGGTTGTGTTATTTTCCATGTAACTCTACTTCAGCGTATTGAGTTCACCATAACTGTGCCAGCACAGAGTTTTATGGTTTTAAAAAGGTTTTCACCAAATTCATATCATAAAATGTTAGCATCTTATAATGGTTTATTTTAAGAAGAAGGAGGGGAATCAGGGGAAGATATATTGGTGTTCCATGTGCTATTCTTGCAGCTTTTCTCTGGGTTTGATAATTTTCAAATTAAAAATTGGGAGACAAGAGGTCTGTCTCTGCCTACGGCAGAGCTTGGAGCATTTCCCAGGTTCCTGGGCCAGCAAAACATGGGCAGGGCCTGGTTCAATAAAATGCTATTGTTTTTATTCCTATGATGAAAACTAAGGAAGAATGTTTTTCCCCATGTATTTTTCACTTTGTATTTGTGTTTCACTTCGTACTTTTTTACTTTATTTTTGTATTGGTGAAGTATTTGTTCACTTCTTTATTTGGTGAAATATTTGTTATCTGGAGTAAGAGACTTGCTTTTATAGGCATGGCCATGCTGAGACTGGTATCAACTCTGGGCATACCACAACTCAACTCCTTCATTTGATTGCTTCCTGGGAGGAAGGTGGGGTAGGGAATAGGATCCCAAGTCACAGATGACAGAACTGGAGCTCAAGAAGTTCATGTAGCTACTAAGAGGCAGGGCCTCCAACTCCAAGTTTAGTGGGTTTTTTTTTCTTTTTCTTTTTTGTTTTTTTTCTGAGACAGAGTCTTGCTCTGTCATCCAGGCTGGAGTACAGTGGCACAATCTCGGCTCACTGCAAACTTCACCTCCCGAGTTCAAGAGATTCTTCTGCCTCAGCCTCCTGAATAGCTGGGATTACAGGTGCCCACCACCTCTCCTGGCTAATTTTTGTATTTTTAGTAGAGATGGGGTTTCACCATGTTGGCCAGGCTGGTCTTGAACTCATGACCTTAGGTGATCTGCCCGCCTCAGCCTCCCAAACAAGTTCAGTGTTTCTCTTCCACAGTATTGCTTGCATTAGTTCGTTCTCACACTGCAATAAAGAAATACCTGAGATTGAGGGATTATAAAGAAAAGAGGTTTAGGCTGGGTGCGTTGGTTCATACCTGTAATCCTAGCACTTTGGGAGGCCAAGGCAGAAGGATCATTTGAGCTCCGGAGTTTAAGACCAGCCTGGGCAACACGGCAAAACCCCATCTCTACAAAAAAAAAAAAAAATTATATATATATATATACACACACACACACACACACACATATATACACACATATCTACGTATACACACACATATATATACATATATATATACATACACATATATATATATAAAGTAGACAGGTGTGGTGGCATGCACCTGTAGTCCCAGCTACTTGGGAGGCTGAGGTGGGAGGATTGCTTGAGCCTGGGAGGTCGAGGCTGCAGTGAGCCACGTTTGTACCACTGCACTCCAGCCTGGGTGATAGAGTGGGGAAAAAATAAAAAAGAAAAAGAAAAAAGGAAAGAGGTTTAATTGGCTCACAGTTCCGCAGGCCGTACAGAAAGCATGGCAGCTTCTCCTTCTGGGGAGGCCTCAGGAAGCTTTTACTCATGGCAGATGGCAAATCGGAAGCAAGTGTTTTACATGGCAGAGGCAGGACCAAGAAAGAAAGAGGGAGGAAGTGCTAGATACTTTTTTTTGTTTTGTTTTGTTCTGTTTTTGAGATGAAGTTTTGCTCTTGTCGCCCAGGTTGGAGTGCAGTGGCGCGAGCTCAGCTCACTGTAACCTCCGCCTCCCGGGTTCGAGCAATTCTCCTGCCTCAGCCTCCTGAGTAGCTGGGATTATAGGCGCCCGCCACCACACCTGTATTTTTAGTAGAGACGGAGTTTCACCATGTTGGACAGGCTGGTCTTGAACTCCTAACCTCAGGTGATCCACCCGCCTTGGCCTCCCAAAGTGCTGGGATTACTGGCATGAGCCACCGCACCCAGCCAGTGCTAGATACTTTTAAACAACCAGATCTCATGAGAACTCTATCACAAGAACAGCACCAAAGGGATGGTGCTAAATCATTTATGAAGGATCCGCCCCCATGATCTAGTCACCTTCCACCCACCCCCACTTCCAACATTATGAATTGCAATTTGACAGGAGATTTGGGTGGGGCACAGAGCTTTATTGAGATATAATTCACATATAACTTGCCCATTTAAAGTGTACGGCTCAATGCTTTTACTGCATTCACAGCTGGGCAACCAACCATCAGCATAATCAACTTTAGAACATTTCCATCACCTCAGAGAGGTTATGTACCCCAGCAGTTACTCAGTCACATCAGGTAGAGGTGAAAAAATATACAGAGAAAGAGATGGAGTCTGGCTGTGTCACCCAGGCTGGAGTACAGTGGCTCACTGCAGCCTCAAACTCCCGGGCTCAAGCAATCCTCCCATCTCAGCCTCCCAAATTGCTGGGATTATGGGCATGAGCCACCACACCCCGCTGAAAACATTTTTAAGTTTTAAGAAAAGAGATGAAAGAGATGGGTTGGACGGGGATGTGTGAGGAAAGCAGAGGAGACTTCGGCTGTGCCATGGCCTTGCTATGTGGCCACAGGTCCCTTCCCTTCTCTTCTCTGGTTCTTGGTTTTCTCCTCCTAATACAAATAGGTATGTATGTATGTATGTATGTATGTATGTATGTATATATGTATGTATGTATGTATTCATTTTGAGACTGAGCCTTGCTCTGTCGCCCAGGCTGGAGTGTGATGGCATGATCTTGGCTCACTGCAACCTCCGCCTCCCAGGGTCTCCTGCCTCAGCCTCCCCAGCAGCTGGGATTACAGGCACGCGCCACCAGAACCAGCTAATTTTTGTATTTTTAGTAGAGACGGGGTTCCGCCATGTTGGCCAGGATGGTCTCAAACACGTGACCTCAGGTGATCCATCCACCTCGGCCTCCCAAAGTGCTGGGGTTACAGACGTGAGTCATCGCGCCCAGTCAAATAGATATTTACTGAGCACCTGCTGTGTGCCAGGCTCCAGGCCAGGCGTGTCACAGATCATCTGAAACCAAGAGCAGAGACGTGACTTATTCAGGTCCCTACACTAGTTGGTGGCAGAGAGGGGCCTGGAACGGGGGATGGGGGTAGGCAGAGGTTCTGACTGCCAGCTCAAGGCCACTGCACCAGCTGCTTCCACGTTTTACTTCCGGAGCTGCGCCAGTGACAGGTGGGGACAGTTGGGGATAGGTGGGGGTGGGCGGGAGGGGCATCTCTTTTCTCCCAGGCTGAGGAGGGGCCTGCCGCAGGTTGGCACTAAATAGTTGTTTCGCCCTCCGGTGGCCACAAGCAGCAGTGCAGGTGTCAGGCCTTGAGGGTCCATGGGGCAAAGTCCCTTCCCACTGTCCCCAGCACCACCACCCTCAAACACACACGCAAGGCATCTGTCCGGGTATGGTATGACTAGGTCTGTTGGAGCATTCCAAAGCGCTCACTTTGTCAGGTGTAACCTGGGTGCTGGGGGCAGGCGGGTGGACAAGTTCCTGACATTCGTGGAGATAGGGGACTCCTGAGCCAATTTAAGTGGAGGTCAGGGAAAGCATCCTAGAAACCTGAAGGATAAGTGGAAATGAACCAGAAAAGACCTGGGGGCAGGTCTGCCTATTCCTAAGCAGAGGGAATGGTGCACGAGAGGCCCAGGGATTTCACTCTGGCTAGAAGGTAAGTGGAAGAAGCACAGTGAAGGAGGAGCCACGGCTGGGGTGGATTGGGTGAGCTGTGAGAGGAAGGAGGAAGGGTGGACTTTCTCCTGGAGGCACTAGGGATCCACAGAGGGATTTTGAGCAGAGGAGAGACAAAATCAGATAGAAATGTTATTATTATTATTATTATTTTAATGTAAGCTGAATAGATGGAAATTTTAGGAAGATCAGCCTGACTGCTGTGTGGGAGAGGGCTTGGAGCAGGCCAGAGAGGAGGCTGTGCCAGTGCTGGTTCTGGGCCCATCCTGGATACTCGAGGCCCAAAGTTTGTAGGGGAATGAGAGAGGGGAAGGGATCCCACTTTGTCTATAGAGCGCGAGACAGGCCCCCTCAGAGAGTAATTACGGTGACCCCAACACTCACAAATCTCTTCTCACAGCCATGCTTTACGTCCCTGAGAGAAAGAGGTAGTTCTCAACATTCTGTAGAAGAAGAAACAGAGTGGAGAGACCTGCCTGGGTCACATAAAAGCTGGTTGATGGCCAAGCCTCAATTCTGGGGGGATCAGGGTGACCCCAAAGTGAAAACATCCCAGTGGCTGGTTCTTCCTTCCAAAATTCCTGGCCCTGGGCTATAGGGGGGTTGGCTGAGGGGCCAGGAGTGAGGACCCAATGTCCTCAGGCCACCCTCGAGGCTCCCTTGGGTCCTGGCAGACCTCAGGCTCCCCACCCCCTGTACCAAGGCAATGAGCCCGAGGTCCACAGTGGCTATCGCCTACCCACAGCCTGCAGGCTTTGTCCTTGGAAACAAGCAGCCTGTCAAAGCTGCCCGCTGTAAAGCGGATGGATGGCCCTTGGCTGCCAGCTGGACAATGCCCAGGCTCTGAGGAGGGGAAATTAGGCCAGCCGTGGCCCAAACCAGTCCCAACGGCTCAGGGGCCTCAAATCAGGGTCCATGGATGCCCTGCCCCTTCATGGTACTTGACCATCTTCAGGAGTGACTCCTGGAAAATGTGATCCCCTGGAAGGGAGGGAGTTGGGCTGTGGGCGCCAGGGCAGGGGCATCGCCGAAAATAGGAAGGTCGTTGCTTAAGATACAGAGAGAGATCTGGGGTAGGACAGGAAGGGCACGGTGAGGAGGGCCAGAAGGTACACAAGGAGACTGGTAGCGTTGGGGTTTGGAGGCTGCCCTGCAGCCCACCCCTTCCTTGCTTCGTGACCTTGGGCCAGTCCTTTTTCCTCACTGGGCTCAGTTTGCACATGCGTAAAATGGGCTCCTAAGAATCCCTGCCTTGAGTGAGATGGTGCAAGTGTGGGAAGGCCCAGCCAGGGCCAAGCAGAGCAAGGCTTCATCTTGGGCCTCTCCTTCCCGCACTTCTCACTGGCTGTGGAAACTGGGACTGGGTGGGAAGTGGGCGGGTCGAAAACAGGAGAGAACCAAGTCCTGTCCACGTTTTGCTGGACCAGGAACCCGGGAAATGCTCTGAGCTCTGACCCAGACAGAGGCCTCTTGTCTCCCAATTTTTAATTAGAAAATTATTAAACCCAGAGAAAAGCTGAAAGAATAGCACATGGAACACCAATATATCTTCCTTTGATATATATTGATTCCCCCCCTTCTTAAAATAAACCATCATAAGAGCAACACCCTGTCTCTCTCTCTATATATATATATAATAAAAATAAAATAAAAATTGTTGCCAGCAGGCTTTTTTTAGTGGGGAGGACAGAGTCTCGCTCTGTCACCCAGGCTGGAATGCAGTGGGATGATCATGGCTCACTGCATTCTCAACCTTCGAGGCTCAAGTGATCCTCACACTGCAGTCTCCCAAGTAGCTGGGACTCCAGGTGTGCACCACCACACCCAGCTAATTCTTACATTTTTGTAGAGACAGGGCAGGGTCTCTCAGTGTTGCCCAGGTTGGTCTCAAACTCCTGGCCTCAAACTATCCTCCCATCTCAGCCTCCCAAAGTGCTATGACTACAGGCATGAGCCATTGCATCCGGCCTGGCAGCCTACCTTTTAAGTGAGTTTTGACAAGAATGCTAAGTGGACTGTGTGCCAGGCACCATGTATTAGCTACGGGCTTGGTACATGTTAAGTCAAAGTCACTTAAATCTCACAGCAACTCCATGATTTATGCACTATTTATCATCCACACATTACAGATGAGGAAACTGGCTTGGAGAAATTAGGTGTCATGCCTTAGGTCAGAGTCAACATGAACTTGGATGAACTTGGATGGATCTATCTGCCCCCAAAGCCTGAGCCCTGGGGTCATTCAGTCTAACCTCCCTCCTAACCAGGCATCCCTGCTACTGAGACCAGGAAGGTATGCCCACAGTCCCTACTCCACACTTCCATGGGGGATCTTTGCCTCTGCATCCCCCCAACCCCTCAGCCTCCCTCTGCAGCCCTGGCCCTGGCTCTGCCTCTATTCCCTTCCACCAGACAGGCCCCCTCTGCCATTCCTGCAGTACCTTTAGAATGGCCTGGATGAAGATCCAGAAAGCCAGGTTCAAGGCCGGGCTCTGCCTCTGGCCACTGGCCTAACCCGGGGTGAGAGCCTTCAGTTCTCCTCTGGAAAATTGGTACGCCTGCCCCCAGCCCTTCCTCGCAGCAGGTGGAAGGTACAGGAGAAGCGTCCTGTAGGGAACCGGCTCAGGGCAGGCAGTAGGCCAGGCACTGAGCGCTCCCTCCTCCCCGACCATCCCGGCCTCCGAAGGGCCTGGGAAGCCCAAAGACCCTTCAGCTTCCACTAGTTTGCTTTGGATCCAAGTCTCACAGGTGGCCCCTTCTAATCGGGTGACTTTAACCAGTGTGTTTGGGGGAGGTAGTGACAACAGGCCCGGGGCGAGGGACTGAAGGTCTCCTCCCACCCACCTGGAGGCGGGTCTCTGTCTGGCTGGGCCGGGTGGGGGGCCCAAGAGGGCGGGGTGGGGGGCGGAAAGGGGCGTGGCTGAGGGGCGGGGTCTCCTGGTATCTGCCAGAGCCCGCCGCTGCCTCCCCGACTTCAGTCCTCGCAGTTGCCTCGCAGATGGTGAACAGCCACAGGCGCCAGACCAGGCATAGCGGGTGAGGAACTGGAGCTGGGAACAGGGGAGGGACCAGCGGATGAAGGGGAGGCCCCTGACTCAGGCCCATAGGCGCCTCGCGGAGGAGGGACGCGCAGTGGTGGGCAAACTTCGCATCTCCCTCTCGGGCCTCAACGAGTGTTTGGAGAGCAAGAAAAGTGGGCGCCAGGGGGCTTGAGGGCGCGAATCCAGGCAGACGTGAACAAGGGAGTGCCTTTCAGAATCCAAAACGCGGGAGCCTCCGAGTCCTCCGGTGAGGGGCGTGTTGGATTTTTGTGCTGTCTGGAAGAGGGAAAAGGGGTGAATGATCACTGGTGATGGCTCAGATGCCGTCACCAGGTGGCAGGAGGCCGAGTGTCAGGACACCGTGTTTTCTCCGGCACATTTGTGTAAAGCCAAGGCTGGAGCAGAGACCCAGGAGGCTCTTCCCTGCCTGCAGAGCCCCCCAGGTTGACGGGAGTGACCCCAGATCACCCAGGGTTAGGGTATCCCCGCTGAGCACAGCGTCTGGCTGTGGCACACCCACCAGCGGGAACCACAAGCTGAACCTGGAGGAGGTACTACTGAGAGACTGGGAGGCAGTCCAGGCAGGAGGGATGGCATGGTCACAGGTCTGGAGAAGGGAAACTCAGAAATGGACGCACCTTGGGGAGCAGTGGAAAGGTGGCTGCACCGAGCAGCGGTGGACAGGTGAGGCCAGGGAACTCGGCAGAGGCCTGACGAAGCAGAACCTTGGCGGAGAACCCCAAGGAACACAAAGCCCACCTGGCCCTGAGCTTCCCCCACCCCCTGCAGGGACCCTGAGCTCTGTTTTGCCCCTCTCTGGCCAGCGACTGCTGCTGCCTCCCCCTCTCCCAGCTCTCCAGGGTGACAGTGTTTCCCTGCTTCGGTCCTGAAGGGGCTTCTGGAGACCATCTTTTGTGCCAGTAAATGTCATCCCTACTAGGTGGGCCACCCCATCCTGGGCTTCCAGCCCACTGGTTGGTTCCCAGTTCAGTGGGGTCTGGGAGCCAAACAAAGGGCAAATGGACCCTGCAGAAGTCCAAGGGGGAAGCAAGGCAGGATGCCCAGCTGCTTTCCTGTGACTTTTTTTTTTCCCTCAGTCCACGTTGGCCTGCCTGTGACCCCTCCCGTCTGTCACCTGCTCCATTGGATCCAGGATGGCACCGTGGTGCTACTGTTTCCTCTGCCTCCTGGTACCTTCACCTCTGGGAGGGCGGTGGCTGGGAGGAGGTCAAGGGGACTCACAGCTTCAAGGGTTCCAAGTGGCCATCCTTACCTCATAAGGTCACTGCAAAGGTTATCCAAGATAAGCCCTGGCACAGACGGAATAAAAGCAGTCACAAAGGGCAACCCCTCTTACTCATCAGCCTGTTTACTCCTCACACACGGAAAAGGCTCAGGGCAGCGAAGGGCCCTCCCGAGATCATACTCTGAGTGGTGGGATTTGAATCCAGGTCTGACTGCAGAGTCTGCAGCTTCCACTGAATGCCCCCTCCCACCCACCCCCAGAGTAGGCATTCAATAACTGCAAGTGTGCGGGGAGGGTTGCCCCAGCCCCCACCTGTCTTCTTCTCTCCCAGATCAGGAGTCTCTCTGGGACCCCCTCCAACTCCCCAGGTGAATCAAGGAACCCCTGGGCCCAGGTTGGTATGAGGGATCCCCCCAGGGAGGGTCTCCGTCCCCCAGCTAAGCAAGTCTGTGATCCAAGGGGTGCACCGGCCTAGAATGCAAAGGAGGGGAAGAGTAACATTTAGTTCCACCCCCACCATACCAGGCCCTGCGAGGAACACTTCATAGTTTCTGTCTCATTCCTGCCATTGTGCAGATGACGAAAAGAGCTCTGCAAGAGGACAGGACTCAGCGGGCCATAGACATGGCCAGGTTCAGCCCCATCCAGCCCGAATGACTCCAAGCCCAGTGTCGTTATCTCTGCCCAGCCCTGGAAGAGTCAGATGCCCACAAAATGCACCCCCCACCGTCTCTCTTATCGTTTTTAGCCCCCGTGGCCCCCGGCGAGGTGGTGAAGACTGCAGGTGGGGTGTGCAAATTCTCTGGACAGCGACTGAGCTGGTGGCAGGCCCAAGAGTCCTGCGAGCAGCAGTTTGGCCACTTGGCACTGCAGCCCCCTGATGGGGCTCTTGCTTCACGGCTGCGCGATCCGGTCTGGGTGGGCCAAAGAGAGGCCTCTCTGCGGAGACCCCCACAGAGGCGTGAGTGCGGGCCCCTGGGAAATGGGAGCAAGGGGCAGAGGCTCTGGTGACCTTCAGATATAGGAGCCCACAGTGACAATATTTGCAGAATGAGCCGGGAGTAAGACCCCATTGCATCTCCAGGTTCCCTTGCCCTGGACTGGACGTTGGGGCTTGACTCTTGGGCAGGGGAACGCTAGCCCCCATTTCCTCCTTCCCGAGGTGGGGAGGCACCCCAAAGCCTTGAAAGAACCCTGCCGCTGAGCCAAAGGGCAGGGGCAGGACCATGTGCACAGGTGAAGAAACTGAGGTCGCAGCCCACGTGTCCCTGCAGGTGCGCGCACCACCGCCGTGCTGGTGTTCGGCGAGAGGACGGCTGACCGGGCGGCGCGGCTGCGGAGCCCTCTACCTGAGCTGGCAGCGCTGACCGCGTGTGCTCACGTGCAGTGGGACTGTGCCTCGCCCGATCCCGCAGCGCTCTTCTCCGTTGCCGCGCCCGCGCTGCCCAACGCGCTGCTGCTGCGCGCCTTCGCCGAGCCGGGGGGCGTCGTGCGCGCTGCGCTGGTGGTGCGTGGGCAACACGCGCCCTTCCTCTCAGCCTTCCGCGCCGACGGCCGCTGGCACCATGTGTGCGCCACGTGAGAGCAGCGGGGCGGGCGCTGGGCGCTGTTCTCCGACGGGAGGCGGCGCGCTGGGGCGCGGGGGCTGGGCGCCGGCCACCCGGTGCCGTCCGGCGGCATCCTGGTGCTGGGCCAGGATCAGGACTCTCTGGGCGGTGGCTTCTCGGTGCGTGACGCCTTCAGCGGCAACCTCACCGACTTCCACCTGTGGGCGCGGGCGCTGAGCCCCGCTCAGCTGCACCGGGCACGGGCCTGCGCGCCACTCCCAGAGGGCCTGCTCTTCCGCTGGGACCCGGGCGCCCTGGACGTCGCACCCTCGCTGCTGCCCATGGTGTGGGTGCGCCTTCTGTGTCCCGGTACGACCCGCCCCGCCCCGGCCCCACCGCATGGCCCCGAATCCTTCCCTTCCGACCCTGGAACTCGACCCACGCCTAGCTCTGGCCATGCCCTCTCCAGGCCGCAGTGCCTGCAAGCTCCAGCATAAACCTGGTCCCAGCAGCCTGGGGGTCTGCGCTCGTCCCCCGGCCCCCTTACCCCCACCCCGAGCTGGCCACAGTGCCTCTCTCTCAGGTTTCACATTGCCACCTAACCCCGGGGCCGTGCGTCCTGGCTCTCCAGGGTGCCCAGGACCCCTAGGGAGCCCTGACAGCTCTCCCGCCCCTGCCAGTGCCCTCCGAGGAGTGCCCTACGTGGAACCTGGGACCTCGCAGTGCGGGCTCTGAGCTCTGCCTGGAGCCGCAGCCCTTCCTCTGCTGCTACCGGACAGGTGCGCCCTGGGTGCGCCCCTGGGCTTTGCTGAAGGGAAAGCCGGTGTGGACCGGAGTAGACTGAGAGGGGGTGAGCTGTTGGCAAAGTCTGGGAATTCAGAATAAACTCAGAGCTTCAAGGTCTCCATGGAGTATAGGCCACAGAGCAGTGGGTCCAGACGGACCTAAGGGTGAATCCAAATTGTGTAACCTTGGGCAAGCTCTTTTGCCATTCTGTGCCTCAGTTTCCCCATCTAGAACACTGTGTGTAAGACTCTGGACACTCAGCCATCAAGGTGCTCTTCCTTCCTTGGGCAGCACGTGGTGGGTGGAGGTCACTGAACAGGCTGGCATCTCTGGACAGGGGTATTCCCCGGGGCCCAGCCTGGCATCCACTCCTTTGCAGAGACCTATCATCGGCTGCAGGATGCCCAATCATGGCCTGGCCAGGATGTTATCAGCCGAGTCAACGCCTTAGCCAACAACATTGTGGTGAGCTCCCTCTCAGGGGCTGGAGAGCCTGGGGGCTCCATGGGTCACCTCGCTGCACCTCAGTTTCCTCCCTTGTAAAGGGGACACCCACCTGGTGTGTCTGCAGGAATTAAGGCCATTCAGGCTCCCTATTCTGTAGCCCCTGAGAGTTGGGGGCTTGTGACAAGTTTAATGGGTGCCCACCAAGAAGACCCTGGCAAAGCCCAAGTGTGGCCCTTGGGGGGATCCCCTCATAACAACCAGACCCGGAGTCAGTGGCTCCTCTGCCCACAGCTCCTCCCAGACCCCCTCTCCGAAGTCCATGGAGCCCTGTCCCCAGCAGAGGCCTCCAGCTTCCTGGGCCTTCTGGAGCATGTCCTGGTGATGGAGATGGCTCCGCTGGGGCCGGCCGCACTGCTGGCTGTTGTGCGCTTCCTGAAGAGGGTGGTGGCCCTCGGGGCTGGGCCCTGTCAACCCAGAGCTGTTGTTGACAGGCCCCTGGGAGCAGCTGAGCCAAGGCGTTGTATCTGTGGCCAGCCTGGTCCTGGAGGAGCAGGTGGCTGACACATGGCTGTCCATCCCTGAGGTGAGGCTGACAGGGCTGGGTGGGGCAGGGGCCTGGGCTGTGGTTCCAGCCTAGCCACCAGCTGGTTATGTAGCTGTGGGGGAGTCAGGACCTAGCTCTGGGCTCCATCTCTGCGTCAATCCGGAGAAGCTTCTCTTTTGTCTATTTGATAAGTTGAACTTCCACAAACAATTGCACTTGAGGCTGGGCGCGGTGGCTCACGCCTATAATCCCAGCACTTTGGGAGGTCGAGGCGGGTGGATCACTTGAGGTCAGGAGTTCGAGACCAGCCTGGCCAACAGAGTGAAACCCTGTCTCTACTAAAAATACAAAATTAGCCAGGCCTGGTAGCAGGCACCTGTAATCCCAGCTACTCGAGAGGCTGAGGCAGGAGAATCACTTAAACCCAGGGGGAGGAGGTTGCAGTGAGCCGAGATCACACCACTGCACTCCAGCCTGGGTGACAGAGTGAGACTCTGTCTCAAAAAAAAAAAAAAAAAAAAAAAAAAATTGCACTTTAACAATAACTTCTGTAGTTAAATGAAGTGATTAAGAGCCACCAGTCAGTAAGAAACTGCTGACCACCTTAAGTGGGGGATCTATGCAAAGTGGACAGTCCACCTTGTCTGCCTAAACAGCCCAGACACTCTGGACAACATGAAAGGTGCTATCCAGATGGAGAGGCTCTTGGAAACCTTGTCCTGGCGGAAGTGGCTGTCGGCCTGGGAGTGATCAGCCCAGAGCAGGGAGGAAATGAGAATCATGAACAGTGCCTGCAAATTATCTGGGGTTGAAGGAGCAAACCTGGTCCCCCTGTGGGCCTCAGAGGACAGAACTGGGACTAGGACATGGGGGTAGGGGAAGACGGCATAACACAGGAGGCTGGTTCTATGGAATGATTCACCACGGGTAGTGAGCTCCCCATCCTGGGAAGTGTGCAAGCCCATAGTTGATTAGGGATCCGAGGCACTGCGGTAGACTGGGGAAAGCCAGACTGAAGCTCAGTTTTCTTCCCTGGGGAATGGGGATGATCACACCAGCCTTGCTATGGCAGTGGAGAGGCGTTAGGGATGAACAGTGTGACTTGCCCAGCACAGAGTAGGTGCCCCATGAATGCAGGTTCCTCTCCTCCCTCCCCTGCTCTCACCACCCCCACCCATGGCTTTCCTTTTGGAATCTCAGTGTTGAGCACCCATTACGGGTCTAGCACTGAGCCACACCAAACGGGTAGGCATGGCCCAGCCTTCGGAGTGTGCGCTGGTTGGCAAACAGGAGGATGGGGTGGCTTGGGAGATAGAATTGGATAGGTCGAAGGAGGCTGGGGCAGGCAGGGCTTCAAATGTCAACCTGAGGACCCAGGACTTGATCCTAGAGTCTTTAAAGGGCCACGGAGGGTCTGGAGAGGGCAGGACCACCTCCCAGATCATGGAGCATTCATCCCAGCGCTTAGGGCAGGCGGCAGTGGGGTGCAGAGTGTGACAGGGAGCTGAGATGCGGCGTCCTCCCAGGTGGTCGGTGGGCCTATGGCTCTGGTGGAGAGTGTGCAGCGCCTGGCACCCCTGCTGAGCACCACAATGACCTCAGAGCAGCCCCGAATGCGCATTCAGCACCGCCATGCTGGTGAGCCTGCACCCACCTGCCCACACGGCTGGACTCAGACCTCCCTCCTCAGCCCGGTGACTGGGAGCTGTCTGCACTTCCACAGACACTCCATTCTGTTTCCTGCCTTTGGCATGCTGTGCCCTGCATCCAGAATGCCCTCTCTCCCTCCATCTCCTAGCAAACACCTATACATCCTTCAGAACCCTGTGTGGGCATCACTCCCTCTAGGAAGCCTTCCTGTTTTAGCTCTCTCCTCCTCTGAGAGACAGTTCCTCCCGCCTCTGTTACCCCAGAACCTTGAACATGTCTTTCATTGCATTTCTGGTAATTACATAATGGAATTATCTCCCTCCACGGGACACTCCTTGAGTGGTAAGGCTGTTTCTGAGCCGTCTCTGCATCTCGGGGCCGAGCCCAAGTACCCACTCCGTGAATGTTTGTAGCCTTAATGGGGGTGCACCTGTGGTGAAGCTTCAGGTACAAACACGTGCCCTTCGGATACCCACCAGTTTCTGGTGACTCGTCAATATTCAGGTCCTGCCTCGCGGTGACCGCCCCCCCTTCTCAGTGACCCCCTTCCCCTGGAATTGGAAAAGTCAGATTTGCCTTGGGTAAGTTGCTGAACCTCTCTGAGCAGGAATGGTGGCCTCCTAGGCCTATGGCAGGAAGAGAGGGATCCAGACCCTGCTAGCTGGGCCTGCTCAGCAGAAAGACCTCACTCCGAGGTCCAGCCACCCAGCCCCATTTACCCCCAGGCCTGGAGGTGCGGAGCTTACGCTTGAGGGAGGCCAGCATGAGGGGCTGCTTATTCACAATGCCTGGTGGGCATACAGAGGGGCCCGGCCATATCCACATTCCTGCGAGTGAAGTGAGGCGACTCCTCGGGAAAGGTGGGTGAGGATGAGGGGGTGTCCAGAGCCCTGTTGGGTTCTGGGTCAAACCTCAGCTCTAACCGTTGCTAGCTGTGCTACTCATCTTTCAGATCCTCAGTTTGCTCGTCTATAAAATGGGCACATTACTACCTGCCTTGTGGCTTATGAGGTTAAAAGCACCCACCACATAGTGGTGTTCACTTACTCTCCTCCACGGAACCACACACATCTTCCCTCGGGAGTGGGTGGTGGAGGAAGATCCCCTATGCTTGATGCCATGCAGGGGTGGGGGATTAGGGCAAGGGGCAAAGGGCCTTGGAGTTGTGAGGTTAAGCACATGGACTTTGACTGCTTGGAATTTTGGCTCTTCCACTTCTTAGCTGTGTGATCTTAGGGAAGTCATTTAACCTCTCTGAGCCTCAGTTTCCCTATCTGTAGAGTGGGGAGAGCATCACCCTCGGGGCCAACTAGTGGTGCTTGCCCAGCCACTGGGTGGTGCCTTGGTGCCCCTTCCTCTCAGCCAAGCCTCTCTGGAGTCACTGTGATCCACAGCTGGTTCACCTCCAGAGTCTTCCAGTACACCCCAGAGGGACTGGACCTAGAGCCCCAGGCCCCTGCCAGCTCAGAGGAGGCAAACAGGGTGCAGAGGTGAGTAGGCGCCACCTGGAGGGCTGTGAGGGCCTGTGTCCCCTCCTCAGGGAAGGCCAGAGTCCCCGTTCTGGTGGGCGCATGTGTCCTTAGCAGCCCAGGGCCCACCCTTTCCCACCCCTGCCCAACGTACACACGATTCTGCACCTGCCGGAGGTGAACATGGCTCAACTCCTGTCTGGGGTTCTGGCTTCTGTGTTGGGACTTACCCAAGTTACCAGCAAGTCCCTAAGGCAAGACTGAACCAGGTGCCACAATTCCTGATATCTCTTCAGACACAGAGGCCGCCACCTCCACCGTAGGGGGCCTGGGTGACATGCCCCACCCAGACACCATCCCTCCTCCACAGCCACCCTTGAAAGCTCCCATTCTTCCCACAGGTTCCTAAGCACCCAGGTGGGGTCAGCCATCATCTCCTCTGAAGTGTGGGACATCACTGGAGAGGTCAACATGGCTGTGACTTTTCATCTGCAGCACCAGGCCCAGGTACCGGGTGGCGCTTCTGGGAAGCAGCCGTCCTGGTGCACGTGTCCCGGTTCAGTTCCCCCAACCCCCAGTATTTATTCATTGGACAACCAAGGCCTAATAATGCCCACAAAATGTACCTGCAAGCCACCTCCGTTGTCCTCAAGGGAGTGGGAAGGGAAACAATTGACTGCAGGGTCACCTTATGGCAGCTGCCACAGATATGCATCATTCATTTAATCCTCCAACTGCGCACTTCATCCAAAGCTTGGGAGAGCTGATGTGATTGGCCCCAGCTTGTAAGTGGCAGAGCTGGGATTTCATTCTGAGTCTGCATAACTTGAAAACCTGTTAGTTCCCATGGAGTCATTCACTGCAGCATGTGCAGGGAATTCATTCATTCACTCACTGCAGTGTGTGTACAGGGGCCTTCACATATGAATGTGCTTCATACAAATAAAAATAACCTAAATGTCCATCAGTAGGGGACTACTTTAAAAGTTTTGTAGGTCCGGGCATGGTGGCTCATGCCTGTAATCCCAGCACTTTGGGAGGCCGAGGCAGGCTGATCACTTGAGGTCAGGAATTCGAAACTAGCCTGGCCAACATGGTGAAACCCCATCTCTACTAAAAAGACATAAAAGTTAGCCAGGCATGGTGGTGCACACCTGTAGTCCCAGCTATTGGGGAGGCTGAGGCAGGAGAACCGCTTGAACCCAGGAGGCGGAGGTTGTAGTAAGCCGAAATCACACCACTGCCCTCCAGCCTGGGTGATAGAACAAGACTCTGTCTCAAAAAAAAAAGGTTTGTAGATATATATGGTCAGCCCTCCATAATGGGAGGGTTTCACCACCAAGGATTCAAGCAACCATGGGTGGAAAATATTCAGAAAAAATAGTGTCTGTACTGAACATCTATAGACTTTTATTCTGGGGGTCATACACAAGACAGTATAACAGCTATTTATATATTTATATTTTATTTCCTAAGCAAGACAGTATAACAGCTATTTATATAGCATTTAAGTTGTATTAGGTATTACAAGTAATCTAGAGATGACTTAAAGTATACAGGAGCATGTGTGTAGGTTATATGCAAATATCAAGCCATTTTACATAAAAAACTTGAGCCTCAGCAGGTTTTGGCATCCTTGGGGGTCCTGGAACCAATCTCCTGCAGGTAATAGGGGCCAAGTGTGCAATGGAATAGTCAACTGAAAGTTATATAGGGATTGAGGTATTTCTCTATAAACTGACATGGAAAGATCTGCAAGATATGTTAAATTTCATTTCACGCTTAATACACAAATTTCTTCTCCCTTCTGAAACACTAGAATGTTTCAGAGAAAGCAAGTCTTCTTTGCTCACAACCAGTAATCTTGGACACACACACACACATACACACACCACAGCTTATCAGTCTCTTGTATATATTGTCAGAATGGGGCTGCGGGTGGATTGTTCATGATATGGAAAAGCATCCATGCTCTGATTTTTTCTTTTTTTTTGAGACAGAGTCTCACTCTGTCACCCAGGCTGGAGTGCAAGTGGCGAAATCTCAGCTCACTGCAACCTCTGCCCCCCGGGTTCAAGCAATTCTCCTGCCTTAGCCTCCTGAGTAGCTGGGACTATAGGCATGTGCTACCACGTCCGGCTAATTTTGTGTATATATATATATATACATATAAATATATATATATATATATATATTTTTTTTTTTTTTGGTAGAGATGGGGTTTCTCCATGTTGGTCAGGCTGGTCTCCAACTCCCGACCTCGGTCTCCACCCGCCTCGGCCTCCCAAAGTGCTGGGATTACAGGTGTGAGCCACTGCGTCCGGCCCTGTGTCTGTCTTTTCTAGCATTTCATGTAAATGGAATCATCTAGTATGTGTTAAGGCCTGGCTTTTGCTCAGGTCCCATTGTTGAGAATCATTCATGTTGTTGCACATGTTTCAATAGCTCATTCCTTTTTCACTGCTAAGTAGTATTGAGGTATATGGATGTACCATGATTTGTTTATCCATTTACCTGTTGACAGAGATTTGACTTGTTTTCAGTTTGGGCTACTATGAATAAGTCTGCTATGAACACTCATATACAAGTCTTTTTGTGGATAAATGATTTCTCTTTACTAGGTAGATTCCTGAAAGTAGACTTGCTGAGTTGTAGGATAAGCATATTTTAACTTCCTAAGAGACTGTCAAATTGTTCCCCAAAGTGGTTGAACCATTTTGACATTCCTACTAGCAGCGTTGGAGAGTTCCAGTTGCTCCACACCTCTGCCAACATCCTTGTCAGTGTTTTTAATATCATTCATTATAATAGTCATGTATTGATATCTCATTGTGGATTTAAGCTGCAATTCCTTGAAAACCAATGACTCTGGGCATCTCTTTATACACTTATTAAGCATTCATATATCTTCCTTTGTTAAATGCATCTTCAAATCTTTTCCCCAATTTTTAAATTATTTGTTTTATTATTGAGTTGTAAGAATTCTTTGTATATTTTGGATACAAGTCCTTTGTTAGAGATATGTCTTGTGAATAATTTCTGCCAGTCTGTGGCTTGCTTTTTGTTTTCTTAACAGTATCTTTGGAAGATAAGTTTTTAATTGTGATGAAGTCCAATTTGTCAATTTTTGTCTTGCATAGCTCATGCTTTTTGTATCCTATCTAAGAAAGCTTTGCCAATCCCAAGGTCACAAAGATATTCTCAAAGAAGTTTATCACTTTAGCTTTTACATGTAGGTATATGATTTATTTCAAGTTAAGTTCTATATATTATGAAGTTAAAAAGGTTGAAGTTCATTTTTTTCCATATAGACAACCAGTTCCAACACTATTTGTTGAAAAGATTATTCTTTGCTCCCGTTGAATTTTCTTGTCACCTTTGTTGAAATCAATTGTCTGCATATGTGTAAATCTATTTCTGGGCTGTGTGTTCTGTTCTAGTGATCTATATGCCTATCCCTATGTTAATTTCATACTGTCCTGATTAATGTGCCTGTATAGTAAGCCTTGAAATCAGGTAGTGTATCTTCCAACTTTGTTTTTTTTTAATTTGTTTTTTGTTTTTGAGATGGAGTCTCACTCTGTCACCCAGGCTAGAGTGTAGTGGTGTGATCTTGGCTCACTGCAACCTCCGCCTCCCGGGTTCAAGTGATTTTCCTGCCCCAGCCTACAGTAGCTGAGATTATAGGCACGTGCCACCACGCCCCGTCAATTTTTTGTATTTTTAGTAGAGATGGGGTTTCACCATGTTGGCCAGGCTGGTCTCGAACTCCTGACCTCAAGTGATCCATCTGCCTCAGCCTCCCAAAGTGCTGGGATTACAGGTGTGAGCAACGGTGCCTGGCCTAACTTCGTTCTTTTTCTTTTCTTTTTTTGAGACAGGGTCTAATTTTGTTGCCCAGGCTGGAGTACAGTGGTATAAACACGGCTCATTGTAGGTTCCCTGGCTCAAGCAATCCTCCTCCCGCCTCAGCCCCAGCCCCTCAAGTAGCTGGGATTACAGGCGATCTACCATGCCTGGCTAATTTTTTTTTCTCTTTTTGTAGAGACAGGATTTTTCCATGTTGCCCAGGCTGATCTCAAACTCCTGAGCTCTAGCAATCCACCTGCCTTGGCCTCCCAAAGTGCTGGGATTACAGGCACAAGCTACCACACCCAGCCTTGTTCTTTTTCAAAATTACTTTGGCTATTCTAGATTCTTTGCATTTCCCTATATATTTTAGAATCAGCTCATAAATGTCTGTAGAAAACCTACCGGTATTTTGATTAGCATCGCATTGACTCTATATATCAATTTGGGAGAACTGGCATCTTTCAATTCATTATCAAGATATAGCTTTCCATTTATTTAGGGTTTTTACATTTTTTTCTCAGTGATATATACCTTTCAGTGTACAGATCTTAGAGATATTTTGTTAAATATATTCCTAAGTATTACAAAGTTTTGGATATTACCAGAAATGGTATTGTTTTCTTAATTTTAAACTGTTCATTGCTAGTATATAGTAATATAATTGATTTTTGTACAATGATACTATATTCTGCAACCTTGCCAAACTCACTTAGTACTTGCAGTAGCTCTTTTCTGGAATCTCTAGGATTATCTACGTATATGCTCATGTTGTCTGCAAATAAAGGCAGTTTTTGTTTCTCCTTTCCAATCCATGTCTTTCTCTCTTTCTTCCTTTCTTCCTTCCTTCCTTCCTCTCTTTCTTTCTTTCTTTCTCTCTCCTTCCTTCCTTCCTGCCTCCCTTCCTTCTTCCTTCCTTCCTTTCCTCCCTTTTCTTCCTTTCTTTTCTTTCTTTTTCTTCCTCTGTTGCACCAGCTAGGATCTCTGGATCGATGTTGAATTGGAGTGGTGAGGCCAGGCAACCTTGTCTCATTCTTTATCTTAGAAGGAAGGCATCCAGACTTTCACCATTAAGTGTGATGTTTGGGCTTTTTGTAGATGTCCATCAAATCGAGTTCCCTTCTCTTCCTGGTTTGCTGAGAATTTTTATCGTGAATGGCCTTTGAATTTTGTCAAATGTTTCTTGCATGTTGATATGATCATATGGTTTTCTCATTTATTTCATTAATCTAGTGAATTGCACTGACTGATTTTCAAGTGTTAAACCAACCTTGGATTCCTGAGATCAGTGTAATTTGGTTATGGTGTATTATCTTTTAAATATATTGCTGGATTCAATTAGCTAGTATTTTGTTGACGATTTTTGTGTTTATGTTCATGAATAATGTGTTCTGTAGTTTCTTGTACTGTCTTCCTCTGGTTTGGGTGTCAGATTAATGCTGACCTCATAAAATGGGTTGGGAAGAGTTCTGTCCTCCTCTGTGAATGTTTGATCGGCTTCACCAGTGAATTCCTCTGGACCTCGTGTGTTCTTTGTGGAAAGATTTTTAATTGTGCATTCGGTTTCTTTGATTGATATAGGTTATTTGAGTGTTTTATTTCTTCTTGAGATGGTTTGGTAATTTGCGCCTTTCAAAGAATGTGTCCATTTCATCCCGGTTGTCAAATTTCTATCACAGAGTTGCTTATAATATTTCCTTTTCACATCTGTAGGCTCTACAGTGATGTTTTCTTTTTCATTCTTGGCCAGTCTAGCTAGAACTTTACCAATTTTGCTTATATTTTTATTTTTATTATTTATTTATTTTTGAGGCAGTCTCTCCCTCTGTCGCCCAGGCTGGAGTGCAGTGGCATCATCACAGCTCACTGCGACCTCGACCTCCTGGGATCAAGCAGTCCTTCCAGCTCACCCTCCCAAGTAGGTGGTACTACAGGTCCATACCACCACGCCTGGCTAATTTTATTTTGTATTTTTCAGAGATAGGATCTCACTTTGTTGTCCAGGCTGGTCTCAAACTCCTGGGCCCAAGTGATCCTCCTGCCTCAGCCTCCCAAAGTGAGCCTCCACGCCCAGCCTTGTTTAATATTCTAAAGGACGAATTTTTGAGACTATATTTATATATTAATAATTTAAAATATGTTAAAATAAAACTAAATAAAAGTGATGTGTTACTCATTGTGACAAATTCAGAAAATATAGAAAAGGATGAAGACAAAATTGTATTACTCAGAGATAACCGCTATGAACATTTTGGTGCATTTTACTTAAGCTGTTTTCTGGGCACATAACGCTATATATATTTCTTTCCTTTTGCAAAATGAAAGCCCTTGCTCTTTCAGCGGAGCCATGCAAAGCATGGCGCTGCGTAATCTTGAGCAGGTTAACCCTCCTCTCTGAGCCTCAGTTTCCTCATCTGAAATTGCATGAATTTATAGCTGTCTCTTAGGTTGCTATGAAGATCAGCTACAATAAAGGACATGAAAGTGCTTGGCAAGACACAAAGAGAGGTATCATTACCATCACCCTCCCCAGTCAGGACAGATGGCCCAAGTCCCAAGCTCAGGCTACCTTCCCTACCTAGACTGGGGCTCGTACCACTGGCCACCTGATGTGTCTTCACTGCTTAATGACATGTTATAAAATCTATATTTTTGTCATTGTTTAATTACAAAAGAACTAACACATTCATGATAACACATTCAAACCCAGACCTAACCAGAACTGTTAGGTTCACTGCGTGTTTGCTCCCACACATGCTGTGTGTGTACGTGTGTGTGTGTTTTCACAAGTATGCAGACCTTAATTTTTCACATAAATGGGCTTATATCATGCCCAATGTTGTGGATTCTTCCTTTACTGAACAACGTATCACAGAGATCTTTCCACATCAGTAGCCAGAGGTCTGTGTGTTCATCTTACCAGAGACAGTGTCCCAAGGAGAGGAGAGGCGCAGTTGCTTAACTGCTCCCTGGTGATGGCTGCTTAGCTCGTTCTCAGTTTTTCCACCTTCCACACCATGCTGGAATGAGAGCCTGCACTCTCCTCCCTCTGCCTCCCCTCTGCCCCTTCACCCACGATTCATGGTCGGCAATCCCCTGGTCCCTAAAATGCAGAGTCCTCGGCGTCCCTCCATTCCTTCTGGTCTCTCTCCTTTCCCATCCACACTCACACCTGCCCCGTGCCCCTCAATCCACGCTCATGCACCTGCCCTGTCCCTGTCTCCTGCCTCCAGACCTTCCGTCATAAGCTGGTGGAGCCTGTCTGTGCTTTCTGGAACTACAGTATCAGGTGAGTTTCCATTTCCAGGTTCTTTTTTTTTTTTTTTTGAGATGGAGTCTTGCTCTGTCGCCTAGGCTGGAGTGCAGTAGCGCAATCTCGGCTCAATACAACCTCCATCTCCCGGGTTCAAGCGATTCTCCTGCCTCAGCCTCCCAAGTAGCTGGGATTACAGGCGCCCACCATCACGCCCAACTAATTTTTGTATTTTTAGTAGAGACAGGGTTTTGTCATGATGGCCAGGCTGGTCTCGAACTCCTGACCTCAGGTGATCCACCCACTCAGCCTCCCAAAGTACTAGGATTACAGGTGTGAGCCACCGAACTCAGCCTTTAAGATGATTTTTTTTAAAATATGTCCACTCTGCTTGGGGATGAGGCAAGACTAACACATGGTTTTGACCTCTGTTCACCATCTGCCTTTCGGAGTGACTCCAGGATCCTCCCAGCTCTAGGACAAGCTGAGGGGGGAGGATGTATTACCCAGGGGGTAGTGAGCTCCCTGTCATAGGAGTATGTGAAGGAGGAAGCACTCACTCTGTGAGGTGCCTAGGAAGAGACTCATCTGTCAAATGGGCGTTGAACTTGATCTATCTGAGACCAGGGCCCTTGGACTCTTGAAGGAGCAGAGCAGGCTCCAGGGATTATCCTGGCTCCCTACCCTGGATCTTTAGCTGAGGTAGGGAACCTTGGTCCCAGTGGCTCAGTAATTAATTAAGTTGATAAATGGCAATCACTGGGATCAGCCCTGCCCTCCTACCATCCTAAGAATGTCAAGCACATTTTATAGGTGAAAAACTGAGACCCAGGAAGGGGTGGTGACTCGCCAAGGTCACGTAGCTGGTTAGAGGCAGGGCAGTGACGGGCCCCAGGCTTTGGGGAGAGCCTTTCCCCTGCTTGTTCCTGGCCCCTCACCCACTTGTCCACCTTATCTCAAGAGCCCCCTGTTCCCTCCCCATTCCCCAAGCCCATATACAGGGGCTGCCTGGGCCACCACAGGCTGCTCCGTGGCTGCCCTGTACCCGGACTCCACCGCCTGCTTCTGCAACCACAGCACCAGCTTTGCCATCCTGCTGCAAATCTATGAAGTACAGGTGAGTGCACGGTGGGAGGGGCGTGTCAGGAGTGGGGTTCTTAGCTGGAGGTGAAGAGAAGAGCCAATAGGTAGCCAGAAGAAGCCTCTGAGGGGTGCCAGCTTTCATAGATTGTGGGGGACAGGGCTGCGCACAGTAGTTCATGCCTGTTGTCCCAGCACTTTGGGCGGCTGATCACTTGAGCCCAGGAGTTCAAGACCAGCCTGGGCAACATGGCAAAACCCCGTCTCTACAAAAAATGCAAAAATTAGCCGAGCATGGTAGCTCGCACCTATAGTCCCAACTACTCAGGAGGCTGAGGCAGGAGGATTGCTTGAGCCCAGGAAGTTGAGGCTGCAGTGAGCCAAGATCACACCACTGCACTCCAGCCTGGGTGAGAGAGCAAAACCCTGTCTAAAAATAAATGAGTAAATAATAAATTGTAAAAAAAATTGTTGGGGGAAAACTCTACGAGGACGTCAGGAGGGGTTGGACTCACTGGAGCTGGAAAGGGCCCCGGAGTGGTTACTTGCTGAGAAGTCAGGTGAGATGGGACCTGAGCCTCAGGAACGCTGGGGTCACTTGACGTGTTAAGGGGCACACTACAAAAACATGTTACCAAATGCATTCTTCCAATAAAGTCAGGGCCAGGCACGGTGGCTCCCACCTGTAATCCGACCACTTTGGGAGGCCAAGGCAGGCGGATCATTTGAGGTCAGGAGTTGGAGACCAGCCTGGCCAACATGGTGAAACCCCATCTCTACTAAAAATACAAAAATTAGCCGGGCATGGTGGCCCGTGCCTGTGGTCCCAGCTACTCGGGAGGCTGAGGCACAAGAATCACTTGAACCCAGGAGGCGGAGGTTGCAGTGAGCTGAGATTGTGCCACTTGCACTGCAGCCTGGGTGACAGGTTGTCTCAAAGCAAAAAAAAAAAAAGTCAGAGCGTGGACAGTTTTCCACATCATGAACAATCCATCCGCAGCCCCATTCTGATGATACTCCATGGTCCCCGGGATCCCTCCCCGTGGGCACGTCAGTCAGCGCTCTTAGTAGCTGTCCAGTTGGTGGAATCCGGGCCAGTTGGGGTCAGTCTAGGGAGAGCCAGCAGGAGAGGACATGCTCACGCCTGCTTATTAAATGCCTACTGCGTGCAGGCCTGGGTCCTGCTGGCTGCTGCTGCACTGCGGAGGTGAATGTGGCTCGGGGGGCGTTAGAGTCACTAGGCGGGGAGAGGTCTGGCCTGGGTCGGGTCTGGGTGGTGCCAGGGGGGTTTCTCTGTCCCTCCACACAGAGAGGCCCTGAGGAGGAGTCGCTGCTGAAGACTGTCATTTGTGGGCTGTGGCGTGTCCTTCTGCGCCCTCACCACCACCTTCTTGCTCTTCCTGGTGGCCGGGTGAGGAGAGTTCACCACTGTAGCCTGGTGGCCTGGGCCCTCCCGCCTCGCTCAGGCCTCCATGTCCCCATCGGTCGGGTGTCCATCCTTGGTCCCAGCAGAACCTTGGTCTGAGCCTCTCCTTAGGATGTGCCGGGTCCCCTGTGGAGCTGCTCTCCTTCCCTCCATCTGCCCAGGCACGGGGATCGGGCAGGACAGGGCCCTACGGGGTGTGGGGACCGGCAGTGGTGTTCTTGTTAACTGACTCCTCTGTCCCCTCCAGGGTCCCCAAGTCAGAGCAAACCACAGTCCACAAGAACCTCAGCTTCTCCCTGGCCTCTGCCGAGGGCTTCCTCATGACCAGCGAGTGGGCCAAGGCCAATGAGGTGGGCAGCCAGTGGGTGGGCTGGAAGCCCGGGGAAGCCTGGGAAAGTGCCTGTGGGCTTTTCTAGGGTGACCCCCTCCCCCCAACCATTTTCACGTGGCTCCACTTCACTGGGGAGGAGCAGGGCCCCGGGAGGAAAGGCCCCAAATGGTGGAGCGGGGCCCAGGCTGCTGCCCAGAGGCCTCACCCACTGACACTTCTTTGGGTTGGCAAGGCCAGGCTGGGCATGGGCCGTGGGGCTGGCCTGCACCTGCGTCTGACCTCGGACCTGGGTGGGGATCCCCACCCTCCCACAGGTGACATGTGTGGCTGTCACAGTCGCAGCGCACTTCCTCTTTCTGGTGGCATTCTCCTGGATGCTGGTGGAGGGGCTGCTGCTGTGGAGGAAGGTGGTAGCTGTGAGCATGCACCCGGGCCCGGGCATGTGGCTCTACCATGCCACAGGCTGGGGTGAGGCCTGCTCTGCGCCTGCACTCTCTTCTCCTCAGCTGTACCTTGCACTGCTGACCCTGCCATCTAACATGGCCCCACACCCAGCACTCAGCACCCAGCACCACTCGGCATCCGGCATTTAGCATCACCCAGCACCCAGCACCACCCAGCCAGCCCCATCTCTGACATGACCTCAATTTCCTCATTTCTATTAACCTCCAATTTACCCATCCCCATTCTTCAGAATCCTTCTCCACCTCACAGCCTCCCCTCTCCATCCGCAGTGCTATCTCCCCAAATCTGTAGCCAGCCAGTTGCCCAGCCTCCATCTCCAGAGACTCCCAGCTGTAGCCTCCAAAGCAGCCTCAGCTCTCGACTCCCAAACTGCTGTGGCTCCAATACCACCCCAACAGTATCAGAGCCCCCAGCCCTGCTCCTTGGACCTCCCCAGTGCCCCCAGTACAACCTCCAGTAGGGGACAGCTGCAGCTTGGGGGGCGGATCCTGGGTCCTGGAGAGGAAAAAGCAGGTGACCCGGCCTTGAGGCCCCCTTCTCCCTCCCCTAGGCGTGCCTGTGGGCATCGTGGCGGTCACCCTGGCCATGCTCCCCCATGACTACGTGGCCGCCGGACATTGCTGGCTCAATGTGCACACATATGCCATATGGGCCTTCGTGGGGCCGGTGCTCTTCGTGCTGACTGTGAGCTGGGGACCTGCAGGGGAGGTGCGTGTTGGGGATGGGGAAGTCCTCTCACCAACTGACCCCAGGTCTCCAGGCCAACACCTACATCCTGACCCATGTGGTGATGATCACCGTGTCCAGCGCCCGCCGCCGTGCCCGCATGTCGAGCCCACGGCCCTGCCTGCAGCAGCAGATCTGGACCCAGATATGGTGAGGCCCCAGAACGGGGAGCCAGGAGGAAGCAGGGAGTTCCGAGTCAGCCAGCACCAGGCGTGAGGCTCACTGGGCGAGAGCATGTGTGAGTCTGTGTCCAGAGCGTGGCCGTGTGGCCATGCCCAAGTCTGTATTGAGTATGTGGGTACACACGTGTCCCTGCATCTGTGTCACACATGCTCGGGCATGTCAACATGTGTCAACATGCACCCGTGCGTGTCACATGTGGGGATGGTCACTGATCCGTGTGAGGGAGCTGTGGACACCGGCCACTGTTCGAGGGGTGCACTCTCTGCGGAAGGTACTGATAGGCTGCAGGAGACACAGTAGGGGAGACCCTCAAATCAGGGTTAGCCCCAGAAGTTCAGGGTTAGCTCCAGAAGTTCAGGTTCAGGGTAAGGACCTGGGTCCCCAAAGACCCCCATCGCCCTCCAGGGTCACGCTCTGGGAGAGAGGGAGACCCCACCGGCCTTTCCCAGCCCTGCTTCCTTGCTGGCTTTCCCCTTCCCCACCCATCCTCCACCAAGCACAGGGCAGCCCAAGCTGGGAGGGGGTCCCCGAAAAGCCAGGGAACCCCAGGGCCCTTGGAGAGGGAGAAGGGAGTCCTTCTGACCCCATCCCTGCTGGTCCCACTGCTCAGGCCTCAGCGCCCCCTCTGGACAGCTACCACCCCATTCCTTCCAGCCAGGTTGGGGGCTGGGACCCCATCTCCCGAGTGCCGCTACCCTACTTCATGCCACCTCTGTCACTGGGTGGGGGGGGGGCAACAAAGTCCAGTCAAAGGTTCTGGCTCCCGCTAAGTCCTGCTGAGCCGTGGTCCCGGCCCTCAGCTCCCACCCCGCTCCAGGCACTTACAGGTGCTGCTATCCCTGGAACCCTGCTGGGAGCTCCCGAGGCCTCCCAACCCCCATCAGCCCTGCCTGCCCTCCTACAGGGCTACGGTGAAGCCCATGCTGGTCCTGCTGCCCGTCCTGGGCCTGACCTGGCTGGTGGGCATCCTGGTACACCTGAGCCCCGCCTGGGCCTACGCTGCCGTGGGCCTCAACTCCATCCAGGTACCTCCAGCCCCAACCTTCTGGGACTAGGCCCTGACGTGCATGAAAGCTCAGAGGGGACAACTGGGGTGTCAGGGCCTGGTGGGGGGAGTGAGGTCTCCATCATGGGAGACATTCAACAGCAACTGGGACATCCTATCTAAGAAGGGGTTTTGAGGGTGGGAGTGGGAACAGGCAACCTCCAATCAACCAGCAGTTCATGCAGGAGGCTCATGGGGCCCCTCTGCCAGCTAGGGAGGCTGAGGCCCAGAAAGAGGGTGTTAAGGCTCACTGTGCTTGGACACTCAGGGTCTGGCAGAAATTCCAGCCCCTTGACTGGTGCCAGAGCCACTTAGTTCTTGCCAGGAAGCTGGGGAGGGGACACAGGGCATCAGTCACCTCCCCCTTGGGGTCTGCGGCCTGCTGGGATAGCAGTTTAGAAGAGGGTTTGGTGAGGAGGCCAGTTCATGAGGCCACAGGAAAGGGCCCTGGCTTCCCGGGTCTCTTGGGGTCTGTGTCCTGGAACCACAGGGAGGGGGCCAACTAGGTCCCTCTCGGGGGATTGGCAGGTCTGTGGGAGACCAGAACATTAACTGAAGTGACAGCCAGGGGGCTGGGTGCTGGGAGTCAGGGAGGACCACCGAGGCCCTTCCTGGCCCCTCGCTTTCCCTCAACCTCCCTGGACCATCCCCCCAGGCACCTCTCCCCGTCACCTGTACCTCCTGCTCCCTGCTTGCCCAGCCCGGGTCCCTCTCAGGGCCAAAAGGTGGGTGGGCGAGGGCCCACGCTAGACTGCGCCAGGCTCAGGAAGTCAGGTGCAAACTCCACCCAGGGTCCATGTGCCCTCCAAGCTGGGGACCCTCCATCTTTTCCTTGAAGAAGGAGACCCAAGGTGGTAACAGCCACTCACAGTGCCTGGGTGCTCCCTCTGAGCCCCAGGCCAGGCTCCTACTTTTATCTCCCAACAAGCCTTGTAAGTGGGGAAACTGAGACCTCATGAGGTCACTTGCCCGAGGCTCCCCAGGAGGCAGCAGCAGTGAGGGCACCACTCCAGAGTCTGCGTTCTCAGCCACAGGGCATCCAGCTATGACCGCAGATGGGTCCTGGCTGGTCCCTGGGAGCGCGCTTGGACCCAGTTACTCTTTCACCCCTGTGCTCTTCACAGCTCGCCCAGTGTGTGCCAGGCACTGTGCCAGGTGCCGGGCCGCAGCAGCAAAAGAGGCAGCAAAAAGCCCCTGTATTTGTGGAGCTGCCCTTGGTAGAGCAGACAGATCATGGCCACGATGAAGAAATGAAGTGTTCAGTGAGGGGACGAGGCAGGAAGCCCTCTTCCAAGCCCCACGCCCCCCAGGGCTTCATGGCTGGGTTCAGTCTGGCTGGGCCCCTGGCGAGGCTTCTCCACCTGTCACACGGTGGGGCAGGCAGTGGCATCTTGTTGCCATGGCGATTCCTCCAGCTCTTTGCCAGGTGCCCCTCTCCACATCATGGGGGGTTGGATCCCTGATGCTCTCCGTCCTCACCCATGCCCCTCAGGTGGGCAGAGACACTGCCATGGGGCAATGCCACCGTCGCACTGTCTTGGATCCCTCCCTTCAGTTCTCATTCTTTCCTCTCTCTGTGTCCCAATCTTGGTCTCTGAATCTTCTCTGGTTCTGTCTCTCAGGCTCCCCCTCTGTCACTGTCCCCATCTCCCTGTACCCTTCTCACCCTCTGGCCGTGGATGTTTTTTCTGGCACTGACCCCACCTGGCTCTTCCTGGTCGTGTCTTCATGTTTCTCCATTTCTCTCCTTAGTCTCTCTGACACTGGTTTGGTTTTTTTGTTTGTTTGTTTGTTGATTTGTTTGTTTGTTTTTGGAGATGGAGTCTCGTTCCGTCACCCAGGCTGGAGTGCAGTGGCACGATCTCGGCTCACTGCAACCTCTGACTCCCGGGTTCAAGCGATTCTCCTGCCTCAGCCTCCGGAGTAGCTGGGATTACAGGCACCCACCACCAAGCCCAGATAATTTTCTTATTTTTAGTGGAGACGGGGTCTCCACATGTTGCCCAGGCTGGTCTTGGACTCCTAACCTCAAGTGGTCCTCCCGCCTCGGCCTCCCAAAGTGCTGGGATTACAAGCATGAGCCACCGCGCCCAGCCCTCTGACACCAGTCTTTTTATCTCTGCCTCTCCATCTCCCTGTGCATGATGCTCTCTTGCCCCTGCCTAAGGCAGCCTCAGATTACCCTTAGGATGGTCACCCGGTGAAGGCAAGGAGAGGCTGCCTTAGGCAGGAGCTCAAAAGGCAGGAGTGGGGTCTGGGCCCTGCCGCTGACAGTCACATGACCCTCTTAGGCTCAGAGCCCTGTTCTCTCAGTCAGTCCCTCTCCCCAGCCCGGCCTTTCCCTTCACCTCTCCTTTGGTCTCTCCCTGTCTCTCTGGGTGCACCAAGGTTTCTCTGTGTCTTCCCCTCGCACTCCACCTCAATCCCTGTCCCTCTCTCACTCTCCGTCAGTCTTGGGCATGAGCTAGGTACATCCCACTCTTAGGAGGGTGAACAAGTGACCAGGGAGGAAGCCTGGGACTCAGGGATGAGATTCTGCCCAACCTCATTCACTCTCTGAGAGTAATTTGTGTCCTTCTGGCCTCTGTGCCGGGTTGTGTGAAGGGAGAGCAAAGCCTCACTTCTATAACCAGCTGTCGCTCACACTTGCCCTGGTGGACAGAGCCTTGTTGTGAGGCCTGGAGAAGTGGCACCAGGCCTCCGTTTCTACATCTAACTGAAGGGGATCAGATTCCCACCCTCCTCATGGGATCATCGTGGAGTTCGGCTGACGTAACATTTGCCAAGGCTACGCACAAACCCTGGCACGTGCTAGGAGCCCCACGAGTGTGAGCTCATTTGTTTTGTTCAGTTGTTCAACACGCACTCCCCTAGCACCTCCCCGTGCCAGGGCTGGCCTGCACGCTGGGGGCCGTGGAGATGCCCAGGGCCAAAGAATTCTGTGACATTCTCAGCCTGAGGGAGAGACAGACATCAAAACCACACAACCACAGTGTGTCATGACTGAGGTCAAGAGACAAGGGACCTTGGTCAAGGCAGTGTGGGGACAGAGCAACAACTCATCAGAGGTGGAATGGGCCACCTGGAGAGGGTCACTCTCAGCCAAGACCTGATGGCTGTATGGAGAGGGGAAAAGAATGTTTTAAGCCGGGGGAGGGGGGCGTGGTGGGATCAGATGGTGGGGAGACATGGACATGAGGGGTAAGGCTGGCGAGAAATGGGGCAGGAGTGAGTGTGGGGGGCAGACAGAGCGGGGTCCTCAAAGCTGTTGTAAAGAGCTCAGACTTGGCCAGGTGCGGTGGCTCACGCCTGTAATCCCAGCACTTTGGGAGGCCGAGGCGGGTGGATTACCTGAGGTCAGGAGTTGGAGACCAGCCTGACCAACATGGTGAAACCCGGTCTCTACTAAATACAAAAAATTAGCTGGGCGTGGTGGCACGTGCCTGTAGTCCCAGCTACTTGGGAGGCTGAGGCAGGAGAATCGCTTGAACCCAGGAGGTGGAAGTTGCAGTGAGCCAAAATTGTGCCATTGCACTCCAGCCCGGGCAAGAAGAGGGAAAACTCTGTCTCAAAAAAAAAAAAAAAAAAGCTCAGATTTTGTTCCAGGGGTAGTTGGGAGCCATGCAGGGCGTCAGGCAGGTGCTAGTGTTCTTGGGTTGGCATTTGGAAAGATGCCTTTGGGTGGTGAGGAGTGGGTAGAAGGAAATGGGATGGAGAAGGCAGTGTGGAGGCTACAGAGAAAGAACAGGCTGGGCCTGGGGACCTGGGAGGCTTTGGGGTCAGTCTTGGAGAATGGGGGTGGTGGTATCATCTCAGTTGGTGCCTGGGCACCAGGGGGACCAGTCAGGCTCTTGGGCTCCACCTTTCAGCCCTGGGAGTCTGGAAGGCCCCAAGGAATTCCAGGCCCCCACCTGTGTCCTCCTGTCTGGGCCACAGCACAGAAGCAGCTGCCTGTGACACTGCCTAGGAGGGATCCCAAGACAGCCTCATGGCTGGGCCACACTGGAGCTTAGGACCCATTCCTCTGCCCCCACCCCCAGCTCCTGGTCCCTCTGCATCAAATGGGGAGAATGAATCCACCCCCGCCACAGACCTGCTGTTAGGGTCAAGTGAGAGCCCAAATGTGATGGTGCAGGGAGGGTGGTGAGGCCCTCTTGGTCCCACGGTGTGGGGAGAGGGAGCCAGCTCCTCCCCAGCCACTGTGTGAATCCCTCACAAGCAGCACCTCCCATCCCCTCAGAAGCCAAGTCCTGGCCTCACCTCCCCTTTCCAGATGAAGAGACAGAGGCTCAGGGAGGTGAAGGCCACTCAGCTAGAGGCACAGTGAGAAGGCACTCACAGGCTGTTGTCCCAGGACCTGACTTGGCCTTGGAGCCTCAGAAAGATGTGCCCCTCCCAACCCCACCGCATAGCATGGTGAGGTGGTGAGGATGGGACAGGCCCAGGGTGGGGCACAGAGGACTGGAGTCAGAGAGGCTGCCTGGTGAGCAGAGGCTGAAGGCTGGGGTTGCATTGGGCAAAGCCCCTTCTGGTCCCCTGGCCTGCTAAACGCCACAGCTACCCCTCCGCAGGCGGGCACGAGGGCAGGGCCGACTTCATGCCCATCAGCCTGTCTCTGGGTATCTCTGCGAGTGTCTCTGCCACTGGGGGGCGCCGGGACCCCAGGCAAGGCCAGGCTGTGGGGGATGGGGTAGGGGGCTCTGGGCTGAGGCACTCGCTGGGTCTGTCCTCAGGGGCTGTACATCTTCCTGGTTTATGCTGCCTGCAGTGAGGAGGTGAGTCTGGGGTGCCGGCTGCAGGGAGGGGGGTCCAAGGGAGTAGGGAGGGTCCCCGGCCTGACCTCCAAGCATTCCCCCAGGTGCGGAGCGCCCTGCAGAGGATGGCTGAGAAGAAGGTAGCCAAGGTGCTCAGGGCACTGAGGGTGTGGGTGGGGGCGGGAGGCCCCCAGAGCCAGGTCCCAGCCCCCACATCCTCTCCATTCAGTCCCCTGCCAGCCCTGCCAGCTGGGGGACCAGCCTGAGGCTCCCAGGTCCCTGGAAGGCAGCCCGAGGGAGCCCCATAGCCTTGGCTCCACCCCGGAGACACGTGGCTCTCAGAGGTACTCGCAACACCCAGGTGGGAGTGCCGCCCAGTGCCTCAGTTTCCCCAGCACTCAGGCAGAGCTGGGAGGACAAGAGCAGATCCTTTTAGCCCATCTGAAAAAAGGAAACCAGGGCCCAGGAAACTCTGCAGCCCTGTGGCTTGAGCAATGTCCTGTCACTCATTCCCCACTGCCAGGAAACCCGGGCTCCTGGGGCCTGGCCCACGCATGGGGCTTGTCCAGGGTGACCTTCCCTGGGGCTCCATGCCAAAGGGTTTGGGGGACTCCTGGAGATGGTGAGTAAATGGGGTTGGGGCTCTGAGGCAGGGCATGGGTTGAACGACTTCGAGGCCACGCCGGGGGTTCCAATCCTAGCTCCCAGACACCTCCTGTGTGCCCCTGGGCAAGTTTCCTTCCCTCTCTGGGCCTCATAACTAATCTGTGAGGTAAACCTTGGAGTGGATTCTTAGCGTATTTGATCCTGAGGGCCCCACTCCCAGGATGGGGGAGCAGAGAGAGGGCTTCCTGCCTTCGTCTCTCAAAAGTTTGCATTTTCCTCACTAGGGACCTATGGCCCTAGAACCCCCTCAGCTTTCTCCTCCATTGCAAACCCGGAGAGACAGGTGAGGCTGGGACAGGGTGGGCCGCACAGGGCTCTGCCAGGGGGCTGGCAAGGCCAGCAGGCAGGGTCAGGAAGCCACAGGGCCTGGGTAGGGCCGGGGTGGGGGCTTCCCGGGGATCTGTTTCTCTGTTCCTGGGCTGAAGGGCCCAGGGAGGGGGAACAGCTGGCCGCAAGCTGGCAGAGGCCCCTATAGCCAAGGGTCCCCAGAGCAAGGGGCAGCAGAAGGAGTGGGGGCCACCCCTGTGACAGCCCCTCTGTCCTCAGGCTGTGGAACTGACAGCATTCAAAGCTTCAGGTACAGTCCCCACCTCACGGGGTCCCCTCTTTCCTTTTTGGGCCTGGACACCGCTAAGCCCCCCTGTACCAGGATGGAAGTGATTTGAAATTAATACACCCAACCTCCCACAATTGCAGAGGCCCTCCCCTCACTCCACAGGTTCCCTGGGAGCACTGGGGGCCTGGCGGGGACCAGGCAGTACCCCTTGGGAGGGTTTCGTTAGAGAGTAGGTCGTGGAACCCTATTCTGAGTGGGCGCTGCCAAGGAGCACAGCCTGCCTCCCTCTGTCCTCCCCCTCTTTCTGCCCCCTAAGCCCAGCACCCCCCCCTCACCCTCTGAGGGCCCCGGCCCGATGCCCTAGGATCCAGAGCCTTCCAAACCCGCTGAGGGAGAAGTGCTTTCCTCCAAGGCTGCGGGTCACCAGCCGGACAGCTGATGGGGGGAGCATGAGGCGGGCTGAGCAGTGGCAGGGTGGGTACTGTGGGAGGGTGAGGACACCCCTGGCCTGGCTCAGGGAGAGGACTGAAGCCTGAGGAGCTCAGCTGGGCCCAGGGGAGCCATGGGGACCATGCCCGCTGGCCGTCTCCCTGAGGGGGCACTCCTTCCATCTGAAACCCACACGCCCCAGCCTCTGCCAGGTGACTGTTTCCAGCGAAGGCAAGAGCCCTGTTCACCAGGCCCCTCCCAGGGGCAGGCTCAGTGCTCAGCCCAGGCACCCACTGATTCTGATTCAGAGAGGGGGAGGGGGAGGTGCCTTTATCCACCCATTGCGCGGATGAGGAAGTTGAGGCACAGAAAGGCGCAGCCGCTAGCCAGAGCCCGCACAGAGCCAGAGCCAGGCCCCCACTGGCGCAGATGGCGGACTGCAGGCACAGCAGTAGCCACGGGGGTGTAAACGTAGAGCCGCGTGAACCCGGGTCGTGGGATCCCAGGCCCCGATCAGCCCCCATCCCCGGCTGGCATCTCGGTCCCGGGGAGTCTCAGCTTCCCTTTCTGCAGAATGGGCTGGAGGCGCCCCCCACAGGCCCTCCCAGGCGCCCCCCGGGGCCAGCGCCCCTCCCCCACCTGCCCCGCCCCCACCCGCGGGCGCTGCGGCTGCAGGAACAAGAGAGCGGCGGCGCCTCTGCGCTCAAGTGACAGCGCCTTTGTCTCCGCTGAATGGGTGCGTTGCTAGGGCCGCTCGTAGCAACAGAGCAGCTTCCACCTGGGCCCCACCCTCCGGACCCCCCACCCGGCCCGGCTCTCCGGACGCCCCCGCTTCCAGCCCCGACCCCATCCCGCGGGCCGCTCAGCGGCCGGAGCTGGAAGCGCGGGGCAGCTGGGGCTGCCGGGCTGTGTCCTTCGCGGGGCCGCCACCGCCCCTCCTGAAAGGCCGCGGAGCCCTCGGGGCATGCGGATGTTCCGAGGATGGAGAAACTGAGACTCACAGCGAGGACCGGCCAAGGTCTCCCCAGGCCTCAGTTCCCAGAGCCCTTCCATCCCCGGGTTCTCCACCAGGATCCTCTGCCAGCCCAGCCCAAGGGCGCACTTTCCCACCAGGTTTCTAGAGAATGGCTGGGAAACTCGTCGCCAAACCCTGCCCAGCTCAGCTCTGCTGGGACCCCAGACCCCAGAACGGCGCAGCGGAAGTCCCTGAGCGCCAACAGCGGCCCCAGCTCCCGTGGCCTCAGCCTCTGGCGTCCCTAAAGGAGTGTGGGCCTCAGCCCCCTGCTCTCCTAGCCCACCGGGTCCCCAGACTCTTTCCCCCAGTCTTTGCCTATCTGTGATCTGCTCCTTCCCCCATGCTCCGAAGTTCCAACGGGCTCTGCGGTGTCTGGTAATAAATAGGACTGTTGGGCTCTCCTGTCCTCTGGGAGTCGTCCTGGCCTGGGCAGAGGGAGGGGACGCCAGGCCCTCTGGGAGGAGGGAGGAAACCAGAGAAGCTGCCACTTGGCTTTGGGACTCCAGGGCCTCAGCCTCATCATCAGGGTAGGCGCAGCCAGCATTTATGAGCGCTTGCTGTATCCCTGGACGGTGCTGAGCCCTTTACCACCTTAGAGTCGTGGGTCCTCACCGCAGTCCTGAGCCGCCATCACTCCTGCTGTGCAGAGGAGGACACAGGCTTATACCACTCAGGCCTGGGGTCTCCCAGGCCCTGTAGCATAGGGGGCAGGGGTGACAGTTGGTGTGAGTGGGGGCCACCCAGGCAGACAGCTCACAGGAAAGTTGTGAGTCTGGACACCTCCAAGTCACGCCATGGGACCAGGACCTGCTGCCACAGTTGTGTGGCTGTGGGCAAGGCCATTCTGAATCTTGGTCTCTTCTCAGTAGAATGGGTTTCAGGGCAGGGAGGGGAGCGAGGATGTGAGGGCTCCGCACCAGGCCTGGTGCCAGGGTGGACCCCAAGGCTGGCGGCAAGGAAATGAGGGCCCAGGCGCTGGGAGTGGGGGCACCCAGGCGGCCAACACTGTCCTGCCGATGCCAGCCTGGCTCGCATCTTGCTGGGGCCAAGTGACAGGTGACACAGCATAGCCAGGACCTCCAAGCAGCTCCCAGGAGGTGGGGCAGGGCTGGGTGAGAAGCAGCCAAGACCCAGTGAGGCACGCACAGCTCCCAGGGGCCTCCGGCTTCCACGCTGGACCCTGCCTGGGTTGAGTCTGGGACAAAATCTGTCCAGGGTGTTGGCCCCACTCACACAGATACAGGGCCCAGGTGCTTCTTGCTGAGGATGGCTGTGTAGCCTCACGATGCCCCATCCGTCTTTTGTTGAATGGGGGACATCATACTCACCCAATGGGCCATGCGAGGGGTCCGCGCAGTCCTGCACTTGGTTCCTGGCACAGCCCTCAGCAAGCACTCAGAAAGTGTCAGCTGTGGCCCGAGACAGATGTTCAGGGCTGTGGGGGCCAGAGCCTGTGGCCCAGAGGAGGTTCAAGGCCTTGAAGGCGCCAGGCTGGGGAGGCAGTCCAGAGAGAAGACAGCATGGCTCCGTGGGGCCAGCAGAGCCCCTGCCCTGTGCTGGGAACGCCGGGCCAAGTGCAGCACTCTATCCTCAGCAGGGACAAGAGGGGCGGGACCCTGAAGGGGCAGCAAGGAGGCAGGCAGGGCACTTGATGGCCCCCCGACCACCTACATCTCAGCATCCTCACCTTCAACGGGCTCCTGTCTCCTCAAAAACCCATCATGTGGGCTGTGGGGGAGGGGACAAAGGTGGGACCAAGGGGTCCTTTCCCATCCCCCAGCTCCCTCCATTCCATATCCCTCTTGTCCCCTATACACACCCTCTCTTTACTCTCCAGCCAGAGTAACTTCTCCTAGGTCCCCAAACACTACGGCTGATACCCCTCCATCCTTCTGCTCACACTGTTCCCTCTGCCTGAACTGTCCCCAGCTCCTAACTAGCTGGTGAACTCCTGGGCATCCTTCAAAACCCAATTTGGATGACACCTCTGCTACAAAGTATTCCTGTTCCCCAGACCCCCCATCTCTCCCAGGAGCAGGGTCAATCCCTTCCTCACCTTGTCTGTCTCAGGCATATGCAGTATCACATCAGACTACAGTCCGGTTTAAGACAGTCTCCGCCTACAAGACTGGACATTGCCCAGGGCAGGAACTAGGGCATCTGCAGGTGCCAAGAAGAAGAGGGACACCTTTTTCTTTGCATAAAAGCCACTGCCAAGCTCTGTGCCTAGGGATGCATCATCTGAGAGGGGACACGTTTTTCTAATTTGCACGAAGCATCGGGAGGCCGGGGGTGACCCTGGAGAGGAACCAGTCAAGTTGGTCAAAGTGGATCAGGATGATGGAGCTTTGTGCCGTGGCTGTGCCGCTTTTAGCTGTGTGACCTTGGGCAAGCTGCTTGGGCCCTCTGTGCCTCAGTTTCCCCATCTGTAACCTATGGAAGTGGTTTCAAAGAGCAGTCAGTGTGACCAGATGAGGCGGGAAGCGCTAGGCAGGGGGCCTGGAGAGGAGGAAGCCTCAGATGGTGGCGGTGCTCACTGCCGCCACCACGTGGGGCCGGGGAGGAACCTGTGAGGGACGTGGTGGGGCAGACAGGAAAGGGCAGGGCTCTGAGGGGTCTGGTCTCCCAGGTCTGTGGCTCATGGGCCCTTGGCTAGTGCCTTCCCCTCCTAGAGTATAACCCCTGCCTCACAGGGCGGCTGCGGGGACAGTGAGATGAGGGTGGCACACAATAGGTGCCCCTTAAATGGCTGCTCCCTCTGCCCCAAGATGGGGGCTGAGCTGGCATGGCCAGGGTACAACAAGCAGAGAGGCCGCAGCATCCCCCGGGCCTCCCAGTGCCTCAGGGTCCCAGGGATGAGGTGGGGCCCAAACCCCAACAGTGCCTGGTGTCCCCCTACCCGGCCCCGTCACCCACCTGCCTCCTCAGAGTTTTGAACCAAAGAGGGTCTGCGTGCCACCTCCATCCGAGTCAGAGCGCTGCCCCACCCTAGACCACCCACAATCCACCCGGGCCGTTCTGCTTTGGCCCCAGAACGTAAACAGGCAAAGGTAGCTGGAAACTAATTGCAAAATTTATTCCAGGGCTGCGGGGGCTGGGGTGATCCTTAAGGGCACTTCTCGTTTCAGGGCTGTGGGTCTCCGGCCTTGGCAGGGGCACACGTTTCAGGGGGCGGGGAGGGGGGACTGAGACAGGGTGGCGGGAGGCAGGAGGCAGGAGGCAGGGGTGCCCAGTCTCCTCCAACTGGGCAGGCTCAGCACAAGCCACAACAGTAACATGAAAGCGGGACGGACAGCAGGCACCCAGCCGGGGACAGGAGACAGCCGAGGCCTCTCCCTGGTGCTTCGCCCTGCAGAGTCTTTCATGACCTAGGACAGGGGGCCAGGGAGCTGAGGGCCAGCTTCATGGGTTTGCAGCGAGGGACCCAACGGGTTGGAGCCACAGAGAGGGGCTCAACAGCGCTATCCCTGATCTACAGGCCCGTGCCCCCTCCCAAGTTCACTTGCATTCTCACCCACAGAGACTTGAAGCCCCCAACAGCACGTCCTGCTGTTCACCTAGTGGGTGTGCCCTAGTGGGCGGGCAACAGCGCTTCTCTGGATTGGGGCTGGGGCTCAGAAGTAATGACCCAGTACCACCCCAAGGGTTCTTGGTAGGCGAGTGTCCGGGGAGAAACCATCAGCTGTACTTAGTGGCGATCCCCAAGCCCCAGCTTCAGTCCTCAAATCTGTCCCCTTTCCTCCATCACACACACCTCTCAAGGAGTGTCTAGAAGCTTAAAAACAAAAAGGGGGGAGAAAAACCTCTTGACTACAACCTTGCAGATAAATACCAGCCTGGGAGGGCCACCTCTGGGTGGGGCTAGGATGTCGATTGTACCAAACGTTCTCCTTGTGTGGGAGAGGGAATCAGTGATGCCTGGAGCAAAGTTTTTTCCCAATGATGTATCAATGCCCCCTCTTGCAGAGGTCAGGTGGGGTAGAAGGGCTAGGGAGAAGGTCTTTTTGTCCTAACCAGTCTCCTAGTGTCCTCTAGGGCCCAATAGCCCCTCTCAATTTAGCAAACTCGGTTATCCTTAGTTTACAAAACAGAGGATCTCCCTCCTGGTCTCTATGGGGGAACACTGGAGACCCTCTCTCCTCCCCGAGTTGATACCTGCTCAACTTCTCCCTGTCTCTGTTTCCAGGAGAGGAGGAAGGGATGACCTCTGATCCAAGGGACGTCGAGGCCCACTAGGGAATCCCGAACCTCCTCCCCGGACCTGCAGGCTTCAGACTCCAGGAGAGAGAGCTGGGAGCAGGGCGGGGGCGGGGCGGGTGGTTAACGGCCACCTCCTTGGGGCACTCCAAATAGCAGGCAAGTGCCAGTGGCCACCCCACCTCCGCCAGGCCCTGCCCAGCCTCACCCACCTTCCCAAACACACAGTGTCAGAACTCAGGGGCAGCGGCCTCTGGGACCGGGCTGGGCTCCTCGGGGGGCATCAGAAAATGAACCATGCGGAGCCTGCGGTGTGGCTGCGGCCCCGCCCCGGCCCCGCCCCCGGCCCCGCCCCCAGTCCCGGCCCCGCCCCCGGCCCAGGCTCAAGTCTGCTTGGCTTGCAGCATTTCGATGAGCAGGTTGTTGCGGGGCATCTCGTTGCCCAGGTGCTTGTGGTACAGGTACTCCTTGGCCTGCATGCTCAGGGCCCGCACCTCCACCAGGCACAGCAGCAGCTGTTGGAACTTGTCCCCGCAGTGCGGGTAGTGGCACAGGGTGTAGTCAAGCAGGGCGGCGTTGGCCTTCTCCTGAGCGTCTTTCACCAGGATGTGGTTATTCAGGAACTTCAAATCTGCAAAGGGAAGCTCTTGGTCACCATCGCGTCACCATCCATGCCCGTCAGGCTGGCCAACACCGTCACCAGCATCACCAATTCCACCTTCCCTATGACCATCAAAGACATGGGCATTGCCACCATCAACCATGCAACATGGTCTCCCCGTTGGCACCGTGTCGCCATCACCATTGTTGTCACCCTGGTTGACAAACACCACCATCGTCACCAACACCCACATGCCTGTGTTTTTCATAAACGTGGCCACCGCCACCATCAAGCACCCAACCACAGTCACCCGTCACCATCATCACTGCCATCGTCATCACCACAGTGGTCACGATGAGCAAGAATCGTGAAGCCCGTCACCAGCCTCCCTCGGGGAGGATCCCTGGGCAGTTATTGAACCTCTCGGTTCCCCAACTGTAAAATGGGCGTGATGACAGTACCAACTTCACAACATTGTCCTGAGAATTTAGGGAGCTGCTGTGTGGAAAGTGCTCTGAAGAACAGTGTCTGGCACGTGAGAAGCTCAGTGGGTTGGGTTAGCTGGCACCACAATAATGCCATCACAATGAGAGAGCTGCTCTCACCGCCGTCATGGCCAACCATTGCTGCCATAACCAACACCATCCCCCTGGCACGATCAAAGCCATCTTGTCTCTATCATCACTGATGCCTCATCTCCATGACCATTGCCATCCACATCCCCACTCTGCCACCATCACCACTGTCACCCCATCAGCACCACACCCACAGAGGCGCACTGTGGGTAGAAGTATCCCATCTCATGCTGCAACACAGGAGGACTGGTGGCCCCATTCTAGAGGACAGCTGGCATGTGCTTTTAGTCTCCCCTATGACCAACAGAGAGGCTCCAGTACCCCCAGGAAGGACTCTCATGGGGCCATGGGGGAACATGCACATTCGCTGCAGGAGTGCAGATGCGCTGACATCCTGACTAACCTATCGCAAGCTGAAAATATCATCAGTCAAAAGGCATTTACTACGCCTGACCTGCTGCACATCACAGCCTGGCCTACCTTAAATGTGCTCAGACCACATTACTCTACAGTTGGCAAAATCACGTGACGCAAGCCTATTTTACAATAAAGCGTTGAACATCTCATGGGGTTTACTGAACACCATGCTGAAAACGCAAAGCAGAAGGGTTACATGGGTACTCCAAGCACGCTTTCTGCCAAACGCATGTTTTCCAACTTCTACACCACCGTAAAGTCAAAAAATCCTAAGCCAAAGCTCATGAGTCAGGGGCCATCTCTGCTCACGGTGGCAAGGAGGTGGCCACACCCCAAGGAGTCGTGTGCAGTAGGCAGAAGTCAGGGAGCCCACACAACGCAGGGCAAAGCCTGGGGCTGAGTGGAAAACAAAAATCATAGAAGGGAGTCAGGATGCGATCGATAAGGCTCAGCCATGTACATAAACTAGAAATGCTTGTTGGCCGGGCGCAGTGGCTCACACCTGTCATCCTAGTAGTTCAGGAGGCCAAGGTAGGTGGATCACTTGAGGTCAGGAGTTCGAGACCAGCCTGGCCAACATGGTGAAACCCCATCTCTACTAAAAATACAAAAAAATTACCGAGGTATGGTGGTGCACGCCTGTAATCCCAGCTACTTGGGAGGCTGAGGCTGGTGAATCAGGTGAACCCGGGAGGTGGTGGTTGCTGTGAGCCGAGATTGCACCACTGCATTCCAGCCTGGTCAACAGAGCAAGACTGTCTCTAAATAAATAAATAAATAAAGCTTGTACACAAAGCAGACGTGCCATGGGAAGACAGGGGCAAAACAGGACGACCCGCATTAAACATCAAGGAAGGGCTCCCTTTGGGGAGGGGTGGAGGGGGTTTGGCTCTGCGTGCACCAATGATTGAACAGAAGAGTGCAACTGATGTGTCCCCCACACCCGAGGTGCAGTGAAGAGACAGAAAGTAAAATGTCTTTGGAGTGAGACAGACGTGGGTTCGAATCCCAGCCACTGCTGAGGCGCAATGCTCCCTGCCCCGCCCTGACTTGACCAGCCTTCCTGCTCCCTGGATGGGGAGAGCCGGGGTCAGTTTCTTGTCACCCAAGTTCCTGTCACACCTTGCAGGCCTCTTTCAGCTCCTGGGCGCATTTCTAGCAGGTGCCCAGCCTGGGGGCGCAGGGTCAGCAGGAACCCACAGAATCTGTCCCCAGGCCTCAAATCGTAGCCCGGCCTTGCCTGGGATGGGGTGACCAGTGGCTCAGAAAATGGTCATCCACCCACTTCTCCTCCACCCCATCATCCCCAGCCCTGCAGCTGCGGGGGCGTCCAGAGGCAGCATGTGCAGCCCTGGCCCCCTAATCCCCCTTAACACCCACTGCGCCAGGAGAGCGCCACGCTCCTGGCAACCCTGATCCCTGGCCGCCCCCAGCGCGCCTGCTGAGGCCTGTGTTGTCCAAAGTCGGATTTAGGGAAACCCGAGCTGGGCCCGGGGGTGGACAGCAGGACCTGGCCTCCAGCCTCCCACCTCAGCCCGGGCTCTTCACCCTCCCTTCCAAAGCGAGCCAGGAGCACCTTCTTCCTCACTTCCCCAGGGTCACCATTAACCCTGAAGGCACCTTTATGCCAATTACACGGAAGTTCCCCCTTGTCCAGAGAGACACTGCTATATCCACCCCAACGCCTCCTGGCCCAGGAGCTCTTGTGCAGTGAATGACCTGCCCAACTGTATGGAGCAGCCCTACTCCCTAGCCTGGCCTGCCCCAGACATATTCAAAGGTCATGGGAAGTCATGTCACCTAGCTGAGCTCCTGCTGGCCCCATCCCTGTCCCATCTGCCTTCACTCCCCACTGTCCAGGGCTGAGCAAGTCTCCTGACATTCTCTTCTGACAATTCATAATGGGGGTCCGGAGGGGGACAGGGACCAGCTCAAGGCCACACATCAGTAGAGGGTCCTGGAGGAAGCAGCTGGAGTGGGAAGGACTGGCCAGGACGCCACAGTAGGGGCAGGGCCAGGAGGGGGCTGGGGAAGACCAGGGCCTCAGCTTTACCGGGATTTACTGTTCTCAGCAGCACAGCGCCAGGGACACCGAAGCAGGGGTGCGGGGGTGGGTGCAGAATGAGGACAGGTTTCAGGGACGCCCCCACCCCCAGCAGTTCTATGGCTTCCCAGCTCTCAGCAGGTTGGAAACCCCTGACTGCCCCCAGAGGTCAGCCACAGGGCCGGGGGAGGGAAGCACAGTCACTAACGGAGCCTCAGCAGCTACAGTCCAGAAGCCCAGACCCAGTTTCCTGAGCACCCCCCAGGCACCTTGCACCCAGCTCAGTTCATCTCAGCAGACATCCAGACAGGCAGGGCAGTGCATCCCCAGGGCTCAGGGAACCAGGGCCCCCTGAAGACACACAAGGTGCCAGAGCCTGGATTCAAACCCAAGTCTCTCTGACACCAAAGCCCAAGTCTCCCATGATAGGCAAGCAGGACTGGGCCCCCTACCCAGGAGCTGGGTCAAGCTGGGATGCATGTTCCTGCGGGATTGGACATAACTATGTCCCATGCCATCCATGAGTCCTGTCCGAGAACCCCCACCCCTGGGGTCCTAGGTTACCCCCAGGGAGGCTACTCTGGACTCTAGACTTGACTTCCTCCTCACCTGGAGACCTTGTACAAGTCACTCCCCTTCCCCAAGCCTCCCTGGGCCCCTAGTCTCTAAAGAGATCATTGTGAAGATTCCAGCGGATAACACATGTGATGGTGCCAGCAACCCACAGAACACCACACCGTTCTTCCAGCAGACACGGGAGCGGGGTCAAACAAACCTGGAGACGCCCCCTTCATGTGTCAGGGGTTCAGATCCCAGCTTTACAACCAGCTGGGTGACCTTGGGCAAGTCACTTCCCCTCTCTGAGCTGCAGTTTCCTGTCATCTGCACAACAGGGGCAAATTCATCTCTGCCTCCCAGGGTGGCAAGGAGCTGGCTCTCATCTGCGTGCCCAGCTCTGGGCCCTGGGCGCCCGAAGGTTGGAGACGGGCATGTTGGAGAGGAGCCTGCGTCCCCCAAGCCCGCTCAGCTCCCCGGCACTCGCGGAGGTGGAGGTGGGAGGGAGCTGGGAGATGACGCCCCCACCTCGGAGAGCAGCCCGCTAGCTCTGCAGAGCTGGGGGCCCCCAGGTTCTCAGAAAAGCCCCCTTTTCATGGTTTAATTGAATATTTGAATAATCCTTTCATTCCAGCGAGGCATAAAGAATGTTGTCCCAATAGCGGTAACTCAGGCAGGCGCCCCCGCGCACAATGGCCCCTCGAGTGGGGCTGCTATTCAGGCCGCCTTTTGTTGGCGCGGAGCAGTGGGTAAATTGCAAACGCTTAAGGGAATGCTGCTGCCGCCGCCTCAATGGAAGTCAGGAAATCGAATGTTAGGTCAATCCATTAAGCTTCGATTAAGTCCTCGGCAGAACAATGCCAGCCGGGCCCATCTTCATAAATACCGTGATTGCCAGGAGAGAGGTACTAATTTTAATTAAACCTCCTTACCTGCCTCCGCGCCCTCCCGAGACGGCTATTTAGACACCAAATGGCACCCTTATGCGGAGGCAGGCGCGAAGAAGGCGCTGAGTGAGCCGCAGGGCGGTGGGGCAGGTAGGGGGGCACAAGCGCTCGCGGCCAGGCTGTCCGGCCCAGGGCGGAGCCGCCCCCGAGGGGGACGCCCTGCGCGCCAGCCGGAGGTCTGCTGGCAAGTGACCGTCCCTCTCCGGGTCCCAGCAGTTTCCCTGGAGCCCCAGCTCTGGTGGTCTGAGTGGGATCAGGAGAGGAGACCTCTGCTCCAGACCCTGCAGTCTGCTCCAGCCCAGCCCCAGGTCTAGCCTCTGCCAGGGCTCTGGGCTGCCTGCCTGCCATCCTTTTCCCATGCTGCATTTAGAAGGGTCTTGATAAAATGCAAATTTCATCATGTTACTGCCTGCTTAAGGGAAAGTTCAAGGTACCAGGCCCCGGCATTCAAGGCTTTGCACAGCTCAGCTCCTGTCCCCTCGCCAGCCTCCTCCCCACCCCGTCCCCACCCCTACAGCCACACAGAACTTTCAGGATTCCCCAGAACTTTGCACAAGCTGTTCCTTGAGTCTGGAAAGCTATTAATGCTGCTTGTTTTTTTTCACCCAGAATGCTCCTACTCATACAGCTAGGCCCAGCTGAGAGCCCCCACCCCCCTGAAGCCTTCCCTGACAGCCAGGTGGTGCTGGTTTCTCCTTTCTGACCCAACCCTGATCACACTGAACTCATGGGGTTCCTCTCCCAACCTGGAACTGGCCAGCCAAAGGCCTCTGCAGCCCCCTACATCCCTCTCTCACTGCTTGCCATCAGCTGGGGTCCTGGAATCTCTTCCCGTTCCTCCTCTGGTACCCCCAACCTCACCAGGTTCCTGGCCTGCTGGGCTCAGGGTTCACCCACCCACATCAGCCAGACCCATGTTCCTGTGCCCAAGGATAAGGCACTGTGCCAGACACAATGATAAAGATGGAGACTGTGAGCTGCTTCATTCGTTCACTTCATTCTTTCACTTATGCATATGCACATTAACTTAATAATGGTGATTATGATTAAAACAATTCCGACACACACTTCCCAGGGGTCAGCCAAGCACTGGGCACTTTGGGGAATTCTCTTATTTAATCCTTGTAATAAGTTAGGGATTACTAGGAGGCTCACTCTACAGATGGGGGAAATAGAAGCTCAGAGAGAGGAGTGACTTGCCCAAGGGCACACAGCCAGAAAGAGACCAGAGACCAGATTTAGAATCCACTCCTCATCCCTACCTAGTTCCCTTTCCTAAGCTCTGTGCCACCTTGCTTCTGTCACACACACAGCATGAGTGTGCACGCACGCACCCTTCTCCCCTCAACTCAGCCTGTTCCAGCCCAGCACTGGAGCCTCTCCCACCTCTCAGGCCTCAGCTGCTGCATCTGGAAAAAAAGGCTGATGACCAGCATGACATGAGGGTGGGGCACTTCCAGTTTTGAGCACGCCCACACCTGGACCCAAGAGAAGAGGGCTCAGCTCTGCCATCTTCCTTAAGCCCCAGAGAAGGAGGAGTCCTGGATTCACCCCCAGCGGCCGCCAGAGCTATGCGCAGGGCTTTGGTGGGAAGAGGGGCTGGGGGCCAAGACAATGTCCCTGCCCTTCAGGGGACACCCAAGGATAGACAGAGCCCTGGCAAAGGAGCCTGCTGGCTGGTAGCCCACCCTCCACCCACCCCTCCTTAGGGCCCTCCCAGTGGCCTTGTGATGGCAGCCAGGTTAAGAACTCTCACCTTACAAACCACCCGGACTCCCGCAGACACACACTCCAATTCTAGGTGGCTCCAAGCACCACCCTTCCCCGCAAATTCCTCGTGTTCCCAGATCTCCCGGTCCGTCCCCAGTCACACACAAACTCTTCACACAGGCTAACACTTAAGAAACCACAAGTGTATGAAAGTTCGTCGTTTGCACATGCCAGCACACACACATGCAGAGACAGACGTTCATGTAATTCCTGCAGGCTCTACACCCCAACCACACAGACCCCCACCACACACGTCTGTGACTCTATCCTGTGCCAGTCTGCTGAGCCTGGCAGGCTGCGGGGAAGGTGCCGCTGCGGGCAGAGGTAGGAGGGAGCTTCCCCAGCTGCAGCCAACCGGGCCTGGGTCCCTGAGGCTCCCGTAAGGATTTCAGGCCACAGCTCCGAACTGGCTGCCCAAGATCCTACCCACCCCCCACTCCAATGGCTGTCCCCTGCTGACCCCTGCAGAGCCCTGGCTGGTGTCCTGAGAGGTGGCTTAAGATGGCCTTGCAGATAAGCCCTCCAGTTACCAGCCTGTTCTGCCAGAGTTGGGAGACCCAGTCCACTGCACCCAGCCCCATGGCGTGGAGGATGTCACCAATCCCCCCCAAGCACTAGGCTTCCCACTTTTCGTTAATCCCCTCTGCCTCCACAACACTCCCCACTCCCCACTCCTCCCTCTCTCTGGCAGGCATGCCCTTCCCAGACTGTGACTATAATGCCAGCCGTGAAGACAATATCTTAATCCTGCCTCCTCTCCAGGTGATGAAACACTCACTCATCTCTATTCCATCCCATCTGCATCACTGCAAAATAATTCATCCCCCCAGAAAACTCCTACTCATCCTCCAAAACCCTGCTCAGATGCCCCTCTTCCAGGAAGCCTTCCAGAAAGAGCTCTGCTCCCCACCCAGGGTTCCCTAAGCCACACCCATCTCTCTGTCTCAGCCCTAACCACCCAGGCTGCAGGTCTCTTCACAATTAGCAAGGGGCAGCTATGTCCTCAGCATCGCTGGGCATGGGGAGGGCATTTGTGATGGCTTTCCAGGGAGTGAGGGTGCAGACTGGAGTGGCCCAGGCAGGGTTGGGGTCAGGAGGGCAACGGGAGGGAGACCCCCTAGGTGCTTGGGGAGTGAGGTGGGTGGCCAGGCTGGGCTGGGCCAGGCCTGCTCTCTGCCCCTCCTCTGCTTTCTTTTCCTCCTTAGCACTGGTCACAACCTTCCTGGCTACGCCTGCCTAATCGTGTTAGGAACCTACGTCTTACTAGTTGTATTATGCTCATGATCTGTCTCCCCTAGAGAAGGTCAGTACCACAAGGGCTGGGCTTGGGGTGTTTTTGCTCACAGCGGTATTCCCAGTGCCTTCTCCAGTGCAATTTATCGGTGCCTGTTTGTAGAGTGAATGAATGGATGCACGCATGCATGAGCAAAGGGGTCCAGGTCCCCAAGAGCTACAGTCAGAATTGGGGCCCCCTAGATCCAGGGATTAGAGAAAACAGGGACCCCAGGATGGGAGCCTGGAATAAAAATCCTAAAGTCACATGGGCCACCAGAGGGGGAGCAGCCCCCATTTAAGAGCCAGGCCCTGGCCGGGGGCCCTCAGACCATTGTTCACTGAATGAGTAAGGGAGGGGCCCTTTCTCCCCTGAGGATCCTTCGTGGCCTATACGGCCACAGCAGGGCTACCTCTCCAGCCTCACCCACCCTCCCACCCGCCCGCCTCTGGCTGTCTCCACCTCTCTGTCACTGGAGCTGCACTCACCCAGGCTGAAGAGGATGATGAACTTGAGGCAGACAAACTCCTGCCGGTCCAGCTGCAGCGCGAGCAGCTGCAGCACCAGCTCCTGCGCCCGCAACACCAGGCTGTGCAGCAGCGAGCCCGCCTGGGCAGCCACCGTGGTCAACTCCACCTGGGGGCAGAGGGCACAGGGCGGGGGACAGTCAGAGGACGTGGGTCCAGGCAGGGGGCTCTCTGATGGGGGATGCAGGGCTGAGGGCATGGACTGGAGGTGCAGGTCAGATGGGCTGGGATCAGGAGGGCCCAGCCTTGGTGCCGAGCCAGGCACAGGTGACATCTGCACAGCCCCGGGGACCCTGCCGGGCCCACCCTTCCGAGCTCTCCTTAACCCGCCAAGCCCGGAGCTGAGGCACCCACGTTCTGCCCGCGTCCACCCCTCCTTCACACACAAACCCCAGCACCAGGCCCAGCAGCACCAGCAGCTCAGGGGGCCCCTCTACATGCTGGGAGGGGAGGGGTCAGGGGAGGGCAGGCCTGTGCGGGGACACACAGACGCATCCACGTGGCTTCCCAGAGCCCCCAAGTTCACACCTACACGCTGGGTCACAGCTCAGCTCAGAGTCACACACACACACACACACACACACAAGCACAATCATGGGGTCGCCAACTCCATGAAGTGAAGGCACATACATGTGCACACAGCCACACCCGCCCTTGTACACTCACACTCACAGCAACACATACACCCATGTATGTGATCACATTTACGGGTTGATGGGAAGACAGTGACACCCACACACTGATGTGTGTGGAGATTTTGCACAATAAAACACAGGCAGGCGCACACACACACACACACAAACAGGCATTCCCATGGCCACAGAGACTCAGCCGGCCTGCCGACACTCACACTTCATGCAGACTGCAGGCACCTGCACTCACAGGGAGCCCCAAAGACACCCCCCTGGGACCAGTGCTGCCCGCCCTGTCCTCCTGCCCCTGATGGCCTGTGACACCGAGGCGAGAGCTGCAGATGAGGAGCGGGGGCCTGGGGGGGCTGGAGCTGGGAGCAGAGTCTGTCTCCCCCACCCCACAGCACCCACCCACCCCACGGCCCCTCCTGTGTCCCCACCTGAGAGTGACGCTCCTGCCAGCAGGCTGGACCCTGGCCATCAACCCCCTTCTCTGCCTCCCTCCCTCCCTCTCTTTCCCTACAACCCATCTGTCCAGGTGAGTCCTCCTCCGTGGCTGTGTCCCCGTGTCCCCACCCTGGCCCCACCTCCCATCCTGACCTCTCCGCCTGCCTCCTCAGATGCCACCTGGCCATGTCCCTCCTCTTCCTAAAGCTCTCCCCGGACCCCGGCTGCATCTGGACTTTCTACTCCCCAGATCCTCATTCCCTGCTCTAAGGGGGCCCAAATTCTGACCCTGAGCTCTCTGGAGCCCTTTGCCCATTCATTCATTCATTCATTCTTTCATTCATTCGAGATTTAGGGCCTGCAAGGTTTTGCCCGCTAACCCAGTCCTAGCAACCCTCCAGCCTCCCTCATCTCTCACCTCATGCCACCCCCACACCGGCACCAGCAGGGCCCGGGGGCTCCACACTTCCACCCTTTCTGAGCCTGCAGTGGAGGTGGGGACTGCCCCCCTCATCCCTCATTCCCCAGCCAACTCTAGTGTATTATTTCCAGACCCAGGGCCACCATCACCTCCTCCTCCATGAGCCTGTCCTGACCACGCCCACACCCCCTGAGCTGCTCCCCAAGAGCAGGGCTCCCAGGGCCGGCGCCTCTCAAGCCTGGGCCAGGGCTGCTCACAGAAGGGTTGGGCCAGTGGGTGTCCCATGAACGTGGGGAAAGGGCTGATAATTAGGGTGCCCAGAGCCAGCCCCGAGAGGCCTGGGTCCTCCTCTCCGGGGCCCTGAATCCTGGAAGTGCACAGCGGGGCCAGGGTGGGGCCCAGGGTCGGGGCCCAGGGGCTGGTCACCTCCTGCCCGGTGACCAGCAGGATGCTGCCCTCCTTGCCGTGCTGGACCTGGCGGTAGATGTGGTCGAACACCAGCAGCTCGCTCCAGCAGTTCTGTAGCAGCGTCATCTGGTCGGCCACCTGGAAGGAAGAGGCACGCGGGGGGCCGGGCTCCAGCCAGGGTCCAGGGAGCTTCCTCCACCCCTTCTCCTCCCACTGAGACCCAACTAGGCGTGAGGCCTGGGCAAGCTAGCCTCTCTGTGCCCATCTACCCAGATGTCTACGCTATCAAAGTGCAACAGAGTTCTGGCCAGTTAACAAAGGGGTGTTTGGGGGTTGAATGGGCCAGGCTTCTGGCCCCAGCTCTGTCTTTTGTATGACTTTATGTAAGTCCTGGTAACCTTTCTGTGCCAAAGTTCTCTCATCTGTAAAGTTGGCAAAGTACTGAGCAGACAGTCCAGTACATGTTAGGTACGCCATATGTGTTAGTGACTAATGTTCATGGAGGTGCTCTGCAAAGGACTCCTACAAATGCCTGGCAAGATTATATTCATTTTAACATTGTCCCCATTTAAAAGGCTGTGGTTGGTCACACCTCTGGCAGCCCCAACTACTCAAACAGCAGCCATGAGGAAGAAACCAAGGGCTTCCCCCCGGGCCTACGAAGAGCTCTCAGGCTCAGGAGGAGGAGGGAGGTCCCACCTGGCCTGCGGTCAGGCCCAGGGCATGAGCAGGGGGGCGGCAATGGTCTGGCATGTGAAGCAGAAACGAACAGCGACAAGGGGCTGATTCCGAATGCCCAGGCTGCGGCCAGAGACACTCGGTGCAGGGGCAGGGCCAGCCCCTGTTTGGAGTGTCCTTTGACTCTGCAGGACTCAGAAGCAGAGCCAGGGATCCCCTGGCCCCAATCCCTATTTTTCAGCTGAGGAATCTGCCACCCAGAAAGGGCAAGAGACTCTCCCGGGATCACACAGAGGCAGGGCCAGGCCAGGGCCACGGCTGGCATTCCCGGTCCACAATCTCCACTGTGACAAAATGAGCCCTTCTGGGTATTCGGAAGCACACTGGGCACTGCAGATGGGTGGGCCTGGGCAGACACAGCCCCGTCCCTCTCAGCCCGTGCCACCCATCAGCTGGCCACCATCGACCCAACAGACACTTCCGGCGCACCTTCCTGGGCCGTGCCCTGTGGCGAATGCAAACCACGACAGCTGACAGTCATTCCACTGCAGCCCTACAGCCCTGCGAGGTTCATCCAGTCACCACCCGCATGACAGAGAGAAGAAACTGAACAGAGAGGCTACACAGCTCTGTCTAGTTCCAGATCTGCGCTCTTAACCACTAGGTGTGGAAGAGGACCTGTCACTCACCCTCCGTGCCATCCAGGAGTTCCTTGTCTCTCACAGGCCCCTTGCCTCCTCTACAGATCCCCTGCCTGATCCCTCTCCTTCCTTGAGGCCCTCCCCACCCTCTGGATGCAGAATCTGCAACATCTTGTGGCATCAGTTAAATGCCTCTGTCTTCACCAATACCTGTGAGGTCTGGGGAGGCAGAACTGGTGTTCAGCTCTTCTCTGGGCCCCAGAGCAGGGGTCAGAGTGGCTGATGACCGGCAAGGTGCTCCCCAAGACAGCACAGAGAGCAGAGGGACCACTCCCCACCTGGGGCCAGAGACTCAGAGAGACCACTCCCCACCGGGGGCCAGGGGCTCAGAGGGGCCACTCCCCACCTGGGGCCAGAGGCACACAAAGACCACTCTCCACCTGGGACCAGAGGCTCAGAGGGACCACTCCCCATCTAGGGGCGGCCCCCAGTCAGAGGGGAACTGGGCCAAGCCTAATAAACAGCTCTGTCTCATAGGAGATAGAAGCACCCCCCTCTCTGTTCCCCTTCTCTCCTGGGGCGTCCCTGGGGCCTGTGTCCTCAGGCAGACAGAAGGGGAGAAAAGGAGAGGGAGAAGTCAGGAACTGCACACAGACAGGCCTCCGGGCCCTCGTGGTGGAAAAGAGGGAGGTCTGTGTCCATTCCCTCCATCCACACCTCACCTCTGGGTCCAGAGCTCCCTCCAGCTCCCAGCAAAGCTTTCTTCCCGGAGCCCCTACTATCAGCTGTGGGCCCCCAGGCTCAGCCCTGACTGGAAGGGTCCAGGAGAGACTGAGGCCTGGGCAGGGGCTCACTCAGCCATCTCTCAGTATCTCTCCTCAGAAGTGCCAGCCTCCGTGGAGCCACGGTTTCCAGGAGGGAGCCAAGGCTCAGAGAGCACCTATCACCAGGCACGGCGCCCAGTGCGGCACAGGACACCTCACCTCTGCCCTGCCGACATTCTGCCCACATTACAGATAAGGAAACAGAGGCTTGCCAGAGGTAACACTCGGGCTTCAGGCAGCTGGGCTCTGCCCAGAGGTTCCTACCAGCCAGACTTCTGGGGACCTGGGAACCTCCTGAGACCTGGGTAGGAGGGGCCTGCCCAGGGGTCACACTGGCAGCAAGAAAAACTCAGGCCCACCATAGGCACACAGGTGGTGGTGCAGGGCCAGGCTTGTCCCCCCGCCCCTCACAGGCCCACAGGAGCAGACACCCTTGCACCAGAACGAAGACACAAGGGGGTGGGGAGGTGGCAGAGGAGCGATAAGGGGTAGAATGAGGAGATAAGGCTTCAGGCCAAAAGCAGATGGGTCACGGTGACCCGGCTGGCCCAGCCCTGGGAGCAGGCTCTGTACCCAGACCTTAGACCCTGGATGGGGCAGCCCTGCCCGCTGAGGCTGATAGGGGTGCCAGGGGCAGAGAGCCTCAATATGGTCGCTGAGGCTTTGGTGCCCCGTGCCCTGCATTCGAGTCCCCATCCAGCCATGCATCCTCCACCCTAATTTCCTGTTCTGTGAAGCAGGAAATATAATTTCTCTCTTTTTTGGTTAAAATGTAAGAACACATATTGGGATGTGTGGGAATCGGTGGACCTGCTTGCTGTTGGTTCTTCCATGCATGCTGCCCGGCCAGGATCCCACCTGCCCCTTGGCCAAGCAGGTCTTGTGCTCACTGTTTTCCTTGGGTGGACAGATGGATGCATAAAGACACCAAACTCCAAAACACTCCCCACGCAGATGAGAACACGTGCGCGCACACGCACACACACACAACCTCTTTGTATTTAAAAGAAAACCACAGGGCCATAGCTGCCAGCCCCTCTGCATGAGAAAGCAGGTGGCTAAGAGGTTCCTTTAACCAGAGAGGGTTGGTTTTCACTTTCCGAAGTTTACTCCCTAAGCTAAAGGCTCCTCTACCCTCAGGCCTCCTTGCCGCCCTGGGAGCAATGACATTTGCAGCCCCAGCCCTGGGGTCTCCCACCAGCCTGGCCTGTCTGCTGGGCCCATCAGCCATCCACTCCTCCCGCCGCCGGACCGCCACAAATCTTCCTGGAGCCTTGACGCTCTGCAGGCTGCCTCGGAGACCCGGTATTTATGGGTGCCAAGCTGACCTCCCTCCCAGCAGGGCCCCTCTGGAGCCCCCTGGGGTCTGATCGGTCTGGCTCTGAAGGCCGGTGGGCTGTGTAATTCTCTGGTGGCTGACACACCACGGGCTGGCCGCTGCACGCTGCCGGCCGAGTAGTCAGTGAGGTGTCATTTGTCAGCCCAGGACTGACAGTTACTGCCGCTTAAATGAAACCGTCTATCTGGGCAGTTAAATCTGCTGTCAGTGGGGGCCTCGGAGCTGGATGTTGAGGGTGAACGGATGTCAAGATGGGTCACTGGGCACTCCTGGCCCCCGCCGTCCCCCCCAGGTCCTCCCTTGCATCCTCCCAGCCTGTCCTTCGTGGTAAGTGACCAGAGAGGCTGACTGCCTGGGCCCTGGGCACTGCTGCCCACCAAGCAGCAGGTACAGGTGAGTTTCTGCCACCTTGCAGGGAAAAAGTTGCTTTATAAGCGCAGGACAAAATGGCCCCCAGACGGTCCCAGAACAATCATGTGCTCAGAGGAGCTTCGGTCCAATGTGTCTCTCCCTGCTGCCTCCCCGCCAAGGCCTGCATAAGCCTGCAGGCGTCGATTAAACAGTGTGGCTAAGGGGAAGAGAGGAAGGGCGCTGCGACCCCACTTCCTAAACTGCCCGCGCTCAGTTCTTCCCCTGTCCTGGCTCACTAACCCTTTACAACAATCCAATGGGGTGGACATTATTTCAACTCTTCCCATTTTCAAGACGAGGAAACTGAGGCCCGGAGGAGTGAAGTCACTTGCCCAAAATCATACAGCATGTAAGCGACAGAGCTGGAACTTGACAACAGGCCTCTCTGATTCTAGTCTTTGATATTCACTTCTGTGCTACTGTCGAATCTAACGTGCTGGGATTGGTGTGAGATGGAAAAATGGAGACGGAGGGACCCCCATACCAGCTGGGAAAGAAGATGGGGGAGGAAGACCCCAAGAGGGCATTTGGAGCCCAGCATCGGACACAACTGGGCCCCTGGCACCCCTGAGAGCTCAGCTGAGACTCCAGGACTCCTCCTGAGCAGCAAGATGTCATCAGCATCAGAGGGCTGAGTGGGCCTCTGCTCAGAGCCCAAGCTCTGTCAGGGGAGCCCCTCCCCGATCCAGAACCTGGAGCCCCAGCCAGCCCCGGCAGGCCATCCATCACCCACTGCCCAAGGACCCACTCCTGGTCCAGGCTCTGCTCTGGCCCTGCCAACCTCTCCAGCCCTGCTTCACAGGCCCATTGGAACTCCCGGAACACGATGCCTCTTCACATTTCGGGACTTTCGCCTCTGCTGTGCCCACTTGCTGGAATTCCCTGAACCTTCTATACTTTCTAGAAAGGCACAGAACTGTTCTCTGACTTCCTTAGTTAGAGCTGTTTGCTCTCCCCCCGGGGTCCCCTCTGCCCCTTCCGTAGCTCTCAGAGCACTGGGCACCTCTCACTGGCATTATCTAAGTGCATGTCTGACTTCTCCTCCAGGCTGGCAGCTTCCTGGGTCCAGATGATTTGAATGTCCCCAGTGTCCAGCCCAAGGGCTGCTCCACTCTCAGAGCCAGAGAGCCCCCTCTTCTGTCTGCTAAGATGTGTCCTGTCTGGAGGTGGGGAAATGAATGATCAGCCAGAAGAGATGCCAGAGTCACGCACACCCCTCCCACTTTTCTGTCTCCTCACCTCTGGACTTTGCAAAGAGACACCAGCCCAGGGTCCACTGGACCAGTGGAAAAGAACTTCCACATGGCTGATGAGAGGCGCTCTAAGGGCTGGGCTGGTACTTATCTGCAAGGCCCCTTTACAGAAGCTGGTGACCACTGCTCATAATCCCGGGCTCAATTCAAAGACTTTGGGAAGGGGAAGCAGGAAGGTTTGGACCACAGAGAAGCCAGAAGCAGGAAAAAACACTCAGCAAAGCTGGGACAAAAGCCCTTCCCATCCTGCGTGAAAATCCCCGGGAGACTAGGAAGGCGGCCAGAGGAAGTGCCCTGCCCCTCAATCCAGGGTTCTGGAAGGCGGGGAATGCCCTGCTCCTCCTCCCCTCTGCACAGGGGGTGCATGGGAAGTCTGGAGGGAAGCTAGCAACCAACCCAAGGTGCTTGGGGTCCTCATCCCCACCAGAGCCTCCAGCCATGAGCAGAAGGCAGGTGGGAGTATTCAAGACCCTGCCTTTTGCCTCATCCATTAGGTCGCACCAGAGAGGCGGGCAGTGGTGAGAAGCGGCTGGGGTGAGAAACCCACCCCGTGACAGACACACGGTACATCCCCAGGCCTCAGCCATGACAGGCCCTCCACAGTGGAAACAGTAGCCACCACCATCAATCCTCCACTCCCAGATGGCCCAGGCCCCAGTCCCGCGATGCCTCTAGGGCTCGGAGCACCCACCCCCACCTACCAGCCAGGGCAGGCAGTGCCCCCAGCCCATCCGGCCTCATGCCCCTGGAGGAAGCCCAGGCCTGAGTGGCGTCAGCACTGACAATGCTGCTCAAGGCTGCAGTGGCCCCAGCAGGGGGGGCAACGGGCCCTGCTGTTTACACCCAGCCCCAGAACAGCCAGGGGGGCAGCCTGGGAAAGCTAAACACCAATAGCCCTGGGTGAAAGAGTGCCTGAACCCAGGCCAGGGAGGGGCAGGCCTTGGTCAGCTGGAGGGGCCTCTGGGGAGGTCTCAGAGAGCCAGGGCACTGGAGGGGCAGTTCTGGGGCCTCAGGCTCTTCAAGCCACTAGGTGGGAAGACTGGGAAGTTCTTTCCTATGTCTAGCCTCAGTTTCTCCTGCTGCTTTCCTGATTACTGTAGCTTCAGGTACATCAACCCAGGGGGAAAGAAGGCCATGTCATAGAGGAAGGCTGCCTCGCCAGGGAAGATCAGTGGCAGACCCTGGAATCCCCCACCCACCTACCTGTCTAGCTTCCTAAACACCCACACACATACACACGACCATCCAGCATACGCAAGATTTGCAGAGGCAGGAGGATCTTTCACCTTAGCTGGGAAGGAGAACGGCCCACAAATGCCCCAAACTCTAAAACACTAAGAGCTCCCATCTGTGCGTGACACTGGAGGCTGGCAAGGATTGGCAGCCCTCCTGAATGGGAGGACAGGATGGGCTGGACCCCCTTCCCAACACTGAGCTGAAGCCTGGGGAGGCAAGACAGTCTCCCAAGGACTCAGCTAATCCTTTGAGGGAGGCCAGGGTCTCAGAGAATGAGGGAAATGCATACTGAGAGAGCTGCAGAATAGGGAGCCCCAGAGGCTGAAGGGGTTGCAGAGACACCAAGAAGCAGAAAGACAACACACAAGGGAGAAAGACAGGAGGAAGAGACAGAGGCAGAGATCAAAGCAGCAGTGGCTGCGAGAGGCTCAAGGAGGAGAGAAGGAGAGGGAGGGAGTGGGGACCCAGGAGGCTGTGATGGAGTGGAAATGCTCCTTAATGTCCCCAGGGTGACCTCCGGGTCCCCAGGTACTGCCTGAAGCCAGTGGGCAGGATGGCCCTATCCAAAGGACAGTCGGGCTAAGGCTTGGGCAGCCGGGAGGACCATGATGCAGGGCCAGCCGGGCAGGAGGAGAGACTCACCTCCAGCTCCTTGAAGACCATGCACCTGCGTGCCCAGTCCACGATGGAGATGAAGGTCTGGTCGGCCATTCTGCACAGGAGGCCGAAGAACGCCGGCTGGTCTGGGCGGCTTTTGGTGGGCTCCTGCAGGCAGCCCAAGATGCGGGCCCGCACCTGGTCCTCATCCGGCTCCAGCTGCAGCAGCTGCAGGATAAGCTCAGGCACGTTGGGCCCTCCAGAGAAGGGCTCTGGGTAGCCGTAGGGCAGCCCAGGCTGTGGGGGGCTGGCGTAAGGCTCCGGGTACTCAGACTTGATGGCACGGCCAGGAAAGGCAGGGTAGAGGTAGCCAGCCAGTGGCCCGTGGGCACCAGGCACAGCCATGGGCAGTGCTGGGGCCCCAAAGTCGCCCAGTGGCCCCGCAGGTGGACCGGCAGCCAGGCCCTTGGGCTCAGGCGCATGCAGGTTGGGAGGCAGCACGTAGTCCGGTGCGGGAGGGGGCGGCGGGGGCATCCCCATCGGGGGCCCTGTCTCCAGCTTGAAGCCATTGGCCCGAATCTGTGCCTTCTTCTGCTGTTTCAGGGCCCGGTCCCGCTTGTACATCGGCCCAAACTTGTTCCGGCCACCCCTCATACGGTCAGCGCGCACGGCTGTGGGCAGGGGCAGAGGATCAGACTCACCCTCTCCAAGCCCCCTTCCATGCTGCCCCACCACAGATCCTTTCCAAACAAATCTGACCGCTCTCTCCCCTGCTCAACACCCTTTCAGGGCTCCCACTGACCACAGGGGAAGTCAGTCTCCTTTGCCTGGCATTCAAGGCCCTGCTCAGCTTTTCAGGCAATCCCTGCTAAGACCCCTGTCCTTCCACTCCACCTAACTCACCTCCACTCCTCTGTTTGACACATCTCCTTCCTCCTCCACCCTGCCTTTCATTTTCCTTCTGACTCAAACTTTTTTTTTTTCTCTTGTGCTTGCTGAATACCCAGCCTCAATGTCACTACTTCCAGGAAGCACTCCTGGATTCATCCAAACGGACTCTACTGTCCTTGCCCCAGGTGCCCTGTCCTTGCCCACTCTTATCATGCTGAGTGGATCATGCCATGTGCTCCTGCGGGCTAAGTTCTGGGCTCAGGTGCCCAGCGCAAGGCCTGGCAGGGAGATGGTGACCGGAAGGGGACCCTGGTCAGCCTTGTTCACCGCTGGCCCCAGAGTCAAGCTGTTTGTTGACTGACTGCCTGACTGTTGAGCTCCTGCTTCAAAATGACTCAAGTATCCTTCACTGGCTGCGAATGTGAAGCCAAGTTTAGAGCTGGCCAAGGCTCTGTGCTGGGGGAGGGGACCTCTCTTGCCGACTAGAAGCTCCTCCGCCTGGCCAGGAATGTGTCATCAGCCAAACCCAACAGGTGCATCTCTGCAGCTGGAGTGTGCCCCCTGCCTCTGCTCAGACAGGGTCCCACCCTGGGATCTGGGCGAGGGGAAGAGCAGGAGAGAGGGGGTGGTGCTCAGCAGGGATGATGGCTGGGGGGCCGCCTGGCCAATCTTCCTGCCCCCAGGGATGGGCAGCGCTGTGCCTCTCGCAGGCTGCACCGGAGTTTCTGCTGCCCCCAACAGCCAGCTATCTGGCCACTTGGGACCTGGCGCTAGGGTCATGGGCTCTGGGGACAGGACAGGATGTCCCCTTCCCATCCAGGAGTCCTTTCTCCAGGTGGCGGGGCATGTGGTCTGCCACTCTCAGAGCCACCTGGGGCTTTCTACACTGTTCCAAGACCTTAATCAACGACTGCCTTGTTCAGCACACAGTCCAGTGACCAGCCACCTCCAGAAGCTCAGATCTTCCCTGCCAAAACTTACCTCCTCCTCTCTAGGCTGAGAGCTGGGGTTGAGGGTAGGGAGGCAAAGAGGGGCCTGGGTTCCTTAGGGGCAATTCAATTGTCCCCCACTGCCCAGCCCCCTCGGGGCCTGGCTAAGAACATGACGGGAAGGAATCTCATTGGCTGAACCAAGAAACCAGAGCCCTTCGGATGGACGGACAGACAAGCAGATGGGCAGCTGAATGTGTGGGGGCTGGGCAGTGGTGGTGGGCCCATCCTAGGGGAAAGCATGATCGGCCTGACAGCTAACCTGCAGCAATGAATGCCCAGTCACCTTCAGCTTGCCTGCATCGATCCCCACACTCACTCGCTGGAGGAAGGCGCTGCCGTTAAGCCCATTTTTCTTTTCTTTCTTTCTCTTTCTGCCTTTTCTTTTCTTTCTTTTTTATTTTTATGTACTTATTTTTTGAGACAGGGTTTCCTTCTCGCCCAGGCTAGAGTGTAGTGGTGTGATCATAGCTCACTGCAGCCTCGACTTTCCAGGCTCAAGTGATCCCAACCGCGCCACCCCCCCCGCCCCCCCCCCGGCCTCCTGAGTAGCTAGGACTACAGGCACATGCCACCACGCCCAGCTACTTTTTTATATTTTATAGAGACAAAGTTTCTCCATGTTGCCCAGGCTGGTCTTAAACTTCTGGGCTCAAGTGATCCTCTTGCCTCAGCCTCTCAAATGCTGGCATTACAGGCATGAGCCGCTCCATCCGGCCAAGCCCATGTTTCAGATGGGGAATCTGCAGTTTAGAGAGGTTAAGAATTTTGCCCAATGTCACCCAGCCTGACTGACAGTGCCAGCGCTGGGACTTGGCCTCTGCTGGCTGGGGTTGGGTATTTTGGGGGGGATGGGGACCTCCTCACAGAGGGAGGAGCTCTGCCGACCCTGTGCTGGGGCCCTGGCAGGGGCTGGGGGAAGAGTCATCTCCATAGGGTTCACTTTTGGATACTTCTCAGCCCAAACCAGGCTGGCCTTGCCAGCGTCCCTTCCCCGCCGGAGGCCCACCCAGCGCCAGCGCCCGGTTCCCTTGCAGCGACTGGGCCCTAATGTCGCACGAGGGGCCTTCGCGAAGGCCAATGGTGCTATCCTCTCAACCCCTCTCCCACCCCCACCCCCTACCCCCTCAGGCTGTCGGGGGTCAGGGGTCCAGGCCCGCGCCGCGCGCACCTTCCAGGCGCATCCCCACCGTCAGGCACTTCTGGAAGCGGCAGAAGGGACAGCGCTTGCGCTGCGTCTTGTCGATCTTGCAGCTCTGGCTCTCGGTGCACGTGTAGTGCTTGTTGTTCTGCACCGTGCGCTTGAAGAAGCCCTGCGGGAGCTGAGAGTCAGCGGGGCCCCGCCGCGCCCGTCTGCCGCACCCCTGCCGCGCGCTCGCCGCTCACCTTGCAGCTCTCACACGTGAGCAGTCCGTAGTGGTAGCCGGACACCTTGTCCCCGCACACGGGGCACAGCTCGTCCAGGTCCTCGTCGTAGGAATAGTCCATGCCCGCGGCGTCCGCCTGCGGAGGGACAGCGGGTCAGGGCGGGCCAGCGGAGACCGGCAGCTTGGGGTCCCCGCGGCCGCCGCCCCAGCCGCTGTCGCCGGCCCGTCGCGTAATCCCCTCGCTGTGCCCAGGCGCTGCCGCCGGCACCCACCGAGCGCCCCGCACAGCGTCCCGGGGTGGGTCCGGTGCAGTCCCCGCGCCCGGCCTTCTCCCCCACAGGCCCTGCGCTCCCGCCCCTCCCGGGGGGCTCCTCCCGCGCGGACCCCGTCGCGCCCGATCTGGGGCCTTCGGATTCGATGCGCTTCGATTGGGATTCGTTTGTCTGAGAACAAAACCCCGATTCTGAGAAAAGGAGATGGGCTCAGCCGCGGGGAAGACGCCAGGGGACCCAGGAGCGCTGGGGCGCCCGGCCCGGGTGTTCTGGGAACCCGACAGAGACGAAGGAGGCAGAGACAAGAGTCCGGGGGAGACAGAGATGGGAAGAAACCCTGGCGAGAGACAACGACCGACGCCGCGGGGCGCAGACACGAGGCCGGTCCGAGAGTGCCAGAGACACAGACACTGAGACGCCCAGCTAGAGAGAACCCGGCGGGGATGAGACACAGGGAGGGATGGAGAGATACAGGGAGACAGAGAGAGAGAGAGAAACGAGGGATGGGGGATTGGATCAGAGACTCGGAGAGACAGCCGAGGCCCGAAGAGAAAACCCAAGAGAGACTGACGCAGAGCCAGAGACACAACGATAGACGAGAGACAGAGACGCCGAGACGAGAGGAGCCCGGGAGAGACGAGGCCGGGGAGCTACAGAAACACGGAGAGAAAACCTGGAGGCGAAGGAGCCCAGCCCGAGGGTCGGGGACAGGGGACGCGCGGAAACCCGCGGGGCAGGAGCCCAAGCGCCAAGGCGAGGCCCCGCGGGGTTGGACCCGGACGGGGGCCCGGGCCGCAGGAGGCGGAAAACGACGGCGCCGGGACCAAGAGCCCGAAAACGCAGAGCCGCCGGGGCCCCCTCGCCGGGGGAGACAAAGCCGCGGCAGCGACGGCAACGGGAGGCGCAGCCCGAGCCGCCGCTGCCACCGGGACGTCGGGCTGGGAGACCTCGGGCGGGGGTCGGCGGGCTCCAGGAAGCCGAGCCCGAGGCGAGGGAGCGACCTCGGGCGGAGAGGCGAAGTCCCGAGGAGGGAAGCGCGAGGAGCCAGGGCCCGGGACGCGAGAGGGGGCGCGACGGCAGCTGCGGCCAGCCCGGCGCCCACCTGGTCGCTCCTGCCAGCAGCGCCCCGCGTCCCGCCCGCGCGGAGCCCGCACCTCTCGGCCGCGCCGCCGCCGCCGGCGAGGAGCCGCACCCGGGCGCAGCGCCGCCCGCCCGCGATGACGGCCGCTGGGGCCGGGGGCGGGGAGGCGGGGGCGCGGGGCTGGCGGCGCGGGGGCCTCGGCTCCCCCCTCCCGCCTCCCCCCCCGCTCCTGCCTCCCTGTTCCCCACCACCGCCGCCGCCACCGCCGCCGGGGCCGCTCCGAGGCGCACCTGGGACCCGGGCCCCTCCGCCGCCACCGCGCCCTGCGCCAACCCGCCGCGCCGGGGCCGGGGGCCGGCCCCTCTATATCGGCGCGTGCGGTATCCGGGGGCGGAGGCCCGGTCGTGTCCTCCCCCCAAGCCCGGCCCGCGCCGGCACCCTCTCCGCAGTCCGGCTCGAGTCTTCGCCCTCATCCTTCCGGCCCCCCAGCCGCAGCCCGGCTCCCCGGACCCCGAGCGCGGCCAGAGAGCTGCGGAGCCCGAGTGCCCCGCGATCTGGGCAGGTGTAGGGCTCTGGGGGCCTTGGGTCACCCGCCTGCAGTGGGAGGAGGCAGCTCCTGTCTGTAAACCCAGCTGGGTCGTGGCGAATGCCACGCGGGTGGCTGGTCGCACTGCAGCGTGGAAGTGGGTAAGGGCGAGTGGAGACCGTGGCCGAGGCTCGGATTCACGGGTGAAAGCCAGATTCTCCCATGGGCCCTGCCACGTCTCCTCACTCGAGCCTGCAGCAGCGCTCTCCCCGTCTCGGGTCTTCAGTTGCCGCATCTGTGAAGTGGGTAGATGACGGCTCTTCCTCGTTAAGGGTGGGTCGTGAGGATGAACCCAAGCAGTAGGGGCAAAGCAGGCGCGTGGCCTGGCGGAAGCGCTCAGTGGCGCCCCGCTGGGGAGATCTGGGGCGAACCCCTTCTGCTCGCTAGCCTCAGTTCGCTGGGCTGGAAATGGGAACCGTGGAAATCGCATTTTACGAATGTCCGAGGCCTGGGGAGAACCCGAAGCCTCTACGGGCGCAGGAGCTGGGAGAGGAGCCCGGAGGCAGGACCCTGCTGCTCCCCTCGGAGCTCTCACGGTGGGTGGGGCGAGGAAGAAAGCGCTGGGCGGCCTTGAGGACAAAGGGGTTCCCGGGCCTACGGGCCAAGCAGTTGCTCTGGGCTAGGGACCATCCGCGGGGCCACTGTTTTTCAGTTGGAGAAAGTGACCCGAAAGGAAGGGGCCTGCTTGCATCCTGCCTCCACCCCCGCCGGCACCTGGGATCGGAGAGAGTTTGGGGACCATGAGGCCAAAAAGCTGCGATCTTCAAGCAGGAAAATACCGCAATTTTGCATTGACAGCGGCGCAACCCACCAAAAGGCTCCATCTGGGCTCCCGCCCGCCTGGAGGCCTCGGGCTTCGGTCGGAGCTGGGCCTGGGGCCTGCAAGCTGTGGCCAGAGACACCCCGCGCAGACCGCACTCAGCTGGCTCACCCCACAAAAGGAGCAGAACCCGCAGACTAGCTGTGCAAGCTCCAGCAAGTCACTTCGGCTCTCTGAAAGGAGAGCCTCAGTTTCTCCGAGCATAAAGTGGAAAACGTTGGCTTTACAGATGGGGTACTGTGGTTTCCATGCAAGAATCTTGGATGAGGAGGGAGGAAAGAGCCAGAGACCCTGTTAATCGTACCCCCGCACCCCCAAACCCCTGAGAAACAAGAGCATCTGCCCGAGCTGGAGGTGGGGGTCACTACTGCCTCTGAACAGCTCCCCACCACAGTGGACCCCTCAGACAGTGACTGCAAGAGTGAAGGGGGTTGGTGGATGATGGGCTGGGGTGCCCCAGTCGGCTGTTCTAAGGTAGAGCTCACCCGAGGTCTCCTGGAAACCTGGAGCTGGACACACAGGCCCCAGCCGCCCGGGTCGGGTGGGGGCTGGGCTCAGGCCCTTCTCCTATCTCCAACCCCCTCTCCCCCAGGGTTTCTACTCTCACCGGCTGGAAGCCCATGGCTCCTCCGCACTCCAGGCTCCGAGGCACCCACCCCCACAGGTTCCAGGTTCCAGCCCACCACCTGGGGAGTTCCAGCCCCTCATCCACCCACCCAGGGAGGCAAACCTAGACCTGGCCCGGCCGCAGAACCCAGGCTGACAGATGGACGCCGGAGACAGACACACGGATACACAGCAAGACTCAGAGAGCACCACAGAGGCAACACAGAAACTCAGGCGGGGGACAGAGCCCCAAGACAGAGCCCTCCGGACACACTCACAGACCTCTAGGCTCAGACCCACACATCCTGGTGGATGCCTGGCCAGAGACAGCGGGACACCAGCGGACCTCCATGGGGCTTGTGGTCACAGGCCTGGCTCCTCCCATCAGCAGCCCAGGGAAGAAGAGGGGGTAGCATGGTGGGAGGGTGAGTCTGGGAGACCCCTGGCACCTTCCCTGCCCAGAGCAGGGGGCACCGGTCACTAAGCGGAGCAGGCAGTGGCCAGCCCAGGCTGCAGGGAGGCACTGCATAAGGAGGCTGGCCATTAGAGGCCTGGGCCAAGGCCCTCACTTACGGAGCGGAAGCAGCGCTCTCACGCCGGATGAGGGTGGCAGTGGGCACCAGGGGTCCAGGGGGAGGCTCCGGCAGCCCAGGTGGGATGGTGGCGACTGTGGTTGCGCAGAAACCCCCTCACACCACGGCGGGCGGCAGCCGGACGGCAGGCTGGCCCTGTCCGTCCGTCCTCCTCCTCCTCCTCCCCGCCCTGGTGGGGGGGCCACCGGAGGCCCAATTGGTCTCTGCCCCCACGTGACTCTGCAGGCCTCTCGCCTTCTTTGTTGGTGTTTCTCTTCATTTACGTCTATTTTTTTCTTCTTCTCCTAAAAGAAAAAAAATACCCCTATCTATCTGGGGGCCGAGGGTGGGGGCGGAGGCCAAGGCACTGCGGAGGCCTTGGCCAGCTGGCTGTTCCAGGCCCGCTGTGGGAGCCCAGAGGCAGGGACCCCACAGAGGCGGGTAGGCAGCCCCGCTTGTTAGAGACCGGGTGGGAGTGGGGCTTGATTTATGGGCTGCTCCCCCACCCGGCCTGCTGCCTGCTCCTCTCTCCTTGTGAATGGCTACCTCCCTGGGGCCTGGCCTGGCATGGTCTGGCCCGGCCCGGACATTGGAGTAGAGTCAGGACAGGCCAGTGCGGAGGCAAGGCCATGGCGACTTGACCAGGCGGCTGCTTCCACCTGTCTTTTTACTCTTCCATCAAGTGGAAGAAGAGGGGGGCCGGAAGGCGAGCAGGTGAGCGGCCTGGACACCTGGTGCGTGCATGCCACGGTGGCCTCTGAATGTCCCCATCTGCTGTGGGCTGCTGATGTTCCCAGTCGATGGCTGGAAAAACGGAGACTGGGCTGAGACTACCTCTGAGGCCAAGTGGTGGCTACAGTGGCCCCGGGTTGAACCAAGTATGAAGCTAGTCCAGGATAGGACAGGGTAGCAGGAAGCGGCCTTTATCTAGAAGGCTAGGCCTCCCTAGACAACCTGGGACGTCCCCATCCAATCTCTGGGCCCAGATGGGCTCTGAAATATCCTGGTCCTGTAGGGCCCGGGTTGCAGGGCCTTGTGCCGCTCCCACGGTGACTGGATCTTTTGTGTTTTCCTCTGTTCATCTCACATTTACTGAGTGCACACTTAGGGGTCAGGTACTGTTCCAGGCACCAGGGATCCCACAGGAAAGAGAAGAAAAGTCTCTGTCCTCAGAGGATTTACCTCCGTGCCTTTCATCTTGGGAGAGCAGGGAGGGGCACAGGGCGACTATGGGGCAGTCACTGTTGAGAATCACCCCTCCTCCTACATATCCCTTCATTGGAGGAAATAAACAAATCACACCCAACACCTCACTTATCTGGAACAAGGGGGACTTTTCTGGATAAATGAAGCCAACTCTCCCTATATATATTTTTTCATGGGAAGGCCACTGAAAAAGTAGAAACACCAACTATATTTGAAATCTAGTGTGTGTTTTCCAGCCAGTCACTGTGGCTCATGCCTGTAATCCCAGCACTTTGGGAGGCCAAGGTGGGCGGATCACCTGAGGTCAGAAGTTCAAGACAAGCCTGGCCAACATGGCAAAACGCCATCTCTACTAAAAATACAAAAATTCGCCTGGTGTGGTGGCTTGTGCCTGTAGTCCCAGCTTCTTGGGAAGCTGAGGCAGGAGGATCGCTTGAACCTGGGAGGCAGAGGTTGCAGTGAGCCAAGATTACGCTACTGCAGTCCAGCCTGGGCGACAGAGTGAGACTCTGTCTCAAATAAAATAAAATAAAACCTAGTGTGTGTTTTCCTCATTATGCCACTTAAAATTGTGTGTGAACATACAACAATAATACTGATAGCCTGTAGTCCCAGCTACTCGGGAGGCTGAGGCAGGAGGATGGTTTGAACCCAGGAGTTTGAGCTGCAGTGAGCTATGATTGTGCCACTGCACTCTAGCCCGGGCAGTAGAGTTTTAATAATTAATAATCATTGATTCAATAATAATAATTTTTATAATATAATTTCACCGACAGTCATAGCTAACTGATCGAATATATTCCACCTACAACGTAACAGACAACTTATTCCTCAATGTGCATGACCTTGTAATTATGTCTTTTTCACCTAGAGAAGTTCTTACAAGATATACTTCTCTTGCATATGGCTGAACCTAACTAGTCTCCCTATTTTAATATTCTTTTTTTTAGTGTCCCTATTTTGTTTTATGTCTTTTGAGACAGGGTCCTTCTCTGTTACTCAGGCTGGAGTGCAGTGGTACCATCATAGCTCACTGTAGCCTCGACCTCCTGGGCTCAAGCAATCCTCCTGCCTCAGTCTCCTGAATAGCTGAGACTACAGGCACATGCCACCACACCTGGCTAAGTTTTGTATTTTCTTTTGTAGAGATGGGGTTTCACCATGCTGCCCAGGCTAGTCTGGAACTCCTGGGCTCAAGCAATCGGCCTCCTCGGCCTCCCAAAGTGCTGGGATTACAGGCGTAAGCCACAGCACCTGGCCTTAGTGTCCCTGTTTTTTTTGAGATGGAGTCTCACTCTGTTGCCCAGGCTGGAGTGCAGTGGCATGATTTCAGCTCACTGCAACCTCCGCCTCCTGGGTTCAAGCAATTCTCCCGTCTCAGCCTCCCAAGTAGCTGGGATTACAGGCACCCACCACCGCACCCGGCTAATTTTTGTATTTTTAGTAGAGACGGGGTTTCACCATTTTGGCCACGCTGGTCTCAAACTCCTGACCTCAGGTGATCCACCCGCCTCTGCCTCCCCAAGTGCTGGGATTACAGGTGTGAGCCACCGCACCTAGCCTAGTGTCCCTATTTTAATGCAATGATTTTGTTTCTGGACTAATATCACTAACCCTCTGAATTTAATAAGAAATATCCCAGCAAGGCCAGGCGCAGTGGCTCACACCTGTAATTCCAGCACTTTGGGAGGCCGAGGCGGGCGGATCAGGAGGTCAGGAGATCGAGGCCATCCCGGCTAACACGGTGAGACCCCGTCTCTACTAAAAATACAAAAATCAGCCGGGCCTGGTGGCGGGCGCCTGTAGTCCCAGCTACTCCAGAGGCTGAGGCAGGAGAATGGTATGAACCCAGGAGGCGGAGCTTGCAGTGAGCCGAGATTGCACCACTGCACTCCAGGCTGGGCAACAGAGCAAGACTCTGTCTCAAAAAAAAAAAAAAAAAAAAATTTATATATATACACACACACACACACACACACATATCCCAGCAAATACCCATCACTAACATGTCACATACATGTAACAATAACAAAATCATGAATCTTTGCACCTCATTTGATAGACGACCTTATGAAGTGGGGTCTGCTTTGTCCGCCTTCTTAGACAAGACAAACAGGTCTCTCTCCACACCATGACGCCATAGAAGGAACCAGCCTGGCTTTGTCATAGTCTCCTGGTGAGTCCTTGAGCCCTGAGAAGGAGAATTGCTGGCAGAGTCTGTGGATTAAATCCCAGTTCTACCACTTTCTAGCTGTGTGACCTGGGACAAGTCACTTCCCCTCTCTGGGCCTTACATCTTCTCTGTAAAATGGGGATGAAAGGAGACAATACATGTAATGTATTCAGTGGCTGGCTGGTATGTCATGTGTGCTCAATAAGTGTCAGCAAAACACAAACAAACAACCAGCTGAAGGACTGGATGATCTGTCCTCAGAGGCCCTTTCCCTGTTGAGTCTGAGATTGCAACATCATCATGGACACTGTTTGCCCTTCTGTGATGAGCGCCTCACCCCAGCCTGGGGAAGCCTCCAGGAAAGGCCTGATTTATCTCTGAGTCCACAGCAGCCCGCGCGTAGCAAGCGTTGGAACTTGCTGAATGACCACTTTCCTCTGCACTTGTAGGTAGAGCTCTGCTGCCTGCTCCATGGGTCCTGTCTCCTCTGACGGCATCAGTTGTCACTCAAGGCTGGGTGGTCCTCATCCCCTAACCAACCCTGGCCACAGTCACTGGTACCCCCTTCCTCTGTGCTGCCCCCTCCTACCCTCAGCCAAACTGGGTGCTCTATTGGGACAGGGGCAGCCAGGGGTTACCAGCGTGCTGGGAATGGCAAGGCCCCAACTCAGAAGTGCCCCCCTACGTGCCAGGTCCCCAGCTAACCACTCCACAACTGCAATCAGTCTCAAACCTCTCCGGCATTCTGGGAGGTAGGTAGTAATTCCCTCTCAACCCCCGATAGCAGCAGTTAAGAGAGGAGGAAAGTCAGCCTTAGAGAGACCAGGCATCTTCCCAAAGTCACTAGGTGAGGGTGTGATGGGACCAGAGTTCAAATCCCAGCAGTGGAGTCCAGAGCCCAGGCCTGCAGGCTGACTCCTCTCCACCCTGCCAGAGCCCCTGGGTGGCCTGTCCTTTCCTTCAAGCTCCAGCCCTGGTGGTCCCAGGCCACTAGACCCACCCAGAGGGGAAAGCAAAGGAGGGGTGTAGTCCTGACTCAGGCGCCCCCAACCTCCCTCCCCAGGCAAACAAAGCCCAGGGTCTCTCTCCTAAGTGGGGACTTTCCCAAAGTGTCAGGCCCATTTCCTGGAGGTGGGATAAGGAACAAACAAACCAGAGGCCCAGAAACTGAAACAGAGAGGAGAGGGACAGAATCATCCGGCTGCAGAGTGGAAAGGTGGCCAGAAAAAGAGAGAGAAGCTGCAGAGGCTTGGGCAGAAAATATGAAGAGAGAGAGAAAGGGGAGACCCAGTCGGGGAGGGAGGGAGGATGACAGAGAAATTCAGAGTGGTGAGGGTTGGGGAGAGAAGAAATGAGAGCGAGAAGAAATGAGGAAGAGAGAGAGTAGGGATGAGAGAGATTCAGACGGAGAGAGACTGAGGCAGAGAACAAGAAGCGGGAAGGGCCGGGGCCTGGAGAGCTGGAGGTGGAGGGAGGGTGGATGTGGAGACCCCGTGCAGGGCAGCGGAGGGGGCGGGCCTGCTGGCGGCAGCAGAGGCTGTTTCCGCTGCACCCCTTATCAGCCTGCTGCCAGATGTTCAGATCCGATGCCAATGTCAGAGAAGTCCATAGTGCTGGGTCAAGGCCGTGGCCAGCGGGAGCCTCAGCTGCAGTGTGGGGAGGGGGGCTAGGGGCCTGCAGTAGACCTGCTCGCTCTTCCCCCTCTGCCTGGTGGCTCTCTGGGCTGGACCACCTCGTGGGGATGGGAAAGACCAGATGCCTCTGGGGCCAGTTCTCTAGACTGAGAGCAGGGACTTGTGGAGGCAGATTGGGGCTCCTGGCAACACGTGGACACACACATCTTTGCACATTCGAGAAAGCACGTGGACACACACTCAGGCACATGAGTGCACAGTGCCACATGGGGACAGCTCACACAGTGCAGTGAAGAGCTGTGCCCCCACATACTCCCCAGCACCCCACAGCCTGCTAGAGGCCCTGCTCTGCGTGTTCAGCTTAGGGCCCCTACCCCCCAACCTCTCACCTGTCCCAGGACTGCAGCCCGCGCTGGAGAAGCGAGGTAGGAGCCTCTTTGTGGCTGGTACTATTCCCAGGACCCATACTGCTCTTGTATGAACTGGATGCACCCAGAATATGCTGCCCCCAGGGCTGGGCAGAGGACCTGGGACCCTTAGAACATGAGGCCTGGGGGAGCCCCCATAGGAGGTGCAGAAGGTGGCATCTGGCAGAGCTGGGCTCCAGCCTTGGGTCTGGCCTCTCCACCAGGCTCCTGGAGCGTGCAGTGCAGCTGGGGCCCCCAGCCTGGGGTAGCTTATCTCTCGGTGCACACGCTTGGCCCTCAAGGGGTGACCCAGCCTTGCTCCCCACATTCCACTTCAGCCACGCAGCCGGTGGGCCCCCCCACAGCCCCAAGACAGGGCCTGTGCTTGGAGGGTGGTCAGGAGCCATCACGCTGCACCACCCCCTGCTCTAGGCTCCAGCCCTGCACAGCCATCTCTGGTGTCTCTTCGCTTGTCTCTGCTTTCATCTCTGTCATGATGAATCTGTCACTGTCGGTATCTTAATCATGTTCTAATTTGTTTCTCTCTGCTATTTTCAGCCTCTTAGTCTGTTTTTCTTTTCTCTCTCTGGGGTCCTTGAATGGGGCCACATCTAAGGATACTGACACTCTTCTTTCTAGCTCACAGTGGCCAGCTGAGTGGGAATGTCTATGAGAACTCGGGCTTGGGTGAGGGACAAAGGGCCTCGGAAAGCAGAGACCTTGGAACTGTAGTGGGTGAGCTGGGGCAGCCCAGGGAGCCCAAATTCAGGCTCCCTCCCACCCACTGCTAGGAGTCAGCCTGGATGATGGACACTGATAGGGCCTGGCACTAGAGGGCTCCCCCATGTAGTGGAGAAGCCTGGGGGTGGCAGCAAGGGGGAGGAAGCTGGGGCTGGAGGTCTCCCAGCCTGAGAGCCTCCTTCCTGTTTGTAGGGAAGTCACTGCCTCACAAACCTGCTAGCGGGAGAGAAGGGAGGCCATGGGGACTTCCGGGAAGCTGGCCAAGGGCCCCAGGCTACCCTCCCTGTGCCCACAAGGGGCCCTCTGGCCCTGGCTTAAAATAGTACAGTTCCTCCTGTAATGGTGCTGGGCCCAGCCTAGACCTCAGAGGGCTGCTGGCTGGCTGCTCGTGCTGCTGGCAGAGGCCTGGGTACCCAGCCCTCCTCAGATTGTGGCTGGAGGCTTTGTGTCTTGGTAACATGGGTGGGAATGGGGAGTTGCAGAAAAAGCACGGGTTCCTGAGTCAGAAGCCCTGGATTCAGGTCTCAGCTCCAACACCGACTAGCTGTGAGACTTTGGGCTGGTCCACGTTGCCTCCCTGAGCCTCAGTTTCCACTTACGGAAAACAGGGTGAGCGCCTGGCTTCTAACCTGAACGAGACCACGTATGTAGCTGATGCCTATGGACCTTGCCACACATAAAGTGGACACTCAAAAAATGGGAGTTCCTTTTGTCTCCAACTCACCTGAGGAAGTGCCTCCTGGAAGCACTCCTCAGTACCTACACTGTTCCTAGGACTGGGTGTTGAACAAGGAAGGTTTGTGGAGAGGCAGCATGCAGGGAGGGCAAGGATGGGGCTGTGGTCTCCATGGTGAGACTTGTTGCCAAGGGAACAAGACTCCAAGAGCCCCGGGTCTGGCAGTTGGGCACTTTTGCCATAGGATCTGAGACGGATTACCACTGTGGACCTAAAACCCTGATGGGCAGCCAGGCCAAGGCTCCTGGCTCTGCTAAGTTTCTGCTGTTGGGGTGTAGGGGTGACAGCTCCCCGTACCTAGCCTCCTTTCATGTATTGACTTCACTGAGACCCAACTTTAAGCCAGCCACACTCAATCTTCCTTAACCCTGCCCCCTGTCCCCCAGGACACAGGTACCAGCGCCTCCATTTGTCTGACAGGGAAAGTGAGGATCAGAGAAGCATCTGTCTGTGTCAAGGTCACATACAACCAGGAAGGGCAAGAGCTGGAATGAGAACTCAGGCGGTGAGATCTCTAGTTGATGTGCCTGCTGTCTCATAGACTGCTTGAAGGAAACGACCCCTGGAAAGAGCTCTGTGTAGTCAGACTCAACCTCATCCCAGCACTCTCCCCTGCCATCATTTCCAGGGGCTTCTGTCTTCAGACTCTGCCTTAATTTGGAGTAGCCAGCCTTCCCTGTTTCTTCAGGTATGCAGATGGTCTTACGTACCTCTGAGGGTTTGCACAAGGATAAGAATCCCAGCACAGATCCTGCCGAATAGTAGGTGCTCAATCCATGCCGGTTTATATTCATTCCTGACATTTGGTTTATATTCATTCCTGACACCTTGCCAGTTATGTAACCTCAAGCAAATGACTTACCCTTTCTGGGCCTCAGTTTTCTTATCTGTAATATGGGAGAACCTCACTGGGTTGCTCTGGGGAATCAGTAGTACTCTAATGCACACAAAATACTTAGCACAGAGCTTTGCTTTGTTTTCTAGATGTTACTTTATTATTCTTCCATATTATTGGCTGGCACCCAGGAAACTGAAAGCTCAGTGTCACATAAGCAGCAATTTATGTATTTAGAGCAGTGTCCTTTTATTCCGTGGAATATTATCCCAACAGAATTTTAACAGGAGGCAAAAATGTCCAATGCTCAAATGCTTTTGGTAGAACCTGGGTTAAACAACATTAGTTTTCTTCAGGTGGGACTTCTCAAGCCTTTAATATGCCAATAAGAGCTGAGAATCAATGAGGACGATAGAGCGAGTGCAGCACTTCCCATATTTTTGGCAACAGAATTCTGACCTTTTCCATGGAACCATCTCAGGCCGGGGGGCGGGGGGGAGTCCTGTGTTCTGAGAAGCCATACCAATGTAGCGCCTGCAGTATTCCACATGTCTGGGCAGCATCGCTTTTCAGCTCACTTTGGTTGTGTCTGTTCATCCACCTCTTACAGAATTAATCCTTTATTAACGTTTTTTATTTTGTTTTTATGGCAACAGGTTCGCCCAAAGGCCATTACTGAGCTTTGCTACAAACTCTGGACATCCACATTCAGCACTACTGAATTGCTAAGGCTGAGCAGGGAGGAAGCCAGTTCTAACTTTAGTATCAGATAGACCTGGATTCAAAAGCCAATTCTGCCACTGACTAACGTGTCATCTGAAGCAAAAGGCTTAACTTCCTTGAGCCTCAATTTGCTTATTAGAAAAATGGGGCTGAGACCTACCCCTTGCAAGGCTGTTATGAAGATTACTGAGACGACACGCGTGAAGCACCAATCACGGCGCCTGGACTCACGAAGTGGTGGGCCAATGCGTCCCTTCTCCTCCCGGCACCTCTGTGTAATCTGTTCCCTCTTGTGGGGCAAGGAAGACAGTCTATTAATTCGTTCTGCAGCATTTCCTTTGTTCTAAACCCATCTCTTTCAAAACTCAAGGGCTCTCTGGTTTCTTGTGCTGGAGGCTGAGGAATGGGAAGGCAGCTGGGCTTCCCTCATTTCACACAAGAGGATTAATAGACTTTGATCAAACCCTCCTCAGCCTTTATCTTCCCAGCCTGAGAAGCCTTCATCTCTCCCATCTGTCTTCATACGCCCCTCAACCCAAACTCTGCCACTTCTCTGATCATAGGAGCAGGCCTACAGGACAGTTGTGCAGATCTGGGTTCAAGTACGAACTTAACACTCCTGTGTGATTTGGGCCACATCCCTTGTTCTCTTAGGCCTCCATTTTTTCAGCTCTAGAAAAGCTATTAATATACCTCACCTATTTTCTGGAAAGACAGTATTACTTTGCTAGAGCACAGTACATCCTAGGCCATCCATCGGCCTCTCCTGCACTATGATGCTGCTCTCTTGCCCAAGACTCAGCAGACAGCTTTCTTCCCCCACACTCCTGAATGTGGCATCCAAGGCTCTCAACTGCTTCTCCAGCCTCAACTCTTGCTAATCCCTCCCACCTGCCACCATTCCTGCCATGACAGTCCCTTGTTATACCTGAACACTCCCATCTTTCTGATACACAGCCAGGCCTTTGGACATGGATCCCTCTACCTGGCCTACCTGTGGATCCCTTTGCCTAGTGACTTTCTTCAAGGGCCACCTTCAACAACACTCATCTGTGAAGCTCTTCCTGACTATCCTCCATAGAACAAGCCACTCCTTCTCCAGGGCCTTACAACCCCACATACCTCCCTAATGACAACCTCATCGCCCCTGCACTGTGAAAGTCTGTATCTGCCTCCCCACTAGGCTCACTTCTCTGGTTATGCCACTCACCTTGGGAAGAGTCTTTTCACCTCACTCAACTGTAGTTTCTTCACTTATAAAATAGAATAATCCCTGAAGTTCAATATGGTGCCTGGCACACAAGGTGGGCACTTCAGTCAGTGCTGGTTCATTGATTCAGGCAGTTCCGAGACACCACCCCCTGCCAGAGCCTCAGCAACAGAATTGAGGTGGGTGTCAGCTATGAGCAAGAGCCACAGGTCTGAAGGCACAAGCCGGCGCCTCAGGACACGCCATCATCCCTCCCCAGAACCCCAGACAAGCTTCATAGACAGACGCCATGTGCAGAAGGATTCACATTTATTGGTTCAAATACAGTACCTAACACTTGCTAAACATGCATTTCACACTAATTGGTCACATTTCCACAGGTAGTCAATTCACAGAACAGGGCCCATCCTTACCAGCTGGCAGGGTGGGAGGTAGCAGAGGGCCTGGGTAGCCTGCAGAGCCCGCCAGCTATCATTTGGTCATGCAGGGTTGATGGAGTCAGGCTGGCGGGCAGCCCTTGGCCGGCCCTTTGGGGACAAGGGCTCAGGGACATCCCGTTTCCTCGATTCCTACACACAGGACTGTGGGTGGAGGTGGACCTAGGGCAGATAACCTGGGGGTAGGCTCGTGGATGTGTGTGCCACTAGAGCCCTTAAAGGTGGTGTCTGTGGGAGTTGTGCTCCCTATGCCCTGGAGCACAGGAAGGAAATGGAGGCCTCTTCAAGGGGGTGACTAGTCCCTGGCTGGGTAGGTGGGAAGGAATCCCCAGACACAGCCCAGACATCACAATGCAGCCACCAGCCCCTATGGCAGACCTGGGATGGCAACACAGACAAAAACACCAACACCCCAGGGCAGGCGGGGCTTCTTTCCCGACAGAAACATGTAAACAGAGCAGGAGCTACAGTATCCTTTTCCCACAGGATTCCTCAGAGAGGAATCGACCAGGATGTCCCTTAAGAGGTAGTTTTTTTTTTTTTTCTTTTTCATGGAAATTTGAATCAACAACATAGCATCTATTACAAGACATTTTAGAGAAAGAAAACAATGGTCATCAAAGGGCAAAGACGGCAGGGCTAGATCTGGGGGACTAGCCTCCACCAGTAACACAACTTTTGTTCTTGGGCTTGGAGCAGGCTCTGACCTTACTCACTGCCTCCCTTTGAGCCTACAGTTGATCCCTGTGCAGGCTGTGGCCCGTTTGGGGCTTTGGGCCCAGAAGACGGATGCTAGATGGGAACTGGGCTAGACAGAGGGACCCGGCTTCTATGAGCGGGGAGAGGCAGGGCCACCGTGGCTCGTGTCGTAGGACAGCTAGAAGCCTTCAAGTCTCATGGTGGCCCAGGTCTGGCCAGAGTGGAAGCCCCAGCTTGCTCCAGACTTGGCAGGCTCTCTGGAGCTCCCGCCTTGGAGGAAACAGTTCAGGTATGGCTCCCAAGCCCAGAAAAAATGTTGCTGTGGCAGCCTAGAGAGGAGTTTCTGGGGATCCTGTAATTAAATACACATCCCTGAGCTGTGGCCCCAGAAACCCTTGTCTCCAGGCTAACCAGTTTCCAACACTTGGTGGAATGACTGCCGTTTCTCATCCTGACACACAGATAAAACATCATTTCACAGACACTGGACATAGATGCTTCAAGCCAAGGAGAAAGGGAGGATGATCAGTTGCAAAGGCAGAGGGAGTGCAAGGGAACTCTCACGGGCTGGGGTAGGGGAGGCAGGGGAGTAAGAGCAGCGGATTTTTTTGTTAAATTTTGTTTTTTGGGTTTTTTTTGTTTTGTTTTTTACTTTAAAAAAATCAATTAAAAAATTCAAAGCTTAATAAAAGGGCTGGTCTGAAAGACTGGATTCTTAAAACAATTGCAAAAATTTCAAAAGCAACAAGGAAAAAAAGATATACACCAGGGGCCCAGAGAGGAGGGCCTGGAACCACAGCTCAGCTTTCTTTCCTGCTGAGAGGCCAGGGTTCCCTTAATTTGACCAAACTTGGACATGGCTTAGATGCTGCCCACAGTGGGTTTGTCTGTCTCCATCAGTTCCATTCCCCCAGGAAATCAAGAACAAACAAACAAATGTAGGAAATGGGTAACAGAGCAACGCAGCTAGCTCAGAGCCCAGGATTTTAAGGATCTGGTAACAGTGACCATGGCAGGTACTCACCTCCCTGAAAAAGGGTGGCAGGTGAGAGGCAGGTTGATGTGGAGTGGGTGACATTCAGTGATGCCACAGAAACCCTTAGGATTCCCCATTCCTTGCTCTAGTTCTGGGGAACAGGACAGGGAGGATCCTGCCTACTTCCTCCTATCCCTGGGGGCTTGCCCACCTCTCTTTTGAGTGGGGCATAGGGGCTGGGTGTCCTCTGAGCCAGGTTGAGCTCTTTGAGACAGATTCTGGGGAATTTCTCCAGATTAAGGACAAGACCACCAAACCTTGCAAAGGACTCCAAAAGTCTACAAAGGCAGCCAGAGAGCATGAATAAGTTCCAAGATGCCAAACTTTTGTCTTGGGACAAGAAAACATCAAAAAGGAGAGGGAGGGAAAGGCTTGCATGTTTCAACGACGTAGTGCAAGCAGGTAGGATTCTCCTTTTCCATGTAGCTTTCAGAGTCGTATTTTTATGGCATAAAAATTCTCACTCGGCTGGGCGCAGTGGCTCATGCCTGTAATCCCAGCACTTTGGGAGGCCGAGGCAGGCAGATCATGAGGTCAGGAGATCGAGGCCATCCTGGCTAACACGGTAAAACACTGTCTCTACTAAAAATACAAAAAAAGTTAGCTGGGCGTGGTGGCGGGCACCTGTAGTCCCAGCTACTCGGGAGGCTGAGGCAGGAGAATGGCATGAACCCAGGAGGCGGAGCTTGCAGTGAGCCAAGATCGCGCCACTGCACTCCAGCCTGGGCAATAGAGCAAGACTCCGTCTCAAAAAAAAAAAAAAAAAAAAAAAAATCTCACTCAAAAAGTGAGTGCTTTTGGTGGCTGGGGATCAGAGAGAGGGCAGAAAGAGAAATTAGAGAAAACATGCACAACTTTTCTCTCCTTCCACTAGCAAAAAGGCTACCTGTTAACCAAACATTATGGGGAAGAAAGCAAAAAACAAACATACCAAACCTCCCCCTCCAACCTTTCTCCGTGTTCTTCAAACCAAATTCACAAATACATCTAGTGGCTGACCTAATGTCTCCACGCTGCTAGCTACACTCCTATCTTCTCCTCATAATACCTGAGTTTGCAATGCAACACATTCACTTTACCCTGTTTAAAAAAAGCCCACGTCATAAAAGGACTGGTGCAGAAGACATTAAAGACGGTCCACAGGTCAGGCTCTGGCTTGGAACACACGGCCACTTGGCTCAGAGATTCTGCAGGGCTCTCGGCAATGAATGGGCTCTTTGTTCTGTGGAATCTGCTGCAAACATTTGTAAAACTGGATTTGTACAATGGCAACTTGCAGAACCTTTCCCCTACTCCACAAATTAACAACTTGCTCTGTTCAATACTACGTTGTTGGAGAGACATGTTCTTGCCTCATCAGAGAGCAATTTCTTTTGACACCCAACACAACGGGTAAAATGTTTAATTTGAAAAGCAATTTCAAAAATAATAATTGGACAGATGGAGGCCTCAGCAAAGAACGATGCTGTACACAGGAGCTGTCTTGGAGAAGGGATCTGTGATATGTGTCTCCTTCCCGATCTGGGGGAAAGCAGCTCAGAGTCTGAACTGTGGCCAAAGAATGTGATCTAGTTGGTTAAATAAAATTCAGGGGAACAAGTATCGTGAACTTAGAAATAAACAGATACACATGAACACACAAGAATCTTCCCACAGATGTGAAAAACATGCTAGCTGGAGCTTTTCCTGAGGAACACGTCTCTTCCTTCTCAGAGCAACTGGGGAAATGGCATTGAGGAGTAATGCTCTGAGTTTTAGATCCATCAAGGGCCAAAATCATCACTCTGCTGGTACCCGTAACATTTCACCAGAAAGAAACAATTACAATCAGACACGGACTACCCAGTATGCACACGACGTGCTGGCCTCCTGGGTAGCTTTACTAGGTTGAGTTGGGGAGACAGCAAACAGCCTTTGACTAAATAGGCAGAAGAAGGTGCCGTGGGCCCTTCCAACCTACCCAGGCATGCAGCCAACTAAGTGGTCTGCTTGCCACACTGGCTGTGAAAGATACCTGGGTGTAGGCAGGACAACTGCTACATTAAGGTGAAAAGGGAAAAAGCACCTGAAAAAGTTCAAAGACAGACCTGGTGTGGCGCTGGCCAAAGTCAAGAGGGTAAGGAACACGTCCCGGGATGAGGTGGGGCAGGTAGTGAGAGATTAAGGAGTCCAGGCCATGTCTGCAGAGGTAGCAGCCGGGCCATTAGGAACCTGAGGTAGTTTAAAGCCCCCCCTTCCCTTCCAGGTGCTTCTGGCTCCAGCCCTCCAGGCCTTGGCTGGCCAGTCCACTGCTGAAGCAAGGGGCAGCTGGGCCACTCTGGGCCTTGGGCTTTGTGTTCTGGGTCCCTGAGGAAAACTGGTCTCACTCTGGAGAGAAAAGGAGAACTTGGAGAAGAACTTAGGGGCAACATTTCTGGTTAGCAGACAGGTGAATGGTCCTTCTCACTGTTTAAAAAAGCCTGAAGTTTTTGGATTTAGACCTGAGGGTGCGGTAGGAAGGGGAGAGGAGAGGAACAGATTTCAAAAGAGGAGTGTCTATTCTTTTTGCAGTCTGGCCTTGCCCTACTACCCTTTAAAGAAAACAAGGTGAAAGGAGAATAAATCGGTAGTGGGCACCAGGCTTCAGAACATGGCATTCTGCTCAGCTGGTTTTTCAAAGGGCCAATAGGAAGTCAAATGTGTAAGGGAGTGGGAAGGAGGAAGGTCGGCCTCAGGAGATCCAGGTAAGGAAACTAGGTAGCTGGGGGCCCTGAGGGAGCTGGGAGGCGAGTCCTGTGGATCAAGTGATTGCCAGGACTTTGCCTAGATGGAAAGTTCGCAGTGGTAGACAATGATGGTGGTGCAGGGGTAAGGGGGGCAGCAAGGTGTGAGAACAGAAATTCTTCTGCCCTTAGGACTTGTTGGGTGGAAGCACACCTGCCTTAAATACGGTCACTGTGCCCTACTCTCTTAATTTTCACGCTTTCCAAGGAAAGGACATGGCTCAATCCTCATCTCCTGCCCTGTTGCCGTCTCACCAACCCTGCTTAGTGAATCTCCTAACAACACTTTGCCCCCTTACAGTGTGCCGTTTTATCTGGCAATTCTGTGGCTAAAAAAGGCAATTTGCTCTCTGACAGACAAATGTGAGTCTGCTGAGAAAATGTGGAAAAAGTAGGGATGGCCACACCCCCCATTTCCATTGAGGTAGTCATCTTTGTCAACATTATGGAAATAGTCATCTTAGACCCATCCCACCCTCTCCCTCAAAATACAAAAGAACTATTTCTAAACAATGACAACACTGTAACATTAAACATCTTCACATTCTGTAAACTGTAAGAAAATGCATTGGCTGCATTCACACAAAAGCATGTGCATCATGTTGAAGGCCATACATTCAACTCTGTCGTGAAATAAATATATAGAAAAATGAGGTTAAAAAAACAGACAAACAAACAAAAATTCTTCTTGCTATGGAGGCAACGGGAAATGCTGCTCCACAGCCTCCATCTTGGTCTCTCTGGCTTTTCCCTCCAGAGCCCATCCTGCCCACCCAAGGCGCTGTGGTTGGCCTGAGGAGGGCACTTGGAACAGGTCATTCCTTGCCCACACTGGTCTTGCAGGAATGCAGCACCACCTTAAAGAGGAGGGGCAGCTGCTCCAGGGGCACATTCACCATCTTTCCTGGGAACAAGCGGGGAGAAGAAGAGTTAGCAGTGGTCACTCTAGTGGACAGGCAAGTCATCCTCCTTGGGCTGATGGAGGGAGAGTATCACCTTGCTGAGTGACTGGGACAAGAGAAGTGCCAGGAGTATCACAAAGGTTGGACACACTGGGCTAACATCCTAACATCCAGACCCCTTTGGGTGCCCAGGGAGCCTAGTAATGGTGCCAATTCATCATCATTCTACTCCTCAGGGAATACTTAGTCTGTTCTAGGTGGTTAAATGCATTACCTCATTGAATTCTCACATTATTTCTGTGTACTACTTTTTACCCTCATTTTATAGATAAGGAATCTGAAACTGAGAGGTAGTCCAGAAAACTTCTGTCCTGTTTTCTTCACTCCCTCAACCCCCGGTAGATTTTCTAAGTAATATTCTATAAAATATTGCACTTTGGAATGGTTTAATAGGTTAATAAAAGTACAAGGGGAAAAAGGAGCGGGGGTAAAGAGGCAAATACATTTGAGAAACTCAGGGTTAAGAGCTTTACAGATTTCTTGATTGAAGGACTTCTCACAGCATTCAGTGTGCTAATATAATTCATAAATACCTAAGGCTGTGTTTCTTCCCGCAAACAGTACCTCTGAGTGACCTGGGGAGCCGTTTGAAAACACTGATTGATCTCCAGGCTCCACCCCATTCCAATTAAACCAGAATTCTCCAGGTGTAACTCAAACATTGATTTTTTTTTTTTTTTTTTTTAAGTTTTCCAGGTGATTGGAAGTGCCGCCAAGGCTGAGGACCCAGTTCTCTGGAGGAGAGTGGTGTGTAATTGTTGACTTCCTTTTATTTCACATAGTGCCTGCTTAGTATCTCATGTGGTAAACTCTAGCTTAGAAAATACTGAGACAAACTGTCAAAATATCCCTAAAATTCCAATAGTTTAGGCCCAGCTCACATTTGCTAGACTGCTTTGTGGCCCAAGAAATAGAAAAAAAAATTCCCTTGTCAGACTGAAATAATTTTCCTTTAAAATCGTATTGCTTTCTCCAGAATTTTTATGTTGAATTAAAAAAATGTATTGCTGAATTTTACAAGAAGAATCCCGGTCTATAGGTCACATTTCTGAGCTGCCCCTCAGTATGTGCTGGACAGCCAGAACAAGAATCTTTACCACATGAAGCAAAGCAACAACCAAAAATGCCAGGATTTTATATTGAAATAGACCTATTTAAATGTCAGGAAGCTCAGAAGGGGTCAAGACCACATAGAAACATACATACATACACACACATACATACATACACACACACCCCAATACATAAAATTCCTCTGCAAATACAGGATTTTAAACTTTATTTTTCCTATTCTTATTTTAATTTTTTTAGAGATGAGGTCTCACTGTGTTGCCCAGGCTGGTCTTAACTCCTAGCCTCAACTGATCGTCTCACCCTAGCCTCAACTGATCCTCTCGCCCCAGCCTCCTGAGTAGCTGGGATTACAGGCATAAGCCACTGTGCTCAGCTAAAGATATCACTTTAAATAAATGATCCCTCAAAACTCATGGGCAATTCTGTGAAATGAAGATAATTTTAAAAATTGAGATATAATTCATGTATCATAAAATTCACTCTTTTAAAGTACACAATTCAAGAAATTAAGTTAATTTGAGATACTCTGACTCTCTGTTTCCTCATCCATAAAATGGCTATAATATTGCCAACCACCAGCGGAGACTGGTGTGAGATTAAATGATATAAGGCCACAAAGTACCCTGCATATCATAAGAGCTCAGGAAATTAACTTCTCTTCTCTACAGAGAATGCAAGCTTCTCATTATAACAGACCTTTTTTGAGGGCAAGGGTGAGAACTCTTTCATGCAGTTGGTGATGGGCTGGAATGAGCACCCTGAAAACACTGCTTGCCTCATTCCCTTCACAAGCTAAGAGAAGCGAGGAAGGGTTGGGAGCCCAAGACCCAGAATGTTACCTGCAATATATCGAATCTCAGGTAAGCACATCATGAGATCAGGAAAGCGGTTCGGCTGATGTGTGTATTTATATTCAGTAAAATCCTGGCAAATGTACCAGTATCGTTTATTCAACTGTTCCAGCTGTGAGGCACTGGTCAGACCCCTGATATCTGTGGAAAAAAAAAAAAAAAACACACACACACACACAGGGAATGGGATGGGCATTCTAATGTGGAAGAAACACCAGCTCCTTAAATATGTGCATCTTTCAACTAAGTTACTAAACACTGTCATAACAGGAGATCTTCTCTGATAGGGAGGAACTAAGTTCTACCTAAGGGAAGAGAAATAAGAGAGAGGAAAAATATACAGAGGACAGCAAGCAGACAGAGCCCCTCGAGGGCTAGGGCTTCTCTCAACTTCATACCAAACTCCCAAAACAACCAGAGGATACCAGAAAACACTAAACAAATGACTGAATAACCTACTTTTCCAACTTAATCCTTCACAATATCTTTAAATTTGCCCTTCGGTGGAACCAATCAGAAACCTTGCCAATACCTACACATTCATGCTTGTAACACACATACACACACACACACAGCACCCTCCTATGCGCTTCTGTTCTTAATCTTCTTCCTGGGCTGTCCCTCCATTTTTTTTAGATAGGGTCTCACTCTGTCACCTAGGCTGGAGTGCAGTGGTGTGATCAACAGCTCACTGCAGCTGGCTCAATAGATTCTCCCACCTCAGCCTCCTGAGAAGCTAGGATTACAGGTGTGTGCCACCATGCTCAACTAATTTTTCAAATTTTCTGTAGAGATGGGGTCTCACTATGTTGCTTGGGTTGGTCTCAAACTCCTGGGCTCAAGTGATCCTCCTGCCTTGGCCTCTTCAAGAGTTGGGATTACAGGCATGAGCCACTGTGCCTGGCCCCTCCATTTTTTCTAAATAGATCTCTCTCTTTCTCTCTCTCTCTCTCTCTCTCTCTCTCTCTCTCTATATATATATATATATATACACACACACACACATCTTTTTTATATATAGAATATGAACATAAATATTCTATATATAAATCTTACCCACTCTTTGAGGCTCAGCTCACATTTCTCCTCCTTCAAGAAGTTGCTACTGTTCTCCCCCCAACCTGAGGCACAAGCAGTACGTCAAGTGCCATCAGAATGTATACTTCTTGAGACCAGAGACCTGGAGTCTAAGTTTTCTCAATGTCTTTAATGCTCAGCACAGGGCTTGGCCAAAGGGAGGCATGCAGAACACCAGATAAATGCATGAATGGCGTAAAAGCAGGAAGAGGTTTGGCCAATGTGGGGGGAGAGTAGGCCAAGAGGAGAGGAGCTCTGGACTGGAAATGGGACACAGGACGAGGGCACTTGCAATGTCACAGGCAGCAGAACAGCCCAGTGCCACTATAGGAGCAGAATACACATTAGCTACTTTGGAAAAAAGAGAATACAACCCTCCTCCCTATACTGGTTTTACCAGCAGCTGCCAAGCGCCTCTTTGCAGGTAATATTCCACATAAATCACATCCAGCATTCTTTTAATTAAAAGCCATGCTTGATGTGTGTGTGTGTGTGTGTGTTTGTGCACCCCTGCTCTGCCCTGAAGGGGCTGTCAGAACCACTGCCAGCCTGTCACAGAGGCCTTATCTTCAACAGTTTCATCAGTCACTCTGCTCTTCTTCAGTCACTGGTAAACTTGGTACATATTTAAAATGACGCATGTACTGTCCTTGGTGTCTGTGTGCAAATGCATTAAAACTGACTAAACAAAGCGAATCCTCTTCCTTCCTCTATGAGTTATAGAGATTGTGGTATTTCAGTTTGAAGAAAAAAAAAATCCAAAGCATTCCCGCATTCCCTGTACTATAAAGGGTCAGGGTGATGACAAGGGGGTGCACAAGTCTTCCTGGATTGAAACCCAGATGGTGTGATGGATTCTGTGTGACAGTCCTGAGGGTAAGGAGGGGTGAAACAGGAGGGCAAATGCTCACTGCCTGCCTCCTGCACTGCAAAGGTCCCTTTTCCCACCCCAGCCACTCACCTTGATTTAGGAAGTTAATTGCTTTCATGCAAGCATACTCCTCGTTGCTGACCTTTAGCTGATGGAACTTGTGATAGAGGTAGATGAGCCGCTCGATCACCTCCATCCCTTCATCACTAAATCTGGAGAACAGACACAGGTGTTAACAGTTGGCTGTGATGCCAGTAGGGGCCAGGAAAGGGCAGCCAGAGAGCTCCTACAGCTCCTTAAACACGCTGGGCTTGGGGGAAATGGGATCCAAAGCCACTTGGGAAGTACAGGCAGATGTCTATAGGCCAACGCAGCTCATGCAAGCTGCTTTTCCCAAGGTCAGGTAGAGTCAATCTAGGTTCAAATCCAGCTCCATCACACACAAGCTATGAGATCTTGGCAAGGTCATCTGACCCCTCTATGCTTTGAGGTCCTCCTCTGCAAAATGATAATGCTTGCATTCTTGGGCTAACAAGGGCCCAAGAAGGTCTGGGATATAAATGTGGAGAAGTACAACATTATTAAGATACAGCTATTGTTGAGATTCAGCCTCTGGTATCAATGGCAGCTGCCATGGTGACTCTATGTGAGCCTCTGCCACACTGCAAAAAAAGCTGCTGATTGTATTTGCTTGTGTTAACTGCTTCCAGCAGAGCTGAGGTTATGCATAGTGAAAATTGTTATTGGCATCCCTGACTTTGGCAGGAGGGAGGAAAATGTTAACTGAGTTTCCATACCACGCCATCCTCTGTGCTGGGCACTTTGTGAGCAGTATCACATTTAATTCTCTCAACCCTGTGAGCTAGGTGAGATAACCATCAGCACTGTACAGATGAGCAACTGAAGTTCAAAGAAGGGAGGGTCTCATCCACAAATACAGTTAATTGGTGACAGAGTAGGAATTTGGAACCTGAACCCAAGGCCTTGGTTTTTCCAGTATCTAAGGTGGTGTACCCTAGCAGAAGTGGCTCAAAGCCCCCATGCTCCTTTCTTTGGGTCTAGGAGTGAGCTCTGTGAGGAAAGACCAAGTTTTAGGCAATGGGGCCCCAGGCTAGGCCACCCCAGGGGATTAATGTTTTGGGTATACTTCATACCAGAGATGGAGATACCATAAAACCAAGGAGGCAAACACTTAACCAGGAAGCAGGAGTTTATAAAAGACGAGGTCAAGTCTGGCCTGAGTCATTCTAGGAGTGGCCTGGCTAGTGGGCAGTGGGTCCCAGATAGGCCTTAGATACAGCTCAGTCACAAAGAGAAGCAGCTTAGCTTCAGGCCTGCTTCCTGGTGAGATCTTCAGATCTGCGCACTACAGGCCTGTGCCAGGCCAAGAAGGCCCTATCTGGGTAGGGTCCAGAACATCTGGGGACGAACTCTTGCTTTCTGGAATCTACTGCTTTCTGTGTTAACTTTGAAGGCTTTGCAGGCTTAGGCTTCCTGGACAAGCAGGACACTTTCTCTTGCTTGGGGAAAGCCTGGCTCTGGTTGGGGCCAGAGGCTCCTGCCCTTTTTAAGCACCAAGGGGAGCCTCAGCAGCAGGTAGAACTAGTTGTCCATATCCATGGGTTCTATATCTCTGGGTTCCACCAACTGCATCAGAAATATTTTTTTACAAAACAATACAACAATAAAAAAAGACAAATTTTTAAAACACAATATAATGGCTGGGTGTGGTGGCTCACACCTGTAGTCCCAGCACCTTGGGAGGCTGAGGCAGGCAGACTGCTTGAGCCCAGGAGTTCACGACCAGCCTGGGCAACATGGCAAAACTCCATCTTTACAAAAAATACAAAAATTAGCTGGGCATGGTAGTGCTTGCCTGTGGACCCAGCTACTCGGGAGGCTGAGGTGGGAGGAACACCTGAGCGTGGGAGGTTGAGGCTGCAGTGAGCTGTGACTGTTATCACTGCACTGGCTTGGGCAATAGAGTTAGACCCTGTCTCAGAAAAAAAATAAAACAAAAAACAAAAAACCAAACCAACCAACCAACCAAAACACCTAAAAAAGAACCCCCCCCAAACAAAAAACCAGTGTAATAACTATTTACATGGCATTTACATCACTGATATTGCATCCGGTATTATAAGGATTCTAGAGCTGATTTAAAATATACAGGAAGATATGCGTTGGTTATACACAAATACTGCACCATTTTATATGAAGGACTTGAACATCTGTAGGTTTTGGTATCCATGGGGGTCCTGGAAGCAATCCTCCACAGATACTGAGAGATGACTGCACATGCAATCTGGAATGTTGACCTTCGGCCTTGGCATGGCTCCCAGTATGAGCTGGGGATTCTTTTAGCTGATCTGAGCTACTATGGCTGACTCAGTTTCTCTGTACCTCGCCCAATGGCTTTTACGACTTTACTGATACATTCCCAGCCTGGCCGATAGATTCACATTGAATAACCACAATAACCACCAATCTATAATACCGTTTCTACCACTCTACCATTTGTTGAGTGTCTGCTACCTGCGAGGCACATTAAGTATTCTACATTTAATCTTATTGATATTCCCAATAAATTCACAGAATGGATACAAATCATAACCCCCTTTGTTTACATGTGGAAATGAAGGCTCAGGGAGTTATTTACTGAGTCTCTATTACGTATTAGGCCTTTTCATATGCATTCTTACACTTTACCTTCCTGATAACCTGGAAGGATACATAGTAAGTATCACTTCCATGTTAGGGATGAGGAAGCAGAAAAAGAGGTGGCTACCCCAAGGTTGCACGGGAAGTAAATGGTAGTGGTGGTGAGGCCAATGTTCAAACCTAGATTTTCTAATTCCAAGCATATGGACTTTTCTCAGCACTACACTGCCTACCCTTGATCCTGTCTTGTTCTTAGCTGCTACCTGGAAAAGGCTAACCACATACTACCACAGGGACCTCAGGAGTTGTGTCCCCACAGCAACTCAGAGCAGGGCCCAGCCCTGGGAGGATGTCAGGTCTGCTACAGCGCACAGAACTGCCACTGCAAGTGCCTCCAGGATGCTAAGACTTGCAGGAGGCAGTGTGCCTGGGAGTGAAGACCACTCCTCATCATAGCACTGTGTTGGATACTTATGTTCTTGAGAGTGGGAAAAAAAGTTCTTTACTGCCAATTTCTTTCAGTATCTGTCTGGAGGGATGGGGATGAAATGGGATAGGGCATAAAAAAGGAGGACACAAGGGGAGAGGCAGTGTCAGCATCTGTCTGGTGGCCGAGTATGTAGCAAGCAAAGATAATGCTCTGTCCTTTAATCAGCAACCCCTTGCCCCAAGTGTTCACTCTGGCACTCCAGACCCTGCAGGTGTGTGGCTACCAGCCAGACCTGTAGCCAGGAGTGCCAAACCTGTTCCTGGCTGACTCTTGACCTGAGGGACACAAAGGAGTTCCCAAGTGCCTGGTCTGTCCATATGCCCTATATCTGCCCTTTCTCTTGGGGACAGCACATCCCTCTTTTCCAAAATTCCTCCAACAGGCAGCCACCGCGGACCCCCAGCAGTGATGCGGGCTGGCAGCCAGCCTAGCAGCCCCCACTCAGTCTCCACAGCCTGACTGCAAAGCTTTCCTCCACAACCCGCATCCCACCCCTTGATAAACAAAGTTGTTCTCTGTTCCATGGGCCTGCCTTTGCCTGCAGCCGTGCCTCCTCCACATCTGCCCACTCCAGTTTTAATGCCCCTGTATTCACTGTCTACAAATTATCAGCATTCAAAGCCAGAAAGTTGGACAAACACACCCATTCTTCTTCTAGGTTCCCATTACACAAGCATGCTGGGACAAGGAAAACATTCCTGCCAGGATCCCCCAAACCACTGGACCATTCAGTCAGCAATTGAAACTGACACTATGTAAGTTATGTCCCATTAAGGGGGCTGAGAGACTCAGTTGTCTCTTTTTCATTCATCTAAAAGCACCTACCCCCAGGAGTGGCCATCAGCCACAACCTTAGAGAAATTGCCATCTCAGCACCCATGTAAAGACTCCAGGATGAAAACTAAGACTAGTTTCAGGACAAATTCCAGAAAGTCAAACCTTTTGAAAATGCTCTGGGAAAATAAGAATTTAGTATAAGGCAATGTTAAAGAGGCTGGGCATTGGAGCACAACAGATACAGGTGATAAACTTAGCTCCATCTCTCTCTATCTTTGTAGCCTTTAATTTTCACCTCTCAACCTCATGCTCCTCATCTCTAGAACAGGGATAATATTAGTGCCAGTCACACAAGGTAGCAGTAAGAATTCAACAAATAATGTATGTAAGGCACTTAAGATAGAATTTGGCGTAATTGTTAGCTGTTATCATTACAAATAGCATCATCATCATCTCTCCCATTATTGTAGCAAAAATAAAAGCCTGTGTCCCGAGCCTTATAGTTAGGCAGGGAAGCTGGGAGGCAACTTTCCAGAGATCTAGCAGAAATGGAGCTGGTGCTCATGAGATAGAAGTGCCCATTAAAGCCCATCTAGCTCAAGGCATCTTCTCCTGAGAGGAGTCTTGATTAGGGCCAGGAGCAGTCACTGGCTGGTGCTACAATCTGCTTTAAATCAAATTCACCCGGTTCACTGTCTGATAACAGTGTGATTAAGGAATATGGGCACCATAAATTTGATTCAATATTTGAGAAGAGAAAAGGAGGTGATCATGTATCATCTGGGAAAAGCCTTTCCATGACAGCAGGAACTCACTTGCACTCAAGAGTTGTGAAGAAGTAAAGGCCATCTGGGGGAGTGGGAGCAAGGCAGTAGCAGGCAAGGTAGGAGAGTGTTATGGCCAATTACAGACTCCACAGCCTGGGTTTCTAGCAGAGCGGTTACTGCTTTCCAGTGGTTAACCTGACTCTAGGGGTTCTTCCACTTCCTATGACCTCCTAGGCAGTCCTACATGCATCTCAGACTCCACAGACACCTAAACACAAACTCAGAGTTACTGATCTCCTATCCTGTTCTTCCCTGCTCCTTCATCCTGGCTAAGAAAATTGGTGCCCACCTGCCTGACTAGTCCAAAAACTCAGCAGTCATCACCAACATTTTCCACTCACTGAAGTCCCACTGACTTTATCTCCTTGACATCTCTTGGCTTTGTGCTCCCCTCTCTGTCTCCACAGTCACTGCTGCTTTGTCCAGGCCTTGTTCCCTTTTACCTGGGCTATGGAACAGCCTCCTTCCTACCCAGCCACCATGCCCGTCTTGTCCACGCCAATCCATCCTGAACTTTACTGCCATAGAGATCTTCTAAAATGCAACCTGTGTAATTCCTCCACTTAAAAACTTCCCAAGACTTAATACTATTTACACAACAAACCCCAAATTATTTAGATTGACATTTGAGCACCTTCATGACCTGTCTTGCCTGTATCTTTCTCTCTAGTCAATTCTCCCCTCATTTCTCTGTCTTAGATACATTCTCTTTATACCCTAAATCCACAGAATTGCTTTTGATTCCCTGCACATAGCAACCATCCAGGATCTCTAACTTCTAGGACTTTGTGTTATCTCCTGCCTGCCTTCCTTCCTGTTCTCTACAACGTACCTAGAAATTCCCACTTCAAGGTGCAGCTCAAATGTCTGTTCCTCTGGTAAGTCTTCCCCGACCCTGCGAACAGACGTACTCACTCCTCGGTCTATGCTTGTACAGTTCTCTTCAGATGCCCCGCCATCTCCACCAACACAACCCTGCACTGTAAGCTGTATCTGCTTCTTTTTGCCTCCCAGTCCCCTAAATCAAGGATAGGGACTCTGAGTCAGAAACCATGTCTGCATCACCTGTGATCCCAGCTTCCTCCCCACAAAACACACGATACTCAGTAAATGGCCATGGAATCAGAACTAACATGCTGAAGTTTAACTGTTATTTTTCTATCGATGGATTCCACAGTAGAGTCCTAACAACAAATCCATTCCTATTCTCAGAACCCACTCGACAGCTCAGCAGCAACACGTTCTAAAGACAGCAACGTTCAATAAAACTTTATGTGATAATAAAAATGATCTTTATTTGTACTAGTAGCCACTCGCCACGTGGCTACTGAGCACTTGAAATGTGGCTGGTGCAAATGAGAACTAAATTTCTAATTTTAATAAATTTACATTTTAAAAGCCACATGAGGCTAGTGGCTGCTGTAGTGGATGGTACAGCTTTAGATCCTCCTTGATTAGAAAAATTCCTACCAAGGAAGGAAAAGTTTCCTCACTACTTCTGCTGTTATTGACTTCTGCCTTGGTCTTGGGGCTTAAGGGACTGGCTACAGTGAGATGGGATGCCTTACGAAGCTCAAAGCCAAAGAGAACCCTGTACTGCCAGTGACCCCTGCCTGCCTGCAGAGGGCCTGGGCAAACCCATTACTCGGAAGTGGAGTCCAAAGGCTGATCCTGTAGTCCCAGGCCGAACTGGTAGATTCCAGGCACCCAGAGAGGCTGGGCTCCTTGGGCCATCTCTGCAAACCCTGACAGCATCAGAGCAGGCTGACTGCTATCCAAACACCCCTATGGAGCAGAGTTATGGAGCAGGAGACAGGAATTTGATGGAAACAATGAATTAGAGTCTCTGGACAAGGGGTTAGGTCAACTGCAAAATCAGATAGCTCTATTTACCAGACAGAGTGTCAGCTGGGTTCAAAACTCTGTCATTTACAGATCACCCTGAAGCCAGTAAGTATCATTAATAAGGAAATATTAGAAAACAAGTACAGAGAGTCAGCAAGCTGACTCCTCCCTCCCCTAGCTGTGCAAAGGGCCCTTGCAGGTCTTGGAGCACTGTTCTCTGCTTGAGTCTTGGCTTGTCTTTATGCCACAACTGGGTGGGAGGGGGAGATGGACCCCAGTTCTGTGAAGAAAAGTGTAAGGGCTGCTACTTTCCCCTCTCCAACTTTCATGGATAGGGGCACTTTTTTTTTTTTTTTTTTTAAGACAGAGTCTCGCTCTGTCGCCCAGGCTGGAGTGCAGTGGCGCAAACTTGGCTCACTGCAAGCTCCACCTCCCCGGGTTCACACCATTCTCCTGTCTCAGCCTCCCAAGTAACTGGGACTACAGGCGCCCGCCACCATGCCCGGCTAATTTTTGTATTTTTAGTAGAGACAGGGTTTCACCATGTTAGCCAGGATGGTCTCGATCTCCTGACCTCGTGATCTGCCTGCCTCGGCCTCCCAAAGTGCTGGGATTACAGGGGTGAGCCACCGTGCCCCTTTCTTTTCTCCTTCTTGGTGCCCTGGAATCCCACGACTTCCAGTATTTTCAATTGGCCAATAAAGGTCATTTATTGAAATGTCTATTTAAATACAAACTAAGTATTATAAGACTTTTTTTTTTTTTGAGATGGAGTTTCGCTCTTGTTGCCCAGACTGGAGTGCAATGGCACAATCTCAGCTCACTGCAACTTCCACCTACCAGGTACAAGCCATTCTCCTGCCTCAGCCTCCCAAGTAGCTGGGATTACAGGCATGCGCCATCACACCTGGCTAATTTTTGTATTTTTAGTAGAGGCAGGGGTTCTCCATGTCAGTCAGGTTGGTCTCGAACTCCCAACCTCAGGTGATCTGCCTGCCTCGGCCTCTCAAAGTGCTGGGATTACAGGCATGAGCCACACACCTGGCTATAAGACTTTTCATATGGATTAACAAGGCAGAAAGTCATCTCAGCAGATCATCTGTCTTGATTTTAGGGGTTAGAAAATATGGTCACCCTGTGCTCCAGGTCTGCAGAGTAAATGAGTGAAAAGTGTGCTTGGACAGGCCCCAGAACAGTAGGGAGACGACCCACTCTGGACAGGGAGGTTTTAAGGATACTGGCCAGCTGGGATAAAATTTTATGCCAGAAAATGACAAAGAGAATAGCTCGGTCTTTTAGTCCTATCCTTTCAACATCTCACCACATCTCAGACGGAGTCAAAGAACCTAAGCTTTTCAGGCAGGCAGGCATATGCTCAAATCTAAGGCTCTGGATTCAAATCCCAAACCCTTACGGGAAAGTCTCTCTGAATTTCAGTTTTCTCATCTATAAAATAGGCACACCACCACCTATAAGGCTGGAGGCTGTGAGAAAGAAAGAAGACAATTAAAAATATCTAGCCTAGGCCGGGCGCGGTGGCTCACGCCTGTAATCCCAGCACTTTGGGAGGCAGGCGGATCACGAGGTCGGGAGATCGAGACTATCCTGGCTAACATGGTGAAACCCCATCTCTACTAAATATACAAAAAATTAGCTGGGCGTGGTGGCGGGCCCCTATAGTCCCAGCTGCTCGGGTGGCTGAGGCAGGAGAATGGCGTGAACCCGGGAGGCGGAGCTTGCAGTGAGCCAAGATTGCACCACTGCACTCCAGCCTGGGTGACAGAGCCAGACTCCGTCTCAAAAAAATAATCTAGCCTAGTGCCTGGCACACTGTAGGTACCAAAATGACCCCTAGGTCTCTTTCTTGGATTGTAAACTCCAGTTCAGAGCCTCTCTTGCCTTGTAGGCAGAATTTATATTTTTATTTTTCCTGGATGCGTTATCTCAGTAATCCAAGTATAATAAAGATCAGCTGGGTGCGGTGGCTCACACCTGTAATCCCAGCACTTTGAGAGGCTGAGACAGGTAGATCACTTGAGGTCAGCAGTTTGAGACCAGTCTGGCCAACATGGTGAAACCCCGTCTCTACTAAAAATACAAAAATTAGCCAGGTGTGGTGGCAGGCACCTGTAATCCCAACTACTTGGGAGGCTGAGGCAGGCGAATCACTTGAACCCGGGAGGCAGAGGTTGCAGTGAGCCAAGATCGCGCCACTACACTCCAGCCTGGGCGACAGAATGAGACTCTGTCTCAAAAAATAAATTAATTTTTTAAAAAATTACAGCTTAGCATTCGGCTAAGCTTGAATGCATAAAATGTATTCCTAACAACCATCTTACTGGGGAAATTCTGTTATCACCCCATTTTACCAGTTCAGAACCTGAGGATCAGAGACTTGGCCAAGGTCACAAATCTAGTCAGTGGCAGAGTGAGGATTCAAATTCAGGCCTATGAGGTGTAGTGCCTATCCTCTGAAGGGCCAGGCAACTCTGCCTTACAGGGATGACAATTGTTTGGTTGTTTGGTATTTCCTCCCCAGCCAGGAGCCCTCACCTGTGTAGTTCTTCATCGGAGGGCGAGTACTTGGCAGTGACATCAGCCAGTTCCCCAAAGATCTGCTTGCTGTAAACGGTGAGGGAAGACAGCAGGATTAGCTCCTGCCACGTAGAGCTCAAGAGGCACGTGTAATCCTTGATTGAGAGCTCGCAGAAGAAAGGCAGTTTCTTGATCCAGGCGATCTGCCTAAAGAGCAGCTCGTCGGCCAGGCGGCAAAGCAGGGCAAACAGTTCTGCCTGTGTCACAGCGTATCTGAGGGGCAGGGACAGGGGAAAGTCACTTCCATTGGTCAGAGGGTGAGGATAAGGGTACAGAGAAAAGGTAGTCCCAAGGGTACAAAGGGACCCTGGCAATGGGCTCCTTGCTCCATGCCCACGGATCTCCAGTTCCATTCAGTGTGATTTTCTGATAAAGGGGGAGGGCTGAGGCCAGCAGCAAGTTCAGGGCTGGAGAGGTGGGTCTGGTGAGGAAAGGCTGCTGAGGGGAAAGTAGACTTAGAAATGTGTGCAATTGGCTGGGTGCAATGGCTCATGCCTGTAATCCCAGCACTTTGGGAGGCCAAGGCTGGTGGATCACTTGAGGTCAGGAGTTCGAGACCAGCCTGGCCAACATGGTGAAACCCCATCTCTACTAAAAATACAAAAATTAGCCGGGCGTGGTAGCACATGCCTGTAATCCCAGCTATTCGAGAGGCTGAGGCAGGAGAATCACTTGAACCTGAGAGGCGGAGATTGCAGTGAGCTGAGATTGCGCTAATGTACTTCAGCCTGGGCGACAGAGCAAGACTGTCTAAAAAAACAAAAAAAGAAATGTGTCCAATTGTCAGGAAATATGACTTTTATTGTTGGTGTTCTCTAATGTTCCATGTCTTAGAGAAAATCCAAGTCACTCCTGTTCAAGTTCTGGCAATGGAACTCTAATGGGGTGGATCTGATACCCACCCAACAAAGGAACTGGCACAAAAATAAGCCTCGTGTCCAGACCACTGAAGGGAACAGAACAAGTTCAGAAGCTTTTTCTGCTCTCACTCCACCCCCTGGTGGTGAGTTCAGGAACCAGCATTGCTCAGCCTTTCCTTTAAGCTAAAGTTGGAATAAAACGGGCCTTTGAGACCACAGACTCACAGATCCAAGAGTTTCAGCTTTCTTCCTCTCAAGCCCCTTGGCCAAGACTTTTCCTCACACTCCTATATCTAAATTTTTTTTTTTTTTGAGACGGAATCTCGCTCTGTCACCCAGAGCTGGAGTGCAGTGGCGCAATCTCAGCTCACTGCAACCTCCACCTCCTGGGTTCAAGCAATTCTCCTGCCTCAGCTTACTGAGTAGCTGGGATTACAGGCGCGTGCCACCACACCCAGCTAATTGTTGTATTTTTAGTACACGCGGGTTTCACCATGTTGGCCAGGCTCGTGTGGAACTCGTGACCTGGTGATCCGCCCACCTAGGCCTCCCAAAGTGCTGGGATTACAGGCATGAGCCACCATGCCCGGCTTCCTACATCTAGATTTACAAAGGGTTTATGTGACCTCCTTGTGGGTAGATATTTTAATCTCCTCTTCTGAAACTGGAGACTAGCTTAAGAAATCTCAGGATACCTTCCTGGGAGGTCTAAGCTTGATAACACTCAAATCGCTTATGCTCTAGGCCAAAGGAGTAATGGATGCAGCAATGGGTAGGCCCGAAGGCTGAACTATTATCTCCCTCAGGTAGAGTTGACTAAAGACTGAAAGAATACTCCTTCCACCCACTCAAGCCTGCACTTAAAGTGGTCACATGCCACCAGGCTAGCCATGGAGATGCTGGTGAGGGGTGCAGACAGGCTACAACCAGCCAGGGCTTTGTGAAGGAGCCTATATCTGATATATAACTATTCCCAGAATTACTGCTCATCTCTAGCATGGAAGTGCTCTGACCCATCCCAGGACCTGGCTTACCTAGGCCCAAGCAGAAACAAAGGCCCTTCTGTCTCAATTCCATAGGAACTGGAAAGTAACCTCAACTCTATGAGAAAGGATGCTTAAGGAAAAAATAAGGGATCACTGGTTTCAAAGATAAGCACAGATTTGTCCCCTTACACTTGAGTCATTATCCCCCCAACTCATTCTGAAGCCACGGGTATAGGAGCCAGGGACGCGAGTGGGTGTGGGGTAAGGACCCTTTAAGACTGCAAGGGGCCAAGAAGGGCGGAGCTCACTCACCCATCTTCGATCAACATTGGCGTGCCCAATGGTTCCAGATCCTCGGCTGATAACAGCTGGTGAATCAGACTGTATGACTGGGGATCCAGGCTGCGAGCTTGTGGGGGCAGAAGTGGTGAGTGGCCAGAATAGCTAAAAAGGTGCGGTATATATTGGTAATGTGGAGGCACAGACATTCCCATGTACTGTTCCCTGAATGCCATGAATCCATTTAGTTCCACAGACCTACTGGAGAGAAAAGTCTTGCGTCAAACAGAGCCATGGCAAGTCTAGTAATTACTCAAAGGAAGTGAGCCAGAAGGTGACTTTAGGTATTCTTTGAACATGAGGTATGTGTCTTCATCAAGCCAGGGGGGCATAATTAATAGTTAAATTCATGTCTCTCCTACTAGATTCCCATCTGTAAGACAAAGACTCTATGGGTATATGAATGTTGGGGTCACCATTGGACACTCAGTGCATGGCACAGTAGGTAATGAATAAATATTGGTTGAATGAATTCTTTGTATAGGTGCCATGTCTGGACAGTTTTTTAACAGATACTTGTAGACTATGATGACAAAGTGGGTATTTATATTATTATACTGCTAGGAAAACTAAGGCACAGACAGGCTAAGTGCCTGGCTAGGCTACAAAACAAATCCAGCATCTAGCAAGGAACCCGGCATGTGGCAACAACCCCCTAAATAGTCCAAGGAAAGAACAAACGAAGGGGCACCTGAATGGGATAAAAGCTTTAATTAAATATTAAGACAAAGGTAGATTTTTGCCTTCCTTTCCTTTCTTGGAGAAAGCTAACCACTCTGTCAACTAATTAAAAAAAAAAAAACCTAAGCCAGCCACAGTGGTGTGCACCTACAGTTTCAGCTACCTGGGAGGTTGAGGTGGGAGGATCACTTAAGGCTAGGAATTTGAGACAAGCCTGGGCAACATAGCAAGACTCCATCTCTTTTTTTAAAAAAAATATTTAATTAAAAAAAAAAAAAGACAGAGTCTTGCCATGTTGCCTAGGCTGGTCTTGAACTCCTGGACTTAAGCAATCTACCCACCTTGACCTCCCAAAGTGCTGGGAATACAGATGTGAGCCACCATGCCTGGCATCTCTTAAGAAAAAAAAAATCCTCCAGCTTTTGCCTAAATGTATCTCCTATAACTGGGGTTGGCAAACTTTGGCTTGCAAGCTAAATCCAGCCCACTGCCTATTTTGGAACACAGCCATGCTCACTGGTTCACATAATGTCCATGGCCATGGCTGTTTTCACACTACAAAGGCAGAATGGAGAAGCTGAGATCCAAACCATTAGGCCCGGAAAGCTGAAAATATTTACTATCTGGCCTTTGCAGAAAAAGTTTGTCAATCCATATCCTATAAGAAAGGTTTCTGGGGAAAGGAAAGCTTCCCTAATAGCTGAAGGCTCTATTTCACACTCGACAACTAACTAAAGATATGCTTGAACGAAGAGTTTCTAAGTTTGTATTCTCTGATAGCAGCAAATTTGACTGGCTTAAAAAGCCTTCAATGTTTCTTAAAATTTATAAAGTGAAAAGCATTGACTCTTGTGAGGCAGATAAATTATAGTTTAATTCAAAACTGTCAAAAAGGTTTATTTCAGTGATAAAATAAATGAGGGAAAATAGCAACATTTAAACTGTTATTCTGTTAGGTGAAGAATGCATGGGCATGGATAGAAGCTATAGCACTTTATCAGTCTGCAGAAGAGACCACTGACATTTTCAAGGTCTTTAGCATAAAAGGGGCTGGGAAACACTGTTTTCAATCATCCTGACCCCTACTCCAAGAGTCTGAGGGAGCAACGGTACAATGGCTGAGACAGCCTGGCAGGGATACTCAGCCAGAGGTTTTCTGTAGCTCTCCCCTTGGTGAGGGATCCCTAGATGATGACCATGGGTTTGCCTTAAAGCTCACCTGGAGGACAGCGTGGAGCCTGGTGAGGGCTGGTTGCTCTCCGAAGCCCTGTTCCCAGGGGAACTGTGGTCACTATCACCATGGTTGCTCCAGTGATTGGCCTCTTCCTCAAACTCCTGCCCAGACATGATCCTTTCGATTTCTTCTTCTGATATCTTCGACAAGGAATTGAGACATGTTAGATGGGTGCTCAAGACACTCTCTGTTCTTTCTTCAGGACTGAGAGCTTATTTAAATCTCATAGGATTTCCCAGAAACCTAGGTTCCCTCTCCTCCATCCCCATACTCCGGGCCTCTCACTAATCTTAGGACGGCGTGGCTTCCTTCCTATTGGCACCATGGCCCTTCGTGGCCTTCCTCCTGCTCATTTACACTACTCTCAAGCCGTGAAGCCTCAAGGTTCTTTCAACTCCTTTTTGTCCCTGAGGCTATTCTTTCCTAACCCTGAAACACCACTCCTCAATGACAATCTCCTACTTGCCCTTTAAGATTCAATTCAAATGTCACCTCTTGCCAGGCATAGTGGCTCATGCCTGTAATCCCAAAACTTTGGGAGTTTCAGGAGTTCAAGACCAGCCTGGGCAACACGGTGAAACCCGTCTCTACAAAAAATAGAAAAATTAGTTGGGCCTGGTGGTGCATGCCTGTAGTCCTACCTACTCTGGAGACTGAGGCAGGAGATTCTGGCCTAAGCTCAGAAGATTGAGGCTGTAGTGAGCCATGATTGCACTAACCCACCCCAGCCTGGGTAACAGAGCAAGACCCTGTCTTAAAAGAAGAAAAAACAAAACCAAAAAACCCCAAATGTCATGTCCTTTGTGAGACTTTCCACCACCACATTTTGGATACTCTCTTCAACAAATAGTGCTGGGAAAACTACATCCACATGCCCCGCCCCCACCCCCCAAAAGACGTCGAACCCTTATAACGTTCACAGAAGTCAACCTCAAAATAGATTAAATATTTAAATGTGAGACCTAAAACTATAAAACTCCTTGGAGAAAACACAGGGGAAAATCTTCATAAAACTGGTCTTGCCAGTGATTTCTTGGATACAACACCAAAAGTACAGACAACAGAACAAAAACAGCCAAGTGTGACTACATTAAACTAAAAAGCTTCTGTGCAACAAAGGAAACAATCAACAGGGTAAAAAGATACCCTATGAAATGGGAGAATATATTACCATACATTTGATAAGGGGTCAACATCCACAACATACAAGGAACTCCCATAACTCAGGAACAGAAAAAAAAAAAAAAAAAACCCCATTGAAAAATGAACAAGAAACTTGAGCAGACATTTCTCCAAAGAAGACAAATGACCAATAGGTATATAAAAAGATGCTCAATATCACTTATCATCAGGAAAATACAAATCAAAACTTGAAGATATTACCTCACACCTGTTACGATGTCTGTTGCATGTAAAAGAACACAACAACAACAAAAAAACCCAAAAACAAACAAACAAACAAAAAACCAGTCCAGAAAATAACAAGTGCTGGTAAGGATGTGAAGAAATGGAAACCTTTGTGCACTGTTAGTGGGAATGTAAAACGGTGCAACCACTATGGAAAACAGCATGGAGGTTCCTCAAAAAATTAAAAATAGAAACACCATATAATCCAGCAATCCCATCTATGGGTATTAATCCAAAAGAACTGAAATCAGGATTGTGAAGAGATATCTGCACTCCCACGTTCACTGCAGCATTATTCAAAATAGTCAAGAAGTGAAAACAATTTAAGTGTCCGATGACAGACAAATGCATAAAGAAAATGTGATATATACATAAAATACCTTAAAAAAGAGGAAAGTCCTGTTATAAGCTATACCAAGGGTGAACCATGATGACATTATACCAAGTGAAATAAACTAGTCACAGAAACACAAATACTGCATGATTCCACTTTATGAGGTATCTAAAGTAGTCAAACTCTTATAAGCAGAAAGTGGAATGGTGGCTGCCATGGGCAAAGGGAGAGGAAAATGAGGAACTGCTGTCTAATGGGTATAGCATTTCAGTCATGTAAGATGAAAAAGTTCTAAAGATTTGCTGTATCAGAGTGTGCATATAGTTAACAACACTGTACTGTATAATTAAAATTTTGTTCAAAAGGTAGATTTCATGTTATATGGTTTTAACTTCTGCCATAGTAAAAAAGAGCAGCTATTAGTCCAGACCAAAAAACAAAAAGAATTTGCAAGACATATATATGACTTGAATAATGAGAATAAAAATGTTTTAGAAAAAAAGAATAAATGCAGCAGAGTTGGGAGTCACACAGCCTGATTCAATGTATGCTGTGCTCGTATGATAAGAAATCCCCCAAACATCATCAGTGTATGTCTTAAGACAACTCCGAACACCTTTCTTTCATTCCCTCACATTTAACTGGCTAAATCCTATAAATTTACCCAGTAAATATCTCTTGAGTCTATTCTCTCCCCTCAATCTGCACTGCCATTGCTCTGCTTCAAACTATTATCTGTATCTCTTGCCTGTACTTCTGTGAAAACCTTCTAACTGCTTTCTCTCTCTCCCTCAGTTTCACTCACCCTCACCTCACTCCTCACAAGCCATTTCTACCTGCTAGAATGATCTTCCTAAAATGCAAATCTAAATAAAACCTTTTAGTGGTTGCCTCTTGGCTCATACCAGTAACAATAATAGTTTTTTTAAATTTTATTTTTATTTTTTGGTAGAGACAGGGTCTGTCTTGCTATGTCGCCCAGGCTGGTCTTGAACTCCTGGCCTCAAGCGATCTTCCTGCCTCAGCCACCCAAAGTGCTGGGATTACAGGCGTGTGCCACTGCTCCCGGCCACTAGTAATTCCTAAGGCATGCTCTCTGCCTACTAGTGTGCCAAGGGATTCACCTGATGGGCAAAGATATATCCAATTTTCTACCCTCATGAAGCTCTTCTGCTGGCAAGTAAGAACAACAGGTAAGAACAAGTGGTGTAGGCTGGCCCCACAAAGACTTTTCCTAAAGAGTTGTAGTCAAAGATAGTTGAAGGCCACTCCCTAATGAACTGATTCCAAATTCAAGGAATCTACCTTATCTTCTGCCACTCTACTACATGTGCCCAATGTTCCAGCCTAATTGAACAAACTCCTTGTCATAAAGATTCATCGTTGGGTCTTTTCACAGTCTATTTTCTTGAGTGTCTCTAGTCCCCAACCACGGCTCTAGCCGAAGCAGAATAGATGCCCCTCCCTCTGTAGTCCCTGGGCATCCTCTGTTACCTCTCACCTTACTATGATGTCTGTTTACCTATCTGTTTCTCCTATCAGACTGAGTTCACAGTATAGGGCCTGGAAGAGTAGGAACTCAGTAAATGTTTGTGGGATTGAATGGGGGTATTATCATTCCTACTCTACAATAAGACAATAATATTCTGCTGATATATTTTTTAGATGAAATGAACAAAGCAAAGTAGTCTTGCTCATTTCTGCCAGCCTTAGTTATCTATAACCTTAAGGATTGATCAAAAAGTCCTCTGGATGGTTCAGAACCATAACTGGGTTCACTGTCTGTGAAATCCTTAGGAAAGGCTGAGGGATCACAGGAAGAGCTTTAATCATTAACTTACATATATAAGATTTTCAAAGCACTTTCACATCCAGGATGTAAAAGCACTTTTACAGAAATGAAAGCAAAGATGGCTCTCCTCAGCAGCAGATGGAAGAATCAAAGTGAGCAGTTTCAGGAACGGCTGGAGCCCTGGGCTTCCAGGATGGACCACAGAGACTGAGGTCTAGAACTCACCTGGACTGGCCCAATGCTCTTATTCCGGCCTCCAGGCATGCCATCTTCTCTGATAGCTGGAAGGAAACATAAGTCAAGAAAGGCAGTCAGAAGCACACTCATATAAGTCTTTAGCACAAAAAGAGAATTTACTTGGCCAAAAGCATAAGACAGTAATTAGTGAATCCAAGATTAAAACACAGGTCCTTCTGGACCCAAAGCACACAATTCTTTCTATTATTCCAGGCTCCTTCATAGGCAGCAATATTTTGGGGCCCCCAAGGCATTGCGTACATACTACACACACTGTATACATTCAATATGTTCGAAAAAAGGTGATAGCACTGTTCACTAGTCCTTCAGTTACAAACATCCTGCCAGGATGATGCATCTTACGGTTTTGACAAATTCTAGGGGAGGGACAGAGTATTTCCATTTTTAAATAAAATAGTTTGTATTCCCAGCCTAAGTTTAGGTTTGATATGTAGAATCAGAACAGGTTTTTTGGTTTTTTTCATTAATCAGAATTTTGACCTCAATGGCTTCTCCCTGCAAAGGCAGTCAGTAGAGCACCTGTGTAGTTGAAGGAGCTTACCTAGCATTTACTAAGTATAAAAAGCATCCTTTAAGTAGTATCTCCTGACTAAGAATAACAACTACTACTAATATTATCATCACTCTTTCTGGAACACTTAATACGGGGGCATAGAGAAGAACCCTTGATTTGCAATTATAGTAGGACCACAGTATTAGGCAATCCTTTCTGGAAAAGAAAACTTCTGAACTGAGTCTTAAAGGTTAAGTAGGATTTAGGCAGCCAGGAAAAGAGTGCTCCAGGTTGAGCGAACAGTGTACAAAAAAGCAAGCTGAAGGTAAGAATAAGCTCTTCTTTCTGGGAACTCCCAAGTGGCTTAATCTGGCTAAAGCATAGGGGAAGGTGGCCTATGTGGGGGAAGAGTAGCATGAGATAAGGGTGGAAAGGCCAACTGGGCCTAGATCATAAAGAGCCTTGAATGCCAGACTAGGGTATAACTTTAGCTAAGGACCTTGAGGACAAGAAGGAATGTAGGGGGGCACTGTGGTCATATTGGCATTTTAAAAAAATCTTTGTGACAGCCACTGTGGAGGGTAGCTTGGAAGGGGTTAATGTTAACAATGACAGAAGATAAGCTAATGACATTATGTAATAGCAGGCCTTGCTAGGATATACCTGCCACTTTAAAAAATTAACAGAAGGAATCTAGAAAGTTCCCGAGGCAGGGACTGATTGCCTCAAAAGGTGGGAGCTCCAAGTATAACCCTGTTTCTGAGGTAACCAAAAGGCTGACAGGAAATTCAGAATTAAGTATGTTAGGGTCCAAATCCTGTTTCTTCCTGGTCTGTATAATTATGAACAAGTTTCTTTGACTCTCTGGACTTCAGTTTACTGAAATGAGAAGAGAGAATACTGGTACTTGTTTTATGTTACATTACATAAAATGGTATGGCTAAAACACCAACCCTAGGGCCTTGCGTGTAAAGTAAGCACTTAGTAACTAATCCTTCCCTCTCCCTAGCCTCTTTGAGTTAAAAGTCCAAGGTTCTATTCTCAACTTTGCTAGAATCTTAATATTTTCATCTGCTAAGTGGAGGCAACATGGTCGGTCTGCTTTATAAAAAGCTGTTGTGAATTTGGAGTAAGAAACATACATAGCCTATGTTAGATCTAGATGTATGCTGCTTGTTGGCTGGCAGGTCTCTTTCAATCTAATTTCAAGTTCTAAAATCTTTACAATCGCTTCTCTGCTGTTCCATGGTCAATGACAGTCTTTGGGTATTTCTATTTCCAATAATAACATCTCACATGTCTTTATTTCAGCTCACAGGTAGAGAACAAAGATCTGTCACTGGAATACAACACCACACACATTAATAGTTCGGCTGTTACCTCATTTTCACTGTCCTGGAGGTGTGAAAAGAACGCAACATACTTTACTTTTCATTTAAAGGGCCACATGTCTTAAAGATTTACATCTTGCCAATCTCTTGTTCTGAAATTCAAAAGCTCATCGGCCAGGCGCAGTGGCTCACTCTTGTAATCCCAGCACTTTGGAAGGCTGAGGAGGGCAGATCACCTGAGATTGGGAGTTCAAGACCAGCCGGACCAACATGGAGAAACCACGTCTCTACTAAAAATTCAAAATTAGCCGGGCGTGGTGGCACATGCCTGTAATCCCAGCTACTCGGGAGGCTGAGGCAGGAGAACTGCTTGAACCCGGGAGGTGGAGGTTGCGGTGAGCTGAGATGGTGCCATTGCACTCCAGCCTGGGCAACAAGAGCAAAACTCCATCTCAAAAAAATGTTCATCTTCTTCCTCGACCCCACCCAGAATAAGAAAATGCGTATATGATAGAAATCTACTATGTGTTACATACTGTTCTCTGAGGTAAAATCACTCATGAGTAAAGTATTAGTATCACTCCCATTGAACAGATGGATCTAAGGCTCACAGAAATGAAGTATTTTCTGGAAGAGACAGAAACTAAAGAGCAGAATCAGGGTTGGAACCCACGCTATCAGACTCTAAGACCAGACTTCTTTCTACTACTACTGTGTATGCATCCTAGTGGAGAAACATAAGATACTTTTAAGTGGTGCATAAACTCTTAATTATACATTCTTATTAATTATTCTTAAATTATACATTTATTCTGATGTGCAACTCACATGGCAAAATGTTAACAATTGGTGAATTTGGGTAAAAGGCAGATGGGAATTCTTACTACTGTTGCAAATTTTCTGTAAGCTTGAAATTATTTCAAAATAAAACAGAACAAAATTTTAATGAGGTGGTAAAGAATTGCCTTTAAAAATTAACTTTGATTTTTAAAAGTTATTGAAAGACTAATATAAACAGCAGTACCCATTTAGAGATGATAAAATCGGTCAAGATGCCATGAAACCACCTGAAGTGTAGAAATCAATACAATGTGCCACAGTGCCTCTGTTAAAAACAAAAACTTGGACCATATTTTCAAACTTATAATGTTCTTGCACATATGTATGTTATCTCATGTGATCCTCACAACCACCTTGGAAGGTGTATTATTCTCCCACACATTTTTGAGATGAGGAAACAGAGCTCAGAGAGGTAGAGATTTGCTCAGGGAAGAACTGACAGAGCTGGAGTTTCCATTTAGATCTTCTGATTCTAAAGCTGTGCTTGTTCCTTGATGCCACACTGAACTAACAAGTTTTTCAGCAGGGCTAAAATCTATCTGGCAGTGATTTGATTAAAAATAACAAATGGCTCCTGTGTGCAGTATTACAGGAATGGTTCTGCTATAACTCTTATCTAAGTCTAAGAAAGAGAATGGCCCTAGCCATGGCTCTTCTATCTTCTCAGAAGGCACCAAAAACACTTTTTCTGCTTTGGAACTCATATGCCTACCATTCTTCATTTGCTTGGGCTTAGGCAGTCAACAAAACCCAGAAAGCATAAATAACAAAGCTAACTACATCAAAGCTCCACTCAAAACCTGTTGGTGGCGCCTTTGGTCCATGGGCCAAATCTAAGCTCCTTAGCATGGCATTCAAGACCGTCTATCATCTGGTTCTGGTGGGACCCCTCATCCTCATCTCTTGCCATAAATGCTATACCCTACACATAGATAACTATTTGTTAGTCTTTAAACATGCTATTCTGTTTTACACAGTTCTGTCTCTGCATATGTTGCCTGTACTCAGAAAGAAACTTAAAGTGGAAAAATGTGAAGAAACTTAAAGTGGAAAAATGTGGCAACACCACCTTCTCTAAGTGACATCATCATAACCAAGTGATTCAAGTTAATATCACCAATAATGGGTATACACTTACATCATGTGCTCTTGGTATTATGGTCTAAGAAGGACACAACATCATTTCTATGGCATTCTTGTGAAAAATGCATAACCTGCATGTAATCGTGAGGAAACTGACAAGCCCAAATTAAGGGATATTCTACAAAATACATGACCTATTTGCTTCAAAATTGACAATGTAAATAAAGACAAAGAAGACTGAGGAACTATTTCAGATTAAAAGAAACTGAAAAGACATAAAAACTAAATGTAATGTGATTTCCTGAAGTGGCTTCTGGATCAGAAAAAATAAAATTGCTATAAAGGACACTGGGATGACTGGCAAAAATTGAATAAGATCTGCTAATAAGATAGTATTGTGTCATGTTAAATTTCCTGATTTTGATAACAGTACTGTGATTGCTAGAAATAAGAGGAACATTGCCTATGCCTCACTCTCAAATGGCTAAGAAGGTGCGCACATGCAGGCGCACACACACTTACTTACCTGTGGGAAGTGGGGAAGGTGGAAGAGAGAGACAGAAAGAAGAGCAGGGGGGAGGGAAAATAATAAAACAAATAGCATGATAAAGCAAATGTGGCCAAACGTTAACAATTGGTGAATTTGGGTAAAGGGCATATGGGGATTCTTACTACTGTTGCAACTTTTCTATAAGCTTGAAATTATTTCAAAATAAAACAGAACAAAATTTTAAAGTCTTAATTTAAAAACAAACAAACAACCTTTTGGCGGGCATATGCTCATGCCTATAATCCCAGCACTTTGGGAGACCGAGGTGGGAGGACTGCTTAAGCTCAGTTCAGCTCAGCTGAACTTGATCCTCAGTTCAAGAGCTGCCTGGGCAACATGCTGAAAACTTGTCTCTACAATTTTTTTTTGGTATAATAAAATGTAAAAAAAAGTTCGTAAGGAAAATGTAAGAAATGTAAAAAAAATGTTTGTAAGGAACACGAACTTTGATTTCTTTAAGATTCTGCTCAAATGTTATCCCTCCTTGAGATTTCTCAGTGCTTCATGCAGACCTCTGTGTTGTGTCCTGGGGCACTTTTTATCCTGGTAAAGTGATATGGCGATGCCATAGGATCACTGCCTCACAATGCCATTCTGCAAACATCACCTCCTCCAAGAAGCTTTCCTTGACGTTTATACTTTTGAACTAGTTAGCAAGTTATGAGACCACAGAGTTCAGGAAATTTTTTATTTTTTCACATAGTTACTTAACTAATATGAAACCCACCCCCATCACCCGCCACGAAGCTGACTGTATCCTCATTTCTCCTCTGACAATATTTTCCCCATCCCACTTCCTGCCATGGCCCTCCATCACAGTCAATCCATCTAACCAGGGAGCATCCTATCACTGCTGAGGGACCAACAGAAATGTAGGACTTGATCATGGCCCTTGAGGGGCTCATTGTCTAATAATGAGGGAAACAGATAGTGAACAGAGAAAGATAACACCAGGTGACCAGGGTTATGGCAGAAGGCATGCAAAAAAGCTGTGGAAGCACAGGAGGGTTAGCTGGTGAGGGGTGGGGTCAGAGAAGGCTTCTTAGAGGATGTTACAAATAAACGCTGAACCTTGAAGTCAGGAGTAGAAGAAGGAGTGGATGAAACCCCCTCTTCTTTCAGGCAGATGAAACCACATGTGCAAAACAGGAAACATCATTGGGTTTTTGAAGAACTAGGATGGAATGCAGATTGTGAGTGGGGAACACCAAATGGAGAAGGAAAGGGGTGAGTGGGGAACACCAAATGGAGAAGGAAAGGGGTGAGTGGGGAACACCAAATGGAGAAGGAAAGGGATCAGGTGGCTGATGCCAGTGTCAGAGGGGCCTTGAAAATCACCTTAAGGAGCCTGACTTTATCCCGAAGACTGCAAGATGGGTAAGGAACACACATGGGGGATACTAGTGCAGTAGTGGGGATGGACAGACAGGGCCCAGTCTCCATTCACCACCCTTCTTTAGATCTTCCTCATTGCTTTGCTAATGAGTTTTCTGACCAGCCAACTTTCAGGTCTGAAAAGATACTCAGTTCCATATCCAAAGATAGAGGACAACAGAGAGCTGTCTTGCACATAGGTGAAAAAGCCCCAGCCACAAATGGCAGCTGCATTTTTTTAATAGTTAATTTTTTAAATTTTGAGGTTAAGTTTAGACTTTATACAAGAGTTGCAAAAATAGTATGGAGAGTTCCCATATACCCTCCCTCCTTTTAACATTGGACATAATCATGTCTAGTCATCAAAACTAGGAAATTAACTTTGGTACAATACTATTAACCAAAGTACATACTTTATTTTGATTTCTCCAGTTGTTTCACTGATATCTTTTGTTCCAGAACACAACCCAGGGGCCCACATTGCATTTAGCTGTCATGCCTTCATAGTCTTCTCCAATCTGTGACAGCTCAGTCTTTCCCTTGTTTTTTGTGACTTTGACACTTTTCAAATGGGTATTTTGTCAGATGTCAGTTATTCTGAAGAATGTCCCTCAATATGGGCTTGTCTGTTTTCTCAGGATTAGACTGAGTGAACTTACCTCTGTGTGTGTGTATATGTGTGACCTTCTCAGTGTTTCATATCAGTGGGTATATACAATGTTGGTGTTTTATTGGTACTGTTAATCTTGATCACTTGGCTAAAGTTATGTCTGTCAGAATTCTCTAAATAAACTTACTATTTTTCCCTTTGTAATTACTATGTATTTGCAGACTATGCAAATATTGTTTCTGTTGACACTGATGCCACTTATTTAGCATCCATTAGTAAGTTTTCTTGTCGCAACTATTACTGTGGTGTTCTAATGGTGATTTTTTTTTTTTTTTTTTTTTTTTTTTTGGTCTGTCGCCCAGGGTGGAGTACAATGGCGTGATCTTGGCTTACTGCAACATCCATCTCCCAGGTTTACCTTAGCCTCCAGAGTAGCCGGGACTACAGGCACACGCCACCGTGCCAGCTAATTTTTGTATTTTTTTTGTATAGACGGGGTTTCAGCATGATGCCAAGGCTGGTCTTGAACTCCCGAGCTTAAGCAATCCACCTGCTCCGGCCTCCCAGAGTATTGGGATTACAGGCATGAACCAATATGCCCAGCCCTAATGGTGATTTTTCTATTTCCCTCATTCCTTCTACATTTATATTTATATTTTTATTTTTAGAGATGGAGTCTCACTATGTTGCCCAGGCTGGTCTTGAACTCCAGGGCTCAAGTGATCCTCTTGCCTTGGCCTCCCAAAGTGCTGGGATTACAGGTGTGAGCCACTAAGCCTGGCTTCCTTCTACATTTGTTAATCAGAATTCACTAAAAGGAAGAATGATCACTTCTCTTTATTTATTCACCTATTTCTTTTGATATGAACTCATGGATATTTTTATCCTTTGGGTTATAAACTAATCCTACAGTTATTGTTCCTCAAGTTGTTCCAGCGTTGGCCATCAGAAGCTCTTTCAGGTTGGCTTCTGTGCCCTTTGATATGCTTCCTTTCTTTTTTTAGAAAGCACTTCCTAACTTGCTGGCCCCTTAAGATGCTCCAGGATCATTTTATATTTCCCCTACCCCAGCCTTGGAATCAACTAGTTCTCCAATGAGTCCTCATTCCTTTCATTGATATTTGGAAGCCAAGATCTGGGTGCTGGGTGTACTCATTGCTCCTGGGGTATCTGCTTCTAGCCCCTCTCAGTGGCTAGAGCTTGGAAATATACATATGCACACTAACTCACCTACCCACACAAGGTATCTATGTATTTTTAAATCTATCTGAAACACGAATACATACTGATACACTGATTCCAATCTAGCACGAGGGGACTCATTCTAGCCTTCTCCTTTGCTGATTTATAACTTCTTTCTTTCTCTGATGTGAGAAACCTGACTCTCATTGTCCACAATATATTTACTTGCTGATTCTACTCTATTATACAAATGAAGTAGCGACAACATTCCTAACACATAACCTTGAGAGAAACAAATTTTACAAACTAGAGTGCTTTGTTTGTATGTAATTCTTTTTGTTTTTAGCCTTACAGTATACAGTCAAAACACTTTTCAAAGGTTAGCTCCTTTTTTCTCCAACCCCTTAAGTGTGGTTATGTGACTCATTTGTAACACCGGCTAGATTCATTTGTTATACTGTGCATTCTTTCTCTCTGCCCTGTAATCCCCAAAACATCCTAGCTGATTAAACAAATTTTCACATGTAGTAACATTTACTTTTTTGTGGTGTAAAGTTCTATGGGTTTTGACAAATGCACAGAATTATGTGTCAACCACCACAGGTCCATACAGAACATCCCTTACCCCCAAAATACTCCCATGGCAACTGCAATTTTAATCCTGCTTTCGCAGCACCAACCAGGAGGTGGCAGGGTTTCTCTCCCTGACGCAGACTTCACCAGGCAACCGGGTCTGCCTGCTCTGCGTGCAAATAGTCCTAAGGAGACAGCTAGCTCCCTGTCCCTCATACTCCGTGTGTCTTCTGACTATGGTCAGAGGGGTTATAAGGTTAAGTTTCTTCTTCCCTAAAACAGGTGAGTTTTGCTGGAAGCCTCAAAATCTCACACTCCAGCTGAATAAGCAGGAGGATTCATCAGAGACAGTAGTCAAGAAGGCAACCCATAATAACTAAGCTTTCATAAGATACTCAAAGTGAGGGCAACAAAGGGAGATGAGAGAAGTGGAGGCCAAAACCAAAACAGGGTGAGGGCAGGAAGTTGACAGACTCTTCAAGACAGCACATGTTTGGTATTGGTGGCTGGAAAAGATTTCAGTAAGAGGAAACTGACAGTGGGGAAGGGAAAAGATCTCCAAGTAGAGGAAAAAACCTGAGTACAGGCACAGCAGTGTAAGGCATCCCTGAGGCACAGTGTTCAGAAATGAGTTAGAAAGACAGGCAGGGGACAAACTTGGTAACACTTCAAATGTCCTACTATGGCATTCATCATCAGTAAACACAGGGCATTCCAACATGTTAACAGCTATGTCACATGGTAGACACGTGAAGCAGTACATTGTCCGTGTGGTTAGGTACAAGCTCTGCTTAATAACAAATTATAATTTGGTAACTATTAACTGTCAACATAACCACCCCTAAACTAACTATTGCTAAGTCATTTTACCTCCCTAAGCTGTATCTGTAAACTGGGGATAACAGTTAATAACAGGATTGTTGTATGTATTCAGTGGTAGAATATACATATGGAGGGTACACAAATAAGTGCTCAATAAATATTAGTATTTATAATAAATTATAAACCACCTAAATTTATCTAAATGCCCTTCCACATCTCTCTTACCTTTCTTCATGATGGGCAAGTTTTTAAAAGGTCCTTCTTATCTCATACACAATAAAACCAGTCTGAGTATATCTGGATGTCTGCATTCATAAAGCTACAAAACCAGTTTGAATAGTTCACTATATCTGACTAACCCCCCGATCCCTGAACACTGCTGCTATGAACCCCTAATACCTTGCTGGGTATTTTATATGTTATCATACTTAATCCTGTAGAGAACTCTGAAGGGTAAGCAACATACCATCTTAAAGGTAAGATAATTGAATATTGGAGATATAAAGCAAACTTCCTAAGATCACAGAGCTAAGAGCTAGTCTGTTTGCCTCTAGAGCCTCTCTTCTTTCTGCTGAATGACACTGCTCTATTCTACTCTCCACTCTCCATGGGAATACCACTGTAGGCTTCCGACACCGGCCCTTCTCTCTTCTGTACCTAAGCTCTCTCTGTGGGTGATTTCACCTGTGGACTAGACTTTTACTGCCACCTCTGTGCCAGCAGCTCCGTGAAGCCTGTTTGCAGGCAGGACTTTCATCTCAGTTCCCATCCTACATAACCAACCTCCTTGGTGGACATATTTACGCGTCCTTCTCAGGTATCTCAAACTCAGTATTGCCAAGGCCAACATTTTGCCCCACCCTTTTTCTTTTCTTTTCTTTTCAGAGGGTCCTATAGAGAAATCACCCTGCTTTTTAGCTTGAATTTTTTTTTTTTTTTTTTTCATTTTTTTCTCCCTGGTAAGATCATTACTCTCAATCCACATCCTCAATTTCAACTTCTGGTGCTGCTCAATATTCAGTATGTCACCAACTCCTATCAGATGAGTTTCTTCAACATCTCTCTGTGCCATTATTTCCCCTGTTCCTTCAGATCCTTCAGATTTCCTTCTAGACTCTACTAAAAACTTTCTAGGTGGCTTTTCTGTTTCCCCTGCCCCAATTCATCCTCCAAAACAGCCCTTCATATTCATCCTACTAGAACGTCAGTTCTAGTTGTTCATATTATCTCAGACTAATGGCTCTTGGAAAGCTTCCTAATAAATTCCAAACTCCTCACCAACCTAGACACAGACTTCTGAGCATGCCTAGCCTCTGAGTACACCATGGTTCTAGCAAACAAAATGATACTGCATTCAGCAATCTCCTACCTCATGCCTTTTCATCCAAAAATTTCTACTTCTGTCATCATTCCTGAAATAACTAGTGAAGTATATTAATCCCAGTTAAGACCTGATTGTTAAGTGGGTTCTTGGTCACACAGGGCTTGTGCACTCATTCCCACCTTAACATCTCACTAGTTTTCTTCCCCCCACCTAGTTTAGGAAGGTCTTATAGGCAAGAATGGTTCATTTTTGGTTATGAGTACAAACTATAAGGCCGGATATGTAGTGCAAGCTTGAGGATTAAGTAACTAAACAGCTGACACTAAAGGTAAAGTTTTGAATGCAGGATGGGCCATCAGAGCCATGAGCACCACTCACCCTTCCGGTTCATTCCCATCTGGAGGCATTTGAGCAGGCGGCAGTATTGGCACCTGTTCCTCTGCTTCCGAGACATGACACAGTTCTTGTCACGACTGCATCGATATACCCGTTTGTTGCAAATGCTCCGCTTGAAAAACCCTTTGCAGCCCTCACAGGAGATGATCCCATAGTGCAAGCCTGTAGCGCGGTCCCCACAAATGAGACAGGTTCGTTGTTCAGCCCGATCATCTGAAACAGAAACTGATCATATTCAAGTTAGAACACAGTGGAAATAATGGCTTTAAGCCTACAGTTCTTAAAGTGAGCAACTCTGCTCTGGATAGATTAAGACCACCACTATCTCCAGGCTAAAGGGCAAATAGGGGGCCCATCTTCGGATCCTTGTCCCAAGAGTAGTCCCTGTATCTATGGTTGCAGATACCACAACACAGTCTACCTAAACTCTTCCTCCTGGGTTTCATCAACACTTGGATCAGTATCTAAGACTGAAACCTAGAAAATATCTTTGACTCCTCTATCACCCTTACCCTGCTCATCTGTAACCCATCAATTCTACCCTGTAGGAGCATGGTAAGGATTACTTACCATATATATAAGGCCTAACACATGATATACAGCCAATAAATGACAGCTGTAATTGAGTTCTAACCACGCCGAGCTAAGCCGGTCAGCCAGACATCCAGCCAATAAATATTTACTGTGCAACTCTTCTATCCTGGGAACTGCTGTAAGGCACGAATACAGCAGTGAACAGAAGTCCCCGGTGAAGCTTACACTCTAGCAGAGTATCTATTCTGTGTCCAGGCCCTGTGCTAGGACATAAATAAATCATCATGATCCCCAGAGTCATGGAACTCACTGACTAGCAACGAACAAGTTACTCGAGGAGGAAATTCAGGATAGAATATAGCTCTTCACTTCCTCTTCCTTTAAACTGCATTTACTCGGGACCAAGCAACTGCTAAAGAGCAGGCACATGACAAAAAAGCACCCTGTGAACTGTGATGTGAAGCTATGCCAGCAGGTACAAGAAATCACCGGGGAAGGTTCCGATCAGAGGCCAAGACAAGAAATCAGATATTTCAACCTCACTCCTGAGTAAGAGGCAAGGTATAATAATCAAGAACATCATTATAGAGCCAGGTGTGATGGCACACACCTGTAGTCTCAGCTACTGAGGAGGCTGAAGCAGGAGGACTGCTTGAGCCTAGGAGTTTGAGGCTGCAGTGAGCTATGATTGCACCACTGCATTCCAGCCTGAGCAACGGCAAGACCATATCTCTTAAAAAACAAATAAACAAAAACAAAGGCACATCATTATACCATGAATTAGAGACCACTTATAATTAGAGAGATTCTAATTTGAACCCTAGCTCTGAAACTAGCTGGGTGAACTAGGGAAAAATTGACCTTCTTTACTTTTCTAATTCCTCTCATCTGTTAAACGGTGATGATAATAATACCTATATCCCATGGATAAAGTTCTCATTGCAGTGTGTGGGCTATAACAGACATTTGATAACTGTTAGCTATTATTTTCATTATTATTACCCCAGCAGGTACACATTTAATGTGCTAATGGCATTCCTGAAAGGAAAAGCTTTCGAAGGCAATGTTAACGGAGGGTCATGGTAGTATATATAGGAGGGATGCAGAGAAAGGAGGCGGCTTGCATTTCTGGAGCCCTTAATATATGCCAACTTCAAGATGAGTCTTTATGATTGCCATCTATAGTAAGCAGAATAACTGCGACCCATAGATATCAGGTCCTAATCCTTGGAACCTGTAAAACGCTACCTTATAAAGGAAAAAGGGTATTTGTAGATGTGATTAAATTAAGAATCTTGCGTTAGGGCGTTATTCTGAATTATATGGGTGGGCCCGAAATACAATCACAAGTGGGCCCGAAATACAATCACAAGTGTCTTCGTAAGACAGAGGCAGAGGGAGATCTGATAAAGATAGCAGAGAAGAAGAAACGCATAACATGCAAAAGGGAAGATGATACGAAGACAGAGGCAGAAACTGTCCACCAACCAAGGAATGACGGCAGTCACCAGAAGTTGGAAAAGGCAAGGAACCGATTCTCCCCTAGAGCTTCTGAAAGGAGTGTGGCTCTGCAAACACCTTCATTTCAGCCCAGGGATACTGAATTTTTTTTTTTTTTTTTTTTGAGAGGGAGTCTTGCTCTGTCGCCCAGGCTGGAGTGCAGTGGCTCAATCTCGGTTCACTGCAACCTCCGCCTCCTAGGTTCAAGCAATTCTCCTGCCTCAGCCTCCCAAGTAGCTGGGATTACAGGTGCCTGCCACCATGCCCTGCTAATTTTTGTATTTTTAGTAGAGATGCGGTTCTACCATCTTGGCCAGGCTGGACTTGAATTCCTGACCTCAAGTGATCTGCACACCTTGGCCTCCTGAAGTGCTGGGATTAGAGGTGTGAGCCACCACGCCCGGCCTGATTTTGGATTTATGGCTTCTCTTCCAGTAAGAGAGTAAATTTTTGTTGTTTTAAGGCACTGAGTTTGTGGTAATTTGTTATAGCAGCACAGGAAACTAATATACCTTTTTTTTTTTTCGCAAACAGGGAAACAGGCAATATTAAGACTTGTCCCAAGTCAGCTGGCAAACAGCAGGTACTCAGAGACAAGTACATATATGAGATTATACAACCAGGGAAATGGAGAACGACAGATATGGAAAGACTGCCTAGGTTCTTGAGGACTCTACAGTTCTTGGTTACAGACTTTTCTAAGGCTTGGATACACTTCCTTTGAGAAAATAGCACAGTGACAAATTGACATAACCATGTTATTGTAATACAATCCTCCTTTTTTCTTTTTTTGAGACGGAGTCTCACTCTGTAGCCCAGGCTGGAGTGCAGTAGCGCAATCTTGGCTCACTGTAACCTCTGCCTCCCAGGTCCCGGTTCAAGTAATGCTCCTGCCTCAGCCTCCTGAGTAGCTGGGATTACAGGAATGCGCCACCATGCCTGGCTAATTTTTGTATTTTCAGTAGAGATGCAGTTTCACTATGTTGGCCAGGCTGGTCTTGAACTCCTGACCTCGTGATCCACCCACCTCGGCCTCCCAAAATTCTGGGATTACAGGAGTGGGCCACCGCGCCCAGCCAATCCTCCTTCTTTTCTTTCTTAAGCTAACTTAAGTGAGTTTCTGTTGTTTGCAAAACAAACAAAATACAAAAAGCCCTATTAAGAAAAAAAAAGATACCCTATAAAAATGGCCCTGGTGTAATCAGTATTCCTTTTATTTTCCTTTTGAAAACATAAAGAAAGCTCAAGGTAAACACTACAGAAAAGTTACAATAGCAAATTTTAAAAATTAAAACAGGTAAGGCCAAACAGGCAAAATGAATAGCATAAAAATAGCACCTACTATGTTTGAGATGGGATTTCCTAGAGCGCTGAAAAGGCCTGGAAATGGAACATGGAACACTGTTGGGAAACCATGATTGGCCATGGAAGAATCTAAATTTTCTAATTTTAAAACCTTCAGTGTTCTTTTAGATATGACTATAATGTAAACCAGAGCCTTATTAGAATAGACTTAAAAATAGTTATAATGAGTATATCCACAAGGACACACCTTCCTTTCTTCACTGCTATGATTTCACTGAACACCCACCCCAACTAGGTAGGCTTTACTTCACTGACTCATGTAATCCTCAAAACCCCATAAATAGGTGAGTACAATTGTTATCACCCTTTTGTAAATGATTAAGTGGAAGCTCCAAAATGGTTAAACAATTTGTCCACCTAGAAAGTGGCTGACCCTGAACCACCAATATCAGAACTGGAGTTCAATAACCTCTTCATAAAGCATTCCTATGGCATTCTGTGCAGCATCTGGAGCCACAGCAAAGAACCCACAGAATGACAATCAAATATAGACCTGTTAAGAACCTGCTCATGTCTTGTAACACTGCTTGCTTTTCTCATGATAGTTTTTAAAGGCCACACTGAGATCAAAGACTAAAGGGCCATATTTCTTTAAGGAGCCTGGAGTCCTAGGACTGCTTCTCTGTCTGGCTACAGCTATTCTTACTGCCTGCCATGTTCTGTTTCTTCAAAAAATGGTCTATGCCATGGATGAAGAACTAATTCAAATGGGAGTTTCTCAATGGTACAAAAGAAAGGCTCACTCCAGATCAATCTAGTAGCCCTTCAAAGAAGCATTTGGAAAACTTCTCTCCCAGTATGTGAAAAATAACAACAGAATCAGCTATTGTTAACTGACCACTTAGGTGCTATGCTCTGGCCAAGCACTTAACATACACTGCTGTGCTGAATAATCACAATTATTCCTAAACGAGGTGCCCTCAACATTTTGCAGAGAGGAAATGGAGGCCCATGAGGTGCTATCACTCCCTAATAGTCATCCAGCTAGTAAGGGAAGGCTGGAAGGCTCGAAAGTCTATGTTCCTAACCATTACATTCTTTGGCCACAGCAAGGCAAATCTATACATTCTACATGCACGTAAGTCAGTCCCTTCCCCACTGAAAACCAATCAACAAACCACCCAACCAACCAAACAACCAAAAAAGCCAGGGTCCCCCTTTGTAAATGAACAAACTGAAGCAAATGCCCCTAATTGTGCCTGGCCAGATGTCAGATAAAGATTTCTGCACCTCCTATTGCAAAGGATTTGAAGTGTATTTATAGCATGTTTACATTCATTATCTTGCTGGTACCAGGCCAAAGCAAGGGTTATTCTTATCTTATAGATAAGGCAAAAAACATTCAATGAGCACCAACTGTGTACCATGCAATGTGCAAGAAGTTTTTACATACACTATTCACCACAGTAACTTCGAGACATATTATTTCTATATTACTGAATCTGGAATCTTAAGAGTTAGAAAAGGCCTTAGAAATTGCCCTGAACAGATCTTTACCTGAGGCATGAATTCCCTCCACAATGTTCCAAGACAAAGAGTTGCCCCATACTCTTACTTGCACATCTCTAGTGACTCAATAAGGCACTTCATTCCATTCATTCTACTTTTAGACAGTTATAATGGGTTCAAAGGCTTTTCTTTACATGGAGCCAAATCTGAAGCTTCCCCCACTGCCCTGAATAATGTGTTCATGGGTAAAAAATTAATGTACAATCTAACCTAGCTCATATATAAACCATTTAGAGATTTAAAGATAATAACGGAGTTTTCAGGCTGGGTGTAGTGGCTCACGCCTGTAATCCCAGCACTTTGGGAGGCCAAGGAGGGTAGATCACCTGAGGTCAGGAGTTTGAGACCCGCCTGGCCAACATGGCAAAACCCCATCTCTACTAAAAATACAAAAAATTAGCCGGGCATGGTGGCACATGCCTGTAATCCCATCTACTGGGGAGGCTGAGGCAGGAGAATCACTTAAACCCGGAACACAGAGGTTGCAGTGAGCCAAGATCGTGCCACTGAACTCCAGCCTGGGCGACAGAACGAGACTCCGTCAAAAAAGAAAATAATAATAATAATAATGGAGTGTCCAACTGTGATTTTTTTCCTTCTCATTTCTTAGTCTTAATGAATTATATAGTATCAAAATCCCTCTTAAAACAAAGTATCCAGAACTGAATGATTTTTCTTAATATCATTTAAGATTGAATTAATTTTGCTTCTATGTTTCTGCAGCTAGCAACACCAGTAAGTACATACATTTTACCATGACTGAATCTCTGTGGCATGCCACACATTTTATAATGGGAAAAACTGGTGCTGAAAGAGTAAGTAATCTTGGTTACACAACCAATCAGGAGTGGAGCTGGAATTGCAATTCAAGATCTTCCAATTCTAAGACTGCTGTATTTTCAATCCTCCCTGCCACCTCCTACTCAACCACACACATATTTAATTCACATCTGTTTCACAGGCACCTAAAATCTGAAGTATTTGACACACATACCATTAACCAGTATCTTTCTTATTCCATTCTTGGGAAGTAGAATGTTGAACCCAAGGGTAGGACTTTACATTTGCCCTTGATTCATTTTATCTTTATATAATAAATTCTGCCTGTCATTCTGGTCTATTGAAATCTTTGGGGATCTGGGTCCTGCCACCTAGTATATTATTTCTTCCATCTCCTTCTTGTCTACATGTGTGGTCGGTGTTACATTATTTTCATTTCTATCCTTAAAACAGTATTAAACAGAATGTGGCCTTCTGGCAAAACACTGAAGTCCTTTCTCTAATCTGACTTAACCATTAGCATCCTGGAAATAGTTATTCAATTGGTTTTGTCTTTTATTTTTTCCTTTTTGAGATGGAGTTTCACTCTTGTCGCCCAGGCTGGAGTGCAATGGCCCAATCTTGGCTCACTGCAACCTTCGCCTCCCAGGTTAAAGTGATTCTCCTGCCTCAGCCTCCCAAGTAGCTGGGATTACAGGTGTGTGCCACCATGCCCGGCTAATTTTTGTATTTTTAGTAGAGACAGGGTTTCACCATGTTGGCCAGGCTGGTCTCAAACTCCTGACCTCAGGTGATCCACCCGCCTCAGCCTCTCAGAGTGCTGGGATTACAGGCAGGAGTCACTGTGCTTGCCCCCAAGACAATTTTTAACAAACTTTAAACTTTAATTGATGAGACTGGGATTAGGTGAACACACATACATTGCAATCAAGGGGACAGGCTTGGGTGGCAATGTAGAGTTGATCTCAGGGCCCATGGCAAGGTAAGCCTCAACTTGTGGATAGAAAAGAAAATGACAGGCTGAGCACCGTAGTCCCAGCACTTTGGGAGACTGAGCACTTAGATGTACCTCAGTTTCTCTTCTATAGAATGTGGATAATATTATATTATATTAAATTATATTAATAATTTTTTAAAAGAACTGCTGTGAGACCGGGCACAGTGGCTCATGCCTGTGATCCCAGCACTTTGGGAGGCCAAAGTGGGTGGATCACTCAAGTGCCCAGGAGTTCAAGACCAGCCTGGGCAACATGGCAAAACCCTGTCTCTACAAAACATACAAAAAATTAGCCAGGCGTGGTGGTGCGCCTATAGTCCCAGCTACCCAGGAGGAGGCTGAGGTAGGAGTATCACCTGAGCCCAGGTGGTCAAAGATGCAGTGAGCTGTGATCATGCCACTGCACTCCAGCCTAGGGGGCGGCGGAATGAGATCCCATTTCTAAAAACAAAACAAAAAAAAACAACTATTTGAGAATCAATAAGGCAATAGATTACCCATAAATGACACAGAGCTCTAGCTTCCTCATAGTCTGTAATAGAATAAAGTAGCTTTGCAAAGTGTAAGTGTTAGACAAAATTGTTGCTTAATAATAAGTTTTTCTTTTTTTAATCTAAAAGACAAAAAAATTGGTGGGACACGGTGGCTCACACCTGTAATCCCAACACTTTGGGAGGCCGAGGTGGGCAGACTACTTGAGGTCAGGATTTCCAGACCAGCTTGGCCATTATGGTGAAACCCTGTCTCTACTAAAAATACAAAAATCAGCCAGGCATGGTGGTATGCGCCTGTAATCCCAGCTACTCAGGAGGCTGAGGCAGAAAAATTGCTTGAACCCAGGAGGTGGAGGTTGCAGTGAGCCAAGATTGCACCACTGCACTCCAGCCTGGGTGACAGAGTGAGACTCCGTCTCAAAAAAAAAGTAAATAAATAAAAACAAAAAACTTAAAAAAATGTTATTAGCCCCAGTCAGCCTGGTGGCAGGGGAAATTAATGACAGATTTTCTAGAGGAAGTGAATTCTGAAGTACAACTACCAGTTAGACAACTGAAGGTGGAAGAGTGGGTATGGACAAAGAAACAATTGGCATATAAAGTCATGTCTTAAATTTGGTGCTGGAAAACTCCTCTCTAACTTGGGTTTCCTCTGAGAAGAATCTCATTCCTCTCTAAAAGAGCTGATATAGTTCACTAAGTTTCAGCAAGACTATCAAGAAAGCTGCACAGAAGTAGCCACAAATATAATATCAGGCTATGTTTTACCCCTTTGTATGTAAAAGTCATGATCTGCCCACAATTTTATTCCTGCAAAATATTCTATATATTGCTGGTTACCATAACTAAACACAAGCATTATTAGAAAAAAGGTAACATGCTTGGTCTTTGCTATAGACTTTCAAACCTTAGGTTCAATGTAAAGTGTGTTTTTTTTTTTTTTTTTGATACAGGGTTCATTATGTCACCCAGGCTGGAGTGCAGTGGCTATTCACAGTTGCAATCATAGCACTCTGCAGCCTTGAACGCCTGACCTCAAATGACCCTCACGCCTCGCCTCCCGAGTAGCTGGGACTACAGGCATGCACAACTGCACCTGGCAAGAGTTTTTTGTTTTTAAGTCAGAGATTATTCTAGCATAGGTAAAAGAACTGTCATATTAAATTGCATTTCTTAAACTCCTGCTGATAAATAAGAGCAGATTCAGAGCTCAGTTAGGGTCTCTGTGGACACATATTTTCAGAGGCAAAAATGTCAAATTCAAAGGAAACAAAATGATAAATAAAGCTGCTGATATGGTTGGCCTGGAAGATTAGTAACAATCTGAACCAGCTACAGAATTCTAGCAACATCTCTTCAGAGCACCATTGACACGTGTCTGCTGAAATAAATGGATATGCCCATCTCCACATCATTTAGCAAGAACAAAAAATAAATGAGGATAAAGAGATTTATAAAGGAATCTAGTCATCGATCTGACCAGAGTTGTACAATTTGGGGTCTTGTTTTACAAACCTGCAGGACTTCTCAGTTACACCTAACCAAGGTTCCGCTGCAGGTAGGTTTTGATTAAAGATGTTAACAGTAAAATCTGGCACAATAAATGCTATAGAGAAGATACACAATTTGTTGAATGAATGAATGAGCAATAAATGAACAAATGGTATGGCTGGTGCAATGTTTCCCAAATTACAAGTCATAACCCACAGTATCATGTTTGGAAAAAAATGAAATGAAAAATATCAAAGTGCATCATATGTAGCAAGAAAGGGTAAAATTCCGTGAAACTTGAGTTTCAATTAAAGTGTGTGCATTTGTGTGTCTGTGATATGCAAGTGTGCTGTGGAGTACTGGATCACTACGTACGTAGAACTGTAAAAAGTTTTAAACACACTGGCCTAGCATTTCAGACACACTAATATAAACTCCAGCTCTGCCGCTTGCTAGTTTTATAATTGTGGGTAAATAATTCAGTTCTCTTAGTCTAACTATTAACTGTAAAATAGAAATAATATTAGTACTTACCTCATACAGATTTGCTAGGGATGAAATGATACAGTACAAGATGGTAAGAACATGTACATGGTGCTTTACTATGTACCAAGTTCTGTCCTAAATTTGTTACACTGAATCACTCACTCATTCCTTACAACTCTAAACAGACAGTCCCCTGCTCATAGAAAGTTCAACTTAAGGACTTTTCTACTTTATGATGGTATGAAAGTGGTATGTATTCAGTAGAAACAGTACTTCCAATTTTGAATTTTCATCTTTTACCCAAGCTAGCGATATACGATATGATACTCTCTTGCAATGCTGGGCAGCAGCAAGCCCTAGCTCCCAGTCAGGCTGAGGTGGGAGAATCATTTGAGGCCAGGAGTTCTAGACCAGCCTGGGTAACATAGCAAGACCCCATCCCTACAAAAAATAAACAAATTAGCCAGGCATGGTGGCACACACCTATATGGTCCTAACTACCTGGGATACTGAGGTGGGAGGATCTCTTGAGCCCAGGAGTTTGAAGCTGCAATGAGCTCTGACTGTGGCACTGTACTCCAGCCTGGATGACAAAGCAAGACGCTGTCTCTAAAAAACCAACAACAACAAAAAGAAAAATTCATCTTAAATAAAGCTATAAATAGTGCTTTAATTAAAAAGTCTTTGATATAATTCAACATTATAAAACTTTTAGCAAACTAGAAACAGAAAAAAATTTAATATGATAAACGCTATCTGAAGAAACCTATACCAACAATCACACTGAATCATAAAATGTTTAAACAAAAAAGTGCTTTTCTTTTGAGACTGGATATAAGACAAGGATGGCCTATGATCAGTACTCTACCTTTATTCAACACTGTAGGGAAGGTCCCAGCCAGTGCAGACAAAATAAGAAATATATAAAAATTAACCATATTTCTATACCATGCACAGAAATGAAAAATTTTAAAAGATGCCATTTACAATAGCATCAAGAAATATGAAATACCCAAGGGGTAATCTAATAAAGAGATACAAGATCTCTATGGAGAAACTGTAATATACTTATTTAATATAAAGTACGTCTAAGATAAGCTGAAGAAGGTTTTTAAGTAAATGGAGGGATACATGACGCTCATGGATTGGAAGAGTCATTACAGTAAAGGTCTATAGATTCAGTAAGGTCCCATTCAAAATCCACACTCTGTGTGTGTGTGTGTGTGTGTGTGTGTGTGTGTGTGTATAACTTGACAAGCTAATTCTGAAATGTATACGGAAATGCAAAAGAACAAAATTAGTACAGACACTTGAGAAAAGACAAGACAATCTACCATATATCAACATTTATTTTAAAGCTATAGTAATTAAAATGTTTTACTGGCTCAAAGATAGATAAATAGACCAAAGGCATGGAATGGAGAACCCTACAACATAGCCACGCATATATGAATATTTAATTTATAATGGCATTGCAGAGCACTGAGAAAAAGACAAGGCTTTTCAATGAATTGTGATGGGGCAATTTGATATCTATATGGGAAAAAATGAAACCCAATTCTACTGTACTCTAATTTAAGACCCAAATATCAAAGGCAAAATAATATATCTCTCAGAAGATAATAAAGGAGAATATCTTCATGACCTTGAGTTATAAAGAGATTTTAAAAAAGAAGTCAGAAGTCCAGGTGTGTAGGCTCACGCCTGTAATCCCAGCACTTTGGGAGGCTCTGGTGGGCGGATCATGAGGTCAGGAGATCGAGACCATCCTGGCTAACATGGTGAAACCCCATCTCTACTAACAATACAAAAATTAGCTGGGCATGGTGGCACGCGCTTGTAGTCCCAGATACCCAGGAGGCTGAGGCATGAGAATCGCTTGAACCCAGGAGGCAGGGGTTACAGTGAGCCGAGATCATTCCATTGCACTCCAGCCTGGGCGATAGAACGAGACTCCGTCTCAAAAACAAACAAACAAACAAACAAACAAAAACAATAAAAAAGAAGTCAGAAGAAACACTAACCATAGAAGAAAACATTGATAAAATGGCATTAAAGTAACAAAATTTAATAGAGTGAAAAGGCAAGCCACAGCATGGGAGAAGATACATGCAATACACTACCTACAAAGAGCTCATATTCCAAAATACATAAAACTCCTATATAAGAATAAGAAAAAGGCAACCCAGTAGAAAAATGTGTGAGACTTGAATAGGCGTACCACAAAGGAGGTTAAGCCAAATAATCAATAAACTTATGAAAAGATGTTCAAACTTACTAGTGATCAAGGACATGCAAATTAAAACCACAATGAGATATTACATAGCCATCAAAATGGCTGAAATTTAAAAAGACTTCAAGTTATGATGGCAATATAGAAAAACTAAATTTCATATATTGTTGGTAGGACTGTTTGTTTATACAATCACTATGGAAAACGGCATGTCATTATTAAAGCGGAAGAGACATCTATGATTCATTCCCAGGTATATACCCAGTAAAAATGCATATACATGCCTGTCAGGACGCAAGTTCAAGGATGTTCACATCGGCATGCTTTATAAAAGCCCTGAATTTAAAATAACCCAAATGTTCATCGACATTACTACAGATGGTATGCGTTCAACAATGAAATACTATACAGCAGTAAACATATCTGAACTACTGCAACAACACAGATGACTTGTACAAACAATGGGCGAAAGAAGTGTGAAAGCAAAGAATAAATACTGTAGGATTCCATTTGTATTAAGCTTAAAATAAAACAGGCAAAGAAGGGAAAAAGACATACAGTGTTAAGAGTACGGTGGTGGGGAGAAGCTTCTGGATCCTGGCAGTGTTCTGTATCTTGACGTGGGCGGTTGCTTTACAGTAAGTCATTAAGCTGTACATTTGTATTTTATCCATTTATCTTTAAGTATTAATATTTCATAATAAAAAAGCTGAAAACAAAACACAGCAGAGCACTCCAAGAAAGGGAAATGATATCAGCAACTGCAAAAGGAAGGAAAACAAACGCAAGGTGTGTTTGAGAGAATTGCATAGGATATTGATGTTGCACAGAGGGATCTTAGGGAGGAATGGTGGGAGATAAACACCTTGAAAACTGGTTTGGAATAGACTGCAATCGATATTATCCTGCTGAGAGAAGGCTACTGAAATGTTTGAACAGGAGCCTAGAAAGGGCTTGTTGACCGACTGGACCACAGAGGAGAGATGAAGAGAGGAGGGGATAGGAAAGTGGCAGAGAGGAACTCAAGGTTCTAAATCAGGTGGCTGTGAGAAATGCGGCATCACTAACAGAAAATTGGAAAACAAAAGCTGAGTGCGGGGCGAAATTAATGGCTTTAGTTTAAAGAGAGGACAATGGGCGAGTCAAGTGGGAATATTCTAAAGGCAACTACTTAGGGGACAATGGTCAGGGCTAAAATGAAGAATCTAGGAGTCCTCAACACACAGAAGAGTTGAAGCTATGGCAATAGATCAGAACTCCAAGGGGTGGGGGTTGGGGGTCAGAGAATGTGGAGAAGCAGCAGCAGGATAAAACAGAGAGGGGAAGCTGAGACCTTAGGGAAGTAAAGTGAGATGACATGGTCAAAGAAGAAAAGGGTAGAATATAAATCCACGATTATCAGAAAGATAAGGGACAAAAGGATTCCACAAGGAAGACTGCGTTGTCAAATGCAACATCAAAACATATGAGGGCCAGGTGCGGTAGCTCACATCTGTAATCCCAGTACTTAGGGGAGGCAGGAGCAGGAGGATAGCTTGAGCCCGGGAGTTGGAGACCAGCCTGGGCAAGACAATGAGATCCTGTTCTCCACAAAAAGGAAAAACAAACAAACAAAAAAGTGTGCAGAATAAAAAAGGCTCAAAAGTCACTATTGAGAACCACTTTGGTGAACTAGTTAGGACAAAAATCATACTGAGTTAAAAGTGAGTGGTAAAGAAATAAAATAATTAGCTATACATCACGATCCATTGGGAGTGATAGAGAAATACATTTTGTAGGAGGCAGCAAAGATTCAAGCAAATGCTTTTTAAAAATCTGCTGTCTTTTTTAAAAAAACAAACTAGTAGAGAGTCATACGCATTTAAAAAAGAGAAACAGGCTCATGCCTGTAATCCCAGAACTTTGGGAGGCCAGGGCAGGTGGATCACGCGGTCAAGAGATTGAGACCATCCTGGCTAACACAGTGAAACCCCATCTCTACTAAAAATACAAAAATTAGCCAGGCGTGGTGGCATGTGCCTGTAATCCCAGCTACTCTGGTGGCTGAGGCAGGAGAATCCCTTGAACCCGGGAGGCGGAGGTTGCAGTGAGCCAAGATGGCACCACTGCACTCTAGCCTGGCAGAGCAAGACTCCATCTCAAAAAAAAAAAAAGAAACATAGAGGCTGGGCGTGGTGGCTCATGCCTGTAATCCCAGCACTTTGGGAGGCTGAGGCGGGCAGATCACCTGAGGTCAGGAGTTCGAGACCAGCCTGGCCAATATGGTGAAACCCCGTCTCTACTAAAAATACAAAAAATGAGCCAGGTGTGTGACAGGCACCTGTAATCCCAGGTAGTTGGGAGGCTGAGGCAGGAAAATTGCTTGAACCCAGGAGGCGGAGGTTGTAGTGAACCAAGATTGTGCCACTGCACTCCAGCCTGGGTGACACAGCAAGACTTTGTCTCAAAAAAAAAAAAAAAAAAAAAAAAAAGAACCATAGAGTCTTTTAAGAGGAGAATGAAATGTAATCATGTAATCAACCCATGCTTTCCAAATAAAAACTTGCATGAAAAGTAAGACAAGTTAAACATTTGTATATCTTTTTCTGTATTTTATTTTTATTAAGAAAAAAATTAAGTGACTTGCCCAGGGTTACAAAAGCAAAGTGATTCACCCAAGGACACAGCAAATCAGTGATGGAACTGAGTTTTAACCTTATTACTCTTCCAAAGGTAGACTTCCCATTACATAAACTACCTCCTATGAAGGTGGGGGAAGAGAAGGATGGTTGGTATGGCAGGTATCAAGACTGAGCCTCAGGCCAGGCACAGTGGCTCACGCCTGTAATCCCAGCACTTTGGGAGGCCGTGGTAGGTGGATCACGAGGTCAGGAGATCAAGACCATCCTGGCTAACACGGTGAAACACCGTCTCTACTAAAAATACAAAAAATTAGCCAGACATGGTGGCGGGCGCCTGTAGTCCCAGCTACTCAGGAGGCTGAGGCAGGAGAATGGCGTGAACCCGGAAGGCAGAGCTTGCAGTGAGCTGAGATCGCGCTACCGCACTCCAGCCTGGGTGACAGAGCAAGACTCCATCTCAAAAAAGAAATGAGCCTCAGTGCTGATACTGCGTCACCCATCCCCCCCTTTAAGGAAACAAAGAAACGACAGGAGTCATAACAAAATCTGTGAAACAGAGAACTACGTGCAATATATCTTGTAAGCGAACACAACATACCCTCCCCTTCTAGCAATCAGTTCTGCCTTAATTTGGTTAAACACAGGACAAAACCTGTTACAAAAAGGCTTCATACTCTCATACCTTCACTCAGCCTTGCTGTTACAAAAATACCTCCTCCACCCCAAGAAGGGCATTTTACCCATTCCAAGGGCTCAGGTTACGCAAATTACATTTGGAAACTGATTTTTATCAAAACCTGCTTTTCAGACTGTGATGAAGGCCAGATTTAGGAAATGGAGAATACAGCTGCTTGCTTACCAAAATTATACTGACAACTAAGGCAATCTGGAACTTGCCTGGCTAAAGGGTATTTAAAACAAAAGGGATCTGTTTCAACTGGATTGCTAGTTCCAACTCTCTGATCAGTTGTACATTCTAAGGACTGACTCCAATAAGTTTCATGAGGTTGCCACTATCTGAAATGAAGGCCTCAGGCTGTACAGCAGAATTGAAATTGGGAACAGGTACCCTCAAAATTTCATTTGCAAACACAGAATTTAAACACAAATAATAAAAAAAACACACTGTTTCTCTATTTACATACCATGTCCATTCCACCGCACATACTACTATAAAATTCCATTTCCAAAGGTCACACATGGAGTTCCTCAGAGGACATTTCTAAAAATTGACATCAGCTGAATGAAAACAAGTGAGCAATTTAAAAGACTGACGGACTATTTGGGAGTTATTCTTACTGATCACTAGTGTGAAAGGAAAATAAAAGTCTGGGAGCCCAATTTATTATGCCAAAGGAAAAAAAATTAAGCTGAAAGCTGAGTCATGCAAGAAGCTGCCTTTCCTTTTGTTCCTAAGCAGATAGCTACAGATAAAATGTTACCTATCTCCATGGGCAGCAACTCTATGTTCACCTTATCTTAAGTAAAGTGCTGATTTACTGAGATGAATACGTAATTGACTATTCCCCTAGCTGCTCCTTTTCTCTTGCAACATGTGGATTCAGTAATATGACCATACCTTTCCTCTTTCCCCTACAGCCTGCTTTTCCCGTTTCAATTCTAAGACCCTCTTTGGAGAAAGGCACAGACCTGTCTCCTAGGCGTGTCCTTAAACCTTGGCAAAATAAACTTCTAACTTGATTGAGACCTGTCTTTGATACTTTTTGGTTTACACTAGAAGAAAAAATGGGAAAAAGACAAAAGAAAATGTTACTGATGCCATTAACTGTGTAGGCCTAGAAACAAACTACAATTAACTGAAATGAATCCAGGAAAAAGGCTACTCCATCACCTGACTTCTCAACTGTAGGTGAGGGCAAGAAAACAAAAATTCAGAAGACAGTCCTTAATTCCTTCCTATCTCCTCTATGTGGGGATCTCTGAATTAGAAACTAAGCTGCTATTTGTAATACAAGGTTTTCATCTTCATAGCAAACTTCTCCAAACTTCTAGTTGGAGAAATCTATTATTTGTCTTATGTCACTGGAAACTTTCAAGGATTCCTTGTTTACCTGGCCGGGGAGGGGGGGAGGGGGGGAGCAGGGAAACAGTTGCTTGAATCTAAGGCAAAAATATAAATTGTTCTCAGTGGAAAAAATATAAAGGCATTTCATGCATACATAGCTTGGATCCATGTACTGTATCTAAACAAATAAGTATTTTTGAAGTTGGAAGTATAAAGCAGACATTGATTATTTAAAATTCTTACTTCTTGTCTCAAATCACTGCAACATTTACTCACTGAATAAATATTTGAGAGCCCCTCTCTGCCCTTTATGTATCTCATGGCAGTGGAGGAGATGGACATCAATCCCATAATTTAAATACAGAGCAGTCAATACTAAACCAGCAAGAGACGATGTAGTGGACACTGAAGAGTGAGTGAGTCATTCTGGAGATAGATGGGGAGGCAGAAGGAAAGATTATCTAGAAGAGGTATCACCTGAACTGAGCCTTGGAGTAGAAGTATGTCAAAAAGAATTTCAGCCAGAGGGAAGAGTACAGACAAAAGGGCTTGCTGGCTGTGGGTATTTAACTGTGTCTTAGGAGTGGGTTAGTTGAGGTAGTGGGAGATGAGGAGAGCCACAAGGAACACAAACATGCAATTCTGGAGTTAGATTGACCTGAGGAGTCCTTCTGTAGGGAGGCTGTAGGCATGGATGCGATTGCAGAGGACAGGATATGAACAGAGACTGGAATCTGCAGTAGATATCTTTCTGGCTGTCTGCTCAGCCCACACCAATCTTTTCTTTGAGAGCAGCCACTGCCTTGCCTGTGGGGTACTGTGTTTACACTGCTAGACAAGTTGACTGGACCAGGGACAGATAATGGCCACTGCTGACTGGACTGGAAAAAGGCACTGGTTTAATGCAATTCTCTCTATTGCCAAGATTTTGTAATGAAGACACAGGGCTTGCTGACTTCTGATGAGAGTGAGCTGTGAGGTGACTAGTGAGATGGCTTTGTTCCTGAAAAGCAGAGGATATTTGTCTAGGTGGTAGTATTGATCATGAGGGTTAGGGGATGAAGTAAAGCAGAGGTACTATGCTTCATGGCTTCAGAGGGGCTGAGAGTAGTTCCTGTGGCTCCTGATGACTCCTGCCATCCCATGACTCCTGCCATCTCTCCTGAATCCCAACTCTTCCATGTTTCTCTGTGTCCCATGCTCTAACCCAGTTTCTTTCCAATAACTTCCACTCAGGGCTTGAGCTAGTTAAGTTCGATGAGTTTCTCTTACTTACCATCAAAAACAAAAAAATTGACTATGACAGACCTTAATGAAAGCCTATCCATATTTAGAGATCAGGAAGAACAAGAAGAGATAGAAAAAAGGTACCCTAGGAGCAAAGGAAAATATGGACAGTACAATGCCAGGGAAGTAAAGGAAATAAAGAGCTGTACTAAACCGAGAGCAGTCAACAGTATGGAGAAACTGAGGTTATGAACTGAGAACAGGCTGAGGGACGAGGCAAAAGGCAGAGCTGGGACTACTGCCTCTGTGCAAAATTTAAGCAGGTGCCAAAACACTCAATCAATATAAATATTTTAATACAATCTTTTAAAATCAAAATACAAAATTAATGCAAGAAAAAGTTTTAAACAGATGACTATCACTAGAATTTTCCTTTTGCCTCAAGGCTCCAATAATGCCTGGTATGGCAATCATACTAATCTTATCACTAATCACCAGGAATCATCTAAAGACAACTTCAAGAACATGGAGGGAAGGAGGTAGATTTCAAAATGTCAAGAAAAATGTAGGAACAACTGCTAGAGACTATTCTTTCCAATATGTTTGATGAGAGAACCTCCATTTTGCAAGTGAGGAAACTGAATCACAGGGAAATGATTACCCAAGGTCATACGAATTGAGAACACATGAAGAAAGTGAGCATCAAACCTGGTTTCTTGCCCTTTTCGACTCCACAGTGGGCTTAGCTTAGTGGAGGAAATCTGTGGTATGTTCGCACACATCAGTGGAAGGAATTCTAGCAAATTAATTGGGTGTCAGTAGTACTTCTATAATGAAGCATGTTCACAGGCAAAACAGGCAAGGTGAATTTTCTAGAAATTCCTAAGGGCAAGCAATAGACAAACTGGAGATCTAAGAAGCTACAGCAAGAGCACTGTGGACATGACAGAGATGATGGTCTTTTCCAAGGTCTGAGGAAAAGGTCACCAGAAATCCTGGGTATTGGAAACTATGAAATAATTGTTTTTCCAACCAAAAAATGAGCATCAAAAAGCATTAAAGTGAGGCCTGAAGGATACTGAGTACGGTTTTGGAATTAGGAAGATTAACTGCGCAACACGAGGCTTCATGGTCTTTGCAATGTACTTGTTCTGAACAGTTCACAGTTCAAGGTTGTATTAAGCTGAAACTTTTATAACTAAAAATAGCTGCCAACTTGTAATATCTTCACAGCGACAATGGGGTGGGAAAAAAGAAGGCTCACAGGATCTAATCTTTGGAGGAAAAATCATCTCTGAATCCCCCCTGGGTAATTCATCTGAAAATGGTAAATGGGCAAAGTAGGAAGCCCTCAGCTCTTTTGTCTGAAGAGTGCTGTGAATGCTGTAATTTCTCCTACATGGTTAAAATTTCAGTGCTTCAGTGCTTAAAGGGGTATCAAGAGATCATCTACTCCAACCTAAGGAATGAACACTAGCATACTTCCACCATAAGTAAGGCATTCACTACCTCACAACTACACAACAGCTTGGACTATTATTAAGTTCTTCCTTATTCTAACTTGAAATCTTTCACCCTGTAACTTTCTGCCTACTAGACCTAACTCCGTTCTCTGAGGCCCCATGGGACAACCTTTCACAGAAGACAAAAACCATGGTCCCCTAAGCTTTCTCTTTCACGCAATAACTATTTACTGAGGAAGCCAACATTCGTGTTCCCTTTAAAAGTATTTCATAGGGCATGTCTTTCTGACACCTATCTTCATTATCTTCCTCCACATTTTTATGTCCGAGTTCTTTTTAAATACAGCTGCTACATTGTCTGTAATAGTGAAAAGTTGGGCAACCTAAATACTAATCTATAGGAGGAGAATGGTTAAGTAAACTAACATACATATACAACGGAATAAGCAATCACTTAAAAAGGATAAGACACATCTCAAAAACCACTGTTTTTTAAAGTCGTAACATATATACATATGAACATACATGTGCATGCTTTGGTATATACATGGATAAAACTTTGGAAGCAAATTTACCAAACTATTATCAGTGATTATTAGGGTAGAGAGGGAGAATGAAGGGCACAGAGGACAGACAAGAGGACATTTTTACTCTATTATCTCTTTAGCACAAGTATGTACTACTTTTGTGTTAAAAACATCAATATGTAAATATGTACTGACACTGGAATATTTATTGCTGAATGATAAAAGCAGATATTAACCTTTTCTCTCCACCAGGAATATAAATCTCAAAGACAGGGACTATATCCTGCGTACTCTTATACCCTAAGACTTAGCAAAGTAGGTGCTCAGAAATACTGTTGAATGGGTGGATGTATGAATGAATGAATGGCACCTATATGTTTGTCATATTAGAAATTATGACACTGGTTTGAAAGTTTCAAGATACTTCCCAGATGTGAAACTTGCTAGATACCACTCTGATCAGAGGCAGCAGGTAGTAGAAAGAATACTAGATGAGGAGTAAGAATTTAGTCTTAACTATAATATTACTGAAGGAGCCTTAGCAGAGTCATTTAACTCCTTTATCTAATTTCATAACTGCATTTTTACAGTAACTTTCCTACATGAGCTTGAACATCTCCAGTGATAAAGAGCTTACTTCCTTATTTGATGCTAAAATATAATTCCCTGCAATGAAAACATCCTGGTCTTAATATAATCTGTGAACACTGCGCAACCTGCCCAAGCCTGCTCCCTCGCCTTTTCCACCAAGAGTTTGACAACCTTTAGAGTTTAATACCCCTAGTCCCACAACTGATTCATATATCATTTTCTCATCACACTGGCTGGCCATCTGCCTTTCCTCTGGACATATTCTTGCTTGGAAATGCCATATGAAAATATCATGCTCAGAATCTACTGTGGCTTGATGAGTACAGAAAAGAGAGGGAAACCATTCTTCCCACTCCCTTTTGGATACTACGTTTTAAATGAATGCAATAGAATTTATTACCTTTCGGGTATAAAGTATACACTCTACAACTGCATAAAAGATAATGGGTTAATATTATTGATCAGTCCTGAGTGTATAGTAACTAAAACCTCTCAGTCCTTTTTATTTTCTACTGCTAGGCTGGCCGATTCACATCCCGTAATGGTAAGCTAGGTCTTTGCACGAAACACAGACTTTGTTTATTGCTTCGAGTCACTGTGATGTTCCTGCCTATTGAAATACGGGCTTTCCCTCTTAGCTTTGCGACATCAAAAGAAGCCCACCACCTGTATTACACATCTGTACTCCCCACCTTCATAAAAAATTGGTGAGGATTAAGCTAGGCCTGTGATCTCAGGCTGGTCACTAATTTCTCTATCAAAACCTAGTATAGTATATAGTGATTAAGAGCATGGGCTGTGAAGTCAAACTGCCTGGATTAAAATCTGAGCTTTGGCAGGGCACAGTGGCTCATGCCTGTAATCCTAGCATTTTGGGAGGCTGAGGTGGGCAGACTGTCTGAGCTCAGGAGTTCGAGACCAGTCTGGGCAACATGGTGAAACCCTGCCTCTACTAAAATACAAACAATTAGCTGGACATGGTGGCACGCGCCTGTAGTCCCAGCTACTCAGGAGGCTGAGACAGGAGAATCGCTTGAACCCAGGAGGCAGAGCTCTCAATGAGCCGAGATCACACCACTGCCTTCCAGCCTGGGTGACAGAGCGAGACTCTGTCTCAAAAAAATAAAAAATAAAATCTCAGCTTTAACATTTACTGAATGTGTCATATTGCTTAATCTACATGGCTTAGTCTATATTGCTTAGTCTCTCCATGCCTCAGCTCTTCAACTATAAACTGGGGATAACAATAGTACTTTTATCACATCGTAACTGTGAGGACTGAGTTATTACATGTAATGTGAACAGAGTTAATACATGTAAAGTACATGTACTTGGAATATAGTAAATGCTCAAAAATGTGAGCTATTATTATTATTGATATCATATTTGTCACCACTTTGTCTCAGGATACCCATCAGTAAAATGAGGACAGTGACTTTACCTAAAAAGCTCCTATGAGAACTAAATAGGAATGTATGAAGGAGCGCCCAGGAACTGTAAAGTGCAGGGTGCCTCTGAGGGATTCACCTGAGTGAGCTTCTAATTCTTGCATGCCTGGGGCCTACTGGGTTTGCCCACCTAGCAGGTACAGTCAGGTAGTGAAAAGCATCTTATCACAGCAGTGTCACCTATCTGGTTCTCCTCAGTAGCCTCACTGCTCCCCATTACATCTACCTGCAGTTCAGGATGACTGCCTGGATTAGAGAACCAACATTTACTTATTGAGCTTTTACAGTAAGTTGTCTTTAAAGTTTTCTTTCCCCTTGTTTTATTTTTACTGTAACTATGAAGCCAAAAGTAAAAGCAACACAAGCTTTGTTTTGTTTTGTTGTTTTTTGTTTCTGAGACGGAGTCTCACTCTGTCACCAGACTGGAGCACAGTGGCGTGATCTCGGCTCACTGCAACCTCCACCTCCCGGGTTCAAGCGATTCTCCTGCCTCAGCCTCCCGAGTAGCTGGGACTACAGGCGTGTGCCACCACGCCCAGCTAATTTTTTGTATTTTTAGTAGAGATGAGGTTTCACCATGTTAGCCAGGATGGTCTCGATCTCCTGACCTCATGATCCGCCCACCTCGGCCTCCCCAAGTGCTGGGATTATAGGCGTGAACCACCGCGCCCAGCCAAGCAACGCAAACTTTGTATCCCAGTTAGTCATTATTTTAGCTGTGTGACTTAATGTCTCCTAGCTTTGGTTTCCTAATCTATACACCCATCTACTTTACTGGATTTTTGTGAGAATTAAGAGATTAAAATAGGTAAAAGACGCAGAGTGCTGGTAAATGGAGATGTGAATCAATAACTTTAGTTGGGGCTCAATGGCTCATGCCTGTAATCCTAGTTGAGATTAGGGAGGCCAAGCCAGGAAGATCATCCAAGCTCAGGAGTTTGAGACCAGCTTGGGCAACATGGGAGATGCCATCTCTACAAAAAATTAAAAATTAGCTAGCCGTGGTGGTGTATGCCTGTAGTCCCAGGTACTTGAGAGGCTGAGGTGGGAGGATCACTTAAGCCTGGGAGGTTGAGGCTGTGGTGAGCCATGATTGCATCACCACATTCCAGCCTGGGCAACAGAGCGAGACCTCATGTCTATTAAAAAACCAAAACACCAAATGTAATTGTATTTTATTATGACTATGCTTATTTCTCCAGCCAGGGGCTGTAGTTCTTTCTAGAAATACCTTCCATAAATTTGAGTTTTAATTTATAGGCCTCTATTAGACAGGTGAAAATACACTCAGTGCAATTATACCAAACAGCTAAACCAGAGTAGCCATAACATCCTTTAGGAAAGTGTATGCACACTTTTTCCCACACAAAAAAATTCTTTGAGTCTCTTCCAAAGAAAATCCCAGAACTTTCACTGGTGTGATTTCCAACTGTCAAAATCCTGAGATTCCATTATCAGATACTGAATTAGTGGTTGATTTGGCCACTGAGGTTTTTCACTGATAAGAGTATTACTGACTCTGAGTGTTGGTGTTTGCTATATATCTCAGTCCTTTGTGACTTCTCTAATTACTCAGTTCTGGATTATGGAGCCATTAAATTTCAGAGCCAGAGGGGACTTTACAAATAAACTAGTTTGTCCTCCTCACTTTACAGATGGAGAAACTGAGTCCAGAGAAGGAAAGTAATTTGTACATGTTTGTATAAGTAACCTCTATACTACAGCTGCCTCTGCATTTCATTTGGCCTTTAAATGACCTATGTATCTATAACACTCAGTGGTTGCTATTCTGGACCACATGAATTTGACTACCAAACTTTCTATTCTCATAAATTGATGGTTCATTGCAGAAACTGGGAAAACTGGTGATCATCATGAGTGTTTAAGGGCAGCTTCCTGAAATTTAAGGATAAATTAAAGCTGAAGATAGATGGGCTCTCAGAATCCCTATATAACTTCACACTGAAATCCTTAAAACAGATATGTAAATTCCATGTGAACAGATATCTTCTCTGTCCTCATGACTGCTGGATCTATCCATGGAGTCTTACAAAGTGAAAGCACTAAGAACATTTGCTAAATGAATGAAAGAAACTGGACAAACATCTGAATTCTCCCCTTTTTGAAGCACTTTTCTACCTTGATTTCCAAGACAACAGTCTTCTGCTTTTCCTCCTCTTTCTCAGATCAACAGTTTTTCAGTCTCTTTTACTGAGTACTCTTTGGGACTTCCAAACATTGGAATGTCCCCTGGGGTTAGTCCATGGACCTCTTTTCTACCAATATTCTCTCCTTAGGTGACTTCAGACTGCCATATAGTGATAATTCCTAAAAGTGGATCCTTAAACCAAAACCCCTCCTTGAGCTCCAGAGGCCTGTATCTACACTGTCCATTTAACATCTCCATTTAGCTTTCTAATAGGTATCTCAAACTTAACAGCCAAACAGAACTCTAGATTCTATTCCTACCTCCCATATCAACATGTTTCTTGGGAAAAGTTGTATCTTAGTAAATAAAACCAAAATCCATTAGCTATTAAATACTAAAATCTAGGAGTCATTCCTAATTCCTTTACTTTCTTTTACATTTCATCATCCAAACCATAAGGAAACCCTATCAATTCTCCCTCCAAAACAGATCTAAAATCTATTCTCAATCTCCACTACTACGAGCCCTAGCTTATGCCATCATCATCTCTCATTTCATGACCACTTAGTCTACAAAGTAGTCTCCCTCCTTCTCTTAAGACTCCCTACAATTCATTTTCCAATCTATTCTATAATGTAGTCAAAGGGATCCTTAAAAATTCTTCTGTTCAAAACACTCTACTTCCTCTAGAAGATGAAATAAAATCTAGGGCCTACATATAGCCCTATATGATGAGGCTCTAGCCTAAATCTCTGGCCCAATTTAATTCTATCCTTCCCCCACTCACTATGCCACATACTGGAAATAATACTTTCTCATTGCTAAAAGGGCAATTTATATCTAGGGAGAGGATTATAGGGGACTAGATCATAATATATCAATTCAATTGCTTACCATTCCTAAATCCCACAAGGCTCTATAGAATTGTGAGAAACTGCCAGGCGCCAGTGGCTCACACCTGTAATCCCAGCACTTTGGGAGTCTGAGACAGGTGGATCGCTTGAGCCCAGGAGTTCAAGACCAGCCTGGGCAACATAGGGAGACTCCATCTCTACTGATAATTCAAGAAGTTAGCCAGGCATTGGTGGCATGCACCTGTGGTCCCAGCTACCTGGGAGGCTGAGGTGGAGGATTGCCTGAGCTCAAGAGCTTGAGACTAGCCCTGGCTACATAGCCAAGACCCTGTCCCTACAAAAAATTTAAAACTTAGCCAAGTTGTGGTGGCATGTGCCTGTAGTCCCAGCTACTCGGGAGGCTGAGTAGCTACTGGGAGGGTCACTTGAGCCTGGGAGGTTGAAGCTACAGTGAGTCATGGTAATGCCACTGCACTCCAGCCCTGATGAGACCCCATTTCAAAAAACAAAAAATAATAAAACTACATGTTAGAATGGCTAAAATAAAAAAAAAAAGACAATATCAAGTGATGGTGAAAATGTGGAGCAACTAGAAGTCTCATACATGTAGCAGGTGAGAATGCAAAATAATATAATCACTATGGAAAACAGTCTGATAGGTTCTTATAAAATTAAACATAGCCGGGCACGGTGGCTCATACCTGTAATCCTAGCACTTTGGGAGGCTGAGACGGGTGGATCACTTGAGGTCAGGAGTTCGAGACCAGCTTGACCAACATTTTCAGTCTCTACTGAAAATACAAAATTAGCTGGACATGGTGGTGCGTGCCTGTAATCCCAGCTACTTGGGAGGCTGAGGCAGGAGAATCACTTGAACCAGGGAGGCAGAGGTTGTAGTGAGCCGAGATTGCACCATTGCACTCCAGCCTGGACAACAAGACTAAACTCTGTCTCATAAATAAATAAATGAACAAACAAACAAATATTTACCATATGACCTAGCAATTCTACTCCTAGGTATTTAACACAGAAAAATGAAAAATTAGGTTCAAATACAAACTAGTACATGAATATTTATAGCACTTCTATTTATAATCATCCCAAACTGTAAATAACCAAATATCCTTCAAGAGGTGAATGGATCAACAAACATATAACAGAATACTACCCAGCAATTAAAAAAAGAATGAACTATTAGTACATATAACAATTTGGATGCCAGTTTCAAAAGATTACATACTCTATTATTTCATTCATATGACAGTCTCCAGAAGATAAAATTACAGTAATAGGGAACAGGGAACAGATCTGTGGCTGCTGTGGGTTAGCAGTCAGCTGAGGGTATGACCACAAAATGACAGCATGAAAGAAGGTTTTTTTTGAGGTAAAGAAATGGTTCTGGCTAGAAAATACTATTTTATAATTCATATGGAACCAAAAACCCCATAGCCAAGGCAATCCTAAGCAAAAAGAACAAAGCTGGGCCAGGCGTGGTGGTTCACACCTATAATCCCAGCACTCTGGGAGGCCTAGGTGGGTGGACCACTTGAGGTCAGGAGTTTAAGACCAGCTTGGTCAACGTGGTGAAATCCCATCTCTACTAAAAATATAAGAAGTAGCCAGCCATGGTGGCTCACGCCTGTAATCCCAGTTACTCAGCGGGCTAAGGCAGGAGAATCGCTTTAACCCAGGAGGCAGAGGTTGTTGTGAGCCAAGATCGTGCCACTGTACTCTGGCCTGGGCAACAGAGTGAGACTCCAATTCAAAAAATAATAATAATAATAATAAAGAATAAAGCTGGATGCATCATGCTACCTGACTTCAGACTATACTACAGGGATACAGTAACCAAAACAGTATGGTACTGGTATGAGAACAGACACATAGACCAATTGAACAGGATAGAGAACCCAGAAATAAGACTGCACGCCTACAGCCATCTGATCTTTGACAAACCTGACAAAAACAAGAAATGGTGCTGGAAGAACTGGCTAGCCATATGCAGAAAATTGAAATTGGATCCCTTCCTTACACCATATACAAAAATCAACTCAAGATGGATTAAAGACTTCAATGTAAAACCCAAAACTATAAAAACCCTAGAAGAAAACCTAGGCAATACCATCAGTACACGGGAACAGGCAAAGATTTCATGATGAAGATGCCAAAAACAATTGTAACAAAAGCAAAAATTGACAAATGGGATTTAATTAAACTAAAGAGCTTCTGCACAGCAAAAGAAACTATCATCAGAGGCCGGGCGCAGTGGCTCACGCTTGTAATCTCAGAACTTTGGTAGGCGGAGGCAGGTGGATCACGAGATCAAGAGATCGAGACCATCTGGCCAACATGGTGAAACCCCGTCTCTACTAAAAATAGAAAAATTAGCTGGGTGTGGTGGCGCATGCCTGTAGTCCCAGCTACCTGGGAGGCTGACGCAGGAGAATCACTTGAACCCAGGAGGCGGAGGTTGCAGTGAGCCGAGATCGCGCCATTGCACTCCAGCCTGGCAACAGAGCAAGACTCCGTCTCAAAAAACAAACAAACAAACAAAAGAAACTATCATCAGAGTAAACAGACAACCTACAGAATGGGAGAAAATTTTTGCAATCTATCCATCTGACAAAGGTCTGATATCCAGAATCTACAAGGATTTAATCAAATTTACAAGAAAAAAACCAACTCCATTGGAAAAGTGGGCCGAGGATATTAACAGACACTTCTCAAAAGAAGATATTTATGCGGCCAACAAACTTGAAAAAAAGCTCAACATCAATGATCATTAGAGCAATGCAAATCAAAACCACAATGAGATACCATCTCACATCAGTCAGAATGGCAATTATTAAAGAGTGAAGTAACAACCAATGCTGGCGAGGCTGTGGAGAAATAGGAACGCTTTTATACTTCTGGTGAGAATGAATATTAGTTCAATCATTATAGAAGACATTGTGGTGATTTCTCAAAGACCAAGAACCAGAAACACCATTCGACCCAGCAATCCCATTACTGGGTATATACCCAAAGGAATATAAATCATTGTTATAAAGACATATGTACACGTACATTCATTGCAGTACTATTCACAATAGCAAAGATACAGAATCAAACTAAATGTCCATCAGTGATAGACTGGATAAAGAAAATGTGATACATATACACCATGGAATACTAGTCAGCCATAAAAAAGAACAAGATCACGTCCCTTGCAGGGACACAGATGAAGCTGGGGGCCATTATCCTTAGCAAACTAACACAGGAACAGAAAACCAAATACCACATGTTCCCACTTAAAAGTAGGAGCTAAATGATGAGAACACACAGACACATAGAGGGGAACAACACACACTGGGGCTTACCAGAGGCAGAGGGTGGGAGGAGGGAGAGGATCAGGAAAAATAACTAATGGATGCTAGGCTTAATACCTGGGTGATGAAATGATCTGTACAACAAACCTCCATGACACACGTTTACCTATGTAACAAACCAGCACATCCTGCACAGGTACCCCTGAACTTAAAAGTTAAAAAAAAAAAAAAAAAAGAAATGGTTCTGGGCCAGGTGGAGTGGCTCATGCCTGTAATCCTCGCACTTTGGGAGGCCAAGGTGGAAGGATTGCTCGAGGCCAGGAATTTGAGACCAGCCTGGCCAATATAGTGAGACCTCATCTCTATAAAAAAGAAAACAAATTAGCTGGGCATGGTGGTGTGTGCCTGTAGTCCCAGCTACTCAGAAGGCTGAGGCAAAAGGATTGTTTGAGCATAGGAGTTCAAGGTTGCAGTGAGCTGAGATTGCACACTGCAACAGAACAAGACCCCGTCTCTCTAAAGAAAAAAGAAAGAAAATGGTTTTGTATCATGACTGTGGAGGTGGTTACAGAGATTACACAAATCTATATTCATAGAAGAGTAAGCCCTTCCCCCACAAAGCACTCAATTTTTCTGTAGGCTAATTGTACAATGAAGTTAAAAACAAAAGCACCCCAAATTGTCTATCCAAAAACATTATAATGCTTTGGCCATTAGGTAATCAACATTTCACAAGATGTAAGTAAAAATACAATGATTGCTCAGCAAATCATACACCCACCCACCCACACCCACACCCACCCCTTGCTCTAGAAAACCAAAAGAAACCTTTAAATTAGTGGAAAAAGTTTGGATGAGATATTCAGACTCTATTTTTCCATTCATTAAGAAAATATAACAGACTCCCTTTCTGTTGGGAACATTCCCCTAGAGGACAGATGACCCCCTTCACAGAGTATAACTTCTTACAACCACTTAACCGAGGCCTCTCCCTCTGTAGTACCTGGCAATTTGTAACAAGGTTAAGTAAGGCTATAGCATGCTCTCCCTAAATCCCAGGAACAGTTTCCTGAAGCGTTAAACCTCCAGCATCTAGGCCTCTAGTTCTGAGGCAGAACTGTGCTTGTGCTCCTTTCTAGCAAGGTACATTAATCTCTTCAAAATATTCACAAGAAGACTGACAGGAATGTGAGGGGGACTCTCTTCTGTTTAGGGGCAGAGACCACTCACAGATCAAAGTTCTCTCTAGGGTTTCCCTTATATGTAGAACCAAACAATACTTCTGTCCTATATGAGTCTTAGAACTCACGGCATACTCGGTCAGGTTGTTTCACATTGTCAGGCATGTGCTCATGCTGCTCCTCTGCTTAGGAGATCCTTTGCCACTTCACCAGCCTGGCAAACAACTGTCAGTCTCTCAGGATGACTTCCTGAGTGAGGCCTAACCTGATAGCCCTCTGCACAACTTCTGTACTCACAAATGAGCACTCTGCCCTCTGCACAGCTTCTGTACTCTACAGTATTGCTATCAGTGTGCCCCGAACACTTCATTACACTTATTTATGTGAGGATCTATTTCCCTCTGCTAGACTTGGGTATATCACAGGGCAGGGAGAGAGTCTTATTTTTTCTATATCCCTAATGCATAGCTCAATACCAAGCACAGAGCAATCACTAGTGAACATCAGTTGAATGAAAGAACAGTGCATGAGCATACATCATTTTATTGCACTTGGCTTTATTGCTTTTTTTTTTTTTTTTTTTTTTTTGAGACAGTCTCACTCTGTCACCCAGGCTGGAGTGCAGTGGGTGGTGCAATCTCAGCAACTCGGCTCACTGCAACCTCCACCTCCCGCGTTCAAGTGATTCTCCTGCCTCAGCCTCTCGAGTAGCTGGGATTACAGGCACATGCCACCACACCCAGCTAATTTTTGTATTTTTAGTAGAGACGAGGTTTCACCTTGTTGGCCAGGATGGTCTCGATCTCCTGACGTCATGATCTGCCCACCTCGGCCTCCCAAAGTGCTGGGATTACAGTGTGAGCCACCGCGCCCAGCCACTTTATTGCATTTTTTTTTTACAAATTGAAGGTTTGTGGCAACCCTGCGTCAAGGAAGTCTCATCAGTACCATTTTTCCAAAAGCATGTGCTCACTTTGTGTCTCTGTGTAACATTTGGTAAGTCTTGCAATATTTCAAACTTGTTCATATTATTATATCTGTTATGGTCGACTGTAGTCAGTGATCTTTGATGTTAGTAATTGTTTGGGGGTGCCACAAACCGCACCAAAATAAGATGGTGAACTTAATCGAAAAATGTTGTATGTGTTCTGACTGCTCCACTGACCAGCCATTCCCCCATCTCTCCTTCTCTCCCCTTGGGCCCCTCCATTCTCTGAAACCCAACAACATTGAAATTAGGCCAATTAATAACCCTACAATGGCCTCTATGTGTTCAAGTGAAAGGAAGAGCCACATGTCTCTCACTTTAATCAAAAGCTTTAAACAAAAGCTAGAAATCATTAAGCTTAATGAGGAAGGCACGTCAAAAGCAAAGATAAGCTGAAAGCTAGGCCTCTTGCTCCAGAGAGCCAAGCTGTGAATGCAAAGGAAAAGTTCTTGAAGGAAATTAAAAGTGCTACTCCAGTGAACACACAAATGATAAGAAAGAAAAACAGCCTTATTGCTAATATGGACAAAGTTTTAGTGGTCTGGATAGAAAGGCAAACCAATCACAACATTCTCTAAGCCAAAGCCTAATACAGAGCAAGGCCCTAACTCTCTTCAATTCTATGATGGCTGAGAGAGGTGAGGAAGCTGCAGAAGAAAGGTTTGAAGCTAGCAGAGGTTAGCTCATGAGGTTGAAGGAAATAAGCTGTCTCCATTACTTGAAAGTGCAAGGTGGGCCAGGCGCAGTGGCTCATGCCTGTAATCCCAGCACTTTAGGAGGCCGAGGTGGGCAGATCATGAGGTCGGGAGATCGAGACCATCCTGGCTAACACGATGAAACCCTGTCTCTACTAAAAATACAAAAACAAAATTAGGCAGGTATGATGGCGGGCACCTGTAGTCCCAGCTACTCGGGAAGCTAAGGCAGGAGAATGGTGTAAACCCAGGAGGCGAAGCTTGCAGTGAGCCGAGATCGCGCCACTGCACTCCAGCCTGGGTGACACAGCGAGACTCCATCTCAAAAAAAAAAAAAAAAAAAAAAAAAAGGTGCAAAGTGAAGCAGCAAGTGCTGATGTAGAAGCCGCAGCAAGTTATCCAGAAGATCAATGATGAAGGTGGCTACACTAAACAACTGATGTTCAGTGTAGATGAAGGGGCCTTATATCGGAAGAAGACACCATCTAAGGGCTTTCATAGCTAGAGAGAAGTCAATGCCTGGCTTCAAAAAATAGGCTGACTCTCTTGCTAGAAGCTAATGCAGCTGGTGACTTTAAGTTGATGCCAATGCTCACTGACCATTCAGAAAATCCAAGGACCCTTAAGAATTATGTTAAATCTACTCTACCTGTGTTCTATAAATGGAACAACAAAGCCTGGATGACAGCATGTATGTTTATAGAATGGTTTACTAAATATTTTGAGCCCACTGTTGAGACCTACTGCTCAGAAACAAAGATAACTTTAAAAATACTGCTCACTGACAATGCATCTGGTCACCCAAGAGCTCTGATGGAGATGTACAAGCAGATGAATATTGTTTTCATGTCTGCTAACACAACATCCATTCTGTAGCCCAAGAATCATGGAGTAATTTTTAACTTTCAAGTCTTATTATTTAAGAAATACACATCATAAGGCTATAGCTGCCATAGATAGTGATTCCTCTGATGGATCTAGGAAAAGTAAATTGAAAACCTTCTGGAAAGGATTCACTATTTCAGATGCCATTAAGGACACTTATGATTCATAGGAGGTCAAAATGTCAGTATTAACAGGAGTTTGGAAGAAGTTGATTCTATCCCTCATGGATGACTCTGAGGGGCTTCAGTGGAGGAAGTAAATGTAGAAGTGGGGAAAACAGCTAGAAACTAGAATTAGAAGTGCAGCCTAAAGATGTGGCTGAATTGCTGCAATTGTATGATAATTTTTTTTTTTTTCTTCAAGACAGGGTCTCACTCTGTCACCCAGGCTGGACTGCAGTGGTATGCAATCATAGCTCACTGTAGCCTCCATCTCCTGGGCTCAAGCAATCCTCCTGCCTCAGTCTGCCAAGCAGCTGGCACTACAGGCGTGCGCCACCATGCCCAGCTACTTTTTAAAAAATTTCAATAGAGACGAGGTCTCACTATGTTGTCCAGGCTGGTGCCCGAGTCCTGAGCTCAAGCAATCCTCCTTCCTTGGCCTCCCAAAGTGCTGAGACTACAGGTGCAAGCCACCACACCCAGCCCATGATAAAACTTTAATGGATGAGGAGTTGCTTCTTATGGAGGAGCAAAGAAAGAGGTTTCTTTGTAGACGGAATCTACTCCTGGTGAACACTGTTAAAATGACAACAAAAGATTTAGATTTACATTAACTTTGTTGATAAAGCAGCAGCAGGGTTTGAGAAGATTGACATGAATTCTGAAAGAAGTTCTACTGTAAATAAAATGCTATTAAACAGCATCGCATGCTACAGAGAAATTTTTCATGAAAGGAGGAGTCAATCAATAAAATCAGCTTCATTGCCTTATTTTAAGAAACTGCCACAGCCATCCCCCAACCTTCAGCAACCACCACCCTGATCAGTTAGCAGCCATCAACACTGCAGCAAGATCTCATAGCAGCAAAATGATTCACTGAAGCCTCAGATGGTCATTTGCATTTTTTAGCAATAAAATATTTTTAAGTTAAGGTATGTAGGGTTTTTTTCTGACATAATACTACTGCACATATAACAGACTATAGTATAAACACAACTTTTACATGCACTGAGAAACCAAAAAATTCGAGTGACTTGCTTTATTGTAGTGGTCTGGAACCAAACTTGCAATATCTCTGAGGTATGCCTATTGCTTCTCTACTTGCAAATCAAAGCACAGTTTATAAGAACTCCAGATGACAAACTGGTGAGCCAGCCCAGAGACCTTGTGCCAATGCTCAAAGCTCAGTAATCAGCTCCCTAGGTCCCTTCACAGTTCTGAGGCCCTGGTGAAAGAACGACCAATTAGTATGCTTTAAGTGAAACTGTATGTTCTAAAAAGTTCTTAACACATCGTACTGTTAAGATTCTAGGTTCCTGGCCGGGCGCGGTGGCTCACGCCTGTAATCCCAGCACTTTGGGAGGCTGAAGCAGGTGGATCACAAGGTCAGGAGATTGACACCATCCTGGCTAACACAGTGAAACCCTGTCTCTACTAAAAAATACAAAAAATTAGTGGGGCGTGGTGGCGGGTGCCTGTAGTCCCAGCTGCTCAGGAGGCTGAGGCAGGAGAATGGCGTGAACCCGGGAAGCAGAGCTTGCAGTGAGCCGAGATCGTGCCACTGCACTCCAGACTGGGCAACAGAACGAGACTCCGTCTCAAAAAAAAAAGAAAAAAAACCAGTATAATGTGATGGTCAGTTTCTTAAGGTAACTGGTTCATGGTTCAAACAATGGTATGGCCGGACTATATCCAGTGACAGGAAAAGACACTCACTGTGGCACATCATCACCTCTCCCTCTTCCTGCTCCCAGTCGAATAAAAGAGTCGAGGATAGCAGATTTTCTTGTCAGCAGCAATTAACAACTACCTCATGGCAAAGTTAAAAACAAACAGGCCAGGCGCAGTGGCTCACGCCTGTAATCCCAGCACTTTGGGAGGCCGAGGCGGGTGGATCACAAGGTCAGCAGATCGAGACCATCCTGGCTAACACCGTGAAACCCCGTCTCTACTAAAAATACAAAAAATTAGCCGGGTGCGGTGGCGGGCGCCTGTAGTCCCAGCTACTCGGGAGGCTGAGGCAGGAGAACGGCGTGAACCCGGGAGGCGGAGCTTGCAGTGAGCCGAGATCGTGCCACTGCACTCCGGCCTGGGCGAAAGAGCAAGACTCCATCTCAAAAACAAACAAACAAAAAACAAAAAAAAACCATAAATGCATATGATAGTGTACATGTACACATACTCTTATAATAATGACCAAGGCCAAGACTTGATGGCTACCACCTACTGGATGCCAAGCCTTTCATTTGCATTTCTCTTCTTTCCACACTGACTTGTGCACATTTTGAGATTAAATGCTCACAGGAATGGTGTCTGCTTTTTTCTTTTTTCAAATGTCTAAAACATACATTTTCTGTGCAGTGATTATTTAATATACCATAAATAAATATATCTGATACTTAATAAGTTATCCGTAACTTATTAGCTCCTTTAAAAAGCAAAGCTGGCCGGGCACCTTGGCTCATGCCTGTAATCCCACCACTTTGGGAGGACGAGGCAGGCGGATCACGAGGTCAAGAGATCAAGACCATCCTGGGTAACATGGTGAAATCCCGTCTCTACTAAAAATACAAAAATCAGCTGGGCGTGGTGGCGCACGCTTGTAGTCCCAGCTACTCAGGAGATTGAGGCAGGAGAATCACTTGAACCCAGGAGATGGAGGTTGTAGTGAGCCGAGATCGCACCACTGTTCTCCAGCCTGGTGACAGAGCAAGACTCCGTCCAAAAAAAAAAAAAAAAAGCAAAGCTAGTCTACTGTAGCCATCACACTGAGGCCACATGCTGAAACCTCACAGAAAGGAAAACATTTTGCTAATGGTAAATAGGATGCTAACAGAGAGGTTTAGACTCCCTCTATATTTTTGCCAATTGTAATCCAGGCCTCTAATTTTACCACGTTAAGAAAAATATTAAAATATTCTATTTCGCAGCCATACATTTGGAAGAGCAAATAAGTCACAAGAAATACCTAGCAAAAGTAGTTAAAAAAAAAAAAAAAAAACCCAAAAAGCAAAAACCCTCAAAGAAATATAGGGCCCCAAAGTGACAGCAAATCCCACTGCTAGCTCGTCTTCTCCCCCAGTCACTCTCAAAAGCTCCACTTTTTAAGTGGTGAATATTCAACATCTGTTAAGCAACATTAAAACTATTTTTCCTTCTTTGTAGATCAAAAAGGAGATCTGCAGTTTAGGTGAGGAATTCTAACTCACCTCTGTTCCCAGTGCTTAGAAAATAGTAAATGCTTCGTGAATGTTAGCTGCATAATAATTTTATGTACAGAGATCAGAATAACGAGCCATTGATATAACCCCCGAACCCAGAAGGCAGAGAGGTTGACAACTCCAAAGTTAGTAAGGCAATGATTAGCATGCCAACAACATTCCCAACTTCACTACTTCATGGTAAAGCTCCTGAGAAAGGGCTATCAAACATGGTCATGGCAATTGTCTTGGCATCTATTTATCCATCAAAACACAGGAAATTAAGACTAACTTTATTACCCTTCTTTTCCTGATTATGATTTAACATCTCTGTTACCTTAAAGCCCATCCCCCTCTCCATTTTCTTCCAATCAACACAACTGTAAAAGACTTTCTGTAGAGAAAAGGCCAGAAATTTTGCAGGGACCCATTCATGACTAATTATCACTACCACAGGAATAGCATATTAACACTGCAATTGGTTCTAGAAGGCTCAGCAGCTGGCCCCACTGGTTGTACAGCATTTTCAAGGCTAAATTTCCAAAGAGCCCCTCCCTTATTGTTGCTTACCGAATGGAGGCACTCCCTGGAGACCTTAGAGTATAAACACCACAAGCCATAGGCTCACCCAAGAATTCTCTCTTTCTTAATTTCCCTAAATTTGCTCCTCTTTGAAACTCATTTCAATTCAAGCCACATTAAGCATGTTCTGGGCACTCTTGACAGTTTTCTTATTTAATTCCCATAGCAGTCCTGTGAGATAGGTATTACTATCCTCTGTTGCATATATGAGGAAATTGAGGTTCACAGAGGTCAAGTGACTTGGCCAAGTGACAGAGTCAAGCTGATGAGGTTCTTTCCCCAACACCAGGAAGCCTGCAGCAAAGCCATATATGTAGCCAAGTTTTTATGAGCCATCTGGGCAACAGGGGACGAGTCCTTGCCACACAGACCAAGGGATCCATCCAGAGGCAACAGAAGCAGCGGTAGTTTTTGTTTTTTGTTTTAATGGTTTAAAAATCCTACAGGAATTCTGATTGGTCCCACTAACAATCCATCGAGGCTCACCAGCCGGTTGACTCCTGACCTTCCATGCTTCTCATCCTAATTAATGCAAGGTCCTTGGATCACAGTGTGAGCATCAAGACCCTGTTAGAGTTAGCAATGACCTTTACATCTATCAGGCTTTTCAAAATATGTAAAACAGCTGTGCAGTGGGAACACCCCCCACCACACACCCTGACCAACTCTTAACCTTGAAATATGGGTAGATGCATTTTTCCTAATTATAGTGTTTTCCCCAAGTTTTTAGGGAATGACTCTTCACACGGCTAAAAACCATTTGAGATGTAGCTTTTCAATTGCCCAAGCAAACTACTGCGGCATGCAAAAAGATTCTTGCAAATAGATTAATTTCCTTGGCTTAAAAAGAAACCCCAGTAGCAAGGGAACAGAAAAAAAGAATGATGTGAAAAAATTGGTGGTCGCGGGGTGGGAGATTGTTTGGTTGCCATACTTGTGCCTCTGATATCCTTTTGTTCTCCCACCTCATTGTATTAAGGATGCTAAATCAAACATGATTGCAGTGATGTTTGTGTGTGAAAATGACAAAAGCAATGGGCCAAAATCCCAACCTCATCTTGAACCCTGAGGACTTTTATGGCTTTTTCTTCACTAGGCCCTCCCCCTAATACACATTAAAGACCACATTGTTCAAAAGGGTCATGGTAGGTTTCATACCCCATTTTAATACAACAGAAATGGTAACTGAACTTCCAAGTTTTGTTAGTAATATTTGTATGTCCATGGAAAATGTCCATTAAAATAATTGATTCTTCGGTTTAAATATTAATGGAGAATTACAATATATCAGAGGGGCAGAATCAATTGTGTCAAGGAGGTACTGTTTGCGGTGATTAAATCAGATTTTCTTCCTGTACATCATTTTCCCCAGCAAAAGGATACCGATTAGAGATGGGTTAAAAATATCCAAATGATGTGAGGCATCCAGGTATTTTTCCTAGCCTCAAAATTGTCCAGATTATGTCAGTTTTCAACTCAAGAAGCCTAGAATAAACTTGCTAATTTCAAGTGCAGGTCTCCCCGCCTCCCCTTATTCCATTTGTCTGTCTGCAAGCCACATTATGGACCCCCAGTTCATTTATGCATTTATTCCTGGAAGATTTCAAGTTGGGAGAAGACTATTTAAGGCTGTTTAGGATTCCATTTTTCTCAGCTGTTACCAGTCAGTTGTCACCAGTACTTTGGAGGTTTAGTGGAAGAAAGGTGGCAATGACTCCATTACTCTTTCCAAATGCCATAAAGAATTTGCATCAAAAAATTCTTTTTCTCATCAAAAAATTCTCTAATTAATTAATGCCTTAGGCCTCTGGAAAAGGATACAGTAAAACAGGAATGTTACAGGGTTTGGGAAAGGGGAATCTGAAAAAGAAAATCTGGGCTGGAGTAAAAGAACAACAAACTTGGTAGTGTTTTAAATATCACAATTTCATTGGCGGAATTGCTCACTTTCCCAAGCTCAGGTGTTTTTGCTTAACACCCATATAACATGCATTAAGATGTGGCACGATATCACAACTTTAGTGCATTTAAAAATCAAATCTACGATTTTTGTAGAGTTCTCGACTATAAGTCTGGTTTAAATTATCTCAAAATAACACACTAGGAACATCTGTTTAGCTCAGTTGAAGTTTCGAGAGCCAATACCAGCTGTTGGGGGAGGGATTTCACACATGTGTTACTCAAATCCTAACCAAATCTTAGTTTTTTCATTCCCTTAATGATGCCTCCAAAACCAACAGGGTAAAGCAAACATTAGAATAAAAAAGAAGAGAAAAAGGGAGGGAGGAAGAGAGGAGAGAGGGGGAGAGAAAGAAGAAAAAAAGATTACTTACTCAATGCTTTGATGCATGTGACCAAGACCAAAATGATCACCCTCTCCAATTCAATACAGTATTAGCATGAGGACAAAAGGCATTTAAAAATCAATTTGGAGTTATTTCTAGTGGGGGTTGCCTAATCTTTACAAGTTGAGGAATGAGGATATTCCCCAACGTTGAAAGGGCACTCAAGTATTTTTCTCCTTTAAGCGGCAATCTAATTTTCACAGAGAATTCATTCGGTGTCATTGTTTTGGTTTTAGGTGTCTGTCCTGCCAGGCAGGGGCCGTGCACAAGGGCTGCATCTATCTTGAAGTGTGCACAATGGCCTCTCTTACGGCTCTCTCTCTCTGTTATTGATCCTTACAGATGCTCCAAAGCCCTTCCCCCACCTTTCTCCAAATCCCAACCCCCATTCTGAAGGATAGCTTAAGAAATAAGACTTCCTGCCTAGCGACTGGCAGGGCTGAAAGACCAGATTGTATGACTCCACAGATCAGGCCTGCCACAGTGAAAGCTTGAATAGAGTTAACCCTCTGTGAACTAAAACAAAACATTTGTATGCCCAGCTGTGACAAAGGTTAATTTAAATGGACAAGGGCCCAATATCTAAAACCAGGCAATGCTTTTTTTACAGTAGCATTTTCACTGACCTCTTTTGTAGGCAGTTGATTTTGCCTCTTAAGCTTCCAAAACCTCCTACAACTGGGATAATTCATTTTGCTTTACTAGAATTCTCAATGAAAGATCTAGGTAAACAATTTTAAATTCATTTTCTTATTTTATGAAAGTTCTTGTTTTGGTACCATAAGTTATTTTCTGCAGTTGAATGGCTAAGAAAAACTGAAGTTTCAAAACTTAAATATGAACCAGGAGAGAACTTTCTGTGCAAACCTTTTTTCTCTTTCAAAGCTAGCGGACTACATATCACTAAGAGACTCAAGCTGGTCGAAAAAAAATCTAAATCCTCCAGAGTCATCCCTTCTAAACTCATGTAATTACTGCTCTGGGACTCTGCCAGCTCCTGAACTCCTGTCCAACAGATCCAAAGCAAATCTTACTTCTTAAACTACCCCTTTCTGGAAAAGCTAGTATATCCAGGATAGTTTAACAAAGAATTTCTATGCATATTGGGGGAGGAGGCTGTTCAAGATAAATAACAGGCCTCATATATAACTGGTATTTTCTACGAACTTTCTCTTGTTTCTGCTAACTTGCACTAAAAACCAATAATTCTGGCATGTAAGGTGCTGAGGGACAACATATAAGGGAGGAAAGCAGCCAAGGTTACTAAAAAGAATGCTATTATCAGAGGAGGTCCCACTTCCCTAGTTTGTGCATCCCCAGAGTGAGAATGAAACTGCAAAGCTGCCTTTGGCAGATGTTAGCCACGCTGCAAGAGGCTGGGAAGCTTTCCCAGGACCAGCTATTTCGTAGGGTTAATGCCAGTCCTAGAAATTTATCAACTGCTTCAAAGAGTCGGGAACTCTTCTCAGTAGTGCTTGCCTTTAAGAAAACCAAACTCTTTGCAAACTTTTAGCTTGTACTTTATAAACATGGCAAAACTTTAATACTAAGATTCATCCATTTTATCTGTTCCTTCAGCTGTATGTGTCTTTCCTGGCCTAAACAATAAAGTTGTGGAAAAGTGGGGTTTCTCACATAACTAGGAGACTATCCCAAATAAACAAGTTATAACACTAGTGACTTTTCATTACATACACACACATGCAGAAAATGTACCCATTTAAAAAGCAACCCACTTAAAAAGAAATTAGCAATGGCTTAGTCTTATATCCCAAACTGTAAAACATAGAAGCTCCCCACCAGAGGATGAGGTTGCCTTATCAATGGCCTCATGACCTCAATTCTATCTATAATTAACAGTAGTAAATAATGCTTTGGCAGATAGCGAACTGGATTAAGGAATTTAAAATATAAACAACTTCTGTCAAGAAATAAACAACGATTTTTTAATGTAAATTTTATCTATGTACTGAAACGTAAATTTTTTTTCAAATCACTATAAAATTTAAATTAATCCCCCTTCTTCTGCTCTTCATCAACCACAACAATGAATTCACTGCAGTTCTCTCTCTCAATTCTTTTCTCCATTCCAAAACATTTACAGCCACTTGCTACATACATGAAAACTTTTTAGCTGAATTCTGCGAAGACACAAAAAAACAGTTGCCTGTGGACTGCCTCCCTTCTCCCTCAAGGCTATTTGCTCTAAACGTTCAAAGAAAATTTCTAACCCTTAGATTTGGGCCCCAGACTGTTCCTTACCTTCCCATGTCTCCATTTCATGCTTCTTGTAGTCTGCTGAAAAGTTCTATTGCAGCCATGAAGAAACAGAGATTACAGGACAAGTCCAGCTTGATGACTACCCTTCCGACACTTGGTCAATTTCTCTAAGCCGGGACTACGACAGTCATCCTCACAGGTCAGTTTACAAGCTGGTCATGTGATTGCAAAGTTCAGGCTCTAAGGTCACAACGTGTACGGAGTTCGTTTATTACCAAAGGTTATCTAAGTGGAACTGATAGACTTATTTTCTTTAGTTAACAATACTGCCTAGCACGTCCTTCTGAAAACTATTATGGGAACCATTTCATGGGAAATTCTCCTCCAGTCTTCTTTAAGCTAAGATCCTAAAATTAAAAGGCAGCATTTTAAAAGAATTTATTTAAAAGGGTTCTGGTATGTGGGGCTTTTCTTCTTTTTTTTTCAAGAACTATTCTATGCTATAGTCTACTGGATTAGAAAATTTAAAGCCAAAACCTTTTGGTCTAAGGAAAAGACAAAACGGAAACTCAATGTTAGGTATGTAGGGTTTTTCTCAGGGGTATGGGGGGCGTGCAGAAGTGGGATTCCGTGTTTTCTGTCATTATAATGAACAATGACAAGGCAAATTCCTCTAAGAAAATTAATACACAGAGCTAAGAGTTGTTTGCAGGGCTTACTTTAACTCTAGCCCTTCATTTCCATGCTCTGGTTATCTATACTAGTTTGAAAGAATGCTCTGGTTATACATATTAGTTTGGAGAAAGGAAACTAGGTCTGCAAAACCCTTTTACAAAGCAAAAGTTACTAATTTCACCACCCCCAATCCTTACCCTTAGCCAAAAGTTTACACTTTCAAACTAAGCTTCTTGCTTCATTCCCCTAAAACTCGTAAGATCTTAAACAATCATCATGCTATAGCTTCCCTGATTCGTGAACCATACCAGCAGCATGCAGTAGAGTGTATAACACCGAGTGTGCACATACACACTCATACCTTACCACAGTACCCCAAAGGCTGGCAAATTGGAGCCACGTGCTAATGGCACATGATGTCAAACATTCAGCTAAACATTCAAATATCAGGACACAATAAAAGGGCAAGCTCCACTAAGAAGGTGGAATGGCCCAAAGAGAAACTGATTCCTGAGGATAAATGCTTTTTAAACTGCATAAAATGTTTCATTCTATGAAATCTCCCCCCCCCCCAATTTAGCTTTAGGAATAACTTAAAGGCTATGCACACTTTACAGCAGTATTCCAGAAAAAGGAGACCCTTCTTGGAGTAGGACTGGAATCTGTCACTTAGCAGCCATATAACTGAATGGCAAATACTGCTACTACCATGACTAGAGGGCTTTTCTAACCAACAGAGAGCATTAGGGTCATCTTACAAAGTAGGGCCTAAAGAGAAAGTGACCAATGATTTAGAGGAGGAAAAAGGCTGTAATTTGTCTAAAAATAAATATTCTGCCACTGCCACGACACACTTTACCCCATCATAAATACACTGACCAGCTTTCCCACCCTCACCCCAACCCCATAGATTAATATTTTCTTCTCAGTCCCTGTGGATTTAACGTAGTTCTTAAATGATTTTAGTAAAGTGACTACAAATAGAATGAGGGTGGAAAAAATGGAAGGGGATGGTCCACTAGCAAAAAGCTACTCAACTGGAAACAAAGGGCAGCTCTCTGTCTCCCTGAAGGATATGGATTTATTAGAACTAAATATCTGCACACAACAGAGGTGTAGTAAGCCTCTGTGCTTTATTGCACCAACTTTTGGAGGAAAAGATGAATAAGGAGCTATTAGTCTAACTTCTGCTACCAAGACTGAAGCAGACACCTTGATTTTCAAGGTGAGTCCAACTAACAATCCTTGATGCACCCATAAGCCTGAGAACAAATCTTTAACATAGCTTAAGGAGACAATTAAGTTTTATCTTTGGATATAGAGCCACATTTCTTCAGCATTCTCAGTCCCACAAATCTTTTGAGAGCACTTTATAGACTCTACTGGGAGGAAGAGGCGAGAGAAGATGAACACACACCACACTGTCCCTGTGAATGCAAAAGATGAACTCTAAATCTTATTTATTTTTTTATTTGAGACAGGGCCTCGCTCTGTCACACAGGCTGGAGTGCAGTGGTGCAATCGTGGCTCACTGCAGCCTCTACCTGGGGTCAAGCAATCCTCCCGCATGAGCCTCCCACGTAGCTGGGACTACAGGGGACTACAGGAACGCACCACCACGCCTGGCTAATTTGTAAAAATTTTGGGTAGAGATGGGAGTCTATGTTGCCCAGGCTGGTCTTGAACTCCTAGGCTGAAGTGATCCACCTGCCTTAACCTCCCAAAGTGCTGGGATTACAGGCATGAGCAACCACACCTGGCCTAAACACTAATTTTTAACTACAGCTCCAAGTAAGATTGTTTAGCTGGGAATGCGTGTGCACACCAGTAGTCCCAGCTGTTCAGGAGGCTGAGGCAGGAGGATGGCTTGAAGCCAGGAGTTTGAGGCTGCAGTGCGCTATGATTGTGGCCTGTGAATAGTCACTGCACTCCAGCTTGGGCAACAGAGTGACTTCGTCCCTACTTAAAAAAAAAAAAAAAAAGAAAAGAGAGAAGAAAAATCATCTAAGATTAACAGAACTACTGGAATTTATAAGTGGGAAGGAGAGAGAAAACAGGAAATCAACATTTTCTACTTGCTAATAATAGCTTTGAAATGTGGAAAAAAAGTAGATAAAATTCTAAATCCAAACATACGTAGCATTTGCATACCGCAAATCTAATGGAGTCCAAATTATTATTTTTTAAATTTTGTTTATATAACGTCCTTTGTAAAAACGAAACCAAATAAAAACAAACCAAAAAAGAGGGGCAGGATAAAATTTAAAAAAAAAAAAAAAAAAAAAACAAGGAAAAGAAAGAGGAAAAAAATAAAATAAGACGATTTATTGTTTTTCCTCGGCATCCTCCTTGGTCTTCTCCTTCACCGAAAGAGCTTCTAGCTTTTCCGCCACTTTTTCGGCATGATCGCTTTTTCGCCGGATCTTTTCTTTTCTCTCTGTCCAATGTCTTTACTGCATTCTTCAAACTTTGTTTTGAATTTCCGTGCATTCTCAGCATTCAGGAAGCGGATGGCCAGCAGCTCTGGCTTGGGGCACTCGTCGTTCCAGACTCAGGCATGGTCATTACCCACACTGGGTTTCAGCTCCACCATTGGCGTGATGTAGTGGTTGGCACAAATCTTCAGGGTCTTGTCCCTCCTCATGAGGAGGCGGGTGGTCCCCTTCTCCTTGTGCTTCAGGAGCTTGACGTCACCAGTGCCTCGCTCGTTCCATTCTGGGAGATGGTTCTCTGAGGCAAATCACAGTTTCGCCCCCATTTTAAAAAGTTCCTCTTTGGCCGGGGGCGGTGGCTCACTCCTATAATCCCAGCACTCTGGGAGGCCGAGGCGGGTGGATCAACTGAGGTCAGGAGTTTGAGACCAGTCTCGTCAACATGGTGAAACCCCATCTCTACTAAAAATACAAAACATAGCTGGGCGTGGCGGCGGGCGCCTGAGGCAGAAGAACCGCTTGAACCCGGGAGGCGGAGGTTGCAGTGAGCCGAGATGGCGCCATTGCACTCCAGCCTGGGCGACAAAAGCGATACATCGTCTCAAAAAAAAAAAAAGTTCCTTTTCATCTTCCTCCAGCGTTTTAAAATTTCTTGCTCAGGAAGAGAAACTATTGGCTCAAACTGAGGGTCATGGTTGGACTCGTCTGCATTCTCAATGGAAGTATCGTGGTCTTCCTGAGTGTCCGTGGCGGCCGCCATGAAGGCGCGGCGGCGGCGGCCGCTCGGCCGAGTTGGTAGTCGCCGGCTCCGCGGCCTCTCGGTGACTACTCGTAGCTCCTTCCCTCTGCGTCTGGCCACGGAGTCCAAATTATGAATGGCAGAACCTTAGTTAACCACTAAGAGATTGTGTCCACTTTCATTTTAAAGATGGACAAACTGAATGAAGCTCAAAGAAAGGAAGAGGCAGGAGTCATCAGACCAATAGAGAAGAAAATAAAATATCCTAGTCCTCCATTTCTTCCACTAAACCACGTATCTTGAGGACAGGAAAAGGCAAAGCCTCTTTTGAGATGTTAACACCATTTCCCATGTTTATTCAAATAGACGCTCTCAAAGATGACTGCAGATTTTGAGGCTGAAGGGGTAAGTTTAGTCCTTCAGTGTAAAACAAAAGACAGCAAATCTACTGGCCACATGATCACTAGAATAATTTCTGCCTTATTTGTTTTTAAGAACCTTTCAATGAATGTCTGATGCAAAGTGAAAGCCAGGTGACCATTCTCAAGGAGAGGGACTTGTATCCATTTTAGAAAATCAGGAACATACAGAAAATGTTTAAAATTCCTTTTTAAACTTACAGAGGTTAAAACAAAAAACAAGAGCCCAAGATCTCTGGTTCTCATCTGTCAGATCCTTGATACAGACATTCCCTATGGCAAGGGAAAGAGTTTAGTTCAACTAAATAGGAATAATGAAATCACAGTTAAATGAAGTCCATATTATCTGGGACTAAGAAGCAAAGTTCTTGAGAGTGGAGAAAGAATGAGAGCAACAAAGAACATCCTTGGATACAATTTCCAGTTATGTCTTCAAGTCCTGGAGGTGGAAAGAATTCATAGTTCAGGAAAAAACTCAAGAGTTGGAAACTAAAAATATTCCAGAAACCAGGTTTTAAAAATCCAATTCTACAAACACTCATGGAGTGTCTCCTATGAGCTAGGCACTATGCTGGCTATGTTGACGTAAAATAATATTATGTGATCCTTGCCCTAGAAGTACTCATCATCTGCTGACCTCTCCAACCTTATTTCTCACCACTCCACACTAACTCACGAGCAGTGCGCATACACTAAACAGATAAATGACAGTATGATATTATGAGTACCGTAACTAAAGTGGGTAAGAAAAGTGTTAGAGAAACAAAGATGAAGAAGCAATTCATTAGAACAGACTGAGGTGCCAAAGAGGGCATTCCATCTGGGCTGAACCTTGAAGTTCCACAGGCAGACAAGTGGAAAAGGTATTTCAAGACCTGAAGGAAGGAGGAGAAGGAATAAAGATGATCTCAAAAGATTTTGTAATGCCAATGCTATGTAAAAGAGTAATATGACTGGCTGCGGGGGGTGGGGGAGAAAAAAGACTACAGAGTGTGCTTTAAGAAACAAACAAACAAAAAACCCTGCAGTGGCTCACGCCTGCAATCCCAGCACTTTGGGAGGCTGAGGCGGGTGGATTACCTGAGGTCAGGAGTTCGAGACCAGCCTGGCCAACATGGTGAAACCCCATCTCTACTAAAAATACAAAAATTAGCCAGGCATGGTGGCACATGCTTGTAATTCCAGCTACTTGGGAGGCTGAGGCAGGAGAATTGCTTGAGCCCTGGAGACGGAGGTTGCAGTGAGCAGAGATCACGCCACTGCACTCTAGCCTGGCCGACAGAGCGAGACTCTGTCTCAAAACAAATAAACAAAAAAACAAAAAAGACTGGCCAGATGTGGTGGCTCACACCTGTAATCCCAACACTTTGGGAGGCCGAGGCGGGCAGATCAGAAGGTCAGGAGATCGAGACCATCCTGGCTAACACGGTGAAACCCCGTCTCTACTAAAAATACAAAAAATTAGCCGGGCGTCGTGGTGGGCGCCTGTAGTCCCAGCTACTCGGGAGGCTGAGGCAGGAGAATGGCATGAACCCCGGAGGCGGAGCTTGCAGTGAGCCGAGATGGTGCCACTGCACTCCAGCCTGGGCGACAGAGGGAAGACTCTGTGTCAAAAAAAAAAAAAAAAGATAGAAAAGAAAAGACTACATATAGATTATATATATAAAGCATATATAGAGTATGCTTACATAGACTCAGCAATGTGGCTCACACCTGTAATCCCAGTAATTTGGGAGGCAGAGGTGTGTGGATCGTTTGAGCCCAGGAGTTCAAGGCCAGCTTTGGAAACATACGGAGACCCCTGTCTCTATTAAAAAAAAATTAGCCAGTATGGTGGCACATGCCTGAAGCCCAAGCTATCCTAGCTGAGATGGGAGGGTTGCTTGAGCCTGGAAGGTTGCAGTAAACTGTGATCACGCCACTGCACTCCAGCCTGGGCGACAGAGCAAGACCCTGTCTCAAAAAAAAAGAACAGCCTTATGTTAACAACAAAATGCAATATATATACTTTTAGATCCTGATTTGAACCAAACAATTGTAAAAAGACATTTTTGGGACAATCCAGGAAATTTAAATATGTGTAAGACATTTAATTAGATAAGTTTCCTACCTGCGAACTGAGGAACCTGGAAAAGGTGAGCTTTTCCTCCATTTAAAATTTCTCACAATTCCCCAGTCAAGATTTTATCCATGAATTTTTAAAGTATCCCAATCAAGAACAGATTATAATATGAATAAATAAGTCCTTTTTGAATGAAAACAAAGGAATCAGATACAGAGCATATAAATATAAACGCAGTCAACTATTGTGTCTCCTGAGAGGTCTAAACAAGTTGGGACTTATTCATCACATATGGCACCCGTGACTGTTTACCTTCTTCTCAATTAAGACCCAGATTGGGCCAGAGATTAATGCAAATAAATACTCTAGCCCTGAACACAGCAACAGCTCAAACTGCTGTTAAGCAACATGTGAAGCTGAAGTAAAAAAAGATCAAAGTTGTACAAAGCAAGTCTCAAACTTGGGGGGCAGAGTAAACTGACAGGCTTTCTCCTTTGGTGCTCCTATAAAGGTAGACTACTTGAAGGTTAGTTCTTTCCAAGCCAACTCTGGCTTCAGCCCTGACTTCTCTGGTTGTTTCATTTGTTCATACATCCATCTACCTGACCTAGAGACAACGTCAGATGACAAAGGAAAAGACTTCTATCCAAAAAGAACTCAGTTCTATGTGAGAACTCTGGGAAAAGGCAAGATAAAATGCCCCCAGTAAGTGTGGCATGATCTCATTGAGTCCCATCAGTGGTTCCCAGGAACCTATGGTATAAAGGCCCACACTCCTAAGGCCCTCCCTCTATAACCCAGCTCTTCCTGACTTCTCCAGCTTCATTTCCCACCACTCCTCGTAAGTATCCATTACTCCAGCCATGGTGACCCACTTACTTATAGTGCAAATATTATACTAAGCTATTCCATTTGCCTGGAATAACTCTTTTCACTATTTCCTTATAGTTTCCACTCCCACTTACTAATCTTACTGGACTCAATTTAAAAATCACCTCCTCTGTAAAATATTTTAAGACTCCATTCTCCCAGACTTAAACTCAAAGTCAAATCGCAGCCTTCTTCCACGCTGCCTGGATCCCTAAAATATACTACGATATTACTCATCACGTAGTATTTTTATTTTACAATTCTATCCTTTCTTATTAATCTCATGTACTCCAAAGAGTCAAGCCCAGGGCTGTCTTCAGTTTAGTATATAAAAGGCTTTCATAATACATTAAAGCAATTAGATGGCTCCTCGAGAGGTGTGTGTGTTGTGTGGGTGGGGTACAGTTCTTCTGTTGAATTTCTTAATAGTGCATTCATATTCTTCTTCATTTTCACATTTTCTAACTCTTTCATCTTACCTCACGAAAGGTTTTTTCCCTTAGACAAACTCTACTTCAGAGTCTCCCATGTGTCAGGCCCTGTGTTAAATATACATTTTCTGATTTAGAAGCCTACCTGAGACTAAATCTTCCAACAATGAAGGGCTGGTACTGGTAGTCAAAGGTTCCTGATCAATATGTCATTTGCTGGGTTCCTGCATCAGTGTAGAACCACCTGTTGCTAATGATCTTTTGATTAACATATATAACCTATGTATCTGTCACTGGATTCCAAAATATGAGACGAAGGACTGTGCCCCATATTTTTGCCAACCAGTGTATCTCCAGTGCTTGAATATTTGTTGACTGAAGAAAGGAAGGAAAGGAGTTGCTTCAGAGAGCAGCAACATAGGAAAGGGGGAAAAAAAACCTTCAGAAGTACAAATAGACCACCTTAGGCCTGCCATTCCTGCAAAGCCAAAACCAGTTTTCCCAGTCCCAATTCCAACTCCAGTAAATCTTACCCATACACAGAGCTCTCCTCTAATTGAGGGATTGGCTGTAATAAATCTGACAAAGATCAGTTGCAAATCAGCAAGTGGTAATCCTACCTGCACCAATTCTATCCCTTTCTACTCTACTAAAAATTGAACTCTCTAAGGATAGGCATAGTTAAAAGAAAGGACAACGGGGGCTTACGCAGTCTTTCTTTAGGGTAGAACTTGGCTCCTGATGGCAAAGGAATCCATTTTTATCAAACAAGAAATAACGCACATAATCCCAATCTGAGTCAACTACACTCAGCAACTGAGCCTTATCCTAGGTTCTGGAGTCAAGAACTGCTCCCCTGAATCTCACATCCTGATATCCAACTGCCTCCTGGGCATCTCCACCTAGATGTATCCATCATAAGCACCTCAGACAAGTCCAAACTTGTCTTTCTTTAAAAATCTGTTCCTCTCTGTGGCCCCCCCGTTCAGTGAAAGGCATCAACCACCCAAGCCAAAAACCTGGCACTCTTTCCATGGCTCCTTCCTCCTCTTTGATTACACCCACATACAACCTGTCATAAATCCTGTCTTTTCTACCCCCTCAAAAGTAGCTGAATCAGCTACCCTGAAGAGGTATTTACTAAACAAAGATGGGATAATTTGAGCATCACTTAAAAATTATTAAATAGGGCACAGTGGCTCACACCTGTAATCCCAGCACTTTGGGATGCTGAGGCGGGTAGATCATTTGAGTCCAGGAGTTCAAGACCAGCCTGGGCAATATGGCAAAACCCCATCTCTACCAAAAATACAAAAAATTAGCTGGGTGTGGTGGTGCACACCTGTGGTCCCAGCAATTAAGGAGGCTGAGATGGTAGGATTGCTTCTTGAGCCCTAGGAGGCAGAGGTTGCAGTGAGCAGAGATCATGTCACTGCATTCCAGCCTGAGTGACAGAGCAAGACCCTGTCTCAAAAAAAAAATAATTTTTAAAATGAAAAAATCAGTATTTATCTTGCCTTTCCTAGATGAATTATACCACAGGGTAATAAACAGCTATGGACAAATTTCTTTATAGAAGCATTCCAGATAATAAACAAACAAGAAATACTGGAATTAGAATAACACTGTGAAATAACAGATCCTAGATACCAATCATCAAACGCTGCTAACCATTACAAAAAGAGAGAACAAGACAGTACATATCTTCTGATGGAAGAACTCAACACCCCCATGAAGTAGTCTTGCCAAAAATGTTGGCTCTGAAGGCTTGAAGTTGACTAAGTCTCTATATCCATCTTATAAAATAAAAGAACTACAAAGTTCAGAATAACACATTCATCTACATTACAGGGATGTAATCGGCAATATCTGGGTGTGGTAAATTCAGCAAGACAAGCCACCAACGTCTCAACTTAGAGGGGAAAAAAAGATGGAGGAGAAAATCTACAGATTAGGAAAACTAACCTGGGCAACAAAGTGAGCTCCATCTTTACAAAAAATTTGCCAGGTGTGGTGATGCATGTGCCTGTAGCCCTAGCTACTTGAGAGGTGTGAGTATCACTTGAGCCAGGAGTTCTAGGCTACATTGAGCTATGATCATGCCACTGCACTCCAGCCACTCCAGCCTGGGTGACAGAGCGAGAGTGAGACCCTGTCTCTTAAAAACAAAAAACCCTCGCACCACTGCACTCCAGCCTGGGCAACAGAGCACGACTCTGCCTCAAAAAACAAAAACAAAAGAACAAATAAACAAACAAACCCCACACTTTTAAAAGATAAGGATACATACTGGAATATTAACAAATGAAATAATGATACTTAAGATTTGCTTCAAAATAAAATGGAAAATGAATGGGTGGAAGTATGAGTGGGACAGGGTTAGCCCTTCGATGATGGTTGTTGAGGCTGGGTACATGGCTTCATTATACTACTTTGTATTTCTATTTTTGTTTTATAAAAATTAAAGCACACAAACAAATCTTGAATCCATCTATTTATTTCTGTCATCACTCTCACAGTCTTGGCCACCACTATCTCCCATCTGGCTTATTTCAGTAGCTTCCTTTATGGGTATGTCTTGCTTGCTCCTTGCTTTTTCCTTTCTCTTTTTCTGCATCACCTTCCTGCAATCCATTCTCCATCCCGGCTGCTAAGACTCAAGTAAAACCATGCCAGTTCTACTTAAAACCTTTCACGGCCTTCAGAATAAAGCACCTTCCCAACCTCATAAGAGCCTTCCTCTCCCTTCTCCCTTCTCATATTCCCAATGCTCTCAGCAAATAGTGCTATTTGCAGTTTCCCAAATGTGCCTTTGCATGTAGTGTTACTTCTGCCTGGCTAGTTTCCATGAATTATTTAATTATCAGCAAATTCAGGCATGACATCTTCTACGAAATCGTCTCCTACTCTTCCCTGCCCTAAAGGTTCCAATTCTATGAATGTTCACCGTTTCATCCCTTTGTGTGCCTGCCTCCATGTGTCCATGGGTCTGTGAATATTCCAAGAATAAGGGACCAGGGTTTGATTCATTTCTGTATTCCTGGAATCTATCACAGAACATAGCAAAAATGGGTACTTGATATATGTCTGATGGATTAAAAAAAAAAAAGGCCTAGGCTTCCAAGAAATCCATAATTCTACAGAAAGAGCTAAATAAAATAAGGGGCAGCCTGGAATTACATACTTTGGAGTCAGATAAACTTGGTATCAAATAGCAACTATACAACATGCATTAATTTGTAAACTTGGGCAAGGCACTTCAATTCTCCTAAGTCTGTTAAATGGGAACACTGATTCTTCAGGGTTATTGATTAAATAAGTATACAGTTCAAAGTAACTAAAATTATCTTTAATAACACAACTCTATGTTCACGTGACAGTGAGATAATTTAACAAACTCCCAGAACACAGGGTATGTGCCATCACCCGCTGGCAGCTTGTCTGACCCCGAAGGCCATAGGCACCTCCCTGTCAATAGGAACCTATCACTGCTTGATAACTGAGGAAAGGGGATATTGCTTCCCTGCTACTTTCTAAGTTCCTGCTCCCTTTCTGTGTATATTCACTCACCTTTCTCTTTGGTGAATCCTGAAACATTATTCAATCCTGGACTTTGGAACTCAGGTTTTTGTTAGTTTAACCTTTAAATATTTGAGTAAAGGGAACGGGTATCAGAGATTGGGATACATACTCCAGCACAAGGGACAATAAAACTTCATGCTGCTCCTGGACATCCTGGAACTGCAACTCAGGCCCCATTCTCTCAAGCTCAGGACTTTTTATTTTTTCTTTTATAGAAAGATAGAACAAGCTGGGCATGGTGGCATATCCCTACGGTCCCAGCCACTCACGAGGCTGAGGCAGAAAGGTCACTTGAGCCTAGGAGTTCTGGGCTATAGCACACTATGACAATCCGGTGTTCCACACTAAGTTCAGTTTCAATATGGTGATCTCCCAGGAGCAGGGGACCACCAGGTTGCCTAAGGTGGGATGAACTGGCCTAGGTCAGAAATGGAGCAGGTCAAAACTCCCATACTGATCAGAAGTGGGATTGTGCCTGTCAGTAACCACTGGATTCCAGCCTGGGCAACACAGTGAGACCCCATCTCTTTAAAATTAATAGGAAGATAGAATAAAAGAGAGGTTCAGCAAACAAATTCTAGGGTTAAATCGAGATTCAAATTTTGGATCCTGTAAATTTACTAGCTATGTGACTTTAGGTAAATTGCATAACTTGTCTCAATTTCCTCATCTATAAAATAGGTTGTTAGCATTACTTACCCCATGGAGTCTCTGTGAGAACTGAAAGAGATAATCTTATGAAAAATGTTCAATATAATGCCTGGCAAACAGTAAATTTTCAATAAACTTAGTTAATATTACTTAGAATAATGTTTTTCATAAAATGATACCTGGGTGGGCACAGTGGCCAACACCTACAATTCCAGCACTTTGGCAGTCTAAGGATGATCGCTTGAGGCCAGGAGTTCAAGACCAACCTGGGCAACATAGCGCTAACTCTGTCTCTACAAAAATAAACAAACAAACAAATAAATAAATAAATAAATAAGCAAGCAAGCCAGCCAGGCATGGTGGCAGACAACTGTAGTCCCAGTTACTTGGGAAGCTGAAGCATGAGGATCGCTTGAGCCCAGGAGGTTGAGGCTACAGTGAGCCGTGATCACGCCATCGTACTCCAGCCTAGGAGACAGAGCAAGACCCAGTCTCAAAAAAATAAATAAATAAAATAATTTCATGCTTAGAAGGAAAAATGACAACCAGAAAACAAAATTTAAAAAAGAAAAAAAGCACTTTTTAAATTTTATTTTACGTTTCAGGGTACATGTGCAGGTTTGTTACACAGGTAAATGTGTGCCATGGTGATTTGCTGCATGTATCAACCCATCACCCAGGTATTAAGCCCAACATATCTTAGCTATTTTTCCTGATGCTCTCCCTCCCCCACCCCCAACAGGCCCCAGTGTGTGTTGTTCCCCTCCCTGTGTCTGTGTGTTCATGTTGTTTAGCTCCTACTTATAAATGAGAACATGCAGTGTTTGGTTTTCTGTTCCTATGTTAGTTTGCTGAGGATAATGGTTTCCAGCTCCATCCAAAGGAGCTGCAAAGGACATAATCCTATTCTTTTTTATGGCTGCATAGTATTCCATGGTGTATATATACCACATTTTCTTTATCCAGTCTATCATTCATGGGCATTTGGGTTGATTCTATGTCTTTGTTATTGTGAATAGTGCTGCAATGAACATATGTGTGCATGTAACTTTATAACAGAATCATTTATATTCCTTTGGGTATATACCCAGTAATGGAATTGCTGGATCAAATGGCATTTCTGGTTCTAGGTCTTTGAGGAATCCACACACTGTCTTCCACAACGGTTGAACTAACTGACATTCCCACCAACAGTATAAAAGCATTCCTATTTCTCTGCAGCCTCACCAGCATATGTTGTTTCTTGACTTTTTAATAATCACCATTCTGACTGGTGTGAGATGGTATCTCATCATGGATTTGATTTGCATTTCTCTAATGATCAGTGATGTTGAGCTTTTTCTCCTGTTTGTTGGCTACATAAATGTCTTATTTTGAGAAGTGTCTGTTCATGTCCTTTGCCCACTTTTTTAATGTGTTTTTTTCCTTGTAAATTTGATTAAGTTCCTTGTAGATTCTGGATATTACATCTTTGTCAGATGGATTGCGAAAATTTTCTCCCATTCTATAGGTTGTCTGTTCACTCTGATGATAGTTTCTCTTGCTGTGCAGAAGCTCTTTAGTTTAATTAGATCCCATTTGTCAATTTTTACTTTTGTTGCAATTGCCTTTGGTGTCTTCATCATGGAATCTCTGTCTGTGCCTATGTCCTGAATGGTCCTGCCTAGGTTTTCTTCTAGGGTTTTTATGGTTTTGGATTTTACATTTAAGTCTTTAGTCCATCTTGAGTTGATTTTTGTATGTGATGTAAGGCAGGGGTCCAGTTTCAATTTTCTGCATATGACTGGTCAGTTCTCCCAGCACCATTTATTAAATAGGGAATCCTTTCCCCACTGCTTGATTTTGTCAGGTTTATTGAAGATCAGATGGTTGTAGATGTGCAGTCTTATTTCTGAGTTCTCTATCCTGTTCCATTGGTCTATGTGTCTGTTTTTGTACCAGTACCATGCTGTTTTGCTTACTGTGGCCTTGTAGTCTAGTTTGAAGTCAGGTAGCCTGATGACTCCAACTTTGTTCTTTTTGCTTAGGATTGTCTTGGGTATATGGGCTCTTTCTTGGTTCCATATGAATTTTAAAATAGTTTTTCCTAATTCTTTGAAGAATGTCAATGGTAGTTTAATGGGAATAGCATTGAATCTATAAATAACTTTAGGCGGTATGGCCATTTTGACATTATTGATTCTTCCTATCCATGAGCAAGGAATGTTTTTCCATTTGTTTGTGTCCTCTATGATTTACTTGAGCAGTGGTTTGTAGTTCTCCTTTAGGAGGTCCTTCACTTCCCTTGTTAGCTGTATTCCTAGGTATTTTATTCTCGTCATAGTAATTGTGAATGGGAACTCATTCATGACTTGGCTCTCTGGTTATCTGTTGTTGGTGTATAGGAATGCTTGTGATTTTTGCACACTGATTTTGTATCCTGAGACTGCTGAAGTTGCTTATCAGCTTAAGAAGCTTTTGGGCAGAAATGATGGGGTTTTTATAGGATCATGTCATCTGCAAACAGACAATTTGACTTCCTCTCTTCCTATTTGAATACCTTTCTTTCTTTCTCTTGACTGATTTCCTGGCCAGACCTTCCAATACCATGTCGCAAAGGAGTGGTGAGAGAAGGCATCCTTGTCTTTTGTCAGTTTTCAAGGGAAATGTTTCCAGCTTTTGCCCATTCAGTATATGATATTGGCTGTGGATTTGTCATATATAGCTCTTATTATTTTGAGATATATTCCTTCAATGCCTAGTTTATTGAGAGTTTTTAACATGAAGGGATGTTGAATTTTATAGAAGGCCTTTTCTGCATCTTTTGAGATAATCTGTAGTTTTTGTCTTTAGTTTTGTTTATGTGATGAATTATGTTTATTGATTTGTGTAGGTTGAGCCAGCCTTGCATCCTGGGGATGAAGCCAAAGTGCTCGTGATGGATAAGCTTTTTGATCTACTTCTAGATTCAGTTTGCCAGTATTTTATTGAGGATTTTTGCATTGATGTTCATCAGGGGTACTGGCCTAAAGTTTTCTTTTTTTGTTGTATCTCTGCCAGGTTTTGGTATCAGGATGATGCTGGCCTCAGAAAATGAGTTAGGGAGGAGTTCCTCCTTTTCAATTGTTTGGAATAGTTTCAGAAGAAATGGTACCAGCTCCTCTTTGTACCTCTGGTAGAATTCAGCTGTAAATCCATCTGGTCCTGGGCTTTTTTTGGTTGGTAGGCTATTTATTACTGCCTGAATTTCAGAACTCATTATTGGTCTATTCAGGGATTCAACTTCTTCATGACTCATTCTTGGGAGGGTGTATGTGTCCAGGAATTTATCCATTTCTAGATTTTCTAGTTTACTTGCATAGAGGTGTCTATAATTATATATTTCAAGAGTTCAATACACCAAGCTGAGGGGAGAGGTGCTTTTGACCCCAAATAACTTTCCTTTCTGTATCTCAGGTTGGAGTGCTATTTGAGGATATTACCTGGAAGTATCTTTTTCCTGACCCATTCAGTAGTTTAGCCTTCTTCAAAACTTACTGTGGGGAAGGAGGAGGCAGGTATAGTGGGCTTTGGAGTTAAACATGTTCAGTGTCCCACAGTAAGATACAGTAAGTTTCTTTTATCTCTGTGAGCCTCCACTTCCCTTACAAAAAGAAAAAATTGGGATCAGGCCATTTTGGTTGAGAATATATGTAAAATACTTATCATTATCACTAAAGTACTTATCATAGGCCCAGCAAACCTAGCAGTAGTTATTATTTTCCTTACTTCCAGAACCATGAGTCAGGTTCTCCACAAGAATCTCTGTTTTCAAGCCCATTAGTGAGACAGAGTGCTTGCTCAGACATCCATAGGGAAGAGATCCCCCAGAGTAGCCATCAAAGACTACTCTCCATTCTTTGCTCCTAAATTAGACAATTTAAGGCTGGGCACAGTGGTTCACACTTCTGATCCTAACACTTTGGGAGGCTAAGGCAAGAGGATTGCTTGAAGCCAGAAGTTTGAGACCAACCTGGGCAATATAGTGAGACACTCATTTCTACAAAATTAAAAATTAAAAGAAAAAAAATCAGCTGGGCATGGTGGCACATGCCTGTAGTCCTAGCTACTTGGGGGGCTGAGGTGGGAGGATCACTTGAGCCTAGGAGGTCAAGGCTCCAGTGAGCCGTGATTACACCACTGTGCTCCAGCCTGCACAACAGAGTGAGACCCCGTCTTAAAAAAGACAGAGAGACAGAGACAGAGAGAGAGAGAGAATGAGAGAGAATTCAGCATTCAGAGCAGGTCAACACTGAGCAATTCCCATTCTGTGCTAAGCTGGAGATGGTAGGTCAAGATGAATGAGTCAAGATCTTATCCTTGAAGAGCTCAAGCCAGTGTAAGGGATAATGATATCTATCTTAGAAGAGGGGCAAAATACAAGGTGTGCTCAGAGAAGAGGTGCTTGTCTTAGCTGGGGTGCCAGTAGCTTACCACTATTTTATTGGAACCCAATATGTATCTGATGAATATCTGGAAGGGTTTCCCAGAGGAAGTGATAGCTGAGATGTGCAGCTATACTGTTTAGCTCCTTGTGTCCCAGAACCTTGTGCTTTTTGATAAGGTTTCCAAATAAAACTAAACAAGGAATTTAAAGCAGATGTCAAGTAACAAAGGATAGGTTTCCACTGCTGACTTGAACCACTCTTCTCTTCTGCCCCTCACTCTCATAATCCACCCATATTCCCAGGAGTAACCTTCATTTGGAACAAAAGACAAGACTTATGCAGACCCTCCATAGAACTAACCCTGGGCTCAGATGTGTAAGGACAAATTAGTGTGGAAAGCAGAGAAAAAAACAGTTCCAGGACCGAGAGGAGACCAATGACTTCTAGAAAATGCTTTCCTGGGACTTCTTCAAGCACCCCTTCTTGATAAGCCTGCTTGGACAGATACCCCAGCATCTCTTCAGGACTTAAATGGCACTGCAGCTAAAGGGAAGAGTACCAGGAACATAATCAGGGGGAGCTCACATCTGAGCACTATGCAAAGGAACCTCATAGATACTCCCCTCTTCTCAGTTACTTAACTGGGTTAGCAGATGGGCCAGTTGCAAATCACACCAATCTAAGAATTTGCCTGCCAAGGAATTATACCCTTAAAAATGATCCAATTTCAGTTACAACTCTTGTACTGTGGGTAAGGTAAACCCCCATATATCCTATCAATGTCAATGTAAAGTAGTAGTTTGGGTTTTTCTTTCTTCTTTCTTTCTTCCTTCCTTTCTTCTTTCCTTCTTTCTTTTTTTCTTTCCTTTCTTCCTTTCTTTCTTTCGCATCCTCCATCACACAACCATTATACAAATTGGTATAACATTTTGAGAGGTTATTTTTGGCATTATTTATTAAAGCCAAGCCCATGCTTTAAAATGCCCATGCCATTTAATACACAGTTCTAATTCTAGGAATGTACCTTACAGAAGTATTTGTGCAGGAGTGAGGAGATATTCAGGGCAGTACTGTATATAGTAGCTAAATAAATTTTAAAATTCAAAGCCCGGAGTGGTGGCTTATACCTGTAATCCCAGCCTCTGGGAGGCTGAGGAGGAAGGATCGCTTGAGGCCAGGAGTTTGAGACCAGCCTGGCCAACATGGTGAGACCCTATCTCTACAAAAAATTTAAAATTTAGCTGGATGTGGTGGCACATACCTGTAGTCCCATCTATTTGGGAGCTGACACATAAGGACCAATTGAGCCCAGAAGTTTAATGCTGCAGTGAGCTAAGAAGGTGCTACTGCACTCCAGCATGGGCAAGAGAGCAAGACCCTGTCTCTAAAATAAAATTAAAATTAAAATTAAGGCCTGGTGTGGTGGCTCACACCTATAATACCACCACTTTTGAAGGCCAAGGTGGGCAGACTGCTTGAGCCCAGAAGTTTGAGACCAGCCTGGGCAACATGACAAGACCGTCTCTAAAAATATAAATAAAAATAAAAAACACAAAAATTAGCCAGGCACGGTGCCACACACCTGTAGTCCAAGCTACTAGGCAGGCTGAGGTGGGAGGATCGCTTGAGCATGGGAGGTTGAGGCTGCACTGAGCCGTGAGCAAGCCACTTGCACTCCAGCCTGGGTGACAGGGCAAGACTCTATCTCAAACAAAACAAAAAATAAATAAGTAAATAAAAATTAAAAGAAAAGCTCAAACTTTCCAATCAATAGGGGGATGGCTAATAAATCTGTATAATACAAAAGAATATTACTGGCATAAAGAAGTCTATAATATCTTGTTAATGAAAAGAATCAGTTTGATCTCATTTACAAAAACATATATTTAAAAGTACATAAAAGTTTACAGATGGACTTCTGCCACTCTAGCCAAGATGGAGTAATGGGGACCAGATTTGGCCACTTGGCTGGGGCAACTACAGAGCTGGACAAACCATATAAAACAATGATTTTCAGGTACTGGACCTCAGGCGGCCAAAGACAGTGACTCCAGAGAGAGAGGAAACAAACAAGGGAAGTCCTACAAATACCCACCGAAGCCCTGAGTTTCCAGCCTAGAGCACAGGAAGGGAGAACCCAGGTAGAGCTCAACAGTCCCAGGAGTTGAGGATTAGAAGCTGGGAGTCCAGGAGGCCAGGGCAGCTGGAGTTCACAAAGAAGAGGGCTAGCAGGGAGAGGGCTATGCAGAGAGAGCACAGCTGATCTGCAGAGGGGTCCTCCAAGTCTTCTGCTCAGGACTGATCAGTGTACATATATGAGAAAAATTACCCAAAGCCAGGGAAAAAATCATCCAAAAGGAGTAGAGGGAACAATTCTGGGGCTCCATAGGGCCAAGAATAGTTTTTGTCTCCACCAGCCAGAATGAAAAACTTTCAAAGTTAGAGAATTTATTTCCTGAAAGTCCTAATTAGCATTTATATATCCCCCAACAACTGGCCCTCGGGTATTCTAAGAGCACTGATTCACTTATCAGATTAGCTGTTTGTCCTATTCAATCTATAAATGATAGAATCTAAGACAGGTGGTGATGGCAGGTTTGTGGCATGAGAGATGGATAAGTCAGCAGGAGCCAGAGAGGCAAGTCCAACGGGTTGAGAGAATAGATCCTAAAAATATACTCTGCCTTAGGTTCATCCTGACATAGACGAAAGTCCACCACTATATGCAAAAATTCCCTTTGTAAATCAGCTTGGCACAAAAATGACTGTAAAGATAATATCATCATAACCCCTCCTCAATGAACTGGCTACCACACTGAAATTTTCTCTTTTTTTCTTGGTGCTTTTCAAGTCTCTGCAACTCTACCCAAACAGAGCTTCCCATTTACCATGTCCTTCTTCTTTGCAAGAGACACTCAAATGCATTAAAGACAATCCTTGAAAGCCTATTCCTGGAAAGACGGCTCTTCACAATCTTATTTGCCCTTGTGGTCCCAGTGATATAACTGGATTCAAAGCCTGGTATTGCTCTTTTAATGGTGTTTACTCAGTCCTGGTGAGGTTCACTTTTCACACAAATAAGATACTTGGATTCCACTGAATGTTTCTATTCAGATCAAGTTAATACAAAGTTGGAGAGCTTAGATTCTTTATCATGTAACTTTGAGAATTCTCAGATGAATGCAGCATAAAAAGAAATTGCTGAACTTCCAGGCTAACACATTAAAAACTGCATAGAATGTAATTCCACCATTATAATGCCCTAATTAAAAAGATAAATTAAGCAAAATGGGTAGGATGCTTTTTACAGTAAGTGCTTCACAACTAGTCATAATGATTTGAAAATCAACACTCAGCAAAATAATAGGCCTCTGAAAGGAAACTGGAGTAGGCACATATAGTTGGGGTTCCAGTGTGGGTACCAGGTACAAAACTGAAAAGTAAAATCCTGGTCTCTTAAAGGCCCATAAAGCACCTTTAAAATCCTGCATGTGTATATGGTGAATTCTATAGAGGTCAAACACTGGAAACTAGTAAAGGTTATTAAAATCAGTAGCAACACAGTATTTATTTCAACTATTTCATAATCCTAATTATCCCAACCTTCCAACTTTCTCCATTCCCCCACAAAGCACCTAACAAATCCTTGTGAAATATAAGGGTTTTTGCTTTTTTTTTTTTTCAGAATGATACAAAACTTGGTAAGCAGACACTGAGTCACAAGGCTTTTGTCAAAGAGCTGAACAAGAGAAGACTGATTATAGGTTAAAATTTACATGTTCCTGGAATTCAGACAATTAAAATGAGCAGTAGCTAGAATGTTTGGAGCCAGAAAAACTTTGCCACTTAGTACCTGTACAATCTTAGGATTTATTTATTTATTTAATTAATTTATTTATTTATTTATTTATTTATTTATTTAGAGACAGAGTCTCGCTCTGTAGCCCAGGCTGGAGTGCAGTGGCACAATCTCTGCTCACTGCAACCTCCATGACCATGTTGGTCAGGCTGGTCTTGAACTCCTGACCTCAGGTGATCTGCCTGCCTCGGCCTCACAAAGTGCTGCGATTACAGGCGTGAGTCACCGCGCCCAGCTCATTTCTGTTTTAAAATCAAGTTTTATTTGGCCATAAAACTTGTTGGCAGCTCATGAAACAGAAATTTCCTGAGATATAAAAGAACTAATTGGACAGGCGCAGTGGCTCACGCCTGTAATCCCAGCACTTTGAGAGGCCGAGGTGAGCAGATCACTTCAGGCCAGGAGTTCAAGACCAGCCTGGCCAACCAACATGGTGAAACCCCATCTCTACTGAAAACACAAAAATTAGCCAGGCATGGTGGCGCATGCCTGTAATCCCAAGCTACTCCGTTGGCTGAAGCAGGCGAATCGTTTGAACCCGGGAGGCGGAGATTGCAGTGTGAGCCAAGATTGCGCCAATGCACTCCAGCCTGGGTGACAAAGCGGGACTCCATCTCAAAAAAAAAAAAAAAAAAAAAAAAGAACTAGAACTAATCACAATCCCACAACCACATAAACAAAAACATATATATTATAATATATTATACTGAGGGAGTGTCTTTCTAAGCATAACATGAAATCCAGATATCATTAAAGAAATGATGATCAGATCTGCATCTATATAAAGGTCTAACTTCTAAAAGGCAAAGATTCCAAAATACATATACATACTTATACACACACATATATTAGTATTTACAAAACATAAAGAGTTCCTAAAAATCAGTAGGAAAAAGACAAGCAAACCACCCAATGGACAAAGAATATGACCAGGCAAAGATGCCCTAATATGATTAGAATGAGTAACAGTGAAAAGGTCACTAATAAAAACTCAAAGTAAAGCAACCATTATAAACCATTTCTCATCAGATTGGCAAAAAATTAAAAATAGTGATATATTTCAGTGGTGAAGTTTTGAAGAAATGGGTATGCTCATACAATGCTGGTGGTTGATGTACAACTTGAAAACGGCTTACCAGATCTACCAACATTTAAACTACACACACCCTGTGACCCAAGAATACCACTTCTCTCCATCTTAGAGAAATACACATGTTCACAAAAATATATGTATAAGGCACATTTATTACAATTTTAAAAAGTCAGAAGAAACCTAAATACCGATCAGTAGAGGAAGAGCCAAGATGGAGAGATGGGTAAGGAGATTAGAAACCAGACTTTTAGACTTCACCCAGTCAATCCGCAAGTCACTCATTCTAGATTTCAGCCAGGCTACCAATCATTCAGCTAGTTCCTCCCTTCCATTGCTTATTAGCACCACTAACATCAAAAGAAATCACTCCAGCTTTGAGAACTAATTTTGAAGATTCCAGGGTGGCCCTTATCCTACATAAGGTATCTCTTCAATGGCTGCAATTGGTATATTCTGCCTGGTTTTTGTTTTGTGGTAAATATTTTCATTCTATTTTTGTCTTTTATATAGTCAATTTCAGCAGCTGTAAGCCAGTCAACTGAATGCAAACACAATTGGCTAGCGGAGGGCACCTAGGAGTTATTATTTTGCCACTACAAATAATGCTACAGGGAAAGTTTCTGTACTTGTATCTTTTCTAATGTCTGATGAGCTATTTTCAAAGGAAAAAGTCTTAGGGCTGGGTTATGAAGTTGGAAACTATAGAAAGCTTTATGACTGGCTCCCTACAGCTTTGTCAGTTCCCCTAGTGACTGGACCCACCCAAACCGCTGTGGGTGTCCTACAGTCCACCAGCAGAGGGCAGCATCCCCCAGACCAACAGGGCCTCAGGATGCAGACACTAAGCCTGGGGAGTGAAGAAAAGTGATCAGAAGACAAAAGTAAAATCCACAGAACATGCTAACCAGGGCTTCCAAAATTTGGGAGGTATGGCAGATCCTCGTAGCTGCAAGATAACTGGGATTATCCACAACTAGCAACACCTAACACTCAGTGTCCTTGATTCCTTAACTGGCACCAAGATAAAAAAGTCACCTCCTCTTAAACAGGTATATATACTACTACACTGGCCATGCCAAACCTTTATCAACTAGAATTTTGCCAAGCAACAAAGATTACTGAAGCCCTACCCCTAGGGAGACTAAACAGGGGACGCATTATGCTGCTGGCCTCATTTTGGCAGTTTCTGTTGAAAGAAAGAATGGAAAGGGCAAACTACATATCCATCACAAATGTCTGGTTTCTCATTCCCTTTTCTTGGCTTCATTTTAAACTGAGCTGGGGGCAAGGGAAGGATACTGTAAATAGCAATGAGTTGAAAGGTAACCATGGCCAGGTACGGTGGCTCACACTTGTTATCCCAGCACTTTGGGAGGCCGAGGTAGGCAGATCACTTGAGGACAAAAGTTCGAGACCACCCTGGACAACATAATGAAACCCCATCTCTACTAAAAATGCAAAAAATTAGATGGGCGTGGTGGCATGTGCCTGTAATCCCAGCTACTCAGGAGGCTGAGGCAGGAGAATCGCTTGAACCCGGGAGGCGGAGGTTGCATTGAGCCAAGACTGCACCACTGCACTTCAGCCCGGGCAACAGAGTGAGACTCTATCTCAAAAAATAAAAAAATAGAATAAAGGAAAAAGAAAGGTAACCACGAGCCCAGAGCAGTTAGGTTACAGGTCAAAGAAAACAGAAATAACTATGGTTGAAATGTCTCCAACAGTGTTCACTTTAGATCATTAACCAAGTGAGTCATCCTAAATTAATCTGAACTAAAGTTTGGGCCACTCAATATTTCAGCTCTTGAAGTCTAGGGAAATACCACATCCTTACCTATCAAGAGGCCAGACACAACAACTATTATTTGCCATTTGTTCACTGCCACTGATATGCTAACTTCTCCCTGGAACATTTATATGATCTGTATCACAGCCCACACTACAGTCATAATAAATAATACAGCATTGGTGAGAGTAGGAAAGCAGGCTCTCTCATACCCTGATTGCAGAGTTGAGGTGGCAGACGAGTAGAGGTGGGGGCAGTATTTACCACCATTTGGGGGAGGACGAATTTAGCAGCACCAAGATTCAAATGGATAAACTCTTTTACCTAGAAATTCCACTTCCAGGGTTTTAGGCTACAAAAGTAATGCCATAAGTAAGCAAAGTATTATACAAGGATATTCACTGCAGCCCTATTCATAACAGAGAACAAATAAAAACAATCCGATTCCCACTAACAAAAGATGAATGAAACAAATCCTGGCATATCTATTAATGCAACCATTCGTTAAAACAATGAGACAGATCCATGAATCATATCACGGAACAATCTCTAACACAAATTACGTGAAATAAAACAAGCTACACAATTAAGTATGTAATTTTAATTAAAAAAAAATTTTTTTTTGAGACAGAGTCTCCCTCTGTCGCCCAGGCTGGAGTGCAGTGGCGTGATCTTGGCTCAATGCAACCTCCGCCTCCTGGGCTGAAGTGATCCTCCTGCCTTGGCCTACCAAGTAGTTGGGACTACAGGCGCCTGCCACCACACCTGACTAATTTTTGTATCTCTGTAGAGACAGTGTTTCACCATGTTTCCCAGGCTGGTCTCAAACTCCTGAGCTCAAGCAATCTGCCTGCCTTGGCCTCCCAAAGTGCTGGGGTTACAGGCATAAGCCACCATACCTGGACTATAATTTTTACTTTTTTAAAAAAAACTGCATGTTTGGAAAGTCTAGAACCAGAGTATACATCAGACTGCCCAGGTTTCCATTTTGGCCCTGCTGCTTACTAGAAGTGTGACTTTATACTTCATCCTCAAACTTCAGTTTCCTTATCTGTAAAATGGGGAGGGGGGCACATATTGCCTTCAAAGGATTATGATGAAAATTCAATTCATTTATTTTATTGGCTGGCTGAGGTGGCTCACGCCTGTAATCCCAGCACTTTGGGAGGCCGAGGCAGGTGGATCACCTGAGGCCAGGAGTTCGAGACCAGCCTGACCAATATGGTGAAACCCCGTCTCTACTAAAAATACAAAATTAGCCGAGCATGGTGGTGCATGCCTGTAATCCCAGCTACTTGGGAGGCTGAGGCAGAAGAATCGTTTGAACTTGGGAAGCAGAGGTTGCAGTGAGCTGAGATTGCGCCATTGCACTGCAGCCTGGGCAACAAGAGCGAAACTTCATCTCCAAAAAAAAAGAAAATTCAATTAATTTGTTTTATTGTTTTATATACATATATAAAAATAACTGAACACATACAAATAAGGTAGCACAATATAAATGAATATATATAAATAAGGTACCTGCCATATAGCAAATGCTCAGAAGATATAGAAGATGATAATGATTATTATTAACATCACTACCTCTGAGAAGTTGAATTAAGAAGGTAACTTTGATTTACCAAGTTTTATACTTCCATAAATAAATAATTTTTCAGAATAGGCATGAAGTACTTTTATAATTAAAAGATATACCCTTATACCCAAGAGAAATGAAAACATATGTCCAAAGACTTGCATGTGAATGTTCATAGTAGCATTATTCACAAATGCTCATCAACTGGTGAATGGATAAGATAAATGTACGGCATATCCATACACTGGAATATATTCAGCACAAAAAGGAACTGACTACTCAAGTGCTATGGCACGGACAAACTTCAAAACCACTATGCTACGTGAAAGCAGCAAGACACAGATAATACATATGGTATAATTCAATTTATATGACATGTCCAGAAAAGACAAATCTACAGAGACAGGAGGATTAAGGATTGCTGGGTTTAACAGTAAAAGGGCAGAAAGGTCCTTATTAAGATGATGAAAATGTTCTAAAACTGATTTGTGATAATGGTTGCAAAACTTGGTAAATATACCAAACATCACTGAACTGTACAGAGTAAATTATCATATGTGAAACATGTCTCATTGTTTAAAAAAAAAAAAAAAGGTTTAAAAAGATACATCCTTACAAAACCATGCCTATTTTACACTTATATAATGCTCTGCCCTTGGGAGGGGCTTTAACTTGCGTTTCTCTATTTCATCCTCATAACTATCGTGTGAAGCAGACAGAGTAGGGACCATGCTCTTTGGAGAAAAAAGAAAAATGATGTTCAGATTAGGCCACAGCTGCTAGCAAATAAAGCACCCAGAGCCCAGATCGAAACACAACTAACTCAATAGATACAGTGGTAAAAATGTACCAAGACTTCAAGATTCCAGGAGTAATAACCAAACAGTGATCACAAGTATACTGATGACCAGGGGCTTTGCCTGCAAAGTATACTCCTTTTTAAGATTGTTTAACTTTTTGAATAAATGTGCACTTAAGAAATCTGACATAAAACGTGCTTTTTGTTCCTTACACAGTCTGCTAAAAGTCACGTCATTACGGATATGCATAAATTCCCTGATACAAGAAGAAACTTCCTTTTCAGTAGCTCAAAAAATGCTTAGCATACATTGGGGATTCAAGAAATGCTTATTAGGCTGGAAGTGGTGGCTCACACCTATAATCCCAGCACTTTGGGAGGCCGAGACGGATCGCTTAAGTCCTTGAGTTTGAGACTAGCCTAGGAAACACAGTGAGACCCAGTATCTTTAAAAAAAAAAAAAAAAAAAAAAAAAGAATGAGTGTGGTGTGGTGGTGGTGCAAGCCTGCAGTCCCAGTAACTTAGGAGGATAAGGTGGGAGTATCACTTCAGCCAAGGAGGCTGAAGTTGCAGTGAGCTGTGACCATACCACTGCACTGGAGCCTGGGTGACAGAGTAAGACCTTGTCTCAAAAAAAAGAAAAAGGAAAAAAAGGAAGTGCTTCTTACTAATATGAAAAATAATAGCAAATTTTTTTAAAGTTTAATTTGAACATACTGTAGATGAATCTAGCATTTCGTTTTGTACACAAAAACTGGAGAGAAATAACAAGAGATAAAACCTAAACCATAAGCCACATAGAAATGTTTTTGAGGGGGCAGGGGAGGAAGGTGGTTAATTTTTGGCAATCATTTTGCTAAAAAGCCACAGGCATTCCCAGCACCAGGCAAGCAACCAAGAAAATAACAGCCGAGCGTGGTGGCTCGTGCCTGTAATCTCAGCACTTTGGGAGGCCGAGGCGGGCTGATCTCTTGAGCCCAGGAGTTCGAAACTAGCCTGGGAAACATGGTGAAACCCCGTCTCTACCAAAAATACAAAAAAATTAGCCGGGCATGGTGGCGTGCACCTGTGGTCCCAGCTACTTCGCAGGCTGAGGTGGGAGGATCGCTTGAGCCTGGGAGGCAGAGGTTGCATTGAGCTGAGATCACACCACCACACTCCAGCTTGGGTGACAGAGTGAGAAGAAAACAAAAGTCTGGCATGACCAACCAGTATTTTCCCACGCTCTTCTCCAGTTTACGCTGACTAGGGTTTACAGAACTGCAACAAGAATTGGTTCTGTGTGTAATATCCCATGTCCTTCACACTAAACTGGGTTGACAATGTCGGTGATCTCCCTAAGTCCCATTTTCCAGAAGGAAAAATAGGTTCAGACCGGCAAAACAGCAAAGTTTCTTTGACATTTTCTGTTGCTCACTGCTAAAAAGATTATGGCTTTTGAGCTGTTAATTGAAACACTTTGTGTCAAATTCTGATGCCTAGTTGAGATAACTTTACCTAATCACATTCTCTGAGGAGAAATGTCTTAGAAATAGCTGTTAAATAAAATAAAAGTTAAGTAAACTACAAATACTGAACCACTATAACGTATCTGGGACTTTTGTTTTTATACTTGATATTATATTTTTTCAGGATTTGGGCACCTACAGAGGATAAAGACTATCAGGAAAAGTGACAAGCCATAAAGAAACAGGTTTTGGGATTCGGGGTAGAGCAACAAAAACACTGGAAAACCTTAAAAAAAAAAGAGTAGGAAATTGAGCTCAATTCTGGCTTCAATGGGGGTGGAGGAATGAACTTCTCATAGAGGTGTAGATCCTGCACAAGCAGGGCACAATGTCTGAACAATCTGAAAAAGGGATTTTGCAGAGAGAAATGGACCTTGGAAAATGGTCTATAGACCTATGGTTGTTGGGGTCCCTCAGAAGACTCACAGTGTAATAAAACTACAGAAGCGTAACAGGGAGGCTATGAACTCAGGGCCAGGCAAAACTACTAAAAATCCAGAAGGATATTTCCCTCCACAGTGTGCCAAATAAGAGGTCTATCCCTGTAGAGGTTGGCAGGATTGTCTCTGCCTCTCTTATCAGCCAGCCCTCTGCAGAGGTCATGGCAGGACAAGAAAGGGAAACTGTCAAAATGAAGTGACTTGAAGGAAGGTAGGGATATGATGGCAAGGCGTCAAGACTTGATCTGTGGACAGTTCTGAGTTTTCAAAGGGTTTGGGGGAAAGGAGGCCATTCAGGCAAGCAAAGAGCTAGGAAGGAAAGGAGATTCCTTTCAGAGGACTGAGAGGATAGCATATGTCTCATGAGTCCAATTATTATTATTATTATATTATTATTATTATTATTATTATTATTGAGACAAGGTCTCGTTCTGTCACCCAGGCTGAAGTGTAGTGACATGATCACAGTTCACTGCAGCCTTGACCTCCCGGGCTCGAGATCCTCCCACCTCAGATTCCCGACTAGCTGCGACTACAGGCACGAGCCACCATGCCTGGCTAATTTTTTTTTAAGAGATGGGGTCTCACTCTGTTTCCCAGGCTGGTCTTCTGGGCTCCTGTGATGCTCCTACCTAGGCCTCCCAAAGTGCTGGGATTACAGGCATGGGCCACCACACCCAGCCTGAGTCCAATTACTTAGAATCATATTATCCTGTCTTAATTTCTCCTTCCTATCCCCTGAATATTTAGTGAGGGAAGCCTGTTTTAGCCGTTCTAGCCCTACCTCAGCTGTACTATATATATGGAGTCTTGAGGGAAAAACTACTTATCTCTGCTTAGACCAGAAAGTTAAAGAAGAATGGATGTCTAACCACCCACTAACATCTGTTTGACAGACAACATAAGCCTCCTCCCCTTTCTCCACACTTTTTCTTCTACCTTTATTAAGCCCTTACTTTGTGCCTGGCACCAGTGTTAACTGTTTTGCACATATCACCTCACCACAGTCTCGTAAGTCTGAATGTAAGTTTATTATTCCCATTTCAGAGATAAACTAAGGCTCAGAGGTTAAGTTGCCCAAAGTCAAACAGCTAGTAAAGGGCAGAGCTAGAATATGAACCCAGGAATGTCAGAGTACTAAGGCACAAGCTCTTAACTACCATGCCATACTGGTGGCAACAATTAGTAATTACTGAGACTTCAAAGGTATGGTGACTCACAGGGGCAAGAATTAATGTACTCTTCTCTTTGCAAAGATTTCCTTCCAGGCAAATGATGATAAGTTCTATCGTTCTTGAGGGCTGTGGCAGTTTCCCGGTACGTGGTGGCAGCAGTGGGATCACAGCCGTGGGTAAGCTAGGCTAGCAAACCAAAGCATCCTGTCCTTAGACAGATGAGAATGTTACCGTCTGACCTTCTTCAGGTCAATTTTCTAATACTAAGCTGAATACTGAAAAGACACCTTTTCTATTTTATTCTCCCTCTGAATGAGTAATATCCAACCACTCCAATTAGTTTCATATTAGATATCTTTTCTTAAAATCCCTGTTGGCATCATGTCCCTGCTCAGCCTGAGAATGTGCAGAGACAGAATGCTGGGACAGGAGTTATCCTAGGACACACTGACTACTTTCATAGGACCATGAGGCTATTTCCCAAAAGCTGAAATCAAGAAAACAGGTCCCCTAAAACAATTAGTGTTTCTAAAAAACATCAAACAGCTCTTTGAGATATCAAATATTATTCAGTCAAACTTTGTGATTTGAGCTTGCCATTGGTGGAGGCTCTGCAGCTTGCTCAGTGCTCTGGGTTTTGCTCCAGATCTGTCACATTGCATTAGTGCCCTTCCTCCTCACCGCCAACAAAAATAATAGCCTTGAACATGGCAGCACAATCCATTTGTCCTGCTCTAATTACTTTTTGACATTACTTTTTCTGTTGCTAACTTGGTTTTTTTTTTCTTTCTACCAACCTCAGGGCATCATTAGAGTCATCTGAAAACAAAATCTTTAGGTTCTGCCAATATATATTTGGATAACTTTCTAGCACAAAATGGTTCCAAGGAGCAGTAGGATAGTAGTTATAAGAAGAAAAGCCACAAGGCACTCATAACTATTTCCAGAATTCCCCAGATGTCACAGAGAGCATAGCCAAGGACAAAATGCCAGGGCTTGAAGTTATAGGACCTGGGCAAGTTGTAGCTCTACCACTCACTAGCTGTGAGACCTTGGAGCAAGTCTCCGAATCTGTCTAGTTGTAGTTTCCTCTTTTGACAAATGGAGTCATCTCTCTACTCTGGTAACCTCACAAGAGCTGCTGTGAAGATCGGTTGAGATAATGCATGTGAAAATACTTTGGAAAGAGCAATAGCGTTATTATTATTGAGACAGTGTCTCGCTTTGCTACCCAGGCTGAAGTGCAATGGCATGATCACAGCTGATGGCAGCCTCAACCTCCCAGGCTCAAGCGAGCCTCCTGCTCATCCTCCCAAGTAGCTGGGACCAAAGGTATGCGCCACCATGTCTGGCTAATTCTTTTTTGTAGAGGTGGGGTCTCCTTATGTTGCCCAGGCTCATTTTATTAAGAGGCATAAAATGATGACCAACGTTGCAAGACTCTCTAGGTTTTGTGTTCTTCATTAATTCTAGTGTGTTCTTCATTAATTCTAGAGTGTGATAGTTATTTTTATGCCAACTTGGCTGGGCCACAGGGTGCCCCGATTGTTTGGTCAAACAATATTCTGGGTGTGCCTGGGGGGGTGCTATTTTTGGATAAGATTAACATTTACATCTGCAGACTCTGAGTAAAGCAGATTGCCCTCCATAATGTGAGTGTGCCTCATCAAATTAGGTGAAGGCCTGAACAGAACAAAAAGACCAGCCTCCCTCCTACGAGAGAGAACTCTCCAGCAGCCTGCCTTTGGACTTGAACTGGAACATTGGCTACCGTAGGTGTCTGGCCTGCAGACCTTCAGACTGTAAATGCAGCATGGCTTTCTTGGGGCTCCAACTGACTGAGCCATCCTGCAGATTCTGTGTTTTTATTCATTTATTTATTTTTTGAGACACAATTTCACTGTCACACAGGCTGGAGTGCAGTGGTACGATCTCAGCTTACTGCAACCTCTGTGATTACTGCAACGGGCTCAAGTGATTCTCCTGCCTCAGCCTTCCGAGCAGCTGGGACTACAGGAGCACGCCACCATGCCCAGTTAATTTTTGTATTTTCAGTAGAGACAGGGTTTCACCATGTTGGCATGGCTGGTCTTGAACCTGACCTCAAGTGATCTGCCCGCCTTGGCCTCCCAAAGTGCTGGGATTACAGGCTTGAGCCACCACACCCAGCCATATCCTACAGATTCTGGATTTGCCAGTCTTCATAATCATGTGAGCCAATTCCTTAAAATGAATCTGCATCCATCCATCCACCCATCCAGCCTCAAAGCATATTGGTTCTGTTTCTCTGGAGAATACTGACTCATACATCTAGGATCCAGTTTTGTTTAGAATTAAAATGATCATACTATGCACTAAAAATTAGGGGCAGAAATATCAGGGATAAATTAAATCCAGAGGTGTATCTTGCAGAGCCTCCAGCATGACAGATACTGACTTACAAATTATGTATGTTTCCAAAAGTCACTTTTTGGCCTGCTGCCTGGAACTTAAAAGGCTATCCCTAATAATACTGGAGCTTCAGGCTGGGCGTGGTGGCTCATGCCTGTAATCACAGCACTTTGGGAGGCCGAGGCGGGTGGATCATGAGGTCAGGAGTTTGAGACCAGCCTGGCCAAGATGGTGAAACCCCGTCTCTACTAAAAATACAAAAATTAGCCGGGCGTGGGGGCACGCGCCTGTAATCCCAGCTACTCAGGAGGCTGAGGCACAAGAATCGCTTGAACCCGGGAGGTGGAGTTTGCAGTGAGCCAAGAGGGCACCACTGCACTCCAGCCTGGCGACAGAGTGAGACTCCATCTCAAAATAATAATAATAATAAAAAAAATGGAGATTCAGGACAAAATACTACTGAGAAGCTACCATTACAGGAACTGACTGATACATATTTATTGGATAAGTATACAAATGAATGTTGTTCTATTTGGAAAATGCTTTTGGAAGTAAAGAATACATTTCTTGAGCACTTCCTGAGTACTATGCACTGCACTAGATGCTTCACATATATTGTTTCATTCAACACTTAACATCTGTAAGACAATGTTTCCTATTTCTTAAAATGACAAAACTGAGCTCTGAGAGATGTTTTGGCCTAGGTCATGTATCTAGAATGCAGTGGAACTGAGATCAGAACCCAGATGATTCCAATGCCTTGCCTCTAACTACAGGATAGCCATATTAAATAATCTAGCCCCACCTTAAAAAACAAACAGAAAAGTGGCAGTGATTAACTAAGATGTACCTTTATTTCCATACCATTTTTTCCCTTCCTCCACTCACTCCTAAATGAAGGATGGCAAAAAACTCTAAGAAAACAAAAAGCACTGGACCACAGGAGATTATGGAAATCCACAGGCTGAGGGGTTTTCAGCAGGATGACAAAGTAAGCAACTTGATTCTAACAAAAGTTTGGATGTAAAGAACATCTTAGCAAATGAGAATGAGAATTTCTTTTTTAAAAATTTTTTAGAGTTGGTGTCCCTTTGTCACCCAGGATGGAGCACAGTGATGCAATCATAGCTCACTGCAGTCTTGAATTCCTGGACTCTGGCAATCCTCCTGCCTCAGTCTCCTGAGTAGCTCAGACTATAGGCATGTGCCACCACAACCTGCTAATTTTCAAAATTTTTTGTACAAATGGGGTCTTCTCATCTTACCCAAGCTGGTCTCGAACTCCTGGACTCAAGCCATCCGCCTGCCTTGGCCTCCCAAAGTGCTAGGATTACAGGCATAAGCCACCATGCCTGGTCTGAGATTTTTTTTTTTTTTTCGAAGTAAAGCAACAGAAAGTACAGTGGTCCCAAGGAACTATAAATGTAGATGGAAGAAAATATGGTGTGTGTAGAGGGTGAAGGGGACTTTGTTTGGCCTTTGCTTTTGTTGTTGTTGTTGTTGTTTTTGAGACGGAGTCTCGCTCTGTCGCCAGGCTGGAGTGCAGCGGCGCAATCTCAGCTCACTGCAACCTCTGCCTCCTGGGTTTAAGCAATTCTCTTGCCTCAGCCTCCCGAGTAGCTGGGACTACAAGCATACGCCACCACGCCCAGGTAATTTTTGTATTATTAGTAGAGACATGGTTTAACCATGTTGGCCAGAATGGTCTCGAACTCCTGACCTCAGGTGATCTGCCCGCCTTGGCCTCCCAAAGTGCTGGGATTACAGGCGTGAGCCACCGCACCTGGCTTGCCTTTGATTTTATAATTATTATTTTTTGAGACGGAGTCTCGCTCCATCACCAGGCTGGAGTGCAGTGGCACAATCTCGGCTCACTGCAGTCTGGGTCTCGCAGGTTTATACAATTCCCCTGCTTCAGCCTCCCAAGTAGCTGGAACTACAGGCACACACCACCACACCTGGCTAATTTTTTGTATTTTAATAGAGATGGTGTTTCACCATGTTGACCAGGATGGTCTCAATCTCCTGACCTTCTGATCCGTCCGCCTAGGCTTCCAAAGTGCTGGGATTACAGGCATGAGCCACCACGCCCAGCCTTTTTTTTTTTTTTTTTTTTTTTTTTTTTTTAAAGAGACGGAGTCTTGCTCTGTTGCCCAGGTTGGAATGCAGTAGCGTGATCTTGGCTCACTGCAACCTCCGCCTCCTGGGTTCAAGCAATTCTCCTGCCTCAGCCTCCTGAGTAGCTGGGACTACAGGCACACACCACCGCGCCCAGCTAATTTTTTTGTTTTTGTCTTTGTTTTTGGATTTTAGTAGAGACGGGGTTTCACCATGTTGCCCAGGCTGGTCTCGAACTCCTAAGCTCAGGCAATCTGCCCACCTCAGCCTCCCAAAGTGCTAGGACTACAGGTGCGAGCCACCGCGCCCGGCCCTGGCCTTTGCTTTTAATGTCAACACATCCTCACCATGATGACCACCTAGGCTGCAAGTGACAAGTCAAGCCAAAGACAGGCCAAAGAGGCCTCTGCCTCCTGCAATGCCTCCCTTTTACCATCTCAGATGGCTTTTTAGGATCCATCCTTAATTCACATTCTTCTTGCCACAAGTGAATAGAGTTAAAAAGGGAAACTTATCCTGCATTTTCTACTGGTGTGCAGAGCCTACCAATCAAGGGCAGGAACCTACAGAACGATAAGTAATGAAACAAGAATTGTTTGTTATCAGGCCAATTAAATTCGATTTTAACTCATTAAAACAGGCCAAGTAGAAACCAGCTGTAAAGTAAGACTGTATTTTCCTGCAACAAATACAGTCTCACTTTATTTGACAGCAAGTTATTTAAATATGACACTTGTAAAATGCTGCAATTGAATGTTTCAAAACACATTTCTTCTTCATCTTGATCACTTAATAGTAAATCCACTTATAATCATGACTTTAGAATAACTCTGTGAGAAAGTATCATCACCCCCATTTTACCAGTGAAGAAACTGAGGCTCCAGAAGACGGGAATCAAATATCCAAATGGGCAGAGCTAGAACCTGACTCCAAGTTTTGAGTGTTTTTTCCTTTCTCAAGGCCATTTCCCAGAGCGTGCAAGGTCTTCCCTGTTAAGCCTCTCACTTTCTTGAGGTGTCCTGATTGTTTTACCTTCCTTTGCCTTCCTAGAAGAATATTCTTTCTTCCTGTCATCTTAGCACATCGTTCTATGTACAGTGTTGGATAGGCACTACCGTAGCTATAGCTTCTTAGTCATTTCAATTTGAAGAACAACTATGCCTGCCAAGCTCTAAGTCACTCGTGGTTTTTTTAAAATAGTCACCAGCACAAGGGAGGAACTGACTCCAGTGATACTGATTTTTTTCCTTCTAATTTTAGGGCAATTTTATTTCATTAATTTTTCGTTAAAGTGTAAACGGTCTGTGGACAAAAGGCAAGAATCTTTTCGGAATGAACATTTTGAGATACTAAAGTAATAAACCATGTTGCCCAAATTTTTTCATACATGGTATCAAGAGAGAAAGTAATAAAACCTGAAAATGACAGTTCCAGATCAAAGCAAATACTTACAAATACAGAGGTATATGTGAATTATATTTTATCATACAATATCTAGAATTAAACTCCTAGAAAATTATATTTAGAATGGTTACACCTTTCTGAACTCCAGTTCCTCCAAATCAGCTTTTTTTTTTTTTTGAGATGGAGTTTTGCTCTTGTTGCCCAGGCTGGAGTGCAATGGCATGATCCTGGCTCACTGCAACCTCCGCCTCCCAGGTTCAAGTGATTCTCCTGTCTCAGCCTCCTGAGTAGCTAGTAGCTGAGTAGCTAGTAGCAGACGCATGCCACCATGCCTGGCTAATTTTTGTATTTATAGTAGAGACGGGGTTTCATTATATTGGTCAGGCTGGTCTCGAACTCCTGACCTCAGGTGATCCGCCTGCTTTGGCCTCCCAAGGTGCTGGGATTACAGGTGTGAGCCACTGCACCTAGCCACAACTCAGCTTAAAACCAGTGGAGGCTGGCTATTGTAGGGGAAAGAGCATGGGTTCTGAAATCCGACACACCTGGGTTCCTACTCTTGTTCTACTATTTTATACTTTTGACCCCTGGGCAAGTTACTACATTTCTTTTTTCTTTTTTTTTGAGACAGAGTTTCGCTCTTTTTGCCCAGGCTAGAGTGCAATGGCACGATCTCAGCTCACCGCAACCTCTGCCTCCCGGGTTCAAGCGATTCTCCTGCCTCAGCCTCCCGAGTAGCTGGGATTACAGGTATGTGCCACCACACCCGGCTAATTTTTTATTTTTAGTAGAGACGGAGGTTTTCCACGTTGGTCAGGCGCGAACTCCCGACCTCAGGTGATCCACCTGCCTTGGCCTCCCAAAGTGCTGGGATTACAGGCGTGAGCCACTCTGCCCGGCCCTACATTTCCTGAAGTCTCAGTTTTCTCACATAAAATAAGAATACCATCCCTTATCTTTTACAGTTATTGTGAGGTATAAAGTAAATGAATGAATATTTCAGGCAAGCTCAGTTTCTGGGATATGGATGATATTCAATAAATACCAATAAGTACTCAAGAGATGTTTGTTATGAACCGTTTTAAAAGCCCTATAAGGAGTATGCGTGCTGTACCTCCCATGACCAGTGAGAGGGAAATGAACATCAGTGATATGACATTAAATAGTGAAGATTTATTTATACTTCTAGAATTGCTGCATTTTAGCATTTGTTTCTCCCTAAATTACATAGAATATGGCCACAACTGGAAGATGACTTTAAGGTGAAATATTAAGATACAGGGATCTATCATTGGTAATTAAATAAAATGATTTTCTTTTTAATCTATATACAAAATGGTACCCAAATTGCTACACAGAAAAAACATTTTCTACACAGCTTGCATTTCTGCAGCATAGCTTTAAATGAAACCACTCTGTAATCTCACAGATTATGTCTAAAAATAGAATGATAGGCCAGCTGTCAGACATATACATTGTAGGGAGAACGGGGCCAAGAATCTTTCCCCAAACACCACTGGAACTCTTCTGGCATTTGCTCCCACAAAGACAAAAAAACTAAAATCTATTCAATTCCAGCAGCTACCTACTTTTTTTTTTTAAGTTCAGGGGTACCTGTGCAGGATGTGCTGGTTTGTTACATAGGTAAACGTGTGTCATGGAGGTTTGTTGTACAGATCATTTCATCACCCAGGTATTAAGCCTAGCATCCATTAGTTATTTTTCCTGATCCTCTCCCTCCTCCCACCCTCTGCCTCTGGTAAGCCCCAGTGTGTGTTGTTCCCCTCTATGTGTCTGTGTGTTCTCATCATTTAGCTCCTACTTATAAGTGAGAACATGCGGTATTTGGCTTTCTGTTCCTGCACTAGTTTACTAAGGATAATAGCCTCCAGCTCCATGTATGTCCCTGCAGAAGACATGATCTTGTATTTTTTTCTTATGGCTGCATAGTATTCCATGATGTATATGTACATTTTCTTTAACCAGTCTATCATTGGTGGGCATTTAGATTGATTCCGTGTCTTTGCTATTGTGAATAGTGCTGTAATGAATGTACGTGTGCACGTGTCTTTATAAATAGAATGATTTATATTCCTTTGGAAATATGCCCAGTAATGGGATTTCTGGGTCGAATGGTGTTACTGTATTTAGGTCTTTGAGGAATTGCCACACTCTTCCACAATAGTTGAACTAACATACACTCCCACCAACAGCATAAAAGCTTTCCTTTTTCTCGACAATCTTGCCAGCGTCTGTTATTTTTTGACTTTTTAATAACAGCCATTCTGACTGGTGTGAGATTGTATCTCATTGTGGTTGTGACTAACATTTCTCTAAGGATCAGTAATGTTGAGCTGTTTTTCATATGCTTCTTGGCCACATACATGTATGTCTTTTGAGAAGGATCTGTTCCTGTCCTTTGTCCACTTTTTAACGGGGTTGTTTTGTTTCTTGTAAATTTGTTTAAGTTCTTACAGATGCTGGATATTAGACCTTTGTCAGATTACTGCTTTCTTTTAGATTTAGGAGAAAGGATTGGAATGCCAAGATTTGTAAGGGTCTTGTGAAATCTCCCCAAATCTGCAATGTGCTGTTCCTAAAAGGCTTATAACAAAAGCATCATGCATGATCTGAAATTACTGCTTCAATACAACCCCATTTATAAAAATGTTTTGCTTTTTTGTGAACTCTCCAAGTTATTTAACCTTTTAAAATAAACAAAAAGATGCAATGTGATGGGGACTGTGTTCTAGTCCAGACCCTGCCATTAACATGCTACATAAACTTAGGTAAACTATAACCCCTCTATGGACCTCAGTTTTCCCATTTGGATAATGAGAAAGTTGTGGGAGACAGCCATGTAAGGATGTCTTTCAGCTACAATGCTCTAGAGATTATCTGAGCCTCAAAATTTCCACACAAGCTGAAAAGAAAACACCCTTTTGCTTCTAAGCTATGTTTTGAGATGCTTCAGTGCCAATTTCTTAGGTAATCTTTCCACCGAATCAAGGATTCAGTGCCCCTAAAAAGATGAATAGAAGACACTTCAGGCCGGGCACGGTGGCTCACGCTTGTAATCCCAGCTCTTTGGGAGGCCGAGGCGAGCGGATCACCAGGTCAGGAGATCGAGACCATCCTGGCTAACAAGGTGAAACCCCGTCTCCACTAAAAAAAATACAAAAAATTAGCCGGGCGTAGTGGTGGGCGCCTGTAGTACCAGCTACTCGGGAGGCTGAAGCAGGAGAATGGCGTGAACCCGGGAGGCGGAGCTTGCAGTGAGCCAAGATGGCGTCACTGCACTCCAGCCTGGGTGACAGTGAGACTCCATCCCAAAAAAAAAAAAAGAAGACACTTCAATCCCTTTTCTGCTGACTTAGATGCATGAGGCCAGTCGCTAAGGGTAAGGAAGTATCCTGTTGAGAAGAGAGTAGAAGGTAGTAACTCTCTGAAAAAAGTGGACACAGGTCAAGGAAATACAACCTGTGTGCTATGAAGGCCACAAATGTATTCATTCAAATACTGAGTACCTACAATGGGCACTTTTCTAGGTGCCAGGGATATGCTTCTGGTCAAGAGTCTCACCACCATCTCACCAAGGCAGGCACAGATCCTGCCCAGATCAATTCCAAATCCTGACCCTCAATGGTCAAATGGAGAAAATGTAAAAAGTTTCAGTCTTGCATCTAATACACTCAATACATGCTGGTTGGACCTGGAGAAGAACCAGGTCCAACCTGGTTTTTGCTAATGCTTTTTGCAAAGTTGGCAGTTTCAAAGAAAAGCAATCACATATTGAGTCTGAATGAGGGGCTGCTGGGTGAGATACCAGGGACTGAAATAACATGGCAGCTACTTTTAGCTCCTGCTTGTTTTTTCTGTCCAATCCCTCCCTCCCCCTAGGAAATACCAGGAAATAGTGGCATCATTAGGCAAAAAGTGACAGAGTGGAAAATGTAAAAGAGAAAAAGCCTAGTGTCACAGTTGTCCACTCAGTATCCTAAAGGATACAGGTTGGCCACCTAACAATGTTGTTGCAAAGATAATCAATTGCGTATGAGATATTTCTCCCACAAGATTATAGGCTTATTCTTTCTGTTTTAAACCTCAGGTCTACTATACATTTTTGAGACAAACTCAAAGACTCTATGAGGGTGAGGATTAAATTAATTCAACAAATATTTATGGGGTGTCAAATCCCCATGCTGGAGTTTCAGCAACCAACAAGACTGGCATGGTCTCTGCCCTTACAGACGTCCAATTTAGTAAAAGAAACAAAAAATGAGCAATTATGTTAAGAAATATTTAATTATAAGTGCAATAACTATGATAATTTCAGGAAGTATATGTAACAATGAGAAGACCTAACCTGGTACAGGAGGGGTAAAAAAAACTTTCAGGCAAATGATTATGAGAGGGGGCATAGGCTAAACTTTCCACAGAAAAGAGTCAAACACATGATTTATTTCTTTAAAAATGGCCTAGCCTTTTCTGTTCCTTAGACACATGTGCCTCCTTGGTGCTCACAGAACCCAGTACTTCTTGGCATCACTGAGTTGATTTCACTGGAATGTGACAACCAGTTTATGAATGTCTCCCCTATTAGATTGTAAACTCTTCCAGAATAGAGACCTTATTCTTTTTTATTTTTCCCCTTTTTTTGTAGAGATGGGGTCTTGCTATGTTCCTTGGGCTGGCCTCAAGTGATCCTCTGATCCTCCTGCCTTGGCCCTCCAAAGTGCTGGGATTACAGGCATGAGCCACTGCATCAGGCCTGAATTTTATTCTAATTCAATCTATTTCTGTGCCTCTGGTGCCTAGTATTAGACTAGATACTTAGTAGGCCTCAGAAAGTGGTGGTTATCATTATTATGATTACTGCTCTTCAGACTGGTCATTTTACAAATTATGCAAGTCTGTTTCTGTTAATTGAGATACTGAGATCTCTCTCCTACTTGGTGGAGAAATACCAAATCAGTCCTAGGTACAGATCATCTACACTGATCTCAACACATGCCACTGCTCTCAGTTCCTTTGTTGTGGTGAATTTTGCTTGTTTACATGGCTGATACAGACCTATCTTTTCAACTGTTGTGTTACTTCCATTGCACGATGATCAGCCAAGAATAGCAATACCTTAAAAGGCAGTGATATGAAGATCACAAGGTAGGGAAGGGGTAGGGTGAAGATAACTAGGACACAGCTGTAGTGTTCTGCAGGCTAAAACATAGACTCAATGTGTCACAGAAAATTAAATCAAAAGTTGAATGTAATTCCTGGTCTCCTGAATAAAGATAAGCAGGGCCCCTGGTACTGTCACCAGCCACAGTGGAGCCATTCTAGGTCCTCAATGACATCCAATTCTAAGCCCCAGGATCATCCTAAATTGTGGAGGCAAGGTCACTGCTCCATCAGGCCAAATTCTACAAAGCTCCAATTGCCCCAGACAGAAAAAAGAAGATGCCAACTGCTAAATCCATTTTGATAGCTAGAGGAGGATTAAAGAAACTGCACACATGGTGATGTCCAAATCTGAGCAATGAGATTAACCTCCATGTGGACTGCCTATACCTCAGAGAGAGTTGGTTGTTTTTTAAACACTTCCAGAATTTATTTTCATTGCAGCCATATACAATTTAAGAATATTTGTTTTCACAATGTACTGTTAAAGGAACAGACAATACAGTACTTTATAGATTCAGAATGTTTTTGGAATATGATGATAGCCTCTTAATATATGTATCCTACCCTTGAGTTTTTGGAATGAATTAAGGTGATTATTCAGAGGATGATAATCCGAATTGTATTTGTATAGTCAGCCTGTCATGATAAATAATTATATAGTCATTGTAAATGCTACATAATATTTTTACAAGATAACAAAGGAAAAGAAAAAACAGATATAGATTTTTAATAAGGAAAAGCTGGCCTATAGAAAATACCCAAGGCAGGTTACAGTAGCAAAGTTTAAGCCAACTTTGTTAAATGTCAGGTACATAACAAAAAAGTTTAACATTAGTCTTCTTTAGATAGTGAAACTATATGTGATTTAAGAAATGTTTTCTTTTAAAATTTTTTTTCCACAATTAACGTGTGATCTTGCAATTTAAAAAGTCAATGCCCCTTTTAAAAACATAATTCCATATTCCCCAGCCTTCCATTTTCTGTCTCTTGTTTCTTCTCTGCCTACTTTTCCATCAAAGTTTTCCTTCATTAATTTCCTTGGTTTTCTCGCTTTTATTTTTTTTAAGAGACTTTATTTCTGCCGGGCACAGTAGCTCACGCCTGTAATCCCAGCACTTTGGGAGGCCGAGGCAGGTGGATCACGAGGTCAGGAGATCGAGACCTTTCTGGCTAACACGGTGAAACCCCGTCTCTACTAAAAATACAAAAAAATTAGCCAGGCGTGGTGGCGGGCGCCTGTAGTCCCAGCTACTCGGGAGGCTGAGGTAGGAGATGGCGTGAACCCAGGAGGTAGAGTTTGCAATGAGCCGAGATCGCGCCACTGCACTCCAGCCTGGGCAACACAGCGAGACTCCATCTCAAAAAAAAAAAAAAAAAAAAAGAGAGAGAGACTTTATTTCTCAGAGCAGTTTTACGTTCACATCAAAATTAAAGGTTTAGAGATTTCCCATGTTCCCCACCCCCACATATGCATGACCCCCCCTGCTATCAAAATCTCACACCACAGGGGTATATTTGATACAAATGATGAAACTACATTGACACATCATTATCACCTAAGTCCATAACTTACAATAGGGTTCACTTTGGGTGTTGTATACAACAATGGGTTTTAACAAATATATAATGACATGTATCCACTATTACAGTGGAACAGTATTACAAAGAGTAGCTTTACTGTCCTAAAACTCCTCTGTGCTCTGACTATCTTATTCATCCCTCCCTCCCCATTAACCCTTGGAAACCACTGACTTCTTACCATCTCTATAGTTTTGCCTTCTCCAGAATGTCATATAGTTGGAATCATGCAGTGATATGGTTTAGCTCTGTGTCCCCACCAAAATCTCACCTTGAATTGTAATAATCCCCAAGTGTCAAGGGCGGGACCAGGTAGAGATAATTGCATCATGGTGTTGGTTTTCCCCATGCTGTTCTCGTGAGGGTGAATTAGTTTCTCACAAGATCTGATGAGTCTATAAGGGGCTTCCCCTTTCGCTCTGCATTCATTCTTTCTCCTGCCCCCCTGTGAAGAGATGCCTTCCACCATGACTGTAAGCCTCCTGCGGCCTCCCCACCCATGCAGAACTGTGAGTCAATTAAATCTGTTTTCTTTATAAATTACCCAGTCTCAGGTATTTCTTCACAGCAGGGTGAGAATGGACTCATATAGTATGTAGCCTTTTAAGACTGGCTTCTTTCACTTAGTAATACGTATCTAAGTCTCCTCTATGTCTCTTCCTGACACGACAGCATATTTCTTTTTAGAACTGAATAATTTTCCATTGTCAGGATATACCACTGTTATCTACTCTCCTACTGAAGGATATCTTGGTTGCTCCCATGTTTTGGCAATTATGAATAAAGCTGCTATAATCATCATATGCAGGTTTTTGTGTAGACATTAGTTTTCAATTAATTTGGGTTAATCAAGGAGAAAACTGCTAGATCACATGGTAAGAGGATGTTTAATTTTGTAAGACAAACTGTCTTTCAAAGTAGCAGTTATCATTTTGCATTCCCACCAGCAATGAATAAAAGTTCCTGCCCTTCCACATCCTCACTAACATTTGTTGTCATCAGTATTCTGAATTTTGGCCATTCTAATAGTTGTATAGTGGTTTCTGATTGTTGTTTTAATTTGCACTTCCCTGATAACATATGACATGGAGCATCTTTTCATATGCTTTTTCACCACTTATATTATCGTCTTTGGTGAGGTATCTGTTAAGGCCTTTGGCCAATCTTTTAATCAAATTATGTGTTTATTATTGAGTTTTAAAGGTTCTTTAGACATTTTAAGTTAACAGTCCTTCATCAGGTATGTTTTTTTTTCAAATGTTTTCCCCCAGTCTGTGGCTTGTTTTTTCATTCCATTGACAGTGTTTTTAACAGAAGAGAAAGTTTTAATTTTGATGAAGTCCAGCTTATTAATTCATTGTTTCATAGATTGTGCCTTTGGTGTTGTATCTAAAAAGTCATGCCATCATACCCAAAGTCATCTATGTTTTCTCCTTTGTTATCTTTTAGGAGTTTTATAGTTTTTCATTTCACATTTAGGTCTGTGATCCATTTCAAGTTAATCTTTGTGAAGGATATAAGGTCCCTGTCTTGATTCATTTTTTTGCATATTGATGTCTAGTTGTTCCAGCACCACCTGTTGAAAGAAAAGACTGTTTCCTGCATTGTACTGCCTTTTCTCCTATGTCAAAGATCAGTTGACTGCATTTACGAGGATCTAATTCTAGGCTCTCTATTCGGTCCTACTGATCTATTTGTCTGTTCTTTGGCCAATATCACACTGTCTTGATTACAGTACCCTCACAGAGATTTGTTTAACATGATGAGATCTGCCATTACATTTTTCCACATGTACAACTCAAATTGAAAAGAATGCCCCAAATGAGATACAGTAATGTACTCTGCTGATGCAGAATTACAAAAAAACACTAAGACAGAGTCATTTTCCTCTAGAATCTGGAGGGAGACAGACCAGGAAACAAACTAATGTACTTACTACATTAGAGGAAAGCATGAACAAGGTGCTAATGGGAACCCAGAGGCAGGAGTGATACATCTCTCTAGGGGTATGATGAAAATTTCACAATCAAAAGTAGCATTTGAGCTCCGTTTTGAAGTGGTAGGCTACCGAAAGGCAGAGAAAAGGGAGGAGTAGAAAGTGCATTCTAGACAGACACAGTAGCACGTACAAAGACATGATAGCCTAAAAGCATGGGTTTTCTAAAAACATTAGTAATTGTGTGTTGCTAGAGTTTAAGTACATGACAGTGAACGTCACGAGAAGAGACAGGAATGTTGAAGAAGGCCAGATTGGGAAAGGTCTTATATACCAGGCTAAAAAGCTGGAATTCTTCCTATAGGTGGGAATAACACATACTTACTGTAGCTACCATTTATTAAATATCTATTATGTACTAGGCAAGGTGTTTTACATACTTTACTGCACTTAACGCTCAAAACTCTGCCATATAGGTATTTTCTCCTCATTGTACATGCAAGAAAAAAAGACTCAAGAGAGGTTAGGTAACTTTCTCAAATCAAGTCTGACTCCAAATTCTACACCATCTCCCACAAAAAGAACTCCAACTGGCCAGGTGCAGTGGCTTATGCCTGTAATCCCAGCACTTTGGGAGGCCAAAGCGGGCAGATCACTTGAGTCCAGGAGTTGGAGACCAGCCTAGCCATCATGGTGAAACCCCATCTTTATTAAAACTATGAAAAATTAGCCGGGTATGTTGGCACATGCCTGTAGTCCCAGCTACTCAGGAGGCTGAGGCACAATAATTGCTTGAACCTGGGAAGCAGAAGTTGCAGTGAGCTGAGACTGTGCCACTGCACTCCAGCCTGGGTGACAGAGTGAGGCTCCCTCTCAAAAAAAAAAAAAGAAAAAAGAAAAAAGAAAAAGGGAACTCCAAACTAATTGGTTGGTATAAAAATGTTAAATGGGGCTGGGCATGATAGCTCATGCTTGTAATCCCAGCACTGTGGGAGGCTTAGGCAGGAGGAGGATAGCCTGAGTCCAGGAGTTCTGGACCAGCCTGGACAATATAGTGAGATCCCATCTCTACAAAAAATTAAAATTTAAAAATTAGCTGGGTGTGGTGGCTTGTGTACCTGTAGTCCTAGCTACTCATGAGGCTAAAGCAGAAGGATTGCTTGAGCCTAGGAGTTTGACGTTACAGTGAGCTATGATCACACCACTGCACTCCAACCTGGGTAGAGTGAGACATCTGTCTCTTTGGTGTTTAAAAAAAAAAAAAAAACAGTTCAAGGACCCTTTGAAATCGCTGGCATAGGCATCAGACTGGATAGGCTCATCTACTCTTTCTTAGCAGTCTCTAAAACACAGAAATACTAAGAAATCTAAGACCAATTTTTCCTATGGTCTTTTACTGATGTTTTCTCTCTCCTGACATTACTATGGCATTTGACATCAATAGCTATTTCAGGAGACAAGGTAGCAAGATTTCCCAAAGCAAAGACAGGAACAGAACAAGATTGTGGCTTGTGTATCATCAAATCTGATACCTGGCCAAAATTCACTAGTGCAATGCTTTGTAAAAATATGCACTCAGGCTCTGAAGATCATGGGCTGCTTGAATTTGGTCATATTACTTAAGCTTTCTGAGCCTCAGGTTTCTTACATTTAAAATGAAATGCTAAGTACCACCTTTCACAATAGTTATGAAAGTTAAAATGGAATAAATAATGAGAAGGAAGACCCAATGCCTACAGCATGATAGGCATGCAACCTATCTTTGCTACTTATGCAGACAATTACTAGCACTGTGTTTACCTCATAGGATTTTTGTGAGGCTCAAATAAGTGATGCTTGTGAAAGCCCTTAAGTGAAATATAATTATCCAACTAAGTTTTGCCATACTATTCAAGATACAAGAATGAATATAGTATAATCCTTGTCTTTAAGGGGAGCTGATTTTCTAAAAAGGGAGCTACAAGTACATAGGTAAGTATAACACAGGTAAGCAGAAAGTGCTAGAAGAGTAGCCATAATAGCTAACACAACTGAGCACTTATGGGCCAGACCCAGTCTAGGTGTTTTACCTATATTCTTATTTAATCCTTAAACAAACTCTATGGAACAAGTACTATTATATTTCTAGATAACTGAAACTGAAGTAAGTACATGCTGGATAGGTAACCTGCTTAAGTTAGTACAACTAGTTAGTGGTGGAGCTAAGGATTTAAATCCAAGAATTCTGACTCCATAGCTCATACAATTAGAAATGCAGGGGTGTGTATTTTTAAAATGGAGAAATAATATGCCAACAATAACAAGGTCACTAACATTTACTGAGCACTCACAGTGTGCCAGGTCCTATGCTAAGCACTTTACATGTAAACTCTTACTGAAGCCCAGCAATCCTCTGTGAGCTAGACATAGACAGCATCCTGATTTTACAAATGAGGCCAAAGACTAAATGAGGCTGGTTTACTTTGCTCAAGGTCTCATGGCTAGTTACCAAAAGAACCAAATCTCAAACTTAGCCCTATCAAGTATGTCAAGTAAATGCTCTTAACCTCTCTAGTGTCTGGTTCAGTGTAGACAGGGACAGTAGGAGAGCTAACCTCAGAAGGAATTAGCAAAGGAGTAGCCAGTGAGGTAAGAAGAGGACCAACAGAGAGCAACATCCTGAAAGGCAAGGGAAGAGTCTTTCAAGGAGGAGGGCAAATGGATCAACTATCAAATGCTGCTGAGAGGCTGAGTCAGATGAGCACTGAGAATTTAAACACATTTTAGCAATACAGAGGTCTGTGGTTACCTTGACCAAGTTGTTTCAATGGTATGGTCAGTTCAGAAGCCTCACTGGAGTGTGTTAAAGAGAGAAAGGAAGCAGCAGCAGAAACAATGGGTATATACAACATTAGGACATTTTTCACTTAGATAGCAGGGCTGTACAAAACACCCTGTCATACAGGGTAATGTGTTGATGAACCCATGTTTTAAAATTTGATATGTAACACCTCTGGGTGTTCATTTTATTTCCATTTTTAAAATGCATAAAAAGAAATTAAGTTGAAATTTGAGTAAAAACATATGGAAGCTCTGAAGAACATCCATGGCGTCCTAGGGTCCCGCAGAATACACTTTGAAAACAATTATCTTAATCCAGAGGAATGAAATTCTGAGATGGAATTCAGCAAGTTGCAAACTAGGTTTAAGAAAGATATTTTTAGGATTTAGAGGAATCTCCTAACGCTCTTCAGATTCTGTCACCTATTACTCAGGAAAGATAACCTTAGAACACTCCTTTCTTTCATCAAATGCTTTACCTTAAGATCTTCTGAATAAAAGGGATGTTTCTATATGGTATTTTCCACAAATGTTTGGTACTGAAGGATGCTAACTTTTATTCTGTGTTATTTTGGTTTTGTTTTTAGAGGAAGGTTCTCATTACGTCACCCAGGCTAGAATGCAGTGGAGTGATCGTAGCTCACTGTAACCTTGAACTCCTGGGCTCAAGCAATGTTCCTACCTCAGCCTCCCAAGTGGCTAGGGCTACAGGAGTATGCCACTATGCCTGACTACTTTTAAAATTTTTTGCAGCCATGGGGTCTCGCTGTGTTGCCCAGGCTTGTCCTGAATTACTGGCCTCAAGCAATCCTGCTTTGGCCTCCCAAAGCACTAGGATTACAAAGCATGAGCTAGAGTTTACCCCCCCAGTCCAATCTTTTTCACACACATATACATCTCTCTCTCCTCGTCAGCACCCAAGCGGGATTACAGGTATGCACCACCACACCCAGCTAATTTTTGTATTTTTAGTAGCAATACACACAGAGTATTTTAAATAAAAATGTAAGATCACTTTGTGATCCCTAATTTTATAAATGGGCTTGATTTCCCTTTTGCCTTCATTCAAAATAACCTTTTAAATTACAACAGCAGTCCCTATAGACAAGCTAAAATAAGAAGTTAAGAAATTGAATCATGCTAAGCATTTCATATGTTATTTTGTTCTGACAGCAACCATTTACATGGGTCTTACCACCCCCATTTTACAGATAATAAATAAAACACAAAGTCGCCAGGTGCGGTGCCTCACGCCTATAATCTCAGCACTTTGGGAGGCCAAGGCAGGCAGATCACCTGAGGTCAGGAGTTCGAGACCAGCCTGGCCAACATGGCAAAACCCTGTCTCTACTAAAAAATAAAAATAAAAAAATTAGCTGAGCATGGTGGCGCATGCCTATAATCCCAGCTACTTGGGAGGCTGAGGCAGGAGAATTGCTTGAACCCAGGAGGCAGAGGTTGCTGTGAGCCGAGATCACCCCAATGCACTCCAGCCTGGGCAACAAGAATGAAAATCTGTCTCAAAAAAAAAAAAAGAAAAGAAAAGAAAAGAAAACAAGGAAAAGAAAGTATGTGTTAGGAACTTTGAAAAGAAGAGGCCAGGCATGGTGGCTCATACCTTTAATCCTAGCACTTAGGAGGCCAAGGCAGGAAGACTGCTTGAGGTCAGGAGTTTGAGACCAGCCTGGGAAACACAGTAAGACTCCATCTCTACAAAAAATAAAAACTAGCCAAGCATGGTGTTGCATGCCTGTAGTCCCAGCTTGGGAGGCTGAGGCAGGAGGATTGCTTCAGCCCTGGAGTTCGAGGCTGCAGTGAGCTATGACTGCTCCAGCCAGTGCAACACAGTGAGACCCTGTTTCAAAAAAAAGAGAGGAGAGAGCTGTGGAAAATTAGTTGGGAAGGTCAGGAACTGACTGCAGTGTCCTTGGCTTAAATAAATGCCAGGCTGGGAAACTAAAGCTACACTCTATATGCAGTAAAAGATTGTTAACATATTATGCAGCATAATTAGAGCCTTATTCTGTGCTTAAGACAGGGTTAAATAGAGAGACAAGAGGCAAAGGGATCAGGTAGGAGCTCACTGTAATAGTACAGGTAAAACATACAAGCCTGAGTTATGTGTAGGCTGCCTATCATGGCCCAATATAAGCTCAGGCTCTGAGTTAGACCTAAGTTTGAACTTGGCTCTATCACTATCACTTAACAGCTGAGTGAGTGAGTGAGTGAGTTTGTGTGCTTCTTTTTTTTTTTCTTTTGAGACAGTCGAGTCTTGCTCTGTCACCTAGGCTGGAGTGCAGTGGCACGATCCTGGCTCACTGCAACCTCCACCTCCTGGGTTCAAGCCAATTCTCCTGCCTCAGCCTCCCGAGTAGCTGGGATTACAAGTGCACACCACCACGCCCAGCTAATTTTTGTATTTTTAGTAGAGATGGGGTTTTGCCATATTGGCCAGGCTGGTCTCGAACTCCTGACCTCACGTGATCCGCCCACCTTGGCCTCCCAAAGTGCTGGGATTACAGGCGTGAGGCACTGCACCCGGAAACTTTGTCTTTTATTTATTATCTATAAAATGGGGATGGTAAGACCCATGTAAATGGTTGCTGTCAGAACAAAATAACATACGAAATGCTTAACATAATTTAATTTCTCAACTTCTACAGTATTCACCTTTCAGGTGAAATAATTTTTTTAAATGGGTAACTGTTCTATGCATTATAAAATATTTAGCAGAATCCCTGGCCTCTACTTACTAGAGGCCAATAACAATTCTTTTCTATCCCCTGTCGTGACAACCAAAAAATGTCTCCATATTGCCAAATCAACCCCAGTTGAGAGCCATGTAACACTGTTTCTGGCATATAAAGTGACCAATGGAGGCAAGCTTTAAAAAATAACTGTGGGGCAGGGTGGTGGTGGGAGAAGGTGGTCATTTGGTGATGAAGACAGAAATATAAAAGACAACGTGTAGAGTGAGATGACCAAATTGGCTGGTTAGATGTGGAAGCCACGAGAGAGGGAGGTAGCAGGGGAGACCACAGCTTTAATTCTCTGTCTAGTCCTACTAAAGAAATAAGAAAGATAAGAAAGTGGGCAGGCTTGAAAAACCAGAGGGTCAGGTGGAGGGAAATATTTGAAAGATACTAAGAATTGTGGCCTGGATCTAGAAAGAATGATTGGTGTAGGTCTCAAAGGCCAAAATCATTCTTCATGTCTCTTGAGCTTTTTATGATTTTAGCTTTATCTAGCACCTCTCAAGTGAGTACCAGTTACATGCCTTAACTATAAAGCCCTCGGGGAGGGGGGGGAAAAAACAAGCTAAGACATGACTGACAATGAATATATATTATCTTTAAAAATCAAAGAAAACGGGGCTTGGCACAGTGGCTCACACCTATAATACCATCACTTTCAGAGGCTGAGGCAGGAAGATACTTGAGGCCAGGAGCCAAGACCAGCCTGGGCAACATAGTGAGACCCTGTCTCTACGAAAAAATTTTAAAATTTTGCCAGGCCAGGCATGGTGTCTCACACCTGTAATCCCAGCACTCTGAGAGGCTGAGGTGGGTGGATCACTTGAGCCCAGGAGTTCAAGACCAGCCTGGGCAACAGGATGAAACCCCATTTCTACTAAAAATACAAAAATTAGCCAGGCTGATGGCGTGCACCTGTAGTCCCAGGTACTCGGGAGGTTGAGGTGGGAGGATTGCTTGAGCCCAAGAGACGAAGGGTGCAGTGAGCCAAGATCCTGCACCACTGTATGCCAGCCTGGCAACAGAGCAAGATCTAATCTCAAAAAAAAAAAAAAAAAAACTAGCCAGGTGTGGTGGTACACATCTGTTAAGTTCTAGCTACTTAGGAGGCTGACATGGAAGGACTGCTTGAGCCCAGGAGTCTGAGGCACCACTGCACCCTGGCCTGGGCAAAGAGTGAGACCCCATCTCAAAAAAAAAAGAGAGACAGACAAAAGGGTACGCTTTTCATTTTTTTTAAATCAGAAAAAATTAAATATATTTTAAAAATCACTATAAATTTGTACATAGTAAAAGATGCTTTTAATTTTCCATCCTTTCTGGGTTTTTTTGTTTTTTTTTGTTTTTGTTTTTTGAGACGGAGTCTCACTCTGTCACCAGGCTGGGGTGCAGTGGCGCGACATTGGCTCACCGCAACCTCCACCTCCTGGGTTCAAGCGATTCTCCAGCCTCAACCTCCCAAGTAGCTGGGATTACAGGCACGTGCCACCATGCCCTGCTAGTTTTTGTATTTTTAGTAGAGACAGGGTTCCACTATATTGGCCAGGATGGCCTTGATCTCTTGACCTCGTTGTGATCCTCCCACCTCAGCCTCCCAAAGTGCTGGGATTACAGGCGTGAGCCACCGCACCCGGCCTAATTTTTCCATCCTTTCACCAGACAACTGAAGAAGAGGTGTATACTGATCCTCTTGAAGATTAAGTCTTTTTTTTTTTTTTTTTGAGACATGGTCTCACTCTGTTGCCACGCTGGAGTGCAGTCAACCTTTGTCTCCTGGGTTCAAGCAATTTTCCTGCCTCAGCCTCCCAAGTAGCTGGGATTACAAGCATGCGCCACTACCCCTGGCTAACTTTTTGTATTTTTAGTAGAGACAGGGTTTCACCATGTTGGCCAGGCTGGTCTTGAACTCCTGACCTCAGGTGATCCGCCACCTCAGTTTCCCAAAGTGCTGGGATTACAGGTGTGAGCCACTGTGCCCAGCCAATTAAGTCACTTTCTAAACTTTTAATATGTGCCACATATTTTAGAGACATTGGTAAAAGGGAAAAAGTTGTATCCAAACTGATAGTGTCTAAATTCCAGCTGCACATCGGAGAAGCCAGATCTACCTGATTCTACATTCTCCAGCCCCTATTAGTCTCTATGACAGTTTTTACAGCCTTTGTCAAGCCACCTGAACAAATGAGACTGCATCCCTGCCCTTTACCTATGAAACAGTGTGTACCCCAAGGACCCTCCAAGCACTAGCCAAAGCAAATTAGCACTGGAACTGACCTGAGGCATCTACATACAGTGACTGTACTTCAGATTTTCCAGGAATATTCTGTTTTGTGGTATTCATGAAACCAATGTTCTCCAAATTCCAATATTCAGGAATGCACACTAAACCTCCACATAAAAATTCCAAGTCATGTCATTATACATTTGCCAAAACATATTGAATGTACAACATCAAGCGCAAACCCTAATGGAAACAAAATGAATGACAGCAAAATAGACTTGGATTGGTTGTAAATATATACTGCAATCTCTACTGAAACAACTAAAAAAACTTTTAAAAGTACAATTGTTATACTAAGAAATGAGAGAAAATGGAAGCACACAAAATGCTCAATTAAAACCACAAAAGAAACAAAAAAACACAAAACACAGGAAATGTGTAGAAGAGAAAAAGAGAACAAGGACAACAAAAAACAATAAATATATAGCAGGTATTAATCAACTACATCAGTAATCACTCTGAACATCAATGGTTTAAATGCACCAATTAAAAGGCAGATTGTTAGAGTGAATCAAGAAACAAGACCCAACTATATGTTGTCTACAAGAAACCTACTTTAAGTAGAAAAAGACACACAAAGAATAAAAATAAAGGGATAGAGAAATACATATCATCCTAATACCAACTGAAAGAAAGTGGAAGCAGCTATGCTAATTTCAGACAGAGCCGACTTTAGAGTGAGAAAAGTTATCAGGATAAAGAGGGGAATTACTAATGATAAAGGAGTCAATACTCTAAGAAGACATAAACAATCCTAATGTGTATGCACCTAATAACAGAATGTCAAAATGCTTGAAGCAAAACCTGATAGAACTACAAGAAAAAATAGATAAATCCACCCTCTATCAAAAATGGACAGATCCAGAAGGCAGAAATTCATTAAAAACATGTTGAACTCAACAGCACTACCAATCTTTTGGATATAACTGACATCTATAGAATACTTCATCCAATTCAATAGCAGCAGATTTCACATTCTTCTCAAGTTGACATGAAACATCTACCAAAACAGACCACATTCTGGCCCATAAACCACATCTTAACAGATTTAGAAGAATAGAAATCGTACAATGTTTGCTCTCAGACCACAATGGAATTAAACTAGCATAACAGAAAGATATCTGGAACATCTCAAATACATAAAGATTAAACAATACAATTTTAAATAAAAACATGGGTCAAAGAAGTCATCTCAAGAGAAAAATATTCTGAAATAAATAAAAATAAAAATATAATTCATCAAAATTTGTGGGATGCAATGAAAGTAGTCCTTGGAGGAAAGTTACAGCACTGAATGCGTACGTTAGAAAAGACAACCTAAAACCAAGCTTCCACCTTAGGAAACTAGAAAAAGACAAAATTAAACCCAAAGTAGGCAGAAGAAAAGAAATAATAAAAATTAGAGCAGAAATCGATGAAATTAAGAACAGGAAAGCAATAAAGAAAATTAACAAAACCAAAAATCAACAAAAGCTGGTTCTTTGAAAAGATCAATAAAATCCAAAGCCTCTAGCAAGGCTAACTAACGAAAAAAGAAAGAGGACACAAATTACTAGTATCAGAAATAAAACAGTGCCTGTCAATCGTATCTCAATAAAGCTCAAAAAAATGAAATAGGGGACCTCATTATGGATCCTATAGACATTAAAAGGAAAATAAAGGAATATAATGAATGAATAAGTCTATGTCCACAAATTTGATAACCTAGATCGGGGTGTCTAATCTTTAAGCTTCCCTGGGCCACACTGGAAGAATAATTGTCTTAGGCCACACATAAAATACCTAACACTAACACTAACAATAGCTAATGAGCTTTAAAAAAAAATGCAGAAAATTTGATGTTTTAAGAAAGTTTACGAATTTGTGTTGGGCCACATTCAAAGCCATCCTGGGTTGTGGGTTGGACAGGCTTGACCTAGATGAAACAAACCAATTCTCTGAAAGGCACAATCTGCCAAAACACATACAAAAAAATAGAGACAATCTAAATAGGCCTACATGTATTAAAGAAATTGAATTAACAATTAATAACTTTACAAAACCAAAAGTTGTGGGTCTGGAGTTTTTAAATTTTTTAACAGATAGAATCTCACTCTGTTGCTCAGGCTGAAGTGCAGTGCTGTGATCACAGCTCACCGTAACCTCAAACTCCTGGGCCGAAATGATCTTTCTGCCTCTGTCTTCCCAGTAGCTAGGACTACAGGCTCACACCACCAGAACTGGCTAATTATTTTATTTTTGTAGAGACAAGGTCTCACTATGTTGCCCAGACTGGTCCCAAACTCCCGGTCTCAAGTGATCCTCCTACCTTGGCCTCCCAAAGCATTGGGATTACAGGCATGAGCCACAGTGCCTGGCCCTGGTTTTTTAAATAGATAAACAAAATTGACCAATTGTTAGCTAGACTGAGAAAAAAAAGAGAGAAGATCCAAATAAAGACCCAAATCAGAGATGAAAAAGGAGACATTTCAGAAATACAAAGCATCATTAGAGACTATTATGAACAACTAACTACGTGCCAATAACTTGGAAAATCTAAAAGAAATGGACATACACAACCTACCAAGATTAAAACATAAAGAAATGGGGGCCGGCCACAGCGGTTCACGCCTGTAATCCCAATACATTGGGAGGCTGAGGTGGGCGGATCCCGTGAGGTCAGGAGTTCGAGACCAGCCTGGCCAACATGGTGAAACCCCATCTGTACTAAAAACACAAAAATTAGCTGGGCGTGGTGGCACATGCCTGTAATCCCAGCTACTCAGAAGCTGAGGCAGGAGAATCGCTTGAACCTGGGAAGCGGAGGTTGCAGTGAGCCGAGATCATGCCACTACACTCCAGCCTGGGCAACAGAGTGAACTGTCTCAAAAAAAAAAAAAAGAAAGAAAAGAAAAAAAGAAATAGAAAATCTTAACAGAACAATAATGAGTAACAAGAAAGAGGCAGTAATAAAAAGTTTCCCATCAAAGAAAAGCCCAGGACATGATGGTTTTGCTGCTGAATTATATGAAACACTTAAAGAACTAATACCAATGGTATGCAAAACTATTCCAAAAAATTGAAGAGGACACTTCCAAACTCATTCTAAAAGGCCATCCTTACCCTGATACCAAAGCCAAAGACACAACAACAACAAAAACTACAGGCTAGTATCTCTGATGAACACAGATGCAAAAATCCTCAATAGAATACTAGGCAAACTGAATTCAGCAACACATTAAAAAAAATCATTCACCATGATCAAGTGGGATTCATCCCAGGGATGCAAGGATAATTCCACATATACAAATCCATAAACATGATACATTACATTAACAGAATCAAGAACAAAAACCAGGTGAGACATGGTGGCTGTAGTCCACCACACGCCTGTAATCCAGCACTTTGGGTAGCCAACACAGGAGGACTGCTCGAGTCCAGGAGTTCGAGACCAGCCTGGGCAACATAGTGAGACCCTCATCTCTACCAAAATAAATAAATAAATAAATAAATAAAATACTTATGATCATTTTAAAAGATGCTAAAAAAGTATTTAATAAAATTCAATACCACTTCATAATAAAAACTCAAAAACTGTGTATAGAAGGAACATGCCTTAAAATATAATAAAGACCACATATCTATGACAAACTCACAGCTAGCATCATACCGGATGGGGGTAAACTGAAAGCCTGGAACAAAAATGCCGACTTTCATCTCTTTTATTCAAATAGTACTGAATGTATAGGCCAGAGCAATTTATTAGACAAGAGAAAGAAATAAAGGGCAGCCAAACTGTAAAAGAAGAAGTCAAACTGTCCTTGTTTGCAGACATGATCTTATATTTGGAAAACCTTAAGATACTGCTAAAAAAAAAAAAAAAAAAGCATAGAACTCAGAAACAAAATAAGTAATGTTGTAGGATACAAAATCAACATACAAAAATCGGTAGCATTTCTATATGCCAACAGCAAACAATAAGAAAACAAAAATCAGGAAAGCAATCCCATTTACAAAAGCTCTAAAAAATAAAAAATAAAATACCTAGAAATAAAATTAACCAAAAAAGTGAAAGATCTCAACAATGAAACTATAAAACACTGATGAAACTGTGGGATTACACACAAAAAAGGAAAGACATCCCATGTTCATAAAGTGAAAGAATATTGTTAAAATATCCACACTATCCAAAGAGATCTACAGATAAAATGCAATTCCTATCAAAATACCACTGACATTCTTCGCAGAAATAGAAAAATCCTAAAATTCATACGAAACCTCAAAAGACGCCAAATAGCCAAAGCAATCCTGAACTAAAAGAACACAGGTGGAGGTACCACACTACCTGACTTCAAAATATACTACAAAGCTATAGTAAGAAAGTGTGGTATTGGCATAAAAAAAAAAAAAAAAGACACATAGACCAATGGAACAGAATAGAGAACCCAGAATAAATCCACACATTTACAGTCAAATCATTTTCAACAAAGGCACCAAGAACATTCACTGGCAAAAGGACAGTCACTCCAATAAATGGCACTGGGAAAGCGAAGATGTCCATATGCAGAAGAAAGAAACTAGATCCTGTTCTCTTACTACATAAAAAAATCAAATCAAAATGGGTTGAAGACTTACATGTAAGACCTGAGACTACACTACTACTACAAGAAAACACTGGGGAAATGCTTCAGGACACAAATCTGGCAAAGATTCTTTGAGTTAGACCTCAAAAGCATAGGCGACAAAAGCAGAAATTGACAAATGGGGTTATATCAAGCTAAAAAGCTTCTGCATAGCAAAGAAAACAACTGACAAAATAAAGAGGCAACCTAAAGAATGGGAGAAAATATTTGCAAATTATCCCACTGACAAGAGATTAACAACTAAATATACAAGGAACTCAATAGTAAAAAGTTCGAAATAATCCAATTTTAAAATGGGGAAAAAAAGATCAAGAGACATTTCTCAAAAGCAGACACACAAATAGCTAACAGATGTATTTTTTAAAATACTCAACATCATTAATCATTGAAGGAATGAAAATCAAAACTACAAGATATTATCTCACCCCATTAAAATGGCTATTATAAAAAAGATTGCTTTTGGTGAGGATGCAGAGAAAGGGGAACACTTCTACACTGTTGATGGGAATGTAAATTAGTTCACCCATTATGGAAAACAGTATGGAAGTTCCTCAAATAACTAAAAATAGAACTACCATATGATCCAGCAATCCTACTGCTGGCTATACTTCCAAAAGAAGGAATCCGTATATCAAAGAGATATCTGCACTCTCATGTTTATTGCACCACTATTCACGACAGCCAAGATATGAGACATGAAATCAACCTAAGGATCCATCATCAAATGAGCAGATAAATAAAATGTGCATAAGCACACAATGGAGTATTATTCAGCCATAAAAAAGAACAAAATCCCATCACTTGCAGCAACAAGGATGGAACTGCTAAGTGAATAAGCTGGGCACCGAAAGACAAGTATCACATGTTCCCACTCATACGTGGGAGCTTAAAAAAAAAAAAAACTGATCTCATGGAAGTAATGAATAGAATGGTGATCACCAGAGGCTGGGAAGGGTAGAGGGACAGTGGGGGATGAAGAGAGGTTGGTTAATAGGTACAAAAATACAGTTAGAGAGAAGGAATAAGTTCTAGTATTTGATAGCACAGTAGGGCAACTGTGGTTCACAACAATTTACCGCATATTTCGAAATGGATAGAAGAGAGTATTTGGAATGTTCCAAGACAAACAGCTGATAAATGTTGTAGGTGATTTCCCTATTACCCCAATTTGATCATTATACATTGTATGCATGTATCAAAATATCACATGTACCCTATAAATATATACAATTATATATCAATTAAAGTAACAACAACAACAAATAACTTTCCAAAACAGAAAGCAGTAGGCCCAGATGGGCTCACTGATGAATTCTAGTAAACACTTAAGGAAGAAATTATACCAATTCTCTACCACATCTTTTTAAACTTGAAACATTCAGGAATAGTCTGTCACTTTAGAAAAAAGTCTGTCCTAAGGGGTATAATCACCACCACCACTCTCCAAAACCTGGCAATGCCCCCAAAAGGCACTGGCAATGTTTTAGTGAAGACTATAAATAGGTAATAAAAAGAAAGGACTTTGGAGACCAAAAAACAAGCAAACAACAATCTAATTGGGTTACTAGCTCTTTTTGTTTCTCTTTTTAAGACAGAGTCTCACACTACTGCCCACACTGGAGTGCAGTGGTTCCATCTCAGCTCACTGCAACCTCCAGCTTCCCAGGCACAAGCGATCCTCCTGCCTCAGCCTCCCAAGTAGCTGGGACTACAAGTGTGTGCCACTATGCCTGGTTAGTTTTTGTATTTTTTTGTAGAGATAGGGTTTTGCCATGTTGCCCAGGCTAGTCTCAAACTGCTGGGCTCAAGGGATCTGTCCACCTCGGCCTCCCAAAGTGCTGGAATTACAGGCATGAGCCACTGCGCCCAGCCACTGGCTCTGTCTTACTAATCTTTTATCTCAGCCAAAAATTGAGTTTGATTACTGGCTTTGTCTTATGAATCTTGGAGAAGTTAGTTAACCATGTCACATCTCAATTTCCAAATACTTATGGAAGAGGAAATGACAATACCGATTTAATAAGGATGCTGTAAGAATTCAAAGTAACAATTTTACAAAGTACCTGCCATAGGGGTTGGCCCCACAGTGGTTCGCTTCTCCCTTTCTTTTTGCCCAATCTACTTTGCCATCTTTGCCCAGATGATAAAACTGGGGACAAAAATACAAAGTAAAAATATGAAGTTCTACTATGTATATGGTTTACACTAAAATAGGCCTCATTACATATCTAAAGAAATTATCCAAAATCCATGGCTTTAATTATACAATCAAAGCATTAACACTGGACTAGTCTCTTTTGCAAAGAAAATATGCATTTTCCTGGCAGCCAAAGAGTAATAGTTTAAGATCTGTGCCTCCACCCCAATCCTACCCACACAATTTGATCCTCTTCCCAAGTAGACATTGCCACCTGACCATTTCTGCCTCTCCCAAGAAACAAAGAGGCCCAGAAGCTCGACAGCCAATCTAATTTAAGTCCAAAGGAGAAGAAAATGATGTCCAAGTAATGGCAGAATAAAGGAAAAAAACAAACAAACAAATCTGAGCTAGTTAAAAAAGGAAACCAGCAGAAGACTAAACTCCTGTTTTTTATTGAAAAGCGACTGCATGAAGACTAAAAAACTAGCCCCAACCCCTAAGTCTGGATTGATTTAAAGTGGTGTAGGTAAGTATTCCAGGCAAATCCCTCAACGCACAAGAGTAAAGCAGCAGCTCTATTTCCACACTGTTGGATTTTCATGGGCTCCCTCTGATATAACCTATTATTTCCAAGGCCTAGGAATGCCCCCTCCTCAACAGTCTTATCAGCTTGGGGTTACAACCCAGCTCTAAGGAGAAGGGTATGACTTTTAAAATTAAGGTATAATGAAGTTTCTCTCCTAATCTCACTAACTACCTGGCTGTGTGACTGCTCATGAATCATTTCCTCTCTCTGAGCCTCAATATTACTTCTCTGCAAAATGAGGATAATACTGTTCCCCTGACAGCACTGTTATAAGAATTAATTTAAAAACCAATGTCAAATGTGCCTAGTACAGTGCATGGCTCATAGTAGACAACAACGGGAATTAATTTCCTTCCTTTCCCTTTGATACAGCCTTATCCTCCAAGAAGAAAAAGGGACATCATTCCTTCTTTCCATAAAATTAACTCAGTACCATGACCAGGTCAGAAATGCCAGGGCTGGACCCAGACTCTAGATACAGCCCTTCCCATATCTGAGCATGAACTCCAAGTCACATTGCAACAGCACACTTTTGCGAGGCCACACACTCACGCAGAAGCTAGGTCTCACACCCAGCTATTACTTTAAAAAGCCAAGATTAGCTCAAGGCTAGGTGAGTAATGAGATGTAAGTGCTCTGGGAATCTGTCTATTCCCAGCATAACTAATGAGTGGCGTCAGTTGTATTCTGCCCCAGAGAGGGACCAACAACTCCAAATGGCCAACAACTCTGAAAAATGCTGAGGCAATGATCAGAGGAAGAATATTTCTGCCCCTTCCTACAGCCTCTGCTTTGGGAAATTTACATTTTATATAATCATTATTAAAGGTTATTTGTGCTTTTTTCCTTCAGTTTCATTAATAGAGAATCTATATAACACAGTATGAGCAAGAACTTTGGAATCAAGCTCTGGTTCAAGTCTCAGCTCTGCCTCTTCCTTGCTATGTGACACTGGACAAGTCATTTAACCACCAGAGCCTCAGTTTTCTTACCTTTTGTGCTTTCCGAAGTTCAGGCTGCCCCTTCAGCAGGCTGTGAAATCAATTGAATAGCTTGCAAGTAACTTTTTTTTTTTTTTAAGTAAAAAGAAAGTATCAGATGACACTACATGATATTTTACTATGAAAATACTAGATGTCACTTGCCTATAAAATGGGACTATCAGGTGTATGCTGTTATTTTCTGTATTTGTCAGAGGTTTGTTTTGTTGTTTTTTAAGAGACAGAGTCTCTGTCGCCATGCTGGAGTACGGTGGCATCATCATAGCTCACTGCAGCCTTGAATTCCTACACTCAAGTGACCCTCTCTCCTCACCCTCACAAGTAACTAGAACTACAGGCACGTATCATCAAGCCAGGCAAATTTATTTTTTGTAGAGATGGGGGTCTTACTATGTTGCTAAGGCTGGTCTCGAACTCCTGGCCTCAAGCAATCCTTCCACCATGGTCTCCCAAAGCACTGGGATTACAGGCATGAGCCACGGCCCCTGGCCTATACTTTTCAGAGTTTTTGAGAAATTGAAAAAATAAAATAATGTAGGCCAAATGTTAGCATTTAACCCTACTAGAGTCAGAATAGCTGAATACAACCTTATTCATGAATAGTAAGAAAGTTCCTCTTCACTTGTCAATTTCAGAGTTCCAGAAGCATGTCTTTAAGAACATATTATTAACCAAACAGTCAGCCAACATTATGTGCCAAGGATATATCCTTCTAAATTATTGACAAAGAAAGATCAGGTCTAATTAATAACTGAATTTTATCCTAAATTAATACAGAGAATCAGGCTGCAAAACCCTACCCAGGCAACAGTGATGTATGAAAATGCTGGAAGAAGCTCTCATTTAACAAACCCTCTCTGTTGTGGAAAGGGCAATGAAACCAATGTTAGCCCCAAAATGGTTATAAAAGAAATATGATTCTTCCAGGACACTCAAAGGTGGCCACTGACATGTGAAAACCTTGGCAAGATTCTCAGCTTGCGAGGAACCCCAGTTAAAGATAGTGTCAAGGGGGCCTCAGAGGACTAAACATAGACAAGAACTGCACAGAAGGACTTCTTCAGCCTGCAGAACAAGTTATCATTCTGCTTAAAACCTTCCAGTGTCCTACTATTTGGGGGGAAAAAAACAAATTTGGGAAAAAATACACTTGGAAAAAATCCAAATTTCTTACTATAGCTTACAAGGTCCTATGTGATAGGGCCCCATCCCACCTCTCCAACACCAACCCTACTTGCATTCACTCCATTTTAGCCATACTACCCTTTAGGCTCCTCAAGCACACTAAACTCAATCCCACATGAGAGCTCTTGCATTTCTTGTTGCCACTACCCAGATCATTCTTCTGGCTCCTGTAGGCCGAGGTTCTTCATGTCATGACTTGGCTCTCAGCTTGCATACTTCAGTTCCTCAGAGAGGCACAGCCCGATACTTCCTCATTCAAGATGTCTCCCAATCCACCACATCCCACCAGTCATTCTCCATCACCACGCTACCCTATTTTCTTCACAGTGTAGCTTCATGTTTCACTTCATAGTACTTTGAGAATTCATTTTTCTTTCTCCCCATTAGAACGTAAGCTCCATAAAAACCTTTGTTTTGTTCCTGATACCTAGATACTGGTTGCTTTTATACATACATTTTTTTTTGTACACACACACACACACACACACACACACACCAAACAAACATAATAAAGAAAACTGATGCATCCATTCCAGGGCCACATCATATATGTTAGAATTTAACTGCACTTTCAAAATAACATGTGAAAGAGGATTTACCCACAGAAGAGCCTTTGTCAACTGAGCTCAGCAATTAGTTGTTCAGCTAAAGTCCCTATAAAAGGTCCAACTAACTAGCGAGCCAAGCTTTCCTCTGAGCATCCATTCATGAGCCATATCAGAAGGGTATAGTTCCTAATGCCCAATGAAAGAGTATTTAATTTGGAGCCGAAGCCTGAGCTAAATTCATGTTTCCAAACCCACTGATCGTCAACTCACTATGAAGTCTGCCTCTAACATAATGGCTCTTGAGTCAAGAGAGAACAAGCGATTTGAACAAGGGTTCAAATCCCAATTATACATTTTACATCTCTGAGGCCTTTGACACGTTCCCTCATCTATTAAATGAAGATAACAATATGTATCTGAAAGGACTGTTTTGAAGATTAAATTAGCTAAATGTATTCAAAACATCTGGCACATAAAAACCCAATACAAATTATTATTTACTAATTCACATTTTTTCCAACTAATATTTATTGATATCTACTTCATAATAGGCCCTGTGCCTATACAGAGGCACAAGGCACAACTCAAGAGAAATTGGCCATCGTCCCAGCCCAGGAAGGGCTCACAGTGTAACAGGAAAGATGAACCCATAAATGATAAGTATAACAGAATTACTAGGAATATAGTATGTATTAGGTGTCATCCAGGAAGGCTGGAAAGAATCTTCCCTTCTCTAGCAAACCTGATTATTGGGGACTAGTTGGTCTCTAGAGTTTAAAGGCCCATCAAAACCTTTACAACTTATAAAGTGAAAAGAGCTTCTGAGATGGGTCAGAACAGCTCTGTAAAGACGCCCTCACATGATTTTAAGAATAGTCAAGAAAAACTGTCTTGATAGCAAAGAAGTGGAAGCTACTTAAGTGTCCATTGACAGATGAATGGATAAACAAAATGTGGTTGCTACAGTTTGGATGTAATTTGTTTGCTCCCCCCTCACTGAGTCTCATGCTGAAATCTAATCCCTTATGTTGGAGGTGGGGCCTGGTGGGAAGTGTCTGGGTCATGAAGGCAGATCCCTCTTGAATGTCTTGGTGCCATTCTTGCAGTAGTCAGTGAGTGCTGGCTCTATTAGTCCCTGCAAAAGCTGATTGTTTTAAAGTAGTCTGGCACCTCTTTCTTCTCTCTCTTGCCTCCTCCTCTCCTACCACGTGATCTCTGCACACACCAGCTCCCTTTCACCTTGTGCCATGAGTGGAGGCAGCTCGAGGCCCTCGCCAGAAGCTGGTGCCATGCTTCTTGTACAGCTTGCAGAACCGTGAGCCAAATAAACCTCTTTTCTTTATAAATTACCCAGCCTCAGGTATTCCTTTACAGCAACACTAAAGGGACTAAGACAGTAGTATACACATGCAATGGTATATTATTCAGCCTTAAAACGTAAGGAAATTCTGACATGCGACAACATGCATGAACCTTGAGGACACCATGCTAAGTGAAATAAGCCTGTCAAAAGGGAACACATATTGTATTATTCCACTTATATGAGGTATCTATAGAAGTCAAAAATCAAACAGACAGAGGCTAGGCACAGTGGGCTCACGCCTGTAATTCTAGGATTTTGGGAGGCCAAGGTGGGTGGATCACTTGAGGTCAAGAGTTCAAGACCAGCCTGGCCAACATGGTGAAACCTCGTCTCTACTAATACAAAAATTAGCCAGGCGTGGTGGTGGGCACCTGTAGTCCCAGCTACTCAGGAGGCTGAGGAAGGAGAATTGCTTGAACCCAGGAGGCGGAAGTTGCAGTGCATCCCAGCTTGGGCAACAAGAGTAAAACTCCGTCTCCAAAAAAAAAAAAAAAAAAAAAAAAAAAAATCAAAGAGAAAGTAGAATGATGGTTGTCCCCAGGGCCTGGGGGAGGGAAGAATGGCAAGTTAGCGTTTAACAGGTAGGTACAGAATTTCAGTTTTGCAAGAGAAGAGTTCTGTGGTGGATGGATGGTGGTAAAGGCTGCAAAACAATGTGAATGCACTTAACACCACAGAACTATACACTTAAAAATTATTACAACAGTCAATTTTATGTTACATATACTTTACCACAACTTAAAAGAAAAAAAAAAGATTGTCTTGTGGCTTACAAAAAGCAAGAGAGTGCTCAGCTCCTCTTCTTTCGAACATTCTTATATCTAATAGTGCATCAAATCAGCTTTTCTCGGGTTAAGACGAGAATAATTCTGGAGTAGTCCTCATATGGAAGGTGCTGCATAATGTAGTCAACATCTAAAAAATTCCAAGTACACAAACATCCAAACCCAAAATTTACAGCAAAAGAGACAGATGGAATTATTTCAACAAGTGTGAGAAAAGCAGGAAATAAACAGAACTATTGGTATGTTTAAGTATCAGTTTAGGACTCTATAAGCTAATTTCTAAAGAGACAAGAAAGTCCATGGAAAAAAATGATTGGTCCATGTAGAGTAGATTTCATATATCAGAGCCAAGGTCTCACAAAACAACTTTACCATTTTGAAACTTTAAAGAAGTGTCAACTTGCATTAAATAAACAAAGCAACTGCCATGTACTAAACAAAAATGTCACAAATGACAGTCCTGTATAACGACCTGGTTTCCCAGTGGCTCAGAAAGATGGAAAATAAACCCCAAGGACTCTAGTTCAGACAGACTGAAGAGAGCAGACCGTGGCTGTCTTGCACGATTAAAGGCTATGTCAAAGCTCAGTAGGGTCCATGCTTTCATAGCTTCCCCCCAGCAACCCCTAATGTGACTAGGACTGGGACAAGAGTGACAGTCTCACAAAGGGGATAAAAAGAGATAAAGCTTCTTCCTCATATGCCCAAACACTCCAGAATCTAAAACTTCACTTCTCTCTGTCCATCTATCCAATTTTCATTAAGAGCAATTTATATCATATAGAGGCTTCAAAGTCAAATATGCCACTTTTATTTTTACCTTATCAAACCTATAAAATCAAGACCAAGGGGTGGTCTGGATATGAAGCTTGGTTAGGATCACAATAAATTTTCAAATCAAATAATTGGTCTCAGTTAGGGCCAAGTTTATCAACAATAGGGTGATTTAGGATTCAGGCAAAGTCAGCTGCCTATTTGTATTTCAGAAAGACTAGTATTTCTCTTGACACAAGTAGAGAGGTGTAAGCAACCTCTGGGTGGGTAATGCCACCAAACAAAAGCAACACCTTCAAAGTCTCTCTCAGTGACTAGAGGCAGCCAGACACTCAAACTGCCAGTCCTGAATTACGGCCTCTGAATGGTGAGGGCTTCACATTTCACCGATCAGGGCACAGCCCAATCAGAAGACAAACCCCTGCACTGCCAGGGACCAGCAAATCCGCTTTCTTCCAGTGTGCACATGACTAAATGTGCTTCTGTCCATCATCTGGGTCATATATAGTTCAATGCGAGCTGAGCAGACAGGGCTGCAAGGAAATCTGGCGCGGTTCAATACCTCGTCTAGCCTGGGTTCCAGTATCTAATTTTTTTTGTTTGTTTGTTTTAACTGACAAACTCATTTCTCTACTGGGACAGGATGCTGTGCTGGCTGGAAGTTCCATTTCTACAGCAAGAATCCTATCTGGAAACACAGAAGTTGTCCTCTAGCCACAGCAGCTCGAACTTTTTTGATTGTCGTTGCTGCTTTCTCCCATCACCCCCATCCCCTTTTGACAAAGATCCAACTGTAAAAAGTCTTACGTAACAGTTCAGGACTACTTCGGTTCTTTTACTGGGTAAGCACTTTCAATTTTTTTTTTTTTTTTTTTTTAACTAAAAGCCATTTTAAAATTGAATCTGTTGAGGGGCTTGACTAAAATCTTTTAAGTAATTTGTGTAGTGGAATACTGTCAGTGGATTTTTTCGTCTCATTTCTGCACGTGCTCCTTTGTTCTCAGAACAGAAGCTTTTTATACACATCCCATAACGCAGCTGGAGAGAGTTATGAAGTCAGTTATTATAAGGAACACAAAGGTTGCTTTCCATTCTTTGCCTTTAGATAATTAATTTTTTTGTTTTCTTAAAATGGAGTATTTAAAGAAGGAAGAAATTCACAAGAAATAAACTGTTGGAGAATCTAGAAAAGTTTGAAGTTTTTACCACCTTTTCTATCTCTAGTTTTGTGTGGCCAAACACTTGTGCCGCCTGGGGCGGTGGGGGTAGAGGCAAGCATAGACAGAGAGGAACTAAGCCAGACATGGACAAAGGCACGAGCCAAAACCAGACAGTCCTGGCCGTTCGATAGGCCAGCAGTGGGTGAGACAGGTCAGCCAGCTGCAGGGGTGGGAGCGGGGGGGCGGGTAGGGACATGGATGTATGAGGTGCTCATGCATGCGATCGTGACTAGATTCTGAAACTGCCAGCCATTTTCCCAGCTCCGCTTTGTGCAATCTAAAGGAATGCATCCTCTCTGAAGCAGTCTTGCCAGAGCCTAGTGAGGGAGAGAAGTATGGTAAATACCACAACATATGGAATCAGAAAATACCGGGAACTGGAGTGGGCAAGGGGGAATGCAGAGGGTGTGGAAATTTTTTAGTGATCTGGAATGTGTTGAGTGACAGGAAGTGCCCCAAGCTTCTCCCCCACCAACTCTTCTCAGTCGCGCCTGCTTTTGTCTAACTCTTGTAATCTACACACTACTGCTTACAAAGCTGTCTGAGTTTAAGACAAAAAGAAACCTAAAAGTCTCCTTACTTCATAGTACCTGTGATATGGAAGGAATGTAAAAGCATGACCCTTTAAGCCTGTGGACATTTTTTCAGGTATAAAGGAGAAAGATAAAATAATTTTCCACAGAAAAATGAGAATTATGAATTATATAGTTCAGGTTCCAAATCTAATTTTTAAAAGAATCCTGATTCTGCTACACTTTACAAATGCTTAGGTTGGTTCCTAATTTGAAGGAGACTTGTTTTATTTGGTTAATGCACTGCATTTGAACTTGTTTCTATTTTCTCTGCATAAATTTGGACTTTGGGAGAAAAATGCAAATAAGTAGAAGGCACTTGGGGGAAAAAAGGAGGATTTTTCCCTTCATGGGTTGGAAAGTATTTTAAAGGGTTGTTTTCTTGAAAAAACAAGCTCTCTCTTACTTTCTGCATCTATGCTATAAAGATAACTATGCTATAATAAATGTAAGGTAGAAAACTTTAAAGAGAAAATAACAGTGTTCTAAGTGAAAAACTACTTAGCATTTTCCCAAACTTACACATTATCAACAGAAACACTAAAAATTAAGAGAAAAGCAGCCAAATAATTAAATAGGTAGCCCTACTTTGGAGGTATGAAACAGAAAATTAAGTGTGAATAAAATGATACTTGGGAATGTTTCTCCCTCGTACCACAAAGGATGTTAGTGGTCAGCCTACGAGTTAATCCTTCCTAGCGTGGCTCTGAGCCTTCATGCCGAGCAGACGTTATTCACATGACGATTCGAAAAGTCCATTCATATATCTCGCTACCTGGATTTGAATAGAAACCAGACAGCAATTCTTTAGTTCCAGCCACCATTCGCCCCACTGGACAATAGCGATTTGTTAGCACAGAGTCACAGGCTGTGGGACACAAAGCTTGGAGCTGCAGAAAGATGGGGGATTCAGAGAACAGGAAATTACAGGCTCGATGCACTCCTGGCAGCTCTGAGAACACAAAAAAAAAAAAAAAAAAAAAAAAGAGGCAACACAGAGATGCCATGTTTAAGAGCTACTTCTAGTTTTTTTAACCACCTCCAATGTCATAAAAGCTCTATTGTTGGAGTACATAAAGTCACGAGTCCCATGTGCTCGCTTTTCTCACTACAGGGAACTTCATTCAATGCCCTTGGCACAGTAAGAAATATCAAAAGCATCCAGAGTTGATTAGCTGTACACTCTGGTAGAAAGGAGAGCATTTTATAAATAAAATGTCAGGAAAAAAATATGCTTAGTAACACAAGTGACACATAATAAAATCAGTATCTTTTTAAAATTCCAAAAGACAAGAAAAAAATTAAATACATCAAAACTCCAGGGACATTAATTTCTCTCCAAAATATCACATAAAATCTATTATTTAATTCCATCAAAAGTTTCTTTAGAATATATATACCAATTTAGAGGCTAGCATTATACAGAAAACTTCTGAGTTCTGGGTTGTATTTTCCAAAACAAAGAATTAAAATCAAAGGCCCAAGGATTTATTCTGGAATATTAGAAAAAAAATTACACTTTGTTATCAAATTAGTGTAGCTCCCTGGCTAAATCAGAAATTGCCTCTACTTCCTTAAGACTTAAAAAATAAAATTAATGGATATTCTAAGTGAATGAGGGAGAGATACTTCTCCAATCTCAACAAACGAGCAGGGGGAAACAGTACATGGATTCTTGTCCAGGCCCTCATGCTGCAACCTGAGCACCAACAGGCCAGACTGGTGTCCATTTCAACAGGAGGAGGAGACCCTGCACAAGGAAGCTATAAATGGTTTTGCTCTTCTGCCCTTCTTCTGTGATCCATTAGTAAACACAAGTCCGAAATGATATCATATCTTAAAGATTTATCAAATGAGACCATGAATGGTCAAAAAAGGCTTTGGAAACATCAATTATTCTAATCTATTTGGTCCCATGATAATACGGTGTGAAGCTGAACACGTGCCAGATTTAATGGTGCTGGTAAACATAATAGCAACCTTTAAGCTACCAACAATTGGGTTTCCTCAAATACTATTATTACTCACCAAACACGAACATCAGTTACTATCCCAAAGTGCGTTGTCCAATACAGTAGCCACTAGCTCTATGTGGCTATTTTGATTTAAATTAATCAAAATTAAATAAAATAGAAAACTCAGTTCTTTAGTTATACATACCACATTTCAAGGACTCAATAGCCTCATGTGACTATCATATGGGATAGCCCAGATATAAGACATTTCTATCACTGCAGAAAGTTCTACTGGACAGTGCTGATCTAGGCTATGCTTATATCCAGCATACCCATCTTCAACTACATATCCAGCTGGATATGAAAAAATTTAAGTAAAAAATACAATGACAAGTATGACAAGATAGCTAGTGCCATAATACTTGAGAAATACCTTTAAAAAAAATGCATTTGAAACCAGGGATGAGAAAGAGGTCCAGGTCCATTTTTTTCCCCCTTGGTCGCAATGAAGAAGTTACAAAGAATATTAGATAGTACTGGAAGACAGGTAGTCATGGCCAGATATGTGAAATGCTCCAGAATGGTACTAATTTAGTGTCAAAAACTTCTTCCTAAACATATGAGACAATTAATTCGATAGTTTTGTGGTATCACAGCAATGGACAATATGTATAACAAAGAACCAGGACCTAGAAGTCACTTGGTCTTGAGCAGGTTTATAAGTAACAACTTTACTACCCAGGTGATATTAGGCAAATTAATTTACCCCTCTGAAACTTAGTATCCTTACCTGCAAAATGGGGAAATAGACACCCTGCAGGATTTATAGAACGGCTCACAATGAAGTATGTAAAGTATCTAGTAAGGTGCCAGGCACATGGTAGAGATTCCAAAAAAGAGTAGCTATTATTATTACATTTTTCCCCTTAAATATTCACAATGTGACTCCTTGTAGACTATCAGATAGATACTATTCAAAACACAAGGCAAGCCTTCATAAACAAGTATCCTAAAATATTAATGCTGGCCATGTCAGCAATTCAATTGGAATAAAATGAAACATTTGGACAGGAGATTGCTTTTCCCAGCGGATGTGTGACCATGCTGTCCCATGCAGCCTGCTTTGTCAAAAAAATCTCATGTCATATTTGGCTTACATAATCAGCATGTTCTCATGTGTTCAGTCTTATACTTAGGAATGTAGGGTTAGATTTTAGATAAGATGACAAAGGTCTATAAACAGAAAGCAAATTTTTATCTGAGTACAAAGCAATGATCTCCAAATACTGGGAAGCTGATGTCTGTTCAGGAAAACTTAAAAAGCTATATTAGAAATACAATGATAAGAAGCCTTATTCTCCCTTGCTGAGATGACAAAAGCATACAGAAAAACTTTAAATGAAAATCCTTAAAGAAATGATGAATTAGGTCTTTTTTCCAAGAAACATTTTAAACAATCTAGATTGTATAATAGTAACAGTAGTAATGAATTGGCAAAACACCCAGTGCATTATAGCCTTCGATTACTGTGAACTTGGTTTATGGTCAAGACCGAGTGCAACAAATGGTACTACCCACAAGCTTCTGTGGTTTTAAAAAAAATTTAGAAAGCCCAAGTACTTCTATGATGACCACATCTTAACCCCCAAATCTACCATCAAATAAATTGGACATGATAAACATGCACGTGAGGTTCTTAAATTCGGATGCCATTCTCAGCCTATCTTATGCCTGCTTGGTGCAAGAAACATGAGTCTTAGGGTCAGGTGAACAGGGGCTGGAATCCTGGCTCTGCCCCTTATTTACTACAGGATCTTGTACAAGTCACTTCCCCTCTTTGTCTCAGACTCTTCATTCATAAAATACAAATATCAATACCTTCCTGCCAGGCTGTTTTCAGAGTCAAGGATATCTATATAAACACTGACCGGTGTTTCTGGTACATGGAAAACACTCTGGAAATGCCAATTCTGTGAAAACTCAGTAAGGGCTTGAGGTTCTGTTCGTCGTCTGAGACCACAAAGAATGGAAATAGAAGGGTTCCAGGCTGGTTCACAGCACAGGCCATCCTCTGTTTAAACTTTAAATTAAAACAAACATATGAATGTAAAAACTGTCAACACTGCACAAATAACTTGAAATCTTAGAAACATAAATATTGAATGAACTGAATGAATATAGAAAAAGTATTATTTGAAAAGTGAGGTGGAACGTCAGACTTCAATAATGTAAGGTATAATTTAATGCTGATACAAAGTTAGTACCGTTGAGTATAAAAAACAAAGACCCCTTTTCTTAAAATAAGAATTAATATTTCCTAGAGACTCTTCTGAGTCAGATTTCTACGACTTTCTCTTGGTGATTAAAACAAAAGCATCAAAGTCCTAAAATACTATCCAAGAGTGAGAAATTAAAATAATTTGAAAACACAGAAAATTCATGTCTTAAAATCAAAGATTTAAGAAGGAATTCCTAGGCAAGGTATTTTCCTACTACATCTGTGGATTCATTTTAAAGTTGATAATAATCCAGCAGGAATGAGAAATCAGTGTTTCTTAATGATGCCAAATAAGTGAAAAATGCTGGACATGCCACATAACCTTTTGGAGGACGTAAGGCAGTATATTCTCTAAAGCAAACAGCGGAAGTGTAAGGGAGATTGTGCGATGTAGTTTAGAAGGTGGGTTTTCTCCCAGAAATTGGCTGAACTAGATATGATGTCATATCTCAGCTCTGCCACTGTTTAGCTAGATGACTTAACAAGTTGCTTCTCTCTGAGTCTCTATTACCACTGGTGGTCCAAAGAACACATTCATACTAAAAGCTAAAGAACAGACAGCACTTAAAGGTAAGAATGTGAGTATGCCAGAGGGTTCTCACATCCAGTCTCTCCAATACCTCACCACCACAAAATGTTTTACAGGACTGCTGAAGCAGACAGACAGATTAGACAGATAAATAAATAGATAATGAATGACTGAATGAATGAATGATTCTGATAAATCACAAAAGCTCCCCAGAGGAAAGTTTCCTCAAGATCCTCAGCAGATGGTACTGGTTCTTACTGAATGCTAATCAAGCAGAACCTTTTTTCTAGTCATTCATCTAATCAATATTAAGCTTCTAATATGTATCATGTACAGTATTAGACACAGGTTGACCAAATATATTACCTGCCTTCATGGAGCTAACAAGCTATAAACTGGGATAACCACGGGCCAGAAGCCCTATCATTCAAGAAATGGCAGGGGCCAGCCACGGTAGCTTACACCTGTAATCTCAGCACTTTGGGAGGCGAAGCTGGGAGGATCACTAGAGCCCAGGAGTTCAAGACCAGGCTGGGCAATATAATAGGATCCTTGTATCTACAAAAAAAAAAAAAAAAAGGAAAAATTAGCCAGACTTGGTGGTGTGTGCCTCTGGTTCCAGCTACACAGGAGGCTAAGGCAGGAGGATCACTTGAGGTTGAGGCTGCAGTGAGCCATGTTCACCCCACTGCACTACAGCCAGGGTGACAGTGAGACCCTTTCTCAAAAAAAGAAAAAAGAATAAAATAAATAAACAAAATAAATAAATGGCAGTGAGCTGAGTTCAGAAATTTTGGGAATGGTCCAATGATTTGGGAAACTGCCTTGCCATTTGTTGAAGTCAAACTAACATAATTCATAAAATAATGGAAAAATACGCTCAGCTCCATTTCATTCAACCAAAGAATTATGCTAAACTATAAGATCTTAACAGACTTTCAATGGAGTCATCAAGCCATTAAGAAAATAAAATACCTTCAAATACACAGGCTGGTTCCATAATGACCATTAGTCAGATCTATCATAAACCACTCTCTCATATAAAAACTGAGTCACCTTTTAATAGATGTTTAAGAACAAGATAATTTCTGGAGAGGATGAAATAAAGAGAGTCTGGGTATGAAATGATGTTGCAGGAGCAGATCATGATACACAGGAGCATTAAATGTAAAGCATATTTCCTTCGTCTCCTTCCTGAAGACTATGTTCTCAGCAGTTATCATTTCCTTTAATGACACATGCTATAATGATCATGATTACACAGCCAGGTAGTACTCAACCCATGATAATCTGGGCTCTTAACAACCAAGAATATTTGAGACATGAATGATAACTATGAACAGAATGAGAGACCAGAGTCACTATTGGGTTTCTGTGGCAATTAATCTTACGAACTAGAAAGATGCCTACAGAGTGTCTAAATATTAATCCCTCTTCCAATTGGAATTTACTCTTTGTTGTCCTAGGACTAATACAATGAAGTTGTTATCAATGGGGTAAAGTACATGCATTTGCCACAATGAGGCAATATTATCTCCACAGGGCAGGAAGCTCCCAAGATCCAAAAGTTCCAGTTAAGAAATTTATATTCCAGTTACCCGATATTAAAGATGTTGGATTTCCACCTAGATTTTTCTCACTAGTAGACTCAATATCATGTGGCTTTTTCTTTTTCTTTGTTCACTGAATATCAAAGTCAAGTGGAAAAGAAGTCTGGCAAATGTATTCAGAGCAAATTAGACAGTTACACCAAAAAAAAAGAAGACCCCAATTTGGTTATCTGTTATTGTGACCTAGATTTTGGTGGAATTACCTCTATGTGGTTCTTTTTTTTTTTTTTTTTTGAGACAGGGTCTCACTTTGTTGCCCAGGCTGTAGTCTACGTAGTGGTGCAATCTTGGCTCACTGTAACCTCCACCTCCCAGACACAAGCAATCCTCCTGCCTCAACCTCCCAAGTAGCTGGGACCACAGGCATGCACCACCACGCCCACCTAATTTGTGTATTTTTTGTAGAAACAGGGTTTTGCCATGTTGCTCAGGCTGGTCTTGAACGCCTGGGCTCAAGCAGTCCACCCGCCTTGGCCTTCCAAAGTGCTGGGATTACAAGCATGAGCAACCATGCCCGGCGTCCATTTGGCTTTCTAATACCATTACATTTTGTCAGGCTCATTTCTCTGTATAATCCTCTATTACTAGAACAGAAAAATTCCTTTTGCCTGGCCATTTAAGAGCTTCTGGGTATAGCTTATTCATTCAAAGGATATCTGTTGACAGCTTAGTATATCCCAAACCCTGTTCTAGGCACCAGGCACATAGCAATAAACAAGACAAAGGTCTTGTACTCGGGCACTATAGTCACAGAGACTTGATTCTGTATCAGCTTGAGCACTTACTGACATTGTGAAATGTGCCTCTCTGAATCTCAGGTACCTTCCCTGGCAGGGGTGGGGGAAATAATACCACTTTATAGGGCTGTTGTAAGAATTATATGTTTGCCTGTGTCTAGCATAGCACCTAGATCATCACAGATGCTTCCTATGTAGTAGCTATGGTTTTATAAATTGCAAATATTACTATTATCCACCCTACTTTCTTTTTTTTTTTTTTTTTGAGACAGAATCTCACCTGTCACCCAGGCTGGAATGCAATGGCGCCACGTCGGCTCACTGCAACCTCCGCCTCCTGGGTTCAAGCAATTCTCTGCCTCAGCCTCCTGAGTAGCTGGGCAGGCACCCGCCACCACGCCTGGCTAAATTTTTGTATTTTTAGTAGAGATGGGGTTTCACCATCTTGGCCAGGCTGGTCTTGAACTCCTGACCTCATGATCCACCCGCCCCCGCGTCCCAAAGTGCTGGGATTACAGGTGTGAGCCACCGCGTCCGCCCGGCTTATCCACCCTACTTTCATATTCATGTATATAAGAATATACATGAATATAGTTTTAAAAAATAACAGGTTTCAAAGGCATAAGTATATCTAAAATACGTGCTACAGGTGTTAAGAGCCAAGCAGAACCATTAATGAATGAAATGCTACTGTATATCCCAAACACAAAACTACTTTAAAGTTGGGATATTAATGGCGAAATAGATCATTGTCTTCACACAGATTTCAAAGGGTAGGGCAATTTATTTCTAGTAGTATTACTATTTCAATAAATTTAATCAGAAATTGTATAGAAGAAAAATATCTAAAAGATTTGGAGTCTCATGTCCTACCACAGCCATCAAGAAGGGTATAGAAAGCATGTCTTTCCTCTGAAGACTATTATAAAAGCCTCATAAAAATGTTCTCTGAAGGAATATTCTTAGGCTGACTGCAGTGATATACCTTGTAAAATAATTTACTTTTTTCATCTTACCGTAGCAGTATGCTTACTACAGATGGACTGAGAACAAAAATATAAAGACAAAAATTTAATCATAACTTTTTAAGTTATTTATAATCTCACGAGCTAAAGATACCTGCTGTCAACATTTGAGAAATTTCCTTCTAGTCTCATTCATTTTAATTATTAGTGACTTTTAAAATACACTTGATCCTTAAACATCACAAGGGGTTAGGGGGCCAACCTCCATGCAGTCAAAAATCCATGTATAATTTTTGACTCCCCCAAAACTTTATTAATAGCCTACTGTTGACCAGAAGCCTTACTGATAAGTTGGTTAACACATATTTTATATGTTATATGTGTTATATATTGTATTATTATAATAAACTAGAGAAAAGAAAATGTTATTAAGAAAATCATAAGGAAGACAAAATATATTTACTATTCATTAAGGGGAAGTATATTGTCACAAAGGCCTTCATCCTCACTGCTTTCACACTGAGTAGGCCAAAGAAGAGGAGGAAGAGAAGGGGTTGGTCTTGCTGTCACAAGGGTGGCAGAAGAGGTGGAAGGGGAGGCAGAAGAGGCAGGCATACTTAGTGTAACTTTTATTGAAAAATATCCACATATAAGTGGACCTGCGTGATTCAAATTCATGTTGTTCAAGGGTCAACTGTACTAGGAGTTTTTCTGCCATTATACAAATGACACTGATATATTAATACATAGAAAACTTAGATAATATAGAAAAACATAAAAGGTAAAATTTGTCACCTATAATCTCACTCACAGAAAAAAATCCTTACTAATATCTTAGTGTAGTTCATACACAATAGAATCCATTCTCAACACTGATTTTTCACAATCATTTGTTCACTTACAAGCATATTTTCAAGTCATTTAAAAATGGTTTTTGTAGATATCTGGATGGTTTCCAATTATTCTCTACTATAAATACTAATTCAATGAACACACTTATACAGAAATCACTGTCCATATTTCTGACGATTTTTTTGGTCTGACCAACGTACATCCCTGCCAGCAGGGACTAACAGTATCTGTCTCATCCTAAGCTCGCAAACACTGAGAATGTGCTATACATAATTAGCTGCTACCCAAATATAATACAGTTTCTGTTTACTCAATGAAGAGAAAAAAAGGAGAGTTTTAAAGGAAAATTCAAAATGAAATAAACATAAGTAGGGATCTCCCTAAGAAGACAAATTATACATCCCTAACAAATACCAGGCAGTTGATAGCAATATTGAAAACCCTCTAATAGGACACAGTATAATATTAGGATCTAGAAATCTCAGAAGTAAAAACAAATCAAAACATTCTTCTCATAGATGTATTTCATTAGTTGGAACTGATGAATCAATCACTCTCACCATTGGAGAAAAAAAACTGACATCGAAAACACTGTTCATAAATTAAGATGCACAAAAAGCAATGTTTTTATGTCTGAATTATTTCAAATTTTTGTCAGCAAACAGTATTAAATATGGATATATACTTTGGTTTCCCAAATATAACAGAAAATTCTATAAATTCTTATCAAGGTAAACAAATAAAACCAAAAATGTCATTTATTCAACAAATACTTACTGAAAACTTTGTTTCGGATACTTTTATATATAAGAGACTCCAAGTTGTCAGAAAGAGTTCTTTCTTCAAAAATCCTGCCTTCAGTACCTTCACAATGTGGCCCTCTTATATCATAGAACATTTGCCCTGCCTACCTGTCGAAATATCACATGTCTCAGACTGTGGCTAGAAAAAGGAAAATATTTCAAGACAATGAATAATCAACTTAAATATCAAAATTTCTTGGGAGGAGGAAAAAAGGCAATACAATCCAACGGGATAGATTCCATTAGCATGGCCTCTTACCAGCACACAGGAATGTTTACCTAAGTACCTATAGTCAAGAGGAATTCGAGTAGCTAAGATTACAGGTGCACAGCACCATTACCGGCTAATTTTTGTATTTTTAGTAGAGATGGGGTTTCACTATGTTGACCAGGCTAATCTTGAACTCCTGACCTCAGGTGATCCACCCACCTCGGCCTCCCAAAGTGCTGGAATTACAGGGGTGAGCCACCATGCCTGGCCTTATTTTCTTGACTCATAGGAATAAATATGTATAGTAGGCCCTCGATAAATACTTACTGAATTAAGATTACAGCAAGTTAGAGAAACTTAATGTCTTATTTGTTAAAGGGCCAAGGAGAATAAAGATTTTAAAATAAGAAACTTACATACCGTTTTTCCCCCTACCCTTCCCCTCACATAAATTTGGTCAACATACTTCTTAGCCTGGCAGAGAGGTTCATGCCTATAATCCCAGCACTTTGGGAAATGGAGGCAGGAGGACTGCTTGAAGCCAGGAGTTTGAGACCAGCCCAGCCGACATAGCAAGACCTCATCTCTACAAAAAAAAAAAAAAAAATCAAAAAAATAGCCAGCTGTGATGGCACACGCCTACTGTCCCAGCTACTTGAGAGGCTGAGGCAGGAGGATGGCTCAAGCCCAGGAGTTGGAGGCTGCAGTGGGCTATCAGGCCATTGTACTCCAACCTAAAAGACCAAGTGAGACACTTTCAAAGAACAAAACAAAACACATATTTCTCGAATTTCTTTTGTCTATTTTCAGATCAGATTATTTTTAGTTGTTGAGAAAAGGTCTAAAAAGCTAGGAAATGTGAAGTCTATCTTAGTATTAAATTATTATATTCTGACATTATGTCTCCAGGTTAGTGCCATGCAGAGGCAGCTGACAAACACAGCTTCAGCAAAAATCATGATCCATTTATGATTCACTGTCAACAAATAGTGACTGGGGACATGAAACAGCATGATCAGGGAAGAAATTCAGAGTGGATGAAACAAAGGGTGTGTTTAGGAGCAGTGAGGAAAAGATGTGGCCTAGCAGTAGGATATTGGGGGCCCAAAAATAAAAGCCCATGTCAGGTTAAAGCATTTAGATTTTTATCTAAAGATTTTCAGGGTATCAGGTTGTCAAGCAAAGTTAAATTTGCATTTAGCAACTGGATAGAAGATAGGTAAGAATTGGGAAGACTGGAAGCAAGGGAGAGCACTTGGGCTGTAGCAGTTATTCAGATGAAAAAAAATGGTCTTGACCACAGTGGTGGCAGCAGAGATTCAAAGGGCTGTCACATACTACAACATAAGTGAATTTTGAGGACATTATGCTAAATGAAATCACAAAACGACAAATACTGTACGATTCCACTTATATAAGATATCTAAAGTAGTCAAATACATAGAAACAAAGTAGAATGGTGATTACCAGGAACTAGAATAAGGGGAAATGGGAGTTGTTTTAATGGGTACAGAATTTCAGTCTTGCAAGGTGAAAAAGTTCTGGAGATCTGTTGCACAACAAAGTGAATATATACTACTGAACTGTATATTTTAACAGGGTTAAGACAGTAAATTTCCTACATTCTTAATCCACAATTTTTTTAAAAAGATGCAAACTGGAGTGCTTGTGTGTGTGTTTTACATTTTGCTCTATTCAACCTCTGAAAAATATCTCTGCTATTTTCCTGAGCTGTAAAATGAGTTATCACCAAATGGTATCTGATTTGCAAGGCACCATAAGGCTTCACATGGCCCCAAATATCTCACTGTATTACTTTGTCATGGTACTTAATATTTCCTCCAAAGACATTTATTCTTTTTTAAAAAGGAACACGCTTAAAATATTAATTGAAAAATAACTCAAATATAAGAAGTATTACAGAATAAAAAGTGGAACCTCATCAACTTTCTCACAACCCTACTCCTGGCCTAAAAGTATTATTAATTAGATCAACTAAGTTTACCTAATGTAAATACACAGGAAAATATAAATATAAAGGAAAAAGTCATTCTTTAAGGCCACTCTTAAGTGACTAACACAAAGTCATTAACTAGAGATGGTATTTTAACACAAGTACTTGAGTCCTATGTTTTACCTCAAACTTTTAAACCCAGTTGCTGTCTAGCTTTTTCTTAAAAGAAAAATTTTTATTCAAGTGTAAAAATGCAGTAAAGTGCACACATCTCAAACAGTTCAACAAACTTTTACAAAGTGAACATATCTAGGAAACCAACATCTAAATCAAGATGTAAAACGTTACTAACACCTCAGAACCTTGTGCCCTCCAGCTATTTTATCCTCTCAATAAAGGTAACCACTATTCTGATCTCTATTATCTAGTTTTGTCTATTTTTGAACTTTATAGAAAGAGAATTCCATACTATGGAATATTTTGTGCCTGAATTCGTTTCCTCAACATCCTGTCTGGGAGACACAACCATGATGCGGCATGTTGTGACGGTGTGTCCTTATTACTACTGTGCAGTATTCCGTTATATGTATTCTCCCGCACTTATTTGTCCATTCTACTATTGATGGATATTTAGTTGTTTCTAGTTTGGGACTATTGCAGATAATGCTATGATATACATTCTTGTACATATCTTTCAGTGCACACGTTATGCATTTTCGATGGGTATATGCCTAGAAATGGAATTGCTTGGCTGGACACAGTGGCTGACACCTGTAATCCCAGCACTTTGGGAGGCCGAGGCGGGCGGATCATGAGGTCAGGAGTTCTAGACCAGCCTGGCCAACATAGTGAAATCCTGTCTCTACTAAAAACACAAAAATTAGCCGAGTGTGGTGGCACGAGCCTGTAGTCCCAGCTACTCGGGAGGCTGAGGCAGGAGAATCACTTGACCCTGGGAGGCAGAGGTTGCAGTGAGCCAAGATCATGCCACTGCACTCCACGCACTCCAGCCTGGGCGACAGAGTGAGACTCCGTTTCAAAAAAAAAAGAATTGCTTAAGTTCAAGTTTCCCAGATGCTACTAGAGGTTTCAAAGGGTTTGTATCAATTTATATACCACTTCTGCCAACAGAATTTGAGTGTTCCACTTGTTTTCACCAACAATTTGTATGTCAGTGTGGTGGGTATGCAGTGGTATATCTTTTTTAAAATTTCATTTCTCTGATATCTAGTGATGCTGAGTACCTTGGGCTAGATTCTGATAGATATTTGAGGGGCAGACTTAACGAATCTTAGTAACTAATTGGTTGGAGAGAAAGAAGAGGAAAAATCTAGAATGACAGAAAAATAAAAGACATTTGGGGAAAGGGAGGGAACAGAAAACATATTCATTTCTGAAATGATTAGGTTGTGTTTGCCCAAGAGTGAGCGACATGTAAGATTCAAGAGTTAACTACAACTGAGCCAGGCGCGGTAGCTCATGCCTGTAATCTTAGCACTTTGAGAGGCCAAGGCTAGCGGATTGCTTGAGCCCAGGAGTTTGAGATCAGCCTTGGCAACATGGCAAAACTCCATCTCCAGAAAAAATACAAAAAGTAGCGAGGCATGGTGCCATGTGCCTGTAGTCCCATCTACTTGGGAGGCTAATGTGGGAGGATCACTTGAGCCCAGGAGGTTGAGGTTGTGGTTACAGTGAGCTTTGATTGTACCACTGCACTCCAGCTGAGTGACAAGAAAAAGCTAACCACAACTACTGAGACTCAGTGAGACACATGAAGGTTCTCCCATAAAACTCCCATAATTTAAAAGACAAAAAAACTTCAACACAATACCGCCATATCTCAGGTGGTAAAGAAAATAAATTTACAATCCTAAGGAGGAAAAATAAACTAAAATACAATACCTCAAAACCAGAATCTCAACCTGGGTACGGTGACAATGTGCCTGCAGTCCCAGCTACTTGGAAGGGTGAGGCAGAAATAAATATCATAGATGTTTAAAAATGCCCCACTATGACTTTTAGGAATCCCCGTGAAGATATAAAAAAGCAATCTATAGAGTAATGAATCCTAGGCAAATATAGTTAAAGAAAAAAGTTAAAGCTTTCATAAAAGACAAGTTCACTAACTGCATGGTTTCATGAAGACATCAGTTAGACAAAAATCTCCTATTTTCAGACAAGAAGGTCATCTCTGACATCTACCAAATTTCTCTATTGTGAGCGCCTAAAGAAGATAAGCAAGAGCAATAATTAATCAACAAATATATGAGGATTAAGGATGAAGAACAAGATTTGGAACTAGGCTCTGTCCTCTGAGATTCACCTCATTGTTGGAATTTCTAGCTAATTACTATTTTCCATCACATATTAGGTGGTAATTAAGACCTTGGCATCTGTCTTCAAATCTTAGCTCTGTCCCTTCTTAGCTATGTGACCCTCAGCAAATGACTTTTCTCTAGCTTCAATTTTCTCATTTCCAAAATGAGAATAATCATCCACATAACTACTGTCAACATTAAATGAGGTAATGTAAGTAAACCACTTAGTACAATGCCTGACCCATAGCAAGTGCTCCATAAATGTTAGTTGATATTATCATATTATCATCTGTAAAATGGAGACCAATTCACACACCCATAAGATTGAAAAGAAGTAAAATGACACATACAATGCCTAGGTACACTCAAATGGTAGATGTTACCCCTTACACTTTTTGGGAACTCCATATCATTCAGTGTCAAACTGAGTATGAAATGGTACAGTGCAGCAATTAAGAACACTATGAAGCTGGATTTCCTGAGTTCAAATCCTAGCTCTGCCACTTATTATCTGTGTGATCTTGGGCAATTTATTTCCCTTACTGTGTCTATTTTCATCTGTAAAATGGGAAAAATAATAAGTATCTATCTTATACTGGGTTGTTGTGGGGATAAGACAAGCCCTCTTTTAAGTGCTTTACATATAAAGCCCTAAAAATAAAACCTGGAACATAAGTGCTATATAAATATTAACTATTATTATCTTAGTAACAGAGGTACACATGCTCTGGGGCTGCTTCACGTCAAAGAAATGAATTTGGACATAAGCAACTTAATATTTTTCTTGTATTTAAGAAAGGCCCAATGGAAATATTCATATACCCATCTTCAAAAATGGGAGGAAAAAAGGCTGAAGGAATAGCAAATTACAACACAGGAACTATATAACTACTAAGTAAATGTGACCTCATCCATCCAGAAACAGATATGAAGGAAATGTATTTTCTAGCTCTGCCTTAACCATGTAATCATTCAGATAAAGGAGTCCTCCATTCCAGAGAGATAGAGGAAAATGATTTTTCTTGCGCTTACCTTACAACAAACTGATAACCAACACAGCTAACCTTTGTGCATTCTCACATAATTTTTAGGTGAAGAAAACATCTCTTAGGACAAAATAATCAATTCTGGAAGCTTTCTTAGAAATGCCTTCCTGCCTTATACTAGTCTTTTCTTCCCATACTCCACAAACTTCATCCCTGGGCAAGTCAGAAGAGGTATCTAAAGACACAAAAATGCAAGCAAGTAAGCTTTCTTTAGAACTGAAAGGAAACCCTATGCTTGTTCTTACTTAGAAAGTTATGGAGTTAATCCTGTGGACTGGCTTATGTTGCTGACTTACAAAGCAAACAAAATACTAAATTGTATAAGCAACAAATAAAATCAGTGAATTGTAATTTATCTGTCTAAGGGTCTGTGCCTCCTACCAGACTGTAACTTCTTGAAAAACTACTTTATTCATCACCAGCATCTAGCACATTGCCTGGCACACACAGAAGGTGTTCAATAAGTGTTGACGGAATACAGTCAGAGAGCACCTCCTCCTTGTACAAGGTACTGTTAGGTGCCAGACAGCCAATAATGGTTCACTTAGGTTGATGTCAAAGTTTTCTATTTGAAATTTAAATAAAGCCAGGTCTGGCTAAAGAGCTGCAGCTGTAGTTGCACCTGCTCTCAACCCAGATTTATTCCCAATAGCAAGGCTACCCTCTTCTGCATGCCTGCTGATATTTCTCTCTAATGATGAGCAGCCACTTCCCATGTGGCCCTAGTGTGTAATTCTTTCTGCTCAGCAAAGGAGGCAGTCTAGAATCTTTGGTCATAAAAATATGATGGTTAGCAACAGGAAGCAAGTGCTGGGCAAGCCTGGTACACTTCCAAATGAAATCTTTCCATCTAGAATTCTCAATTGAAGGTGCCAAACTCAATCCAGAACATCTGGATTTGCTTCTCTGGCTTCAAGCTTTCTCCAAGAGAGGCTAGGAAAAAGTACGCTCTTGCCGGTATGTGTAGGTGTAATTGTATATTCAAATATTGTACTTTGGATAAGAGTCCAAGACTTGGCAAATGGATGGAATGTAGCACATGGAACTGCCTGAATAGATACCCATGCTAAGAGAAGGGTTTTCTTGCAAAATATAACCAGGCAAGGTGTGAATTGCCCCACTGTGTCACAAGTTAGAAGAATTAACCCAGGAGAATAAGCTCTTAGGAATCAGTGGGGGAATAATGCTCAGAAGCATGTGAGAGGGAAAACAGCACCATTCGCTAGGAAAACAGCAAATTTATCAAACAATAACTCTTCTCCTACCCCAATAAGATAAATATATGTGATTATAATTTGATCCACACAGAAAAAAATATTGAGCTGCAAACTCTGGCAAACAGACAGTGCTGAAATTAAACATTATGAGCTTTGGCAGCTGCACTATGTACTCTCAGATTCTTACATCATTACTCTGGTAAGGGCCCCGTACCAAGTTGGCATAGTTCTGATGTGGTTTGGAGGGAGATTTTCTTGCCTTTTATTAAAAAAAAAAAAAAAAATTACCTATAGCCTCTTTTCATGCCACAGGGAAATAAATATTTCCCTTTCCTCTAGATTTTGTTTTAAATGACAAAGCCATACTGCCAAGTTATTAAGAAAGTGTTAGAAATTATTATGAGATTTTTTAAAGGCCACTTAGTACAAGCTCTAAAAAGACTTCTAAAACAGTAGCCTTCAAAAACAGGATCTCTCCTAAAGTAGTGATAATCCATTTGTGACAATAAAGAGTCAGTTTATAGAGTGATGATTACCTTCTTATTTATATTCTGACATTGGAAGTTTAAGTATCCACATCCTCAGTAACCTCAAATGCAAAATGAAATAGTAACGTCACCGTTTGGGATAGTTCTTCTCACAATGTCAGATACATGGCAAGTCCTCAGTAAGTACTAGACAAACTTATGAACGATAGAACCTTTAAAATTCGTGACTAGACCAATCATATACTTAACAGAGATAAGTGGTCACCTTTACTTCACTCATATTCAAGACTGAAAAGAATTCACACATAAGGTAGTTTCAAGACCAAAACTGCGTTTGTCCCCTTTCAACAATTGATACCACAAAAATAAGACTTCATTCTCTATTTCCCTCCAGCAGCGTCCAAGAAAAACATAAAAATTCCAAATAACAGGTTAAAGGAGAAAAAAAAAAGGCCTTAGTGCTCATAAACTAGATACATAATTTGACATGTTTAGAGTGATAGGATTATTTTTCCTATGATGAAATATTTCAAATTTTCATAAAAATGGTCAAAATAGTATAGTAACTACCAAGCTTTACTTCCAAACAATTATTACTGTTTCCTTTCTTCTGGAGACAGAGCCTCACTTTGTCATGCAGGTTGGAGTGCAGTGGCTTGATCTCAGCTCACTGCAGCCTCAACCTCTCATGTTCAAGTGATCCTTCCGCCTCAGCCCCACAAGTAGCTGGGACTACAGGTGGGCACCACCATACTGGCTAATTTTTGTATTTTTTTGTAGAGACGGGGTTTCATCATGTTGCCCAGGCTAGTCTCAAACTCCTGAGCTCAAGCCATCTATCTGCTTGCTTCAGCCTCCCAAAGTGCTAGGATTACAAGCATGAGCCACTATGCCCAGCCTTATTTTACCTTTTGAGATATAATTTACATATGGTAAGGTAAACAAATCTTAAGTCTGATAAAGTTTTTTCATATGTATTATATATGTTAACTACTATCCAGATCAAGCTATGGACACACATTTATTGCAGCCCACAGGATTCCCTCATGACCTTTCTCTCCAAAACATACTTATCATTCTAATCTCAGATAGTATTCCTTTCACTACTAATAATCAAATCCAGCCTTTACTTTCCTGTTTTCTTTATAGTTTGCCAATGTCTATTTCAATAATAAGTATTTTGGCTACAGTGACCCCATGAAATATAGAAAGTCTATGTAACATGCAAAAGACCTTACAATTTAGAATGCATACAAGCTTCCCAACATTTTTAAAGGGACAGAAGACTGAGAATGCTACTGTAAAAGAGACCAAAGGGAAACATGGAATTCATTTTGACTTAAATCCTAAAGAAAATGCACTAGACTGTTTCTTGAAAAAAAGCCTGTAATTAGTATAGATTTCTAAATCAGTTTTGAGAGAATATTTGGCTGAATATTTAAACCTAAATGTTTTTATTGGCTGTCAGTATGTATCTGAGTAAATCCCATTCCAATTGCATTTTCCTTAAAGTTCACAACCATTTTAAGGCCATGCTCCCATGCCTAGAAGCTGACAACCTTCCTAAAAGAGCTAGATTCCTACACGATCTTAGCCCCAGTATATACATACAAATTAAAGAGAACCCTAATCACCACTTTCTCTTGCAGTAACGTCCTAAGTCTGAATAATGTACATATCATCACCTTTCATTAACTACAGAACTTAGTATTTCAATCAAATGACACAAACTAGCTGATCTGACATATTTAGCAATGTGCACCACTGTTGATATGCTCATGCAAACCAAGCACTTCTGGGGACAACTGGAGAACAATGGAGTGAGACAGAAGATGTAAGTGTAATAACAAATGCAATAACCACCACCTTATCAGAAAGGTTGTTGGAAGCATTTACTAAGATAATACAAAGAAAGGCTGTTACTGTTCTTACCTCCTCACCTCCTCAGACTTACCTGGACTAAGTTATGATTTGAGAGAAATGCTCCCCCCTCCCCTCACTTCCAAATCCTGGAGCAGCACAAATAAGGATCTGCTCCTAACAGCCAAACTCTCTCTAGTTCATTTATATAACTGAATATCCCTGGACGAGTTACAAAGGGGATATTTGGATAAATTCTTTTTATCAGTTTGCTTTCATATAGCCTAGTTAAGACCTCACTCAGGAAATAAAATTTTAAGAAAGTAGTAAGAAAGCCCCAAAAGGGAGGGACCCAGTCCTAATAACTTTCTAGAAGCAAAAAAGTTATGCTGAGGGCATTCTAGGAAGAAAAGCAGCTGGCCCCAGTCGTTCGTGCCTATAATCCCAGCTACTCAGCAGGCTGAGGCAGGAGGATTGCTTAGAAACTAGCCTAAGCAACACAGCAAGACCCCTGTGTCTAAAAATAAAAGAAAGAAAAGGCCCCCATTTTGCATGTGGCTTATAAAGAACTTACAATTCTCTGTCCTCTATCCTCACCTCAAGTTCCCATTCAAGATACTAGCTAGGTATTTATAGTTAGTTCCTTATATATACATGTTACTCTTGAAGTTAATCTCACAGAGACTGTACAAAAATAGAGCAATTTTCATAACTGGTTGCTTCTGATCAGTGTTCATTTTGGAGACATCGATAATCACCTACCAGTTACTGGCTATATTGTGACTGACATCTTATGGATGCTTTGTTCTCCAAACTGATTTGTTAAGCTGTAAACTGACGACTTCCTATGTTAAAACGACTAGCAAGCTAGACCTGTACAACTTTCTTCTATCTGCCTTAATCTAAAAACTAAATGTAGTATCAACTCAACTCAGCAGGTCCGCACCTGCCCCCTGATTATCTTGTCATAAAACCACCCGTAGGGAGCCAAAGAGGGTAGTATTTAACAATGACACAATTGCTTTCAGTATAACATTAGCAGTATAAACAAAAGCATTTTTCATTGCTTTTCAAATCTTAAGAGTTTGAAAAAAGGCTGGGCACAGTGGCTGATGCCTATAATTCCAGCACTTTGAGAGGCCAAGGCAGTGGATCACTTGAAGTCAGGAGTTCGAGACCAGTCTGGCCAACATGGTAAAACCCCATCTCTACTAAAAATACAAAAAAAAATTAGCCGGTCATGGTGGCGAATGCCTTTAATCTCAGCTTCATGGGAGGCTAAAGTAGGAGGATAGCTTGAACCAGGGAGGTGGTGGTTGCAGTGAGCCAAGATCATACCACTGCACTCCAGCCTGGACAACAGAGAGAGATTCCATCTCAAAGAGAAAAAAAAAAAAGAGTTTAAAAAAAGACCTAACACCCACCAAAATTATGGATGCCTATTGCAACTTCCAAAACAAACAAGATTATAGGGTGATTATTTATATCTCAAAAGGAAATTATGAGTTATACATTATATGTAATTATACATATAGTCAAATGTGTTTGTCTGTCTGTCTGTATATATATATGTGTGTGTGTGTGTTTATGTATGTATATGTAAATCATGATGTGTGACACTGAAACAGTGTTCCAAAAAAGGAGCTATTTCTTACAAATAGCTACTAAATGCTGAACCCTGCACCAGGCACTATTAACCTCTGCATCTGGACACTGTTTGGCATGCTGTATAACTGCTCATTTTCCCAAAACCATAAAAAAGCAAATGCCATGTAATTTACTTCTTATTCCCCCACAATCAGAATAAAACTCACATAGTAACAATATTGTCCAATCAATATCTATTAAATAAACTGAACTGACTTAATTATAAAAAGATAACCTTGAGCAGAGGGATCAGTGAGACTCAGAAAATACATAGTGTTTACAATGTGAACACACACACAAAAAACAGAGTGTACAAAGTACAGAGGAAAAATGAAGTCGCTAAATATTTAGGCAATAAACATTGATAGATCAACCTTTATTGAGCTCCACTGTGCAAACGAGCCCTTAAATACTATGGTAAAGCTCCAGGGGGATGCCAAAACAATACAGGGTTTGTCTCCTCTCCTATAGCCCACTGCAGCCATGAATGTTAGCTCTGAAGGGACTACGAGAGTTTCCCATCATTTGCCTAGAGTTTCCTAACATATGAACTCCAAAGCAGTGGTTCTCAAAGTATGGTCCACATATGTCTCCCAGACTCTTTCTGGGAGTCTGAAAAGTCAAAACTACTTCCATACTAACTCTAAGACATTATTTGCCTTTTTCACTATACTGACATTTGTAATGATGGTACAAAGTCAATGCTGGGTTAAACTGCTGCCCTTGGCAGTAATTAAGTAGTGGCACCAAAATGTACCAGTAGTCACTGTATTTGTCACTGTCACACACTACAGAAAAAAGGAGGGAAAGCCATTCTAACTTAATAATGTTCTTGATGAAGCAGTAAGATTTAGTGATTTTATTCAATCTTGACCTTGAGCAAACATCTTTTAAAATATTCTGTGTGACAAAACAGTAGGTACACATAAAGCACTTCTGCACACTGGCTGCTTCAAGAAGCAGCACTGGAGGTATTGTTATGTTGTAAGCTGAACTAGCCCATTTTTTTCATTGACTATCATTTTACTTACACTAAACAAATTGTGGTTATTCACACTTGGGTATCTGATGCATATCTTCTTGAAAATGAACAAAGTGAGCATGTCACTTCAAGGAAAACAAGTGACAGTATTTGTTGCCAATGATAACATTTGAGCTTTTTTTTTTTTTTTGAGATGGAGTCTCACTTTGTCACCCAGGCTGGAGTGCAATGGTGTGGTCTCGGCTCACTGCAACCTCCACCTTCCGGGTTCAAGCAATTCTCCTGCCTCAGCCTCCTGAGTAGCTGGGACTACAGGTGCATGCCACCACACCTAGTTAATTTTTATATTTTTAGTAGAGACGGGTTTTCATTATGTTGGTCAGGCTGGTCTTGAACTACTGACCTCGTGATCCACCCACCTTGGCCTCTCAAAGTGCTGGGATTACAGGCGTGAGCCACCACATTCGGTCCAACATTTGAGCTTTTAAGCCAAAATTAGAATTTTGGGATATTTTTATCTGTCACTGTGAGCTTCACAGGTTCCAAGTATTTAAAGATGTATCTGATGAGTTCAATAATATTTACAAACTTAATTTTTTGATATTATGAAATGTGTCAATATTTAGAAAATCTGCATAACTCAGTGAACAAGTATTTTCCAAATGACCAATGTATGATGTCACAAAATTACGCTTGGGTTAAAGATCCATGAAAAATGCAAGACAGACAAATGAATTTTAATAAAATCGAGTATGAAAAGTTCATTGATACAGTTTCTGATTCCATACCGCAACTAACCTTTGTTTTTTTTTTTTGTTTTGTTTTGTTTTTTGGTTTTTTTTGAGAGGGAGTTTTGCTCTTGTCGCCCAGGCTGGAGTGCAATGACATGATCTTGGCTCACTGCAACCTCCACCTCCTGGGTTCAAGCGATTCTCCTGCCTCAGCCTCTCGAGTAGCTGGGACTACAGGCACCCACCACCATGCCCGGCTAATTTTTTCTTTTTGTATTTTTAGTAGAGACAGGGTTTCACCATGTCGGCCAGGCTGGTCTCGAACTCCTGACCTCAGATGATCCACCCACCTCGGCCTCCCAAAGTGCTGGGAATACAGGCGTCAGCCATCGCACCTGGCCGCAACTAACCTTTAAACTACCAAGTATTAACATCTAGTACAGTATCAAAAGAGGAATATGCAAAATTGTCTGAAGTGACTATAAAAAAATATTTTTTCTATATATCTACGTAAAACCAGAATTTCTTCATATACTTTAACCCAAACAGTATATTGTAACAGATATATGCAGATATGAGAATTCAGCTGTCCTTTATGAAGTCAGACTTAAAGAGATCTGCAAAAATGTAAAACAATGTCATTCTTCTCACCAATTTAAAAAAAAATAGCTATTTTTACAGCTTTACTTTAAAATGTTACTTATGTTAATATATAATGGTTTATCATTTTTATTTAATCTTTAAATGAATTAAAATATTTTTCAGTTTCTCTGTTTAATTTCTAGAAAGTAGCTATAGCCCATATAAATAAAAGCTCTTGGGAATTTCAATGATTTTTATGAATGTAAGGGGGTCCCTGGGACCAGAAAGTTTGAAAAACATTGCTCTATGGACAATGATTCTTTCTTTGTTTGGCAAGAGATCTTAGGGGTCCTGATTCTGTTTGGTTTGGGCCGGTATAATTTTTTATGAAAAAGTATGGAAATTGAAGTAACATATAGCACAGTCAAGACCTGAATTCAAGGCCTGGCACAGTGGCTCACGCCTGCAATCCCAGCATTCTGGGAAGCTGAGGTGGGAGGATCGCTTGAGTCCAGGAGCTCAAGACCAGCCTAGGCAACACAATGAGACCCTATCTCTGCAAAAAAAATTTAAAAATTAGACATGGTGGTGCATACTTGCGATCCCAGTAACTTGGGAAGCTGAGGTGGGAGGATCATTTGAGCTCAGGAGGTTGAGGCTGCAGTGAGCTGGGATCACGCCACTGCACTCCAGCCTGGGCCAGAGAGTGAGACCCTCCAAGAAAGAAAAGAAAAGAAAGGAAGGGAAAGGGAAAGGGAAAAGGAAAAGACAAGACAAAACAAGACTTGAATTTGGATCTCCTGACTTCAATTTTATGTTCTTTCTACACCACAATTCCTCTGCTTACTAAGATGATAATTTAGAAACCCCTCGTTCCATTCTTTACAGTAAGCTGGAAGTTTGGTCAAGTAATTACAATAATAGTAACAAATTTGAATATTATATGCCAGGTGTTTTTCATTCCTGCTCTCACTTAATTCTCACCACTCTGATATAAATACAATTGCTGCCAGGTGTGGTGGCTCACACCTGTAATCCCAGCACTTTGGGAGGCCAAGGCAGGTGGATCACCTGAGGTCAGGAGTTCAAGACCAGCCTGGTCAACATGGTGAAATCCCATCTCTACTAAAGATACAAAAATTAGCTGGGCATGGTGGCAGGCACCTGTAATCCCAACTACTCAGGAGGCTGAGGCAGGAGAATCACTTGAACCCAGGAGGTGGAGGTTGCAGTGAGCCAAGATAGCACCACTGCACTCCAGTTTGGGCAACAAGAGTGAAACTCCATCTCAAAAATAAAAAAATAAAAAAAAATACAATTACTTACTAACCTTCATTTTACAGATGAAAAACTGAGGTTAAACCACTTGCCAAAAGTCACACGGCTACTAAATGGCAGAACCAGGATTTGAAAACAATACTTCTAATAGATGTATTAGCAAAAAAGTCTCACAACTGCCAATCAAAACATTTGTATGGATACTAGCAAAGTGGCATTTTCGGAAATAGAGCACCTGTGACTCTTGCCCAGTGTGCCTTCAAATATAGACAGAACAAAACACTAGCCTCGAGTATTGCCATACAAATTTAGTTCTACACAGACAACAGCAAGAAAACAAGCAAACAGGGAGATGTGCTAGGTGTGACCTAGCTGCCTCTCTTCCTTACCCATCCAGCATCTCTACCATCACCCATTAAAAAGGAGTGACAGAAGTCAAGGATGAAGGATGCATCACCAACAGCCAGGACAGTGAAAACTCTTGGCAGGTGTTCTCTAAGCTCTAACTCCCTGCCTATGCCAACTAACCCCCAAGCCAAGTCCTCTTGGCTTTATCACACTGAGTGTTGACAAGAGCCATCATTAGTGTCCAAGCTCCAGGACTGATGGACACTAATGATGGCTCTAATAATTTTTCCAGGCTGATGACATGTGTCAGCCCTTGATTCCTGGTGCCACTCTTGCCTGTCAACTCAGGAAAGGCTTCTATAATGCCTTTGGCTTTTCTGAAATACTTTCAAGACACAAGGCAACAGCTGACACCAACTCTCTCCTGAGGATGGACACTTGGCCAGGAGCCCAAGCTGAAGTGGATTAGGAGGTTCTTGATCTTTATTAAAATCATTCCTACCTTCTCACTGGCAATTAAAATAAATTCCTCCCCAGAGAGCAGCCAAGGGTTCCTCAAGCCTCTTCCATCCAGTGGTAGTCATCTTTGATTAAAGAAAAGCGGTAAAGTGTAGTAGCAGCTGATAAATGTCAGACCCTGGAGAACCGTCACAGAGTTTAGATCACTTTACAGCTATTTCTCATTTCATACCATGGAAAGATTTTAAGCCAACACCACTCAGCACTGCTTACTTAGTTAAATGCTTCAGGAAAGCCTCCCAAATCCAAGTCAATGGTCCATTTACAATAGTTTTAGGTGCATCCCTGAGGCTAAGATGTTTGACTCATCAGGCAGATTTTGACTTGAAGGCTATCATCTATCTTGCAGATGGCCAATAGGAAACTTCTGCAAAAAAAAAAAAAATTCTTTTTCATGATGAAGAGACAGAGTGGTATAATTATGATAAACACACATACATATAGTCAAAGATTTCAATTCTGACCCTGCTGTGCGACTTAGAATCTTCATTTCCCTTCTAAATCAGTTTCTTCATCTGTTAAATTAAGTTCTTTAGCCTAAATAAGAGATTCCCAAATATCCATAAAATTACTGCACCAGAATAATATGAACGCTTTTGAAAAATATAGAATTTACTCCTAGAAAAGCTGATTTACTAAGTCTGGGGTGATGCCTAGGAATCCGCACTTTTAGAAGGCTACATTTCCCATCACTACCACTTTTTCTGGGAGGAGTTGGGAGAGACAGGGTCTCACTCCGTCGCCCAGGCTGGAGTGCAGTTGCACAAGCACGGCTCACTGCAGCCTTGATCAAGTCTTGGGCTCAAGCCAACACTGCCACCTCAGCCTCCTATGTAGCTAGAACTACTGGCACACATCACAATGCCGGGCTAATTTTTTTAATTTTTAGTAGAGATGGGGTCTCCCTATGTTGCCCTGGCTGGTCTCAAACTCCTGGGCCCAAGTGATCCTCTTGCCGTGGACTCCCAAAGTGCTGAGATTACAGGGGTAAGCCACTGTGCCCAGCCTACAATTTTAATTCTGATGCAAAGTCAGGTTTGGAAACCATGAGACTAAATGACCTCTAACACTCCTGATAGTCTGAAAGTTATAAAATTGTAGGTTGAAACTTATTTTCTATTTATTCAACCCAGGATTTTTTCCCCATTCATGATTAGCATTCCCACTCAAACATCGGCATTGTCAATTTCAGGTTAGCAATGGAGAGATAAGTCCAAAAACAATACACCAAGTATCAATAGTTTGCCCAACCTAGTACAGTATTATTTCATTTATGAAAGTATGAGGTAGATCTAAGCATAGCTTTTCTACAGAACACACATTTTTAAATAAAAGTTTTAAGACATCATATTTTGGAAAAATTCAACTATCTGCTGGAAATAACCAAGAAAGGCAACATTAAAAAGCATAATCCCTGTTATGAATAACACTAAATAGTTATGAAATGAATGTGTCTACTTACCAATAACTTACAAAGCCTTAACACAAATCTATACTCTACCTGAGGCAATAATAAACTTTGTAAGAACAGAGCTCAAGTTTTTAAAGTATAAATTACTATATGATTAAATTAACCCAATAAACAAAAATAAGAGGAAGAAATAGTCTTATATCACTGATACATCATCTGCGTTTCATAATTGTAAAAAAGGAAAGATTGAATTCTTTGGTAACTGTTCTTGTTTATTTCATTAACTGGTTGTTGCAAAACACACGCCTATTGGCTTTAAAGAACTTTTAAAATCTCGGCCAACACTTTTCACACACTACAATACAAACCAAGATTCTCTCCAGTTCATTCTTTAATTTCCATGAATATCACCTACTGCATGATATTGGTTCCTATTGCTTTTACAGCTTTATATTCCCAACTTATTATTTCAGCTTAACTTGAACAATAATCTCTGGTAGAGTAACTCAGAAGAGTTTTCCACTGATTACAAATATCCTGTGATTTACCATGAAAAAAATGAGTCCTGCTTCCTGTGGGTTTGCAAAATAATCTAAAATAGTAATAGCTCAAACACGTGAAGTCACTGTAACGAGGGGATGGAGAAGTCACGTGCTTCTTTAAAAGTCTTTTTTTTTTTTTTTTTTTTTTTGTGACAGGGTCACTCTGTGTTCCCCAGGCTGGAGTGCAGTGGCACAAACACTGGCTGACTGCAGCCTCAACCTCCTGGGTTCAACTGATCCTCCTGCCTCAGCCTCCTGAGTAGCTGGAGCCACAGGCACACACCGCCACGCTCAGCTAATTTTTTATTTTTTTTGGAGATGGGGGTCTTGCCATGTTGCCCAGGCTGGTCTTGAAATCCTGGGCTCAAGCAATACCTCCCCTCCTTGGCCACCTAAAGTGCTGGGATTACAGGCATGAGCCACTGTCCCAGGCCAAGATATTTTGAAAGGCTTTGAAGTATGTGTCCCATTTGAAGAGAAATACTGCCCTAGCACTAGGCCAATTTGCTATCTTAGTTACTTGGCCTGTCCACATCCTTTTTTTTTTTCTTTCCTTTTAAGAGATCAGGTCAGGTCACACTCTGTCACTCAGGCTAGAGTGAAGTGGCGGCACAATTAGAGCTCACTGTAGCCTCAAACTCCTGAACTCAAGCAATCCTCCACCTCAACCTCCTAAGTAGCTGGGACTACAGGCACACGCCACCACAGCCAGCTAATTATTTTATTGATTGATTGATTGATTGGTAGAGACAAGGTCTTGCTATGTTGCCCAGGCTGGTCTCAAACTCCTGGCCTCAAGTGATACTCCTATCTCGGCTCCCAAAGTGCTGGGATTATACCTCAGCCACCATGCCCCCAACATCCCAAACAGCTAAAGTAACCTGATATAAAGTTGCCATGTAAAATTTTAAAACGTTCCAAGCTACTGAGTTTAAATTTCTAATTCTACCTCTCAACTCCTTGGTAAAACCTTAAGCAGACTAAATATAAGAATGACCATTATCCCATAAACAACTTAACCTTTGAGATTCTCTTTTTTTCTCCTTCCTAACACTCAAGTAAACACTCTAGATTCAGCAGACTCTTTTATGACCAGTACCTTAAAACAACACATTATTTTGGCCTAACTTAAAACCAGAATTAGTAGTCAAAGTGCTGGGATCAGATGCAAACCAAATGGTTGCTGGGAAAGTGGGGGGAGATGGGAAACTTGCAAAATAAGATAGCTAAATGCATTCAAATATTTGTATAACTTCTCATTTGACAATTTCTTTTAGACGAGGATCTGTTCCAAGACTCCTAGCAGACGCCTGAAACTTTGAATAGTACCTAACTCCATATATATCATGTTTCTGCCTATACATACATACCTATGGTAAAGTTTAATTTATAAATTAGGCACAGTAAGACAGTAACAATAACTGATAATAAAATGGAACAATTAAAACAATATGCTATAAGTTGGCTGGGCACAGCGGCTCATGCCTGGAATCTCACCACTTTGGGAGGCCTAGGTAGGAGGACTGTTTGAGGCCAGGAGTTTGAGACCAGCCTGGGGAACACAGTGAGATCCTGTCTCTACAAAAAAAAATTTCTAAATCAGCCAGGCATGGTGGCATGCACCTGTAGTTCTAGCTACTCAGGAGGCTGAGGCGGGAGGATTACTTGAGCCCAGGAGTTTCAGGATACAGTGAGCTGTGACTGCACCACTGCACTTCAGCCTAGGCAACAGAGCAAGAGACCCTGTCTTAAAAAAAAGTTATGTGAATATGGTCTCTCTCTCAGAATATCTTATTGTACCGTACTCACCTATTTTTGAGAGTAACTGAAACCACAGAAAGCGAAAATGCATATAAGGAGGGACTACTATGTGTAAGCACAGAGTTACCAATTAATGGTTGGTATCTGCAATTAGTAGAGAACTTGGTGAGGTCTAAATAATTACTTTTCCTGGAACCATCGTTACTGGGATATACGTTATGCTTCAGGGAAAGGTGATGGCAAGAGTATTCACTGCTACTGACAAGTAGCCACTCGTAACAAGATGGAGATCAAAGCTTCCAAAAAAAGCAACATCATATCAGTGACAAGACTAGATTGAGAAATCCTGCTCTATAGCTATGGTCAGAATTTCTTAACCTGAAGTTCACAGACAAACCCACCATGAGGAAATGAGTTCTTGGATTCCATAATTGAAACTGCTTTCAAAATGTGTTTATGTACATGTATTTAGGGAGAGAATCCATAGCTTTCCAGAGAGTTTTAAATAATATTATCTAATTTAATCCTCACAATCAATGAAGAAGGTACTAATATTCTCATTTTATAGACTCAGGAAACTAAAATGTTATGGGAAATGAAAATCTTACCAAAAAAGTGGTAGAGCATTAATTTCAAATATGTCCTTAAAACACATATATGTACACATACAATACAACAGCTAGTCAGAGATTGTTTTAACTATAAAAGAACAGGTTTTTTATTAGCATATATGGCCTGTAAGCCAAATACTGGGGAAAACATGCAATTTTATTTATTAACATAGAAATAATAGTTGTAAATGATTTTAACAACTTAAATACCTTTAAAATAACATATAAATCTCCATTTTATAGATAAGGAAGCAAAGAAATGGAGAGGTTAAGTAATTTGTCAAAGATCACATAGCAAGTAAAATTCAAAGTCACGATTCTGGCTCCAAAATCTGCTTTTTACTATGCTGTAAATACTGCTTCTCCAAACATTTAATACATGAAATTTTTTAACTATGGTCATTTTAAAGGGAAAAAAAGCAAGAAGGTCAAAGAATCATCCAATTTGGAAAAGTTTATTATAATAAGGTACTTCATTTATTCTATTCTAGCACATATGAAACAAAAGCAATGGGAGACAAGAGAAGCAATTACATTTGCATGCTCTTTCGGGTACATAACCTCATTTGATTTTCATGGCTGTGTGTGCAGGAAGGGCAAGTGCTATTTGTCTCACATTTTAAAGATGAGTTAACTGACACTCTGAGACATTAATTTCACTACTCACCATTACCTAAACATTTCTGCCTCTAAGATTTCCTGTGCATGGTTTTCCATTGGAATTAGCCCCCTTTCTCTGTCTAGTAAAAATTCAACTAACCTTTTAAAGCACAGACCAGGTTAACCTACTTAGATGTACCTTTCCTGGCACTTGTAGGCAGAATTAACCCCTCTTTTCTCTGTTCTCCCTTAATATAGTTCACACCATTCCACCAGGCATCCTCTTTGTCATCAGTTATATTTACGTGTAGCTCCCTAGTCAGATACTGGGCTCCAGGATGGCAAGGGTTATATATAGGAAAAACAATCCCTAGGATTCTACTGCCAAATCAGTAAAAGGATGAATCAGAAAACTAGCACAGTTTGGCAAAAAGAAACATCAATTCACACTGACATGCTGCTGTTATCTTCGTAACATAAGAATTTATCCTCAAGGCTAGCAGCATTACCCCCAAACACTTATAGTGATGCTCCCTGCATGGTGCTTGGGAAACGCCTAGGCAGACGGCACCTGAGACCATGACTCCTCTTCTATTAGCTACTAATCATTCAATTTTAGTATATGTGCTGCTGAAGCAAACACACTACTAATCATCCAGATACATTGTTTTATTGAGTTTACGCTTCCTTATTTCTTCCAAGTATATCAAGAAGTCCCAGGAAGACTGAAAACATTTATATCCCCATGTTGGAGACATGTGGGTTTCAATATTTCATGGTATCTCTGGAAAAGAAAGGAGGTAAGTGAAATGATGAAGGAATGGCATGGTGAGTTCTAACAAACTCAAAACCAATCTAAATCAAGAGTTAAACAGTTGGATTGGCTTGTTGAATGTCAGCCTATAATTTTTTTTTTTAGAGACAGATTCTCACTCTGTCACCAAGGCTGGAGTGCAGTGGTGGATCACAGCTCACTGTAACCTCAAACTCCTGGGCTTAAGGAATCCTCCCTCCTCAGCCTCTGAAAGTGCTGGGATTACATGTGTCACCCTGCCTGGTCACTCTTAGCTAATTTAACCCTTAACTTTTTTTAACCCTTAGACTTTATCCTTGCACTGAGTATACAAACCCCTTAGCCAAACTCACTTAAAAAACCCAAATGTGTGCTCAAACTTGCTTGATGATAAAAACTAAAGAATTTAAAGGAATGAGGATGATGAAGGCCATTATGCCATGACAGACAATTATTTCAAATACAGTGGGCAACACCCCTATGTCATTCCAGAAACCTACCTTTCTGTAGTTTTTCAAGTCTGTGAAAAGCATTCTTTTTAGAATGCTATGAATTTAACGAATAATATTTTGTAAGCATCTAAAGGTTTGGTGAAGTAAAAATCAGTATTTTTTTTAAAGTCTAAATATTTATCCAAATAGTATAAGGCTTGACATCTCTTTATATTATTGGACCAAGAGGAAGACTTTTTAAAATAAACCCATTAAAAAGTTTTAAACATATTACACAGTTACAGTTGCCTGATTTTTTGTGTGTGTATACAATTTACTGTCATAACACTGAAAACTCAACAAAGCTGGCTAATGCAGAGTTTTGATAGAGGGTGAATTAAACTGATGTGGAAGGTAAACAGTTTACATTCAAACCTAAATCTCAGTGGTTGATATTTTTTCTTTTAACGTGTACCATTTGGCTGCTTTAAAAATGAATCTGAGACCAGTCAGCCTTTAGTATTTAAACCTAAAGCAAATAGTAATAACTATCCCCAATTAGAGATTAACTTCAATTCAGCAGGCAGTTCTGTAAGCCCTTTTCCTATTAAGTATTCCTAGATCTGTCCCATTGTAAATCACATATTCTGAAGATTCATGTTAATTCATTTTTCAAATTTTTCATCACAGACATTCAACAGAATCAAAAATAATCACTATGTCCTGTAATGTACTGATATCCTTTCAGACAGAACACATGACATCTGACATTTTAGTTACACTCTGTGTTCTCAACTAAGAAGAAATGCAAGCTTTACATTAGGTGGTGGGTTTTTGGTTTATTTTTTGCTTTTTCAATATGGAAAATAGCTTGTGGACTATCACTAACACCTCTGTGGTAACTTAGTAATGCAGGATCTCAGCAAAGGAGATCATCAATCATGGAGGTCGAGTTTTTTCATCTTCCCCTATGACCTCACCTATAGACCTACCTGCTGTTATTATAGGCAAACAAGTAGAAGAAATTCACATGTTTGACTTTGGCTCTGCAGTGATGGGTCTACTCCTAGATATCAACAGTAAGTTCTGTAGTAGACAAGAGAAGCAGTATGATCAGTGAGCACTGGAAACATGAAGTCCAGTATTCAAATTCTGGCTTATAACCTTGGCTCCTGGCAATGTAACTTTAGGCAAATCACTTCAAGATTTTCATTAGGAAAATGTGGGTTGTTGAGAATTTAATGAGATAAAATATACAAATCCTAGCATATAGCAGATCCCCAATATATGTTAATTTCTTACCCTTGTTCTTTAGCAATTAAAATACTACTGCAAAATCAGGTATTTTACATTTTTAGAATCACAAAATGATACCATTCAAAGACATTTTCTCAGACATTCATTTGAGTCTGCTTGTATAAATTACTGTACAGTCTATCCCACAGTTCATTAGTTCTCTGCTGTACACAAATCGATTTTATAATTTAAATACTCTCGACTTGAAACCCAGAGAGGAATGTGAGAGCGTCCATCAGCAGTGGTCTCACTGCTCACTGGTTCTTGGGATGTGGATGGGAGAATGAAGAAGGGCTATCAGGCCAGCCTTCAGAGGACTCCAAGGAACATTCAACGCTGTCGGTGAGTTTGGGATTTGAAAAAACCACTGACCGTTGACTGTACCTTGGGGTCCTTACAGACGACACTACATTTCCTGAAGCAAAACAGCAAGCTGTACCTTCACATGTCACATGAGTTCACCAGAAATGGTCCTGCAATCCCCCAAATGTGGTCCAGTGAATTTTATTCCTACTGCTCACTGTTCCTTGCTTTCTGTTGTGTTTTTATTATTATTATTTGTTTTTACAAAAAAAAGTGTTTCATTTCAACGAGGTAAGGAGCGGTCCATGATGACATCTAATGTACTTACATGTCTCCTAGATATGCACCATTCTGGTGAGAAACAGGATGTAGCAAGTAAAAATTTATTTAAAATATGTATTTTGTTTTGGAATAAAATCCAGCTAAATAATTACTCCCATTTCTCCCACATCCTCTCAAAATTTTTAATTAGGGGCAAGGGGAGGATTTAATAAACAAAAATACCACAGAATTATCCAATTGTGACAGTTCTTACCACATTTCACTTTGAATTACAGTTAATATGGTTAATTTTTGATATCCCAGTTAGAGCATGAGCTATTGCCTTACTAGTGCCCAGACAGCCCCACATACGCTTATTTAAATGTTTGCTAAATTCAAGCAAAAAGTTAGCCCTGGAGTCAGTCAGATCTGGGATGAATCTTGGCTCAAGCCCTTAACTAGTTGTTTGACCCCCTAAGCAAGTGTCTCAGTTTTCTTACATATAAAACAGAGGCTAAGAGTACCTATCATGCAGTTTTGAGACTCAATGAGATAATATATAAGGTGCTTTGTACCATTACTGGCCCACAGCAACTGCTCAATATATGTAAGCTGTTATTATTAAATCCAACATAATCTGCTAATTTACCTCAAAAAAGCACTCATACTTCTCGGTTCAAAACAAAGAGGAAAAGCAGGTCCCTCAGCTGTGGTTTATAGGTACTAATATGCAAGCACTGCCTGTGTGGCGCAGTGCTACCTGTGAGATTCTCCAAGCACTCCTTCCTTCTCTGAACCACAGTTTCCTCATTTGCAATAACCTCCCAGCTCCAATGTCAATGTTATGGATACCTATGTGGGCCCTCAATCATGCAGATGGCTGGTTACTAAGGGAGAAGCCAGACACACAGACTTCAAAGAACTGAGATGGAAAAGAAGAGCCAGGAGTCAGGGAGGGCAAAGGCAACCCCACCAACTGAAAACACTGATGGCTGCACTCAACATTCATTGCTGTCGGTGGGTTTGAGTCTGAATCAACTCACTGATCGATGAATGCAAACTGCGGACCAAACAACCCAAAGGAAGCAAAAGCATGTGCAGAGAGTCGCCTAAGTGCAGTAGCTACTGCTGTGAGTGGGAGCTGCTACTGTTTCCAAAACACTAGCTAAAGCTCTTCTTGTTCTCCTTGGTTCTAACATGGAGTAAGTTCTCTAAATTCCTAGTACTTTTCTCCTTTTTCAATAGTCTAGATTTAAGGAAATGATATTTTATAGGAAGAATTAAATACATATCTGGATATCACATCACATTTAAAAAATCAGTGCATTCAGAATTTCTAAACAGAATCATATGCTTATTATTTAGAAATTCAAATACAAAAATATACAAAGTAAAAATTGAAAATCCCTTCAATCATCATCTGTAATCCATTTCCTCAGAGGAAAGCATGTATAATTACAATAAACTTATTGATATTTAAGATAATAAATATCATAACTAGAATTTATTTTATATCCTTGAAGACCTTTATCTATACATACACAGATAAACAGCTATAATTTTGCATGTTTTTGGAGGGGAGTGGCTTAGACAAAAATAAGCTCATTTTTACCTATTGTTCTATAATCTATTTTGTTATTCAGCTATATATCATAGACTTCCACAACAGTCTTTTATGTACTCGTCATTCTTTTAAATGGCTATATAGTATGCCTTAATATGAATGTTCTGGCTATTATTCAGATGTACATCAATATTCTCTTTTGACAAAAACTATGAGGCTCATTCATTCTAACCTTTGCAAACCATGTCCCTCAAACAGGAAAAATACCTAAGTGAGACAGAAGATGTACATTTTTCTCAACAAAAAATTTAAATGTAGTATCAACTCTCTAAATCCTGTAACATGAGATAAGCCACTAAATCCCATGCTAATGAAAGAAAAACAAGGCCCTTGGTCATGAATAATTTATCATACACTTAAGTCTAAGAAGAAGCAGACTCTCACAGCAAAAGTCAAATAAGACAGTAAGAGAAGAGTCTTGTCAAATTAGCCTTGACAATTAAGCAAGCCTTAATTTGACAAGGCTTTCTTGTCAAATTAGGAAGGAGAAGTGATGGTGTAATCAGACAAGAACCAGAAACAGAAATCAAAGCCAGAAGAAAAATCTAAAGAAAACTATGAGAGTTCAGAGAAAATACCAGGTTCAAGCCAGTGTTTCCCAAACTTCTTGTACACCAGAATCATCTAGAGTTGCTTTTAAAATGGCAAATTCCTGAGCCCTACTCTAGACGAGGTGATTCTGGGTCACTGGAAGCTAGAAGCAAAGTAAATAAAGTTCACTAGTTTAACATCGGCTTCCTGTCCCCATCCCACCACCACATTTCATGTCATCTACTTTTCAACTACTGCCCAACCTTTTGTGTCACCACCTGAAATTGCCACTACTCTGCTGAGTGCAGACAGGTACAGTCATACTTGTGCTGCTTGTAAGTATCTCCAGACTACATAAAATTTTGCACCATGTTTGGTGGCCAAATATACATCAAATTGTGTCTGATGTTTTATGGAAATGAATGGATTTGGATTTATGCTCTCTAAAAAACTAAAACCTACCCAAAGAAATTACCAGAAGGTTTTTTTGTGTGTGTTTTTCTTTCATTTGTTTGTTTTTTTGAGACAGAGTCTTGCTCTGTTTCCCAGGCTGGAGTACAGTGATGCGATCTTGGCTCACTGCAACCTCTCCTTCCTGGGTTCAAGTGATTCTCCTGCCTCAGCCTCCCAAGTAGCTGGCCCGCCACCACACCCAGTCAATTTTTGTGTTTTTAGAAGAGATGTGTTTTTAGTAGAGCCATGTTGGCCAGGCTGGTCTCAGACTCCTGACCTCAAGTGATCCGCCCGCCTCGGCTGCCCAAATTGCTGGGATTATAGGCATGAGTCACCGCGCCCGGCCCCAGGGGCACTTTATAGAAGAGTTTTCAGTGAGACTGGTAGACACACAGAAGGTACTCCATGCAGTCTTGTTTTTCAAGATGCTGTGCATTCTAGGCATTTATTTTTAACCAATTATTTCCAAAATTTCTGAAAACATTAGAAAAGAATGTCTGACACGTACTTTGAAAAATGTACACTTGAACAAGCATGCTATTTATTTACAGACTATTACATAGTCTTTAAATATGCCAATGAAACAATTATATATTTCATTAACCCAAATCCAAGTTTTCTCTTGGATAAAACTAAGTACTACAGGAAGAGAGACAATTATGTAAGTTAAAGGGTGTTTTCTGCAGATGGGCCTCTAAATAAATACCTGTAACAGAAAAATTACATGGCATGTATAGGGGACAGGAACAGAATAGTCCAGAGACTGTATTAGGGAGTCATAAGGAATGGCACTGAAAAGGTAAAAGGACATATTACAGAAAGACTTGTGAGCAAGGCGCAAAGTCAATTAGTCCAACAGAGAGCCATTTTAAATGCTAAACTCAGCAAGGAGACGAAAGCAAGACTGAGAAGAGTCACTAAGCAGATGAAGTGAGGCAAAGAAAAGAGAAAAAAAAAAAAGAACTTTCTTACACAAGTTAGCAGGGGTAGAACTGAGTCAACAGGAATGGAATGAAAGGAAAGGTTATCTCAAAAAGGCATACTTTGGCTTTTGTTTTTCAAAATAAAAGCCTACTGGCTGACCCCCTTCCATCATTCTGTTCAGCGTATAGCCTCACAGATATTTCAAGATATTTAAAATGCATGTATTTACACTTACAGAAAATAACACCACAAATTATACATAATGTTCTCTAGCCTTTTTTTTTTTTTTTTTTTTGAGATGGAGTCTCGCTCTGTCACCCAGGCTGGAGTGCAGTGGCATGATCTCGGCTCACTGCAACCTCTGCCTCCTGGGTTCAACTGATCCTCTCACCTCAGCCTCCAAAGTAGCTGGAACAACAGGCACTCACCACCACGCCTGGCTAATTTTTGTATTTCTAGTAGAGACGTGGTTTCAACATGTTGGCCAAGCTGTCTCGAATTCCTGACCTCAAGTGATCCGCCCACCTCAGCCTCCCAAGTAGCTGAGACCACAGGCACGTACCACCATGCCTGGATAATTTTTTGTATTTTTAGTAGAGACAGGATTTCACTATGTGGCCCAGGCTGGTCTCAAACTCCTGACCTCAAGTGATCCACCCGCCTCAGCCTCCCAAAGTGTTGGGATTATAGGCGTGAGCCACCACATCCGGCCTGAAACCTTTCTTCACTTAAAATATTGTGGCCATCTTTCCATATCGATTTATCAGAACCACCTTCCAAAGAACTGGCTAAAACAGAAAAGAAAGCAAAGAGTCAAGAATGATGCCAAACTTTCCTGACTAGATTAGGAGCCTGGAGTGTACTAAGAAAGAAATGGGCAATTTCACAATGGAAGAAAGAGGATTCCACTTTTGGAACAGATATCAGAAGAAGGAATGCACATTTATGATTCATAAGCATGAATCTGAGAAAGAATGATCTAAGTGCAGAAAGAAAAAGGTAACAAATAGTTATTGGACACCTAGTGTATACCTGGACTGCAACAGGAGCCAGGAGACATGGAAGAAACAAAAGTATATAACGTAAAAGGCAGAACTAATTCTAATGAACGAATAGCTAATTGCAAGTGTGAACAGCTCTGCAGAAGATAAAAGTAAGGTACTATGAGAGCAAATAATAGGAGGGACCAGTCCAGTCTTGGTGGTAAGAAGGGTCAGGGAACTTCCTTGAGGAAGTGATGTATAAGTAAAGACTTCAAGGGTATGTGTAACTACCTTGGTGAAATAGAGTAAGCATTCCAAGCATAGGGAATGGATGGTATGTTGTGTAGGCCAAAGAAGCAGTGTTTTTACAAAACAGAAATTGTGACTAAAGCACATAAAAAGATGGTGAAAAAGTCATGAGACAAGGCCAGAAAAGAAGGTAGGATTAAAAAAAAAAAAAAAAAAAGATTACTAATAGTTTTGGAAAGAACAATTTTGGTTTTCTAGTCATTGTGGAAATAGATTTCTGGAAAGGTAGTGATGAAGAGCTTGGGCTAAATGAGGGTAAAAATCTCAGCTGTTGAGGGTCCTGTCTGTTAGAAGGAAAACTAGCAGAAAGGACATCCACACCAAAAACCCATCTGTACATCACCATCATCAAAGACCAAAAGTAGATAAAACCACAAAGATGGGGAAAAAACAGAGCAGAAAAACTGGAAACTCTAAAATGCAGAGCACCTCTCCTCCTCCAAAGGAACGCAGTTCCTCACCAGCAACGGAACAAAGCTGGACGGAGAATGACTTTGACGAGCTGAGAGAAGAAGGCTTCAGACGATCAAATTACTCCGAGCTACGGGAGGATATTCAAACCAAAGGCAAAGAAGTTGAAAACTTTGAAAAAAATTTAGAAGAATGTATAACTAGAATAACCAATACAGAGAAGTGCTTAAAGGAGCTGATGGAGCTGAAAACCAAGGCTCGAGAACTACGTGAAGAATGCAGAAGCCTCAGGAGCCGATGCGATCAAATGGAAGAAAGGGTATCAGCCCTGGAAGATGAAATGAATGAAATGAAGCGAGAAGGGAAGTTTAAAGAAAAAAGAATAAAAAGAAATGAGCAAAGCCTCCAAGAAATGTGGGACTATGTGAAAAGACCAAATCTACGTCTGATTGGTGTACCTGAAAGTGACGGGGAGAATGGAAACAAGTTGGAAAACATTCTGCAGGATATTATCCAGGAGAACTTCCCCAATCTAGCAAGGCAGGCCAACATTCAGATTCAGGAAATACAGAGAACGCCACAGAGATACTCCTCGAGAAGAGCAACTCCAAGACACATAATTGTCAGATTCACCAAAGTTGAAATGAAGGAAAAAATGTTAAGGGCAGCCAGAGAGAAAGGTCGGGTTACCATCAAAGGGAAGCCCATCAGACTAACAGCGGATCTCTCGGCAGAAACCCTACAAGCCAGAAGAGAGTGGGGGCCAATATTCAACATTCTTAAAGAAAAGAATTTTCAACCCAGAATTTCATATCCTGCCAAACTAAGCTTCATAAATGAAGGAGAAATAAAATACTTTACAGACAAGCAAATGCTAAGAGATTTTGTCACCACCAGACCTGCCCTAAAAGAGCTCCTGAAGGAAGCGCTAAACATGGAAAGGCACAACCGGTACCAGCCACTGCAAAATCATACCGAATTGTAAAGACCATCGAGACTAGGAAGGGACTGCATCAACTAACGAGCAAAATAACCAGCTAACGTCATAATGACAGGATCAGATTCACACATAACAATATTAACTTTAAATGTAAATGGACTAAATGCTCCAATTAAAAGACACAGACTGGCAAATTGGATAAAGACTCAAGACCCATCAGTGTGCTGTATTCAGGAAACCCATCTCACGTGCAGAGACACACATAGGCTCAAAATAAAAGGATGGAGGAAGATCTACCAAGCAAATGGAAAACAAAAAAAGGCAGGGGTTGCAATCCTAGTCTCTGATAAAACAGACTTTAAACCAACAAAGATCAAAAGAGACAAAGAAGGCCATTACATAATGGTAAAGGGATTAATTCAACAAGAAGAGCTAACTATCCTAAATATATATGCACCCAATACAGGAGCACCCAGATTCATAAAGCAAGTCCTGAGTGACCTACAAAGAGACTTAGACTCCCAAACATTAATAATGGGAGACTTTAACACCCCACTGTCAACATTAGACAGATCAACGAGACAGAAAATCAACAAGGATACCCAGGAATTGAACTCAGCTCTGCACCAAGCAGACCTAATAGACATCTACAGAACTCTCCACCCCAAATCAACAGAATATACATTTTTTTCAGCACCACACCACACCTATTCCAAAATTGACCATATACTTGGAAGTAAAGCTCTCCTCAATAAATGTAAAAGAACAGAAATTATAACAAACTATCTCTCAGATCACAGTGCAATCAAGCTAGAACTCAGGATTAAGAATCTCACTCAAAACCGCTCAACTACATGGAAACTGAACAACCTGCTCCTGAATGACTACTGGGTACATAACGAAATGAAGGCAGAAATAAAGATGTTCTTTGAAACCAACGAGAACCAAGACACAACATACCAGAATCTCTGGGATGCATTCAAAGCAGTGTGTAGAGGGAAATTTATAGCACTAAATGCCCACAAGAGAAAGCAGGAAAGATCCAAAATTGACACCCTAACATCACAATTAAAAGAACTAGAAAAGCAAGAGCAAACACATTCAAAAGCTAGCAGAAGGCAAGAAATAACTAAAATCAGAGCAGAACTGAAGGAAATAGAGACACAAAAAACCCTTCAAAAAATAAATGAATCCAGGAGCTGGTTTTTTGAGAGGATCAACAAAATTGATAGACCACTAGCAAGATTAATAAAGAAAAAAAGAGAGAAGAATCAAATAGATGCAATAAAAAATGATAAAGGGGATATCACCACTGATCCCACAGAAATACAAACTACCATCAGAGAATATTACAAACACCTCTACGCAAATAAACTAGAAAATCTAGAAGAAATGGATAAATTCCTCAACACATACACCCTCCCAAGACTAAACCAGGAAGAAGTTGAATCTCTGAATAGACCAATAACAGGATCTGAAATTGTGGCAATAATCAATAGCTTACCAACCAAAAAAAGTCCAGGACCAGATGGGTTCACAGCCGAATTCTACCAGAGGTACAAGGAGGAGCTGGTACCATTCCTTCTGAAACTATTCCAATCAATAGAAAAAGAGGGAATCCTCCCTAACTCATTTTATGAGGCCAGCATCATCCTGATACCAAAGCCTGGCAGAGACACAACAAAAAAAGAGAATTTTAGACCAATATCCTTGATGAACATTGATGCAAAAATCCTCAATAAAATACTGGCAAACAGAATCCAGCAGCACATCAAAAAGCTTATCCACCATGATCAAGTGGGCTTCATCCCTGGGATGCAAGGCTGGTTCAATATACGCAAATCAATAAATGTAATCCAGCATATAAACAGAACCAAAGTCAAAAACCACATGATTATCTCAATAGATGCAGAAAAGGCCTTTGACAAAATTCAACAACCCTTCATGCTAAAAACTCTCAATAAATTAGGTATTGATGGGACGTATCTCAAAATAATAAGAGCTATTTATGACAAACCCACAGCCAATATCATACTGAATGGGCAAAAACTGGAAGCATTCCCTTTGAAAACTGGCACAAGACAGGGATGCCCTCTCTCACCACTTCTATTCAACATAGTGTTGGAAGTTCTGGCCAGGGCAATTAGGCAAGAGAAGGAAATCAAGGGTATTCAATTAGGAAAAGAGGAAGTCAAATTGTCCCTGTTTGCAGATGACATGATAGTATATCTAGAAAACCCCATTGTCTCAGCCCAAAATCTCCTTAAGCTGATAAGCAACTTCAGCAAAGTCTCAGGATACAAAATCAATGTACAAAAATCACAAGCATTCTTATACATCAATAACAGACAAACAGAGAGCCAAATCATGAGTGAACTCCCATTCACAATTGCTTCAAAGAGAATAAAATACCTAGGAATCCAACTTACAAGGGATGTGAAGGACCTCTTCAAGGAGAACTACAAACCACTGCTCAAGGAAATAAAAGAGGATACAAACAAATGGAAGAACATTCCATGCTCATGGGTAGGAAGAATCAATATCATGAAAATGGCCATCCTTCCCAAGGTAATTTACAGATTCAATGCCATCCCCATCAAGTTACCAATGACTTTCTTCACAGAATTGGAAAAAACTACTTTAAAGTTCATATGGAACCAAAAAAGAGCCCGCATCGCCAAGTCAATCCTAAGCCAAAAGAACAAAGCTGGAGGCATCACGCTACCTGACTTCAAACTATACTACAAGGCTACAGTAACCAAAACAGCATGGTACTGGTACCAAAACAGAGATATAGATCAATGGAACAGAACAGAGCCCTCAGAAATAACGCCACATATCTACAACTATCTGATCTTTGACAAACCTGAGAAAAACAAGCAATGGGGAAAGGATTCCCTATTTAATAAATGGTGCTGGGAAAACTGGCTAGCAATATGTAGAAAGCTGAAACTGGATCCCTTCCTTACACCTTATACAAAAATTAATTCAAGATGGATTAAAGACTTAAATGTTAGACCTAAAACCATAAAAACCCTAGAAGAAAACCTAGGCAATACCATTCAGGACATAGGCATGGGCAAGGACTTCATGTCTAAAACTCCAAAAGCAATGGCAACAAAAGCCAAAATTGACAAATGGGATCTAATTAAACTAAAGAGCTTCTGCACAGCAAAGGAAACTACCATCAGAGTGAACAGGCAACCTACAAAATGGGAGAAAATTTTCGCAACCTACTCATCTGACAAAGGGCTAGTATCCAGAATCTACAATGAACTCCAACAAATTTACAAGAAAAAAACAAACAACCCCATCAAAAAGTGGGCAAAGGACATGAACAGACACTTCTCAAAAGAAGACATTTATGCAGCCAAAAAACACATGAAAAAATGCTCACCATCACTGGCCATCAGAGAAATGCAAATCAAAACCACAATGAGATACCATCTCACACCAGTTAGAATGGCAATCATTAAAAAGTCAGGAAACAACAGGTGCTGGAGAGGATGTGGAGAAATAGGAACACTTTTACACTGTTGGTGGGACTGTAAACTAGTTCAACCCTTGTGGAAGTCAGTGTGGCGATTCCTCAGGGATCTAGAACTAGAAATTCCATTTGACCCAGCCATCCCATTACTGGGTATATACCCAGAGGACTATAAATCATGCTGCTATAAAGACACATGCACATGTATGTTTATTGCGGCATTATTCACAATAGCAAAGACTCGGAAGCAACCCAAATGTCCAACAATGATAGACTGGATTAAGAAAATGTGGCACATATACACCATGGAATACTATGCAGCCATAAAAAATGATGAGTTCATGTCCTTTGTAGGGACATGGATGAAATTGGAAATCATCATTCTCAGTAAACTATCGCAAGAACAAAAAACCAAACACCACATATTCTCACTCATAGGTGGGAATTGAACAATGAGAACACATGGACACAGGAAGGGGAACATCACACTTCGGGGACTGTTGTGGGGTGGGGGGAGGGGGGAGGGATAGCATTGGGAGATATACCTAATGCTAGATGACGAGTTGGTGGGTGCAGCGCACCAGCATGGCACATGTATACATATGTAACTTACCTGCACGTTGTGCACATGTACCATAGAGCCTAAAGTATAATAATAATAATAATAATAATAATAATAATAATAATAATAATTAAAAAAAAAAAAAGAAATAGGCTACTCAGGTAATCAGCGTCTCCTTGTGTGAGCTTTGCTAGGTGAATATTTGGGATGTTTTTCTAAGTTTTCAAATTTGTGGGCATAAAATTGTTTTTACTATTTTCTTATGCTTTTAATGGCCATGTCATCAATAGTAATGATTCTTCTTCCTTGCGTTTGTAATATTGATCAGTCATCTGCATTTGCCTTCTCTGTCTCTGTCTCTCACATACACATTTTTGGTTAACCTGGCTAGTAATATATCAATTTTGTTGCTCTCTTCAAGGATCAATTTTGATTCATATATTTTTCACTTATTTTCTTTTGTTTTCCTGTATTTCTCTTCTATTTTTATCTTTTCCATTCTTGAAGCTTAATTTGCTCATCTTTCCCTAGTATCCTAAGAACTAATTTATTAACTTTCAGAAATTCTTCTTTTCTAATACACACATTTATTGCTGTAATCTTCTTTTTAAGCATTTCTTTGGCTGCATCCCACAAATTGTGATAAGTTGTATTTCCATTTTCATTTAGTTTAATATATAATTTAAAACTCTTGACAGACTTATTCTTTAATATATATGTTATTTATAAATGTGTTGTTTAATTTGCAAATATTTGATGGTGTTTTAATTTATATTTCTGGTATTGAGTTCTAATTTAATTCAATTGTGGTCTGAGTACATAGACTGCATGATATCTGTTTTTTTAATTGTTGATTAGTGTTTCATGGCTTAGTGGTGCTTCATGTGAGCTTCCAAAAAATGTGTATTCTTCTGTTGTTGAATTAAATATTTTTCAATTTGATCAAGTGAAGAAAAAAAAAAAAAAAAAAAATCTCAGCTGTTACTTAGCAACTATATGAACTTGAGCAAATTACTTAACCTTTAAATCTGTGTCATCTGTAAATAGGAACTACTACAACAGTATTTGCTTCACAGGGCTGCTTGAAGATTAAGAATACATGTAAAGAATTTCACACGAGATCTGACACACAAAATATTAAGATCTTAGTGTATGTGCATGTGTTGTGTGTGTGTTTTGTGAGCGCTGCCAAGCATGACTGGCTGATAGGAGACAAAAAGCAGACAGGAAGTTCAAACAGACTAGAAGCAAAGACGTTAACAACTGTAATCTCAAAGTTGTAGAATTATGGGTAATTTTTATGTTTATTATTTATACTCTTATAGATCTTCCAAGTATTTACCAATAAGCATAAACTATTTCAACAATTAAGAAAAAGTTAATTTTAAATCACGTCTTTCTACTCTGGTTTCTCTTCAGATCATATAAATCTTTCGCCTTTTAAATCATGTATTTAAAAAAAAAGAAAAAAGAAAAACAAAGATTTCTTTTAGATGCAGAATCTACCCACATTTGGCTGAAAATCAGATGGAAGAATCCACAGAGGAAAGGAAGGAAAGGCGAACTGTCCTGTGGAAAGCACAGCAGCAGGGATAGTAGAAAGTAACGGGCTCTCAATCCGTGGTGGAGGTGGTCACTTTGGAGGACAGATAAGTCATCCTCAGAGAACGAACACAATGAAGGAAATTCCAGCCTACTCATGTTCTCCTCTCAAGCTGTACCTCAACAAGATCCAACTGGACTCTGTGATCTCATGACCTGTCAAGGGGCCTGGCATGGAGTAGATAATAAATGATTTTTTAATCAAATGAATTTTTAACCTTTTTTATCAAATGAATTTTCTTGTAATTTCTAGCACAATTATATTTATAACTTAGGAAGTAATCTGCTCCTTGAACCAAGCACAGGATACCTTCAGCCATCTATCTGTCCCACACATTACAGTTTCAGCCTATATATAATTTTAATAGCTATCAAATATCAGGACAAAATTATCCTGGCTATACTTGCCACAGAACCCATGAACTTACACTGTAGCCCAACTTCCCTTCCTGTTCTTCAGACTAAATCTACTGAAAAACACATAACCAATCAAAATCATATGCCCTTTTCTCTCCTCTTCCCAGTAAGTAGTTGGGGCAAAAAACGGTAGGTATAGAAGAAATCGCTTGAAATACAAGAGTCAGAAAATCTGAATTTAAGTTCAGCTAAGTTCAGCTCTGCCCTGATTATGTATTCGTGGTCAAGCCAGTCACCCTGTTTAAGTCTTACGTCTCTGTAAAAGGATGACTAAATATACCCCCTCCATCTCAGATGTGAAAAGTGCTCTGCAAACAGCACAAGGTATAGCCCAAAGTATCCTAGTCTCTGATGGTGCTGCTCCACAGGTACAGACAAGTAGTACAGACAAGATCCTCTCACTACCCAAACTCTTGCCTACTTGTCAACCAGCAGTATATGTGTGCAAGATGTCTGGAAAAAGTTAACCCATAACCCGGGGTTAAAAGAAGGCCTTTTCTGCATATAAGTGTCATCAGACTGGATGGGAAATATCATTCACTCTAGGTCCATCAATATCAACTCTAAACACTTGAGTCACCTCCCAAACAAGAAGTTGCTTTCTAGTATCCTCTGTAGTGGGGTAGGACACAGGGTAAGGTTTTGGGATTATGAGCTTCCAAGGTGAAGAATAATGACATAGCAAATAATCAGTGGGGCCCCATCTGATCAATGAACTTAAATCATTTTATCAAGACGTCCCTTCCTTTTCCTGCTTCCAGCCAATCTTAAATATTTCTTTAAACAGCTTTGTTTAGGTATAATGCACATGCAATTAAATTCACCTGTTGAAAGTGTATAATTCAATGACTTGTATTCATTCATTTATAGACTTGTACAAGCATCACCAAAATCTAATTTCAAACCTTTGCATCACCCATAAAACTCCCTTTGTTCCTGTTTCCACTCCATCTTAGCCCCCAGACAACCACTGATCTGTCTCTATACATTTGACTTCTCTGGACATTTTGTTTTGGTTTTTGTTTTGAGACAGTCTTGCTCTTCTTCCAGTCTTCGCCCAGACTGGAGTGCAGTGGTATGATCTCAGCTCACTGGAACCTCTACCTCCCAGGTTCAAGTGATTCTCATGCCTCAGTCACCTGAGTAGCTTTGATTACAGGCACGCGCCACCACACCCGCCTTTTTTTTTTTAGTAGAGATGGAGTTTCGCCATGTTGGCCTGGCTGGTCTCAAACTCCTGGCCTCAAGTAATCTGCCCACCTCAGCCTCCCAAAGTGCTAGGATTACAGGCGTGAGTCACCACGCCCAGCCTCTGGACATTTCATATAGAAGAAATCATATAACATGTACTTGCTTGAGTTTGGCTTTTTTTTTTTTTTTTTTGAAATGGGGTCTCGCTCTGTCACCCAGGCTGGAGTGCAGTGGCGCGATCTTGGCTCACTGCAACCTCCGTCTCCCAGGTGCAAGTGATTCTCCCACCTCAGCCTCTAGAGTAGCTGGGACTACAGGCATGCACCACCATGCCCGGCTAATTTTTGCATTTTTTTTTATTTTTTAAATTTTTTTAGTAAAGATGGGGTTTCACCATGTTGGCAAGGCTGGTCTCGAACTGCTGACCTCAAGTGATCCACCTGCCTCAGCCTCCCAAAGTGCTGGGATTACAGACGTGAGCCACCGCGCCCAGTGGAGTTTGGCTTTTTTCATTTATTATAAGTTTTAGGTTCATCCATGTTGTAGCATGTATTGGTAATTCATTCCTTTTTATTGTTGAATAAATAAATATTGTTGATAGTATTGCATTATATAGGTATTCCACATTTTGTGTATCCATTCACCAGTTGGTGGATATTTGAATTGTTTCCAGGTTTGGGCTATTAATGAACATTCATCATAATGCTATCAATAAACATTTACATAGCTCTTTTTTTTTTTTTTTGAGACAAGGTCTTGCCCTGTGGCTCAGGCTGGAGTGCAATGGTGCAATCTCAGCTCACTGCAACCTCCACCTCCCAGGCTCAAGCGATTCTCCTGTGTCAGCCTCCCAAGTAGCAAGGATTACAGGCACATGCCAACGCATCCAGCTAATTTTTGTATTTTTAGTAGAGAAGGGGTTTCTCCATGTTGGCCAGGCGGGTCTCAAACTCCTGACCTCAGGTGACCCACCCGCCTTGGCCTCCCAAAGTGCTGAGATTACAGGCATAAGCCACCGCACCTGGCCTACATACAGTCTTTGTATGGAGATAAGTTTTTAATTCTCTTGGATATCCAGGAGTGGAACTGCTGGATCATATGGTAAGTTTAACTTTTTAATGAACTGCCAAACTGATTTCCAATTGATTTACATTACCATTGTAACACGGAAGATTTCTAGTTTCTACACATCCTAACACTTTCTAGAACACTTTGACAGTCTTTTTGATTATAGCTATTCCTGAGGGTGTATAGTGGACATTCCGATTTTAATTTGCATCTCCCTAATGACTAATTTAGAGCACCTTTGCATGTGATGAAATGTTCTTTTACCCATGTTTTCAAATTTTTAAATTTACTTTTATTGTAGTAAAATATACATAAAATTTACCATTTTAATCACTTAAGTATATAACTCAATGGCAGTAAATTCACAATGCTGTGCAACCATCATCACTATCCATTTCCAGAACATTTTCATAATCCTAAATAAGAACTCTGTACCCATTAAACAATAACTACTTATCCTCCATTTCCCCTAGCAACTTGTTTTACTTTCTGCCTCAATGAATTTTGCCTATTCTAGGAATCTCACATAAGTGGAATCATTATATTTTTTGTTAATTTCTAAAAATTGAGTTGTCTTATTGAGTTGTAAGAGTTCTTTACATATTTTAAATACAACTCCTTTATCAGATTTTTTCTTTTGAGTTGGAGTTTCGCTCTTGTTGCCGAGGCTGCAATGCAGTGGCACGATCTCGGCTCACTGCAACCTCCGCCTCCCGGGTTCATGTGATTCTCCTGCTTCAGCCTCCCGAGTAGCTGGGATTACAGGTGGCTGCCACCATGCCCAGCTAATTTTTTGTATTTTTAGTAGAGATGGGGTTTCACTATGTTGGCCAGGCTGGTTTTGAACTCCTGGCCTCAAGCAATCCACCCATCTTGGCCTCCCAAAGTGCTAGGATTACAGGTGTGAGCCACTGCACCCGGCCTTTACTAGATATTTAATTTGCAAATATTTTCCCACAATCTGAAGTTTTCCCATTTTCTTAATAACATATTTTGAAATGCAAAAGTTTTACATTTTAATGAAGCCAATTCATCAATGAATTTCTTTTATGGCTAGTGCCACTGGTGTCACATCTAAGAGGTCTTTGCCTAACCCAAGGTCACAAAGATATGCTTGATACGTTTGGTAATTTTAGCTCTTACATTTAGGCGTATGGTGCACTCTGAGTTACTTTTTGTGTCTAGTGTAAAATAGGGTCTGAGATAAATTTTTGGCACATAGATATCCATTTTTCCCAGCATCATTTCTGGAAAAAAACTGTGATTTCCTCCACTGAATTGCCTTGGTATCTTGGTCAAAAATCAAAGGACCACATACATAAGGATTTATGACTGAATTCTCAATTCAGTTCCAGTGCCTATCCTTACAGCAATTATCACTGATACAGTTTGGATGTCCGTTCCCTCCAAATCTCATGTTGAAATGTGACCCTCAATGTTGGAGGTGGGACCTAATGGGAGGTAGCTGGGTCATGAGGGTAGATCCCTCATGAATGGCTTGTTGCCCTCCCCTCAGTAATGAGTTCTTGTTTTATTAGTTCACACAACAGCTGGTTGTTTACAGAGCCTGGCACCTCTTCCTCTCTTGCTCTTTCTCTTGCCATGTGATGTGCCTTTTCCCCCCTCACCTTCTGCCATGAGTAAAAGCTTCCTGCGGCCTCATCAGAAGCCAACCAGATGTTTGTGCCATAGTCTCCAGAACCGTAAGTCAAATAAACCTCTTCATAAATTACCCAGTCTCAGGCATTCCCTTAGAGCAATGCAAAACAGAATTTTGCCTATTCTAGGAATAGGCAATTTTTTTTTTTCCTCCTGAGACGGAGACTCACTCTGTCACCCAGGCTGGAGTGCAGTGGTACAATCTCAGTTCACTGCACTCTACCTCCTGGGCTCAAGCGATTCTCCTGCCTCAGCCTCCTGAGTAGCTGAAATTACAGGCAAACACAAACACGCCCAACTAATTTTTGTATTTTTAGTAGAAACAGGGTTTCACCATGTTGGTCAAGCTGGTCTCAAACTCCTGACCTCAATTGATCTGCCCACCTCAGCCTCCCAAAGTGCTGAGATTATAGGCGTGAGCCACCACATATGGCACATTTTTTTTTTTTTTTTTTTTTTTTGAGACAGGTTCTCGCTCTGTCACCCAGCCTGGAGTGTAGTGGCACAATCATAGTGTACTGCATTCTCAAACTCCTGGGCTCAAGTGATCATCCCACCTCGACCTCCTAAGTAGCTAGGACTACAGACACATGCCACCATGTCCAGGGTTTTTTTTTTTTTCTTTTCTTGTAACAGGCTCTATGTTACCCAAGCTGGTCTTGAACTCCTGGCCTCATGCAATCCTCCCACCTCAGCCTCCCAAAGTGCTGGTATTACCAGCGTGAGCCACTGTGCCCAGCCCATCCTACCTTTTAATGGAATGTTTGTCGACACTCGGTATACTGTATTAATTTTTATGTGTTAATACAAGCCTGTATTCCTGAATTAAATCCCATTTGGTCATGGTATATAATACATTATTCTATGTTGCTGAATTTGGTTTGCTAATATTTTGTTAAAAGATTTTTACACCTGTGTTCATAAAGGGCTACTGGTCTGCAGGTTTCCTGTGGTATCCTTGTTGGGTTACCAGGATAATACCATGCTCGTAGAATGAGTTGTCAAGTGTTCCCTCCTCTTCTGTTTTCTAAAAGAGTTTGTTAAGGATTAGTATTATTGCTTCCTTGATTTTTTTTTTTAAGATGGGAGTTTTGCTATGTTGCTCAGGCTAGCCTTGAACTCCTGGCCTCATGCCACCTGAGCCTCCCAAGTAGCTGGGACTAAAGGTGCACATCACCAAGTAAGCCACTGCACCCAGCTTGCTTCTTTTAAGTGTTTGATAGAATTCACCAATGGAGACACCTGGGCCTAGTCTTCTATTTGTAGGAAGATTTTTAATTACTAATTCATTTTAACTGTTATAAGGTCTCATTTTCTATTTCCTCTAGAGTCAGTTTTGATCATCTGTATCTTTCTAGGAATTTGTCCATTTCATCTAAGTTGTCTAATTTGGTGAGATAAAGTTGATCATGGCAAATCTCTTATAATCCTTTCAATTTCTGTGGGTAATAATGACCTTTCATTCCTGACTTTGGTAATTTGTGTTGTCTTTATTTTCTTAGTCTTGGTAGGGGTTTATCAAATTTGTCGATCTTTTCAGAGGACCAACTTTAGTTCCACTGATTTTTCTCAACTGGTTTTCTGCTTTCCATTTCACTGTTTTCCATTCTAATCTTTATTGTTTCCTTCCTCACACTTGCTTCAGATGTTTGTTGCTGTTGTTTTTTCAGAGACAGGGACTCACTCTGTTGACCAGGCTGGAATACAGTGATGCAATCATAGCTCACTGCAGCCTCAGACTACTGGGCTCAAGCAATCCTCCCACCTCAGCCTCCCAAGAAACACACACCTCTACATCCAGCTACTTCGGATTAGTTTGCATTTTATCTAGTTTCTTACAATGGACGCTTACGTTAGCGCTTTAAGCCTCTCCTTTTCAAATATCCAGGCATTATAAAAGCTGTAAGCACAGCTTCAGCTACATTTCATAAATTTTGATATGTTACATTTTCATTTAGTTAAAAAAAATTTGTGTGTGTGTGGGGGAAGACAGGGTCTCACTCTATCACCCAGGCTGAGTGCAGTGGTGCAATTAAGGCTCACCGCAGCCTCGACCTCCCAGGCTCAGGAGATCCACCCACCCCAACCTCCCGAGTAGCTGGGACCAGAAGCGCATGCCACCACAACCGGTGAATTTCTGGTATGTTTTTGGAGATAGGGTTTCGCCATGTTGCCCAGGCTGGTCTAGAACTCCTGGGTTCAAGTGACCCGCCCACCTTGGCCTCCCAAAGTGTTGGGATTATAGGCATGAGCCACTGTGCCTGGCCTAGCTAAAAGTATTTTAAATTTTGCCTTGGAATTTCTTCTTTGCTCTATTATTTATATGTACGTTGTTTAATTTCAAGTATTTGGAGATACCAGATTTGTTATGAATCTCTAATTTAACTCCCTTGTGTATTTTGCATAAAGTGTTCAATAAATGAGTTCTGTCAAGTTCATTGATAGTGCTGATGAAGTCTTTTATATTCTTGCTAATTTCCTATCAATTATTGCTAATTATTCTATTAATTATTAAAAGTTGGAAATTAAAATCTACTATTACTACTGTTTAATAGTCTATTTCTCCATTAATTTCTGTCAGTTTTTGCTTCGTGTATTTTGGTGGTCTCCTGTTAGATATATTTTTATAATTATCTTTTTCTCATGTGTTGCCCCTTTTGTCATTACAGTATGTCCCTGTCTCTAGTAATATTTCTTGCTTAAACTGTCTGACATTAATACAGTTACTCTAGCTCTCCTATTTGCATGATCTTGCTTTTACTTTCAACCTATTTGTGTCTTTAAATCTAAGGTATGTCCATTATTGAACTGACTGCATAGAGCTGTGTTTTGCCTTTTTTATTCAGGCTAACCATCTCTACCTTTTGAATAGATGCTACATGCACATTTAATATAACTATTGATATGGCTGGACTTATGTATGCCATTTTGCTATTTTTGTCTTTTTTTTAACCTCTGCTTCTATTTTATCATCTTTTGTGTGAAGTACGTTTTAAGGTACACCATTTCAATCCCCCCCCCCTTTTTTTTTTTTTTTTTGACAGAGTCTCACTCTGTTGCCCAGGCTGGAGTGCAGTGGTATGATCTTGGCTCACTGCAACCTCTGCCTCCCAAGTTCAAGCGATTCTCCTGCCTCAGCCTCCCAAGTAGCTGCGATTACAGGTGCTTGTGACCATGCCCGTCTAATTTTTGTATTTTTAGTAGAGACAAGGTTTCATCATGTTGGCCAGGTTGGTCTTGAACTCCCTACCTCAGATGATCCACCTGCCTTGGCCTCCCAAAGTGCCGGGATTACAGGCGTAAGCCACCATGCCCAGCCTGATTTTATTTTTTTAAACTATACATATTTTGTTGTTTACTTAGGGGTTGCTCTAGGCCTCACAACATGCATCTTTACTTATGACAGTCTAATTTAGTTCCAGGAAATATAGAAACTTTATCCAACATACCTCCTATCGATCCCCTCCTATTATTGCCATATATGTTATAACTCAGTAATACAATGGCATAATCCTTGCTCTATATAATCTTGTCCTTTTAAAAAATTGAGAAGAAAAAACATATAGACATATTTACTATTTCCACTGTTCATCATTTCTTCTTATGGATTTGAGTTACCATCTAGTATCACTCCCTTTCAGCTTGAAGAATTTCCTTTAGTATTTTAAAGCAGGTCCACTCACAATAAATTGTCTTTTTAATGTGGAAGTCTTTGTCTTCATTTTTGAAGAACAGTTTTGCTGGATACAGAATATTTAACAATTTATTTATTTATTTATTTATTTTTGAGACAGTCTCGCCCTGTCGCCAGGCTGGAGTGCAGTGGCGCAATCTTGGCTCATTGCAACCTCCAACTCCCTGGTTCAAGTGATTCTCCTGCCTCAGCCTCTCCTGACATGAGTAGCTGGGATTACTGACATGCGCAGCTGAGATTACTGACATGCGCCACCACACCAGCTAATTTTTGTATTTTTAGTAGAGAGGGGGTTTCACCATGTTGTCCAGGATGGTCTTGATCTCCTGACCTCGTGATCCACCCACCTCAGCCTCCCAAAGTACTGATATTACAGGCGTGAGCCACCAGGCCCGGCCAACAATTCTGTTCTCTTTCCACACTTAGAATGTCATCCCATTGCCTTCAGGCATCCATTGCTTTTGATGAGAAGTCAGCCACAAAGCCTATTGCTTTTCCTTATCTATAATGAATCATTTTTTTTCTCGTTGCTTTCAAGATTTTCTCCTTGTCCTTATCTTTCAACATTTTGACTCTGAGGTGTGTTTATCACACTTGGCGTTTATTAGGCTTCTTAAATCTGTAGATTAATGTTTATCATCAGATTCAGAAAGTTTTTGCCATTATTTCTTGATATTTTCCTGCTCCTTTCTCTCATTCCTCTCCTCCCATGAGTCTCATTACATACACACTTGATGTCCCACAGATCTCAGAGGTTCTGTTCCTTTTTCCTCAATCTTTTTTCTCTGTTCTTCATATTGAATATTTTCAATTGATCTATCTACAAGTTCACCAATTCTTTCATCACCTCAAACTGGCTGCTGAGTCCCTACTTTTCATTTTAGTTATACTTTTCAACTCCAGTCCAGTGCTTCCATTTTTATTTTCTTATAATTTCTCTATTGAAATTCTCTATGTACTAGATCACTGTCATCATATTTCCTCTTTTAATTCTTTACAAGTTGTTCCCTTTATTTCTCTGGAGTATCTGTAATAGTTGCATTGAAGTCTTATGTGTGCTAGATCCAACATTTAGGATCACTCAGAGACAGTTTCTACTGTTTTTTTTTTTCTTTCCTTAGTATGGGTCAAACTTTGTTTCTCTACATGTCTTTTAATTTTTGTTGTGATACTGAACATTTAAAACAATGTGCTTTTGGCAACTCTGGATTCTGACTTTTCCCCCACTAAGGCTGGTGGTGATGATGAGTTGGTTGGTTTGTTTACTAACTTTCCTGCACTAAACCATGAAGTCTGTCTCCTCTGCAATGTGTAGTTCCTGATGGCTCAGGTTTTTCCCCACACCTTTTTATTTTGAAGTCTGACTTGCAGGAGATACCCCTCTAACTGTATAGCTTCCTACTCCATTAAAGATTAGTCAGAGATGGTAATCAACCACCTTGAGCTCTTTCACTACCTGCTGATGCAACTATGGTCAGGATAAGGGGAGCACACTCACACTTCAGGCCTTCACATCTGTTCCAGTTACTTTTTGCTGGGCTTTCCCACACATCTTTGCATTGGTCAGGGATGCGTGGTGGTCTGGGCTCACACAGGTGTCTGATGTGCATAAATACTCCAACCCAGGATATTCAGAGAGCTTATCAAGCCCCTTGAAACTGTCTCACCTACCAGATCTCCTTGTTAAAGCCCTGGCTAGTCTGCTGGCCCACTGTTTATCCTAAACAGAACTGCAACCTCAGAGTAGCAGATTTGCTGGCCCTGTTTCACTTGCCACCAAGATCATCAAATTTAACTGACCACATTCCAAATCAAGAAAGCTCCCTCCTGCAGCAGTCGTAAAGCTACTGGTTTTCACGGCCAGCCCCACCCTGGTTGAACTACTGCACTGTCAGGGCTGGGAGAAATAGGAACAGGCCCAGACAACATGACAAAACTCCTGCTGTTCTTATCCCAAGTTCGGTGGTTTTCATGAATAAATGCTTCTCAATTTGTTTTAAGCCTTTGTTGTTTTTGAAAATTTGGGGAGAGGGAATTTGTTGACCTCCTCATTCACTCATGCCAGATATAAATGTCTTCGGCACCCAAACTGCTTAAATACAACTTAATCTCAAAATTTCACTTAGGAGGGAAAACTTCCAGAGGAAGACAGAGGTATAAACTCATCCTGGGATTATGGAATCATTTTCAGTTCCAGAAAGCAACAGCCCAAAACTGTGAACAGTAAAGAGTTATTTTCAGTTCTCTCTTCCCAAAAGCCCTAACTACTGGAGTCTTTAGTGCCTTCCATGTGTATATATAAGCTGGACAAGCCCCAGGGCCAATCGTGACTAGGACAAAAGTACACAATCTCAGACTTTGTCACCAGTTAGGTACTCAAACAGGTCCCAGGCAAAGTAGTACACTAAGTGTTACAGCTGGCCTTGGTCACTATGATTAAGCCCATCAGCATGCCTTGATGTCTATCATGGGTCCCTTTCCCACTGGCCCAGGTCTTAACTCTCAGCCCATCTGGTCATTAGCATTCCAAGACCAAGAGCTCTGGGTCTTAAAAGTTTATACCCACAGCCAGTAACTGCGTGACCTGAATATATCTCTCTTCTACTTGCCAAATGTCAAGCATCAATTAATACCTGGATTCTCACTGCATTTATCAGATCCCCATCCTCTCGCATCTCAGGCCCAGCAAATAATTCCTAATTAATCCATTAATTTATGCCCCTGAGTCTTCCCTGCCTGCTCATTGTCCTGGCTCAAATACCAGATTCCACAGTCAGTTTCCAGAATCTCCATCCTGCCTGTTTCCTGACTGAAGTAATCATGTCAGATAATTTCTCTGTTCTATTTATATTCTCCTTAGAATACTTCCACAGCTTCTACTGAATAGTCAATTTACCATAGCCCCTGAAAGGACAAATGGACACCTGATCCAATCTGGGCTTATACTCTTTCCTAAGTGTTTACAATTTGAACACAAATACTTTAGTTAGTCTGTGTCAAGCATGGGTGCTAGAAGGCTATGTGACATGCCAGGGGAGGGGAGGGGCAGCCATTTTCCATCATGGACATAGAAGCGAGGAATATCAGTCTAAAGAAGTTATCAACCAGAGGCACTAGAAAAAGCAGAAATGAGACTCCACATAGCCACAGAGAGATGGAAAAGAAATCCTGGCCTTGGTTCTTCATGAAATTCAATTGCATGCTCTGCCATTGAGCCCCAAGAGAAAACCAGTACTTTTGCACCGGGTGGGTTGGCTCACACCTGTAATCCCAGCACTTTGGGAGGCCAACACGGGCAGATCACTTGAGGTCAGGAGTTCGAGACCAGCCTGACCAACACAGTGAAACCCCGTCTCTACTAAAAATACAAAAAATTAGCTGGGAAAGGTGGCAGGCACCTATAACCCCAGCTACTCGGGAGGCTGAGGCAGGAGAATCACTTGAACCTTGCCTGAACCCAGGAGACAGAGGCTGCAGTGAGCCAAGATCATACCACTTGCAGTCCAGCCTGAGCAACAAAGTGAGATTTCATTTCAAAAAAAAAAAAAAAGAAACCCAGTACTTTCTGACAATGTCCCTATTTTAAACTAGCTTGAGAGTGTTTCTGTTCCTTGCCATTGAACTACTCCAGAGAAAAGAGAATCACTCAATCCCATAATTAACATTATTTTGATGAAAATGGAAAATGATGTTTAGGGCTTGGTTTTTTACTGCATCTTAGTTATGCTGGACAACTGATGGGCCAAATGATCAGACACGAAACAAGTCAACAAAAGTCTCCGCACAATATCATTACATGAAGGACTTTATTTCCTTCTCGATTACATAGAACTTCTCCATTCAACGTAACAGAAAAACAATTCCTTAAAAAAATCATTTGGTTATTAAAAGTCACAAATAATAATTCTGTCAACAGGACTGACCACATGTAGTAATCCTACCAACTGTATCAGAACTATTATAAACACCTGTGAACACACAATGAAACACACACACACATATACACACACAATGTTGAGGTTTTGCGTTAAGTCACAGAAAAAACACCCCCTTTCTATTTCACACTTAGCATCAAAGGTTCATTGCAATGAGCCTCAGCCTGAGGCTATTTTTCTAATTTCTCCTCCTTCCCAACCTCTTAGCCCCATGATTCTCAAGGTATAAAGGATCTTCCTGGTGAATTAACCCAACATTCATCCATCTTATGAGTGACTGGTGTTCAGTTTATTTCTGCCTATGATTAAAAGCTACATGCAAGTAACTTGTTAAGTGACTATTAATACAATTCAATGTTTATAAACTAATGAGACTCTAGTATTCTACTAAGCCTACTTGCCAAAAATGGGTGGAAAAGTTGCAAAGATCCTTCTGCAATTGCACACATAAGATCAGCTGGAAATCTTACAGTTCTTAGAAGAACTCCATTATCACTGTTGAGGAAATTAGTGGTAGTTTTCAATTGCTGCTATTTTTGCTTTACTCTTCAATTACAGTTCATTCAGCATCATCATTTTCAAGTTAGTTTGATACATGTGGTGTATAATGATGGGTATTACATTAACAGTATCCTTATTTTGAAATTTTCCAGTAATTAAATCTTGACATGCATATGTCATTTTTCAAATATGAATGATACCCAATTGTTAAAGCACATCTATCATCCTTACTCCAAACCTATTTGTACATAATAGTCCATTACCAGTGAATAATTATGAACCGGAAAGCAGGAACATGCAAGTTAAGTAGATTTTTACATGCCTAAGTCAGCTAAGGTTTTTAAAAAAAAAAAAAAAAAAAAGCTGGCATCTTTGCCATAAGCAAGCAATCTGTTCTAGCCTGCCAGGTCACACTGTTTACACCCTAGTGGTCTTCCCCAAACATTATCTTAATTTTCACAGCCATATAAATTCTATCCACCACTTCATGGAATCTCCCACCCCCTTAGCTGATCTTCTTCCTTCACCACTGCCTTAAACAATTCCTTGCCAAAGAAAATCTGTTCTCCTATTTCCATTTTTATTAAAAAAAAAAAAAAAAGCCCACATCTTAGACAACATTCATAAACACTCCTTTATCCATGCCCAAGGAATGGAGTGTCAGACCCAAAAACATCAAGGAGCCATTAATGCCTCTCCCTGAAATCTCTCTGCAAGTAGATTTCTTCTTTTTATCATTAATAAAATAGGTTTCAGGCACATCCTTCTCACCCCTATCCCCAAACTCAGATCCCCCTGCATTAAGGGTCTACTCTATTACTTTAACCTTCTGTCCCTATTACCTCCTACTGTCAATATTCAAAGAAAAGTGACCACTGGATACCCACTGAGTAAGTCAAGATTTTGAAGCTTGAGAGGCAAGAGAAGCGAGACAGGAAAATGAATTCCCATGTGACTTTATTGTTAAGATACAGAGTCTCAGTATGCTGCCCAGGCTGGTCTTGAACTCTGAAGCTCAAAAAATCCTCTTGCCTCAGCCTCCTGAGGAGCTGGGGCTATAGGCCCCATATATTTTTAGAGTTTTTGTACATGCTCTTAGAATGACCTAAGGGTACAACTCTCTTGTCCAAGATTTTGAAGCCTAGCTGTACCAGAAAATCTTGTTCCGAGTTTTGCAAGCACAGGTTTTCTATTTTTCAGTCTGAGTGCTCTTCCCTCTTTGGTTAGGGCCTGTTGCCACCTAATGGACAAAACTGGCATACCCACCAATACATTAACACAGGTTCTCACCTGTGCTTCCAGAATAGACCACTAGATGGAGACTTAAAAACTGAAGGAGGAGGAGAGAGCTCTTACACCTATCTAGAAAGCCTATTAGTTGGTTTATGACTGCACAAAAAATTAAACTAATGCAGATTTAACAAATAAAAGGGAATATGCCCAAAATGAAAAATTAAGGAAAAATAAAAGCCTTCTGGAGGCTGGGTGTAATGGCTCACACCTGTAATCCCAGCACTTTGGGAGGCCGAGGCAAGGGGACCACTTGAGGCCAGGAGTTGGAGACCGGCCTGGTCAACAGGGCGAAACCCCTTCTCTACTAAAAATACAAAAATTAGCCAAGTAGGTGACACGCGCCTGTAGTCCCAGCTACTCAGGAGGCTAAGGCACAAGAATCGCCTGAACCTGGGAGGCGAAGGATGCAGTGAGCCAAGATCACGCCACTGCACTCCAGCCTGGGCGACAGAACAAGACCCTGTCTCAAAAAAAAAAGTCTTTTGAAGGCAGTACGGCACTAAGATTAAAACATAGGTTTTGGCTCTTCTACACATAATCACAAAAATCCATTAACAAAATACTACCAAGTTGAATTCAGCAACACTGGAAAATTATAATACATTACTGACCACATGAGGTCTATTTCAGGATTAAAAGGCTAGCTTGAGTTTCAAAATTCAATCAGTGTAATTCACCATATTAAGTCTAAACAATCTAGATGGAGAACTGGTATGAAAACGTAACTGATTTACAGATTAGTAATTAATTATTAATCTGAAAATAACACCACTCATGATAAAAAAAACTCTTAGCAAACTAGGAACAGCATTTTCTCAAGTTGATAAAGGGCATCTACAAAAACCCTACAGCTTCCTGATTTCAAAATTTACTACAAAGCTATAGTAATCAAAACAGTCTGGTATTAACATAATGACAGACATAGACCAATGGAATAAAATAGAGAGCCCAGTACTAAACCCTCATATATACGGTCAAACAATTTTTGTCAAGGTTACCGAGACCACTCAATGGAGAAAGAATACTCATATGGTACTGATAAAATAATATCCACATGAGAAAAAAATGAAGCTGGCCTTTACCTTTATACCATATACAAAAATTAACTCAAAATGGATCAAAGACTTAAACATAAGCCCTAAACTATAAAACTTTTAGAAATAAAAAAAAAAACGGGAGATAGCTTCATGACACTGGGTTTGGCAATGGTTTATTGGATATGATACAAAAAGCATAGGCAACAGAAGAAAAAATTACTTGATAACATGAAAATGTAAAACTTCTGTGCATCGATGGACACAACAGAATGAAAAAGCAACCTGCAGAATGGATGAAAATATTTGCAAATCATCTATCTGTTAAGAGATTAATATACAGAACACAGAAAGAACTCGTACAACTGAAACAAAAACCTATAAAGAATCCAATTAAATAGGCAAAAGACCTCAACAAACATTTCTCCAAAGAAGACACACAAATGGTCAATAAGCACATGAAAAGATGCTCAATATCACTAATCATTAGGGAAATGCAAATCAAAGCCACAATGAGATATTGTCTCACAACCATTAGGAGAGCTACTATCAAAAACACAGTAAATAAGTGTTGGCGAGGATGTGGAGAAATTGGAAACCTAGAGCACTGCTGATGAGAATGTAAAGTGGTGCGGCAGCTACAGAAAACAGTATGGTGATTCCTGAAAAATTAAAAACAATTACCATAGGGTCCAGCAATTCCACTTCCGGGTATATACCCCAAAGAATTAAAAGTAGGGACTTGAAGAGAGACACCCATGTATACTCATGTTTATAGCAGCATTATTCACAATAACCAAAAGGTGAAAGCAACCCAAGTGTCCATCAATAGGTGAATGGATCAACAAAATGTGGTATATACATACAAGGGAATCTTATTCAGCCTCAAAAACGAAGGAAATTCTAACACCATACAACATAGATAAACTTTAGGCACATTATGCTAAGGGAAATAAGCCAGCTATAAAAAGGACAAAACTGTATGATTCCACTTAAATGAGGTACATAGAGTAGACAAATTCATAGAGACAAAAAGTAGAATGGTGGTTACCAGGAGCAGGGGAGAATGGTTATTGTTAATGGGTACAGAGCTTCAGTTTTGCAATATGAGAAGAGTTACGTGGATGGATGCTGGTGATAGCTGCACAACCAGTGTGAATGTACTTAATGCCACTGATCAGCACATTTAAATATGGTTAAGATGGTAAATGTTATGTCACATATATTTTACCACAACTCTACAAAATAAAAGAAAGCCCAATAGAGGTGTCATCATACTTGATACTGAAATTGAACTCCTTCCCCCTAAGATTAAGAACAAGGTGAGAACGTCATTCTCACCATTTCTATCTATCATTGTACTGGAAATCTTAGCCAGTGCAATAAGAAAAATAAATAAGTCATAAACATCAAAAAGGAAGAAGTAAACTCTCTTTATTCACAGATGTACACATAAAAAGTCCCAAGAAATTTATTTTTTAAAGTTACTAGAACTAACAAATTTAACAATGTCACAAGATACAAACTCAATACATAAAAATCAACTGCATTTATATATACTAGCAACAATTGGAAAATAAAATTTAAAAATAATATCATTTACTGTAACATTAAAAAACAAAATACTTAAGGATAAAGATGTATAAGATCTCAACACTAAACTTTTTAAAACACTAACAAGAAAAAAGAAAGATGACCTAAATAAGGAGAAAGATACACTGACTTCATGAATTAGAAGACTCAACATTGGCTGGGCACAGTGACTCATGCCTGTAATCCCAGCACTTTCCGAGGCTGAGGCGGGCAGATCACAAGGTCAAGAGATCGACACCAACCTGACCAGCATGGTAAAACCCCATATCTACTAAAAATACAAAAATTAGCTTGGTGTGGTGGTGCACACCTGTAGTCCCAGCTACTCGGGAGGCTGAGGTAGGAGAATCGCTTGAACCCGGGAGGCAGAGGTTGCAGTGAGCCAAGACCATGCCACTGCACTCCAGCCTGGTGACAGAGTGAGTGAGACTCTGTCTCAGAAAAAAAAAAAAAAAGAAGAAGACTCAAGACTCAATATTATTTACTGGGTATGGTGGCTCACACCTGCAAACTCAGTGCTTTGGGAGGCTGAGGTGAGAGGGCAGCTTGTGGCCCTAAGTTTAAGACCAACCTAGTGAGATCCCGTCTCTACAAAAATATATATTTTTTTTAGAAAATTGGCCGGGTGTAGCGGTGAGTACCCGTAGTCCCAGCTACTCTGGAGGCTAGGCCAAAAGAATCCCTTGAGACCAGGAGTTTGAGGCTGCAGTGAGCTATGGATTGCACCACTGTACTCCAGCCTCAGTAATAGAGTGAGACCTAGTCTCTGAAAAACAAAATAAAATTTTAAAAAACTTAAAAGAGACCCAATATTATTAAGTTGACCACTCTTCCCAAATGGATAGAGTCAATACAATGCAATCAAAATTTCAGCAAGTTTTGTTAAAAAAGAAAAAAGAAAGTTGATAAGCTAATTCTGAAATTTATATGGAAGTGGAGGGAAAAAAAAAATACTACAATAGCCAAATAATCAAAACAACTTTGAAAAAGAAGGATGGAGTTGGAGGACTACTTCTATCTGATTTCAAGATCTATTATAAAGTTACAGTAATCAAGACACTATGGTATTGGTAAAAAGATTAATAGAAGAGAATACAGGGTCTATAAATAGACTCACAATTATTTTTCAGCAAGAGCATCGAAATATTCAACAGCTAGGTGCAGCGACTCATGCCTAAAAGCCCAACGCTTTGGGAGGCCGAGGCAGGAGGACTACTTGAGGCCAGGAGTTGGAGACCAGCCTGACCAACACAGTGAAACCCTGTCTCTACCAAAAATTTAAAAATTAGCCTGGCATGGTGGTTGCGCACCTGTGGTCCCAGCTACTTCGGAGGCTGAGGCAGGAGGATTGCTTGGGCCCCAGGAAGAGGAGGCTGCGTGGGCCATGGTCATGCTACTGTACTCCAGCCTGGGCAGCAGAGTGAGGCCCTGTCTCAAAAAAATAAAATGTAATGAAGAAAGCCTTTTCAACAAATGGTGCCAAACAAATGAATATTCATATTAAAAAGATTTTGATTCCTACCTCATAATACAGAAAAAACAAATTTGAGATCGATTATAGACATAGATGTAAAAGCTAAAATAATACTGTTTCTAGTAGAAAACATAGCATATCTCTGCAATCTCAGGTTAGGCCAAGATTTGTAGAGAGGGCACAGAAAATGTTAATCATAAATTAATAAATTGGACATCATAAAAATTTTAAAGTTCTGTTCCTCACACAACATGTTAAAAAGTAAAAAGGAGCCATAGACTAGGAGAAAATATTTACAACACATATCTGACAGACTTATATGTAGAATAACAAACACCCACCACTCGACAGTTGAACAAAACACATGAATTTCTTTTTTATTTTTATTTTTTGAGACCAAGTCCCGTTCTGTCATCCAGGCTGCAGTGCAGTGGTGCAATCTTGGCTCACTGCAACCTCCACCTTTCAGGTTCAAGCAATTCTTGTGCCACAGCCTCCCGAGTAGCTGGGATTACAGGCAGGCACCACCACACCCAGCTAATTTTTGTATTTCAGCAAGTTTTGTTAAAAAAGAAAAAAGAAAGTTGATAAGCTAATTCTGAAATTTATATGGAAGTGGAGGGAAAAAAAAAAACACTACAATAGCCAAATAATCAAAACAACCTTGAAAAAGAAGGATGGAGTTGGAGGACTACTTCTATCTGATTTCAAGATCTATTATAAAGTTACAGTAATCAAGACACTATGGTATTGGTAAAAAGATTAATAGAAGAGAATACAGGGTCTACTAAGAGACGGGGTTTCGCCATGTTGCCTTGCCCACACTGGTCTCGAACTCCTGGACTCAAGCAATCCACCTGCCTTGGCCTCTCAAAGTGCTGGTATTACAGGCGTGAGCCACTGCACTCAGCCACATGAATTTACCAAAAGATTTGAACACTTTTAAGAGATGACACATGAATGACCAATAAGTACATGAAAACGTGACCAATATTATTAGTCATCAAGAAATGCAAGTTTAAACCACATCAATCCTATTACAATGCTCACTAGAGTGACTAAAATTTTAAAAACTAGCAATAACAAATGCTTGCAAAGATGTGGAACTGCAACTCATATACTACTGGAACTAAGATGTATGAACATTTGGGAAATCTGTTTGGAAATTCCATAAAAAGTTTAACATATAACATATGACCCAGTAATTCCTAAATGTATGACTAAGAGAAATAAAAACACAGGTCCATAAAAACCTTATACAAGAAATTTTATAGCTGCTTTATTCATAATAACCAAAAATTAGAAGCAGCCCAGGTATCAACAGGTAAATAAACTATGGTACAGTCAAAGGAATACTCCTCAACAATAAAAAGAAATGAACTACTAACAGCAGCAACACATAGATGAGTCTCAAACATCATGCTGAAACAAGCACGAAAGAGCACATATTTTATGACTGTATATAGGTGACATTTTAGAAAACAGGCAAAACTAATCTATCATGATGGAAACCAGAAGTTATTGCTTTTTGGGGTAGAGCAGTGGGATGGACAGGGAAAAGTAAAAGGGAATTTTCTGAAGGGATGGAAATGTTCTGTATCTTGATAGAATGTGGATTACTAGGGTGCACATATTTATAAAAATGCTTAAACTTAACACTTTAGATCTGTGCATTTCACTGCATGTAAGTCATGCCTCAATTTTAAAAAGATAAAAAGGACATGGGCTTTGGGATCACACAGGGTTCATCTCTGCCACTTACCAGCTGTGTGACCTTGGCCAAGTGTTAAACTGTCAGTTTCCTCATCTGTAAAATGGGGAGAACAAGAGTTGAGAATAACCTTGTAGAGCTGCCAGGAAGAGTAAATGAGATAAATGTTTTAAAGTCATTAACATACAGTAAATGCTCATCAAATATTAACAAAAAGAAATTAGAAACCTTTTGTCTTGTATTTCCACAAAAGAGAAACATGCAGGACTAGAGCAGCTAACTGCTGGGCAATTCATGTATATCATCTCATTTAGCTTTTAAAACAACATTTAACAAGAATTACTACTGTTTCAAAGATGAACAAACTGAGCTTCACAGGTTGCCTATGCTACTCAGCAAGAAAGCAGGAAGGCCAGGATGCAAACTTTCACTCATGTTTTTTCCACTGTACCATGCACCCATGCATTTCATTAGGGTCACTTTCAGCAGGTATCTCTGCAACTGTCAGGATAGCCCAATTTATATGAGATGCTCCCTCCATTATAAATAGTGCTGGCTCAAGCCTCAAGCCTGACACTGAAAAGGAGGCAAATTCTGATGGCTTTACTAGTGAATGGAAGCAGGGTTGCAAGTAGAAGCCTGAAAATGTTGTAGAAGTCTTTTACTTTATTCTCAGACTTAAAAGATGGTTCCTGCTACTTGAGGACTCTGATTCCCCCCCGTCCTTAGAACAATTTCAAGATAAGAGAATTCTAAATGTAAAATCTGTGCTTTAAGTGGAAGCTAGAACCTATGTGGCTCAATTTGGCAGAATAGCCATGGAAATCTGGCAGCTAAAATGACAGAGAATTTTTTAAATGCTCTTTTTTCTTAATAATGTAATATTCTTAAAAACAGAAAACTCAGAGATAACGAAAGATACCCTGTAATCTCATTTTCCCAAAAACACCACTATTAAAATTGTATTACCTTCCAGACTAAAAATTTGCCTTCTCCTTAAGTCTACAGCATCCTACTGCATGAATAACCACAATCCATTTATCGAGTCCCCTATTAAACTTAAATTGTTACCTTTTTTTTTTAAAAAAAAAAGACAGGGTCTCGTTCTGCTGCCCAGGCTGGAGTACAGTGGCGCGATCTTGGCACACTGCAGCCTCCACCTCCTGGGCTCAAGCGATCCTCCCACCTCAGCATCCCCAGTAGCTGGGATGACAGGCATGCACCAGCATGCCTGGTTATCCAATTTTTTTTTTACTATTATAAATGCTAAAAGAAGCATCTGTAAACATACATTTTTCATAACTGTCAAGTATTTAGGATAAATTCCTAGACATACGAATTGTTCAATCTAAATTTTCTTTTGTGGGGGGGAGGGTGGAGACAGGGTCTCACTCTGTTGCCCAGGCTGGAGTGCAGTGGTGTGATCACAACTCACTGTAGCCTCAACCTCCCAGGGCCAAGTGATCCTCCCAAGTAGCTGGGACTACAGACATGTGCCACCACACCCAGCTAATTTTTGTATATTTTGTAGAGATGAGGTTTTGCCATGTTGCCCAGGCTGGTCTCAAACACCTGAGCTCAAAGGATCCACAAAGTGCTGGGATGACAGGAGTGAGCTACCTCGCCTGGCCTGTAATTTTAAATTTTATATTTTTAAATTTTAAACTGCCAAGTCTGCAAAATTAGCCTGCACGTTATCAGTTTTAATAGATATTAGATTACATTTTTAAGAGTTCCCGTTTTCCCACACTCTCATCATCCCTAAAAATTATTTAATGTAGGAGCTGAAAACTCAAATGCCTACAGAAGACTAGCAGGAAACATAAATGGGTAAAGGAGGCCACCAAGGTTCTGTGAAAACCTGAGAGTATATGCTCATTTAAAGAAGGCAGCGGGCTGAGCACAGTGGCTCACACCTGTAATCTCAGCACTCTGGGAAGCCGAGGTGCGCAGGCTGCTTGAGTCCAGGAGTTGGAGACCAGCCTGAGCAACCTGGTGAAACCCTACTTCTACAAAAAAACACAAAGATTAGCCCACCGCGGTAATGCGCGCCTATAGTCCCAGCTACTCGGGAGACTGAGGGGAGAAGAACTGCTTGAGCCCAGGAGGTCGAGGCTGCAGTGAGCCATGATTGCACCATTGCACTCCAGCCTGGGTGACAAAGCAAGACCATGTGTCCAACCCATATAAAGAAGGCAGACACTACTCTGTTCCAGCCAACAGATGCCATATAAAAATCTGAGCTCAATGTTAGATATTACAATTTATCAAGAAAGCCAGAAATCCAAAGTTTTTTGAAACTCTTGAACGTTTTTGGGTTTTTTTGAAATGGAGTTTTGCTCTTGTCACCCAGGCTAGAGTGCAATGATGCAATCTCGGCTCACTGCGGCCTCCACCTCCAGGGTTCAAGCAATTCTCCTGCCTCCAGCAGCCTCCCAAGTAGCGGAGATTACAAGCATGCGCCACCACGCCCAGGTAATTTTGTATTTTTAGTGGAGACGGGGTTTCACCATGTTGGCCAGGCTGGTCTCAAACTCCTGACCGCAGGTGATCCACCCGCCTCAGCCTCCCAAAGTGCTGGGATTACAGGCGTGAGCCACCACACCCGGCCATCTTGAACATTTTAAATGTTGACAACTAACATGATTTTATTTAAACATCCTGGAAGTCAAACAAAATACATCTATAGGCCAGACTACACTTAGGACATGGAATTTTGTACTAACAGATGAAAAAGATCTTTAACACTGTATTTTCACTTTGAATCTTATTCTGCAGTTTTGATTTTCTTATGCTTACCAACAAAGCACATTCAATTTTGGTTCACAATGACTGTCAGCTCTCTTCAAAGAGAGAGGCTTATCTTTTCTTTCAGATCATATCTATGACAAATACTGGACCAAAATAAAACAAAAACAAAGTAGCTTCAGGTAAAGAGGCAAAGAGTGGTCCTGATTGACCAAAGAGTACCCAGAAAGGGCCTCAGAACTGAGTTATAGTCTCAGCATGCTTAGAATATGTGAGATACTTAGAAAAAAAAATGTTAATTTGTAAAACTATGTACAACTTTGAAGACAGTGGCTTTAATCTAGGGTATCCCCCCACTACTGATACGTTTGCCTAACACAGAAGGTTTTCTCTTTGGCAAGAGATCAAAAAAGGAAGAGAAGAATTCCCATGTATTCCCTTGTTATCAAGTACTGAATTTAAGCAACCCCTTTCAACTTTTTTTTTTAACAAAATAAAACAAATGTTTATTAAAAGTCTTTGTCTCATCTGAAAATGTTACTGCAATATTGCTCCCAAGGAAAGAACAACTGCAGAACCTAACTGGCCTCAGAACTTCTTCTCATTCCTTCTTAGTCATTCATTAAAATCTCCAGACTTAGATATTCAAGCAATCCCTTCACCCACCAGAGATAGTGGCAGACATCCACGACTATCCAAGGACCCAACAACCGCCTTTGAATGCAACTATCTTTTCATCAACTGTAAACATGTGCTAAACTCTAGGCTCCACAGGGAGTCCCTACCGAGTCAGTATAAACTCAAATAGGGGCAGAGGTCAAGGGGACGAGAGTTCACCCTAAGCTCTGGATCTCATACCACCCCTACCCTGATCAAAAGAATCCTTATCAGAAGGGAACTCCTCAGCAAAAGACCACATTCAGAAGGCTTGATCTAGCAGCAATGCCACAGAATCAACTGAAGCTTTGGGAGCAGGCACTCGGAACTGTTATGAATGTGACATAGCAAAATCACTAACGATGTTGTAGAGAAAAAGGGACATAAAGGGAGGAAACAAGGGAGATTTGTGAACTATCTTAAGTTGCTTCAGGAAAGAACTTACTTGAAAAATAGTGGGATAATCCTGAATCTGAGCCACAGAAGACATCTCGGGAACCTATTCCACAATGAATCATTCTACTTTGTGTCCAAAACCACCCTAATACATGCAGAAGAGGCCCAGATGACACTTCAAAAATAGTCTTCATTCTTTTACACAAAAAGCCTGATTATATATGTTATAAATCATTACACTGCCTTAAAGTCTTCCACCATTAGCATTTGAGATCTGTCACAATCAAGAGAGCTAGAGACAGGATAGAAATTAATTATTTAATAAAGCAGGGGCTCTGAAGTCTCAGATACTTCACTAGGTACTTTGGGGTGAGTCATTTCATCTCTTCAGGCCTCATAGTTCTCATCTGTAAGATGGGGATTGTATCTTTTTAAACAAGTTTTATGAATGCTTAATAAAAAATGCATGTGAAACATTCTGTGCACAGTAAATATTAGCTATCCTTACTATTATGTGGTAAAAGCCACATCATATTTTGTGTCTGCCTTCCTGATTACACCAGAGTCCTTTCTGGGCAAGAACTATGTCTCAGCTTGGCACCCAAAGTAGGGAGGGAGAAAAGAACAATAACTTCGTTAAATGAACTAGGTATTACCAAGTCAAACTTAAAATCAGATCATTTTATATGCTATAATCCTTCTCACACTTACTGAATATATGCAAAGTGCCTGGCACACAAGGAATACCCAGTAAATGGTAATTTCCTTTTCTTCCTTCATCTGTAACATTCAGTCTTAAGTTCACTCTCTGCAGACATTTAGGCTTATATGAACTACTTTCTGAGACCAAAAATTGTGACACAGTTTGACAACTAGGAATAAATCCATTAGGACACGTGACAGAATACTGGAATTTTAGGGTACTCTAGCTGAGATATACATTTCTCTTTTGTAGCTGGAAGAATCCACCAAAAAATCTCTTTGGGATCCCAAGACACATGACAGTTGAATGCAAAGCCAGAGCAAGTTCGTGGTGTCAGGCTTTCTTTTTATCTTGCCTATTTTTTATCTTGTTTTTTTTCATCTTGCCTGTTCATCCCATCAACACAGGTAGAACTCTCCTTGATGGGCATCTACCAATAAGGCAAGATATACCAAAATTTAATTTAACTTACTTTTTTTCTGAGACAGGGTCTCACTCCCGACACCCAGGCTAGAATGCAGTGGTGCAATCTCTTGGTTCACTGCCAGCTCAACTTCCAGGGCCTCAGGTGATCCTCCTACCTCAGCCTCCCAAGTAACTGGGACTACAGGTACACGCCTAGAGTCGGGGTTTCATCATGTTGTCCAGGCTGGTCTCGAACTCCTAGGCTCAAAATAATCTGTCCACCTCGGCCTCCCAAAGTGTTAGGATTACAGGTGTGACCCCACTGCACCCAGCACTTAACTTTCAAGTCTCTTTTAAAATACTCATATAAATATATATACATACACACTATATTACATATAGTGACATATACTATATATTAATACATACTACTTATTACACACATTATGTATATGCTATATCATTTATATAGGTCCTTGATCATTAGAATATACTTTATTTTTTAAAGTCTGAGTAAACAGGAATCCATGGTAATAGTCAGATTTTAAATTCTACAAACTTTTTCTTCAGTATGCTTCTGTAAGACCTTGCTATTGACCAAAAAGAAAGTGTGTAATTCGAGTATCTGTTTTAAATAAGCAGAAGGTTAACTTGTTCAGTCTCCTAAGAGGTTAAATGTGTTGGCAGATGGTCATTTGGGAGGTTACCTGCTATTGGCTAGGGGAAGAGGACCAAAACACCCTAACAGTCACTGAGATGGTAAAGAAGTCCCAACCAAAATAGTCAGCAGCATATGAGCTCTTCTATTCCTGTGACTGAACTATTTAATTGAGTCTATGGTCATACACTCTGAACACGCCCAGTCTCATCTGAACTATTTACTTGAAGCAGTAACTTACACCTGCCAACACCTTTGTGTCATTAAGAAACACAGGCTAGCTTAATTGAATAAAACACAGTTTCAACAGTCCATTAGTGCAGAAAGACTGAGAATTTCAACATTATACTACGTAGCCTAGAACAGTATACACTTAATAGTATTTACCATTTGTCAAGCACTATTCCGAACTTTAAATATATTACACTTCACTTAATCCTCACAGTAACCCAATAAAATAGAAATACATTTTACTGTCCTCATTTCATAGATGAGAAAAGGAAGGCAGAGAGTTTAAGTAATTTAACCAAGATTACAGTGAAGCCAAGTTGAATCCAAGCAATCTTGAGCCAGAGTCTATGTTTTTAATTATGAGAGCAGTTTTGGCTTGCATAAAAAAACTAAAGTACTCATTCGAAATGCAGACAAAAAATTTATACACAAATGTGGTCACTGTGGCATTATTTATGATGCAGAAAAAACTGAAAATCTAAATGTTCAACAATAGGAGGATGGTTAAATAAATCATGATAAAGCTATTTACTTATTTAATGAAATATCCTTCCATTAAAAACATTTGTGAAAATCGTTTCATGACTTGGGACAATGTTCCCAATGTAATACAGAGTGGGGGAAAACAAACAGGATACAAAAATTGCATATATAGTATAGATTCCTAATGATGTAAAAGATGAGCTCGGACACAACCTGGAAGGACATACTCTCAAACGTGAAGCAATGGTTATTTCTAGGTGGTGGGATTACAGATGCTTCTATTTTCTTTTAGTGTTTTCCATAGTGAACCATACATTATTCTACTACCAGTTTAAACAAAAACAATGTTTTTTTCTTTTAATCAAGCTACACCAAGATCCTCAACCAACTGGTTAAAAAAAAAAAAAAAAAAAAAAAAAACCACACACAGCTAAAAAGCTTCTAATATGTCTAACTTCAAGCAGGTACTTCCCTTGGGATTATATCCTTTGAACATCAGACAACATAGCACATACCAAAAACAAAAAAAAAAATTCAATCTTCAACTTTGGAAACTGAATTAAAATAAGTACTTTCAATTTTGGTCAATGTTTACTCTCAGTGTAATTACTTGTAGCATTATGTTACAAGAGGAGAAATGGACTTCATTATATGTGAGCCAAAAATTCAGGAACAGTATTTCTGAAATAGATAATAAGAGAGAAAAAGTTTGGCGAGGAAGAACAGCTGTTGCTAATCCAACTATTTACCCTTTGACCCTCTATCTGGCCAGTAACTGAACACTATCAACTGTTTCCCTTTATTATGTGCTGTTTACAATCCCTGAGAGGCATGAAAGGAATTAATAATTTAGTCTAGAAAGCTGACAGCCTTTATTGGGAAGCCCCTTGTCTATGGGGCAGAAATCAGAGCAAGTAGCTGTCCTGAAGTCACAGGTCCCTTTACTGTTCCTGTTTTATAGCCTAATTGGCCCCCAAACATAAATCAATTATTTCTCCTGTTTTAAGCAACAATGACTTCTATTCTCTAACTTCCCTTGTATCAAGTCGGTCCTTGTTCTCTTGAGTTTTACAACTACACGGTAAACACCATGGCCGAGGAAAAAACTCAGGGAGCAGGGCAGACTGGGGTTATTTGGAAACAAGCACAGAAAGGTTATGCTGTTTTGAACTTCTCTTGACCTTTGACTGCCCTTGTCCCTAGCTTATGCTAATGGACATGGTACAGGGACACTTGTAGAAATGAACTTAGCCTGAACCTGTGCCATAACATTGGACTCCAGGAAGCCCAGGAATCACAGGAAGGCAGCCAGAGTGTGAACAGCTGCTCATATTCTGAGCATGGCTGCCCATCTGCTTTATCACACTAAAGGTATTTAAAAAAAAAAAAAAAAAAAAAAGCCAAGCCATTTAATTGGACAAAGTCAGTCTTTCCTCAACTAGTTCCCACACGACACCTGCTGTCCCAAACCTGCTGCCTACAACAACACTGCCATGCACAACTGGAAATTAGCAACGAAGTATTTCCTGTTCCAAAATAAGGGAGTGTGAGCAGGCTTTCCTATCAGGAATCTGGGGAATGGGGGGCAATATTTGGGCCTCCAAATTCCAAAGATACAACACAAGGAAATCTGTAATATCCTCAAAAGTCATGTGGGGCTCGGCCTGGTAATCCCAGCACTTTGGGAGACCAAGGCAGGAGGATCACTTGAGCCCAGGAGTTCGAGACCAGCCTGGGCAGCATGGCAAAAATTCGTCTCTACTCAACTTAAGAGAAAAATACCAAATTTTAAAAACTTTTTAAAATACTGACAAATTCGGATCAAATTTGAGGGAATAAAAAATATTAGAGCAAAGGAGTTTGCTGGTTGTGTCATTATTTAATGATCAAAGTATAGCATGCATGCCTTATAACAGACTTGTTGACTATAGGCCTAATGTAAACAAGAATCTTGCCAGATGTAGCTACTTAAGGGAAAAAAAAAAGGTTTTTAACAGAAATGAACTTTTGATTAGTTCTTACATTTTTATGGTACCAATCACAGGGCAATTTCCTGAATATTGGGTGACGTCAAAGGTATATCATACTTGAGGAAATCAGGCCAAGTACAGCTCAGCAATTACATTCATAAACACTCAAGTTTTTTTAGTTAGGGTCATGTCAAACCCTCACGTGGTTGTTAAGTAGTGACTGTAACTGTGTATGTCCTTAGTGGTAGGTGAGCACCAGTCTCCATGACCAAAAATGTCCCCTAATTTCCTTTGAAAAAGCCACTAGTTCTGTGAATTGTCCTTTTCCCTCCTGCCCCTAACTGTCCTGCACCTCTAGCCTACATTAGCATATTTCTCATGTAATGTATTCTGCTGGTAAGTTCATCGGTTAGCTGCATCCTTCAGCTATTCCTTTATATTGGGGAGCAAAACCTTTAGATTGGAGGAAGTGGAGATGAAGATGGATTGATTCAGCTCACCTTCCATGATTGCTTCTGAGTGAAAAGCTACATCGGCCACATTTCAGATTTTCGCTTTTGCAATTTGGGGAGGGTGGGGAGAGGTAGACTTTTTGCTTGTTTTATAAAGTGCTCTCAGTAAGGAGTGTTTGAGTTGAAGAGGCATCTGATTCGAGGCCACTAATGTTCTTTGTAACTTAAGCTTTGACCAAGAAATTCTTCACTTCTTCCCACTTCTTCACTTCTTCCCAATATACAGTAAATACATGAGTCAGTCATCCATACACTAAAGCCTAGTTGAGAAAAACCTTTGATTCAGGATGGCTGGGTTACTAACTTTGGAATGTAAGAGATCTGGTTTTGAATGTAAAATTCATAACACACAAACAAGTGTTAAAAACTTTTTGCTCTGGTCAGTTACAGGTGGATCCCAATAATCTGTTTTTGGTTTTCTGATGGAAATAATAGAACTAGGGGAAATCAAATCTGGCAGGTGTCTACAGTATTAGAAGAGGGTATAAGGGCACAGTTTAACACTAAGCTCTTTTGATATGTAAGTTCTTATACTTCCAGAAACTGTGCATTCCAGATCTACATACTAAATGCTAAATCATTTTTAAATGGGCTCTTGATTAACAGACCTGTATTTTTTAGTGCCTCCTATGTTGTCCATTTGTCTAAAATGAAAGCTCTCTTTTGCATTGTAAAACTACAACATATGTCATCTTATTTTCCCTGAGTAATTCAAGTATAGTGCAATGGAAAATGTTTAGTAGATTAGGGGGAAAAAACCCAAAAAGTTTTACACAATTGTTTGTAGTTACATTTAGGATGGACTTACTCCTTTGGAGAAGAGTGAAATTTGTTTTTTTGCCATGTGATGAAGACCACTGTGATTTATTTATAAAGTAGATAATACTTAAAATAGCATAATAATTCTGTACTTGAATTTGTACTGTTAACAGCACATTTGGAAGATTTTTAAACTTTTTATTATTGTCTTATAACTAGCATTCAGTGATTATTTTGGATATTTAAGGGTTCCATTACGTTAACATTGTATTTGGACAAAGTATAACCAAATTAGCCAGTCTGTTTTCTTCCATGTTTAATCAGAAGTGAGAGATAGAAGTACTTCGAATTCAGCAGGCCAGCAAGCAATTGGCTTAAAATTTGCTTTCTTAAATATTGTGACTCATGCTCTTGGCTTTTTAATGACTTTATTTATTATTATTTTTTTTTAGACAGAGTCTCGTTCTGTCACCCAGGCTGGAGTGCAGTGGCACGATCTTGGCTCACTGCAACCTCTGCCTCCCAGATTCAAGCGATTCTCCTGCCTCAGCCTCCCAAGTAGCTGAGATTACAGGCACGTGCCACCATGGCCGGCTTACTTTTTGCATTTTAGTAGAGACGGGGTTTCACCGTGTTAGCCAGGATGGTCTCGATCTCCTGACCTCATGATCTGCCCACCTCAGCCTCCCACAGTACTAGGATTACAGGTGTGAGCCACCATGCCCGGCCTAATGACTTCATTTTTATTACTTTTATTTTTTTATTTTTTTCTTGAGACAGAGTCTCTGTCACCCAGGCTGGAGTGCCGTGGCGTGATCTCAGCTCACTGCAAGCTCCGCCTCCTGGGTTCACGCCATTCTCCTGCCTCAGCCTCCCGAGTAGCTGGGACTACAGGTGCCCACCACCACACCTGGCTAATTTTTTTTGTATTTTTAGTAGCGACGGGGTTTCACCGTGTTAGCTGGGATGGTCTTGATCTCCTGACCTCGTGATCCACCCGCCTTGGCCTCCCAAAGTGCTGGAATTACAGGCATGAGCCACCACGCCCAGCCATGACTTCATTTTTAAAGTACTTGCGGCCAGGCACGGTGGCTCGCGCCTGTAATCCAAGCACTTTGGAAGGCTGAGGCAGGTGGATCATGAGGTCAGGAGTTCAAGACCAGCCTGGCCAAGATGGTAAAACCCCATCTCTACTAAAAAACAGAAAAATTAGCTGGGCACAGTGGCAGGCGCCTATAATCCCAGCTACTCGGGAGGCTGAGGCAGGAGAATCGCTGGAACCCGGGAGGCAGAGTTTGCAGTGAGCCAAGATGGAGCCACTGCACTCTAGCCTGGGTGACAGAGCGAGACTCCGCCTCAAAAAATAAATAAATAAATAAAGTACTTGCTCAGTCACTTGAGATAAAATGCTTGGGGTAGCTTTTCCATCCTCAAACTTAATGTTTTTACTAGTTCGCAGTGTTTGGAACAGTATGTGCCAATCACTAAGACTGCTTCAGAGTTTGCAATTTTGTATGTTTCACTGCCAAAGAAGGCCTAGTGGTTGTTGACTGTAGTATAAGTCAGCTTTCTGTAGCATAAGGTTTGATTTTCTTATACTTACTCCACTTGTTATACATCACTGATTATTTGGGTTAAACTGGACTCATTTCAAGCAGTTTGCCTTTGTTGTTCAAATACGTGATGAGAAACTTAATACTATAATTTGACTTGAGCCATAAAACACATTTTAATATTAGCTTGTATTATATTTATTAAGCTTGTTTTGTGGGAAAAAAACTTACTAAAACCTAGATAAGTCTAGATTAAGCCAGTTTAGGTGTATTTTCTATTTTAGTGATGGATCGTATCGTAAAAATAGAGATAAGTTGGGAAGATATATTGATTATGCTGTTCTATTGAGGGAAAGGTCACGTATTTGGAAATTTAAATTTTTGTTTATTGTGTTCACATCATAGTATACAAGCATCATTTATAGTTTGGCTATGAGAACTTTTCTGGTATGTTTATGGAAAACGTATGAAAGAAACAAGTTTTGATTATATTTTTATATTTGTAAAGTAAAAGTTCGGTTAAAATGATCACTGTTCTTTTTTTATCATTTCAATAAAAAATATTTGAAAGAGAAAAAAAATACAAAAGTTAGCCAGGCATGGTGGTGTGTACATGTAGTCACTCAGGAAACTGAGGTGGGAGGATCACCTGAGCCCATGAGGTCAAGGCTGCAGTGAGCCATAACTGTGCCACTGCACTACAGCTTGGACAAAAGAGTAAGACCCTGTCTCAAAAAAATTAAATTAAATAAACAAAAGTCACATGGAATTAACATAGGAGATGTTATTCCTTCCCAGTCAGAATCCCCAGAATATGCAGTATCAAAAACCACAGCCAATTTAACACAGCACACACAGCCCATCTCAGTCTTGATGCTTCCTATCACTTGGTAAGGCTGAACATGCTCATTTGAACCCCAAAACTGGTACAAACTGAGATAAAATTTTATTTTGTCTAATTATTATTATTTTTTTTTTTTGAGACGGAGTCTCGCTCTTGTTGCCCAGGCTGGAGTGCAATGGCACGATCTCAGCTTACCGCAACCTCCACCTCCCGGGTTCAAGCAATTCTCCTGCCTCAGCCTCCCGAGTAGCTGGGATTACAGGCATGCGCCACCACAACCCAGCTAATGTTGTATTTTTAGTAGATATGGGGTTTCTCCATATTGGTCAGGCTGGTCTCGAACTCCTGACCTCAGGTGATCCACCTGCCTCAGCCTCCCGAAGTGCTGGGATTACAGGCATGAGCCACCGCGCCTGGCCTAATTATTTTTAGAATAATCAGATCTTTATGTATTTCTTCAAAGAGAAAGATTAAAATACTACTAACTTCCCAATATACGAATTACTGAGAATATTACCCACATACACTAAGTACAAATTTTTTGGTTTGTTTTTGAGACAGGGTCTTGCTCTGTGTCACCTAGGCTGGAATGCAGTGGTGTTGATCATGGCTCAACTGCAGCCTCCTCCTCCTTAAGCAACCCTCCCACCTCACCTTCTCAAGTAGCTGGGACCACAAGCACATGCCGCCACACCTGGATAATTTTTAAATTTTCTTTGCAGAGACAGGGCTCCCTATATTGCCCAGGCTGGTCTCAAACTCCTGATCCTGGGTTCAAATGATCCTCCCGCTTTGGCCTCCCAAAGTGCTGGAATTACAGGCATGAGTCATCATGCCCTGCCAGTAAGTACAATTTTTTAGTCTTTTCTTTTTTTTTGCTGACTCCTATTCTATACTGATGTATAAAATTATGTCTCAATGTCTGTTCATTCTCATGGAATAGAGAGGTCTATAAATTGCCATATCTAGCTAGGAATTTTATGCAGAAATGTTTAATGAGCTGGTATTACTTAACCCAGAAAGAAGAATTCAACAACAATTTTTCTGAGAATATCAAGGACCTTTCTCAGAAAATGGGCATTAGCCATTTTCAATTGCTACCAGGTGCAGAAAAAGAGAATACATTTGGGTACTAAGTGCTAAACTAGAGGTTTATAAAATGTCCTTTCAAATATTTCCTAACACACTGATAATATACAAGAACAAGAGCTAAACTTATTTATCTGTGTATCCCTAGAGCCTAGAGAACTGGGTGTGGAGCAGAGAGAACACTCAGCGCTTAACAAACTGAGTTATCAACTATCTAGCACGTTTTATGTGTAGTTGTCTGAAAGGTTACAGGGCATCTCAATGTCCTTACTAGTGTTCAAAAATGCTTCTAAGAAAGGACCATGGCCAGGTGCGGTGGTTCACGCCTGTAATCCTAGCACTTTGGGAGGCCAATGCAGGCAGATCACAAGGTCAGGAATGCAAGACCAGCCTGACCAATATGGTGAAACCCCGTCCCTACTAAAAATACAAAAATTAGCCAGGCATGGTGGCGTACACCTGTAGTCCCAGCTACTCGGGAGGCTGATGCAGGAGAATCACTTGAACCCGGGAGTCAGAGGTTGCAGTGAGCTGACATCGCGCCACTGCACTCCAGCCTGGGCAACAGAGCGAGACTTCATCTCAAAAAAAGAAAGGACCATGACTCCAGAAAAATAACTGAATTTATCTTTTCCTCCCCTAAGCAAAGGCTATTCATAAGAGAATAACAGAAAACACAGCTGGACCTTGAATAACACGTTTCAACTACACAGGTCCACTTATACACAGACTGTTTTCAATAAAAGTTACACCGAGTGTGCCTGCCTCTCCTGCCTCCCCTTTCACCTCCTCTACCTCTTTCACCTCTGCCACCCAAGAGCAAGACCAACCCCTCTTCCTCCTCCTTCAGCATGAAGATGGTGAGGATGAAGACCTTCATGATGATTCACTTCTATTAATGAAGAGTAAATATATTTTGTATTCCTTATGACTTAATCTATAACAACATGTTCTCTTCTCTAGTGTATTTTATTGTAACAATACAGAATATAATACATATAACATACAAAATTATGTTAATCTACTGATTATGTTATCGGCCAGGCTTCTAGTCAACAATAAGTTATTAATCAAGTTTTTGAGGAGTCAAAAGTTATAAGTGGACTTTCAACTGTGCAGGGGGTTATCATCCCTAACCCCCACATTGTTTAAGGGCCAACCATACTATATTCACCTATAGCTGCTGGTATACTCGGGCTATACCATCTAATACAAAACTGATTCTGAAATTTACAACTTTTAAAAAGACAAATATATTTCCCTGGTGTTTGATAAGCATCATGAGAACTATTCTGCCTAACAACTAATAAGTATTAGTTGAAACATGGACATTTATACTAATAAGGAGGGCAGAGGTAAATATGTGAGAAGGTCCACCACCTCAGAGCTTGTATCAGCTTCACGATGAAGGAAAGGTAAGCTTTATCACTGATCTCAACAGCAGACTGGTGGCAAAGAGCCAGCCGTAACAAAGTACTAGAATCAGAAAAAAAACTCTAGACCATCTCATGGAATCTCAATCTAAATTATCATTTGACCTTTCTGCATTATAGCAAAATAAGGTCTGTATACACTGGATACTCCCATGTCCTATTTCTAACCATTATGACTATGTGTCCCAGAATGGTGCATGCCACCACATTTAGGGAGAACTGGAAATGCAAATGATTATCTATGATGAAGACTCACATAGTCCTGAAAAGCATCATTTAATTAGACCTTGAAATGGTAACTCTCATATCTTAACCATAAGACTGTAAATGAAAATTAAACTGTACTACAAAGGTTATCAATTATAATTTCCAAACTAAGCAAAATGCTTCGTTGAAAGAAATTATTTCAAAACTATCAACACTTTAGAAGTGTTTGTGAGTATACAGTTGTCCATGTGCGTAAGTGCAAGTACAAATTTTTTTTTTTTTTTTTTTTTTTTTGAGGTGGAGTTTTGCTCTTGTCACCCAGGCTGGAGTGCAATGGCATGATCTTGGCTCACTGCAACCTCTACTTCCCAGGTTCAAGCAATTCTCCAGCCTCAGCCTCCCGAGTAGCTGGGACTACAGGCACACGCCACCACGCCCGGCTGATTTTTGTATTTTTGGTAGAGACAGAGTTTCACTATGTTGGCCAAGCTGGTCTCGAACTCCTGACTTCAGGTGATCCACCCGCCTCAGCCTCCCAAAGTGCTGAGATTACAGGCGTCGGCCACCGCGCCTGGCTTCAAAGTACAATTCTTATTTTTGTTGGTTTCATGGAAGGATGGAGAACAAAGCAAGGAGATAGGTATTAAACAGAAATTTTCAGCAAACCAACTTTCTATTAAACGGATAGATCCTGGCCACTGAATAATATCAGAAGAAAGCATAACTAGAAAAGACAGAATGCCCTTCCTATAATTACAAATTAAAGTGAAATAAAATCTGAGAGTCAATAAAGTAAGGCTTACCAATGACACCTTAAGTTGTTCACTTAAAAGTGTACACACACATCCATCCTTTTCTTACCAAAGAATATTGGGTAACATTGAGAACTTACTAGTGCCTGGGTCAAGCTCTGCCAATTCATCCTGACAGAAACCTAAAGAGAAAACAATAGGAAAAAAAATTACAATTTGTGAATTACTTCAAGCTGACTCCAAATATGAAGTATCATACAGTTGGGGGTAAATCTACACTCAGAAGTCAATTTGGGTTTCAATCCTAGCTCTAACATTTAGCTACTACATATCCCTCTGAGCCTCCATTTCATCCCTTCAATATAAAAACAGATAATAGCACTTACCACAGAATTGTACTGAGGATTAAACAAGTTACCAAAATAAAATGCTTACCATAGGCCTTGCCACACGGTAGGAGCTCGATATACAACAGCACAAGTAATTATGAGTTATCATGGCAATGTCCATTGGAATAAAAATTCACAGGAAAATTACAATTCATTTAATACCTGTCATATTCTATTTAACACTGCTAATTCTTTTCCAAAAGAAAGCAAAATATGTAAAATATTAACTTACAACAAGTATCAGAGAGTGTAATATGTAAATTTTTCACAAATGCTGAAGAATTTTACCTACACAAACAAATGGAAGCAATTTTTCCATTAATAAGTATGCTATTCAGGTTGGAATAAATACCTCTCAGAGCACACTTCACATTTCATATGCTCAGACCCAAAAAGTATGAGCTATATTTGTCTGGCTGGTGTATAACTATCACACTGGAGAGATAAATCAAGCACAAGGAATGGCAAACATAGTACATCCTCTATATATCGTTGATGAAAGGTTTTGTTTTTCCTGGAATGGCTGCATACTTTCTTCTGTTTGCTTTCTACTCTTCCTCAGTTTAAATATTTCCTCAGAAGTTTTCTCTTGCCTCTTTCACCCTTGTCTCACACACAAGGTCAAATTCCTGGTTATAATTATCTCTAACACCTGTGCTTGCTTCTAGCGCTCATCAACAAGGAACTACTTGTTCAGTGTCTGACCACAACGAGATTGTTCCATGAGGGTGGGGATCCAACCTGCCTTGTTTTACAGCTTTAACCCCATTACCTCTCACAAGCCTAGCACGTAGTAGCTGTTCAGTAAACAACTGTAGTATTTCACCAGTAAATTCAGAAATAACGGATCTTGATGCCGGGTGCAGTGGCTCAATGCCTGTAATCCCAGCACTTTGGGAGGCTGAAACGAGCAGATCACTTGAGGCCAGGAATTCAAGACCAGCCTGGCCAACAGGGTGAAACCCTATCTCTATTAAAAATACAAAAATTAGCCAGGCATGATGGTGCTTGGCTGCAATCCCAGCTAATCGGGAGGCTGAGGCAGGAGAATCTTTTGAGTCTGGGAGGTGGGGGTTGCAGTGAGCCAAGATTGCACCATTGCACTCCAGCCTGGGCAACAGAGTGAGACGCTGTCTCAAAAAATAAAACAAAAAAAAGAAGCAAAATTAGGACTAGAGGGGTATGAAAGTAACTTCTGTCAAAACTGGGTGACCAAAAGCCAGACCAACAACTAGCCGTCATATGGGAGAAATGAGATTCATGTAGCAGGCCAACTGCTTAAACACTACGACTTTGTTTTTGTTTGATATGGAGTCTTGCTCTATCGCCCAGGCTAGAGTGCAGTGATGCGATCTCAGCTCACTGCAACCTCCGCACCTCCTGGTTTCAAGCGATTCTCCTGCCTCAGTCTCCTGAGCAGCTGGGATTACAGGCACCTGCCACCATGCCCAGCTAATTTTTGTATTTTTAGTAAAGACAGGTTTCATCCTGTTGGCCAGGCTGGTCTTGAACTCCTGACCTCAAGTGATCTGACCACCTTCGCCTCCCAAAGTGCTGAGATTACAGAAAGCCCAGCTTAAACATCAGAACTTTTAAAGTCCTTTGCAATTCTGGGCTGTTCTGACCACACCAAACATGCCACATTCTTTCTTGCCTTTCTGTGATTCCTCCTCCTCCTCCATTTGGTAAAAATGACTCATCCTTTAAGATTCAGTTCCAATATCACAACAATGAAATATGGAAAACAAAAGAGGCCTCACCAGCATTCACCAAACAATGAAGGAATAATTTAAATACCTGCCTCTTCCACTAGATAGTGAGATCTTCAAGGCTAGGGACTAACTGTGCCTTATCCATCTGCAGAGCTGCTTCTGCCCAGAACAGTTGTGGACACATTATGGAAGGTGCTGAAATGCAGGATCAACTAAACAGAACACATAACCCTGCCTCTAGATCACAGTCTAGGGAAGAAAGTCATAGAATCAGAAAATCTTAAGTCTAGTCTGAATAGTGTATGTAAAGTCTAAATGAGGAGACTGGATTTGAAATACCAGAATTTAGAAGCTGCTTAAAGTGGCTGATCTCAGACCAGCTTTAAACCCCTATACATAAAGGCAATGGGAATCAGAAAAGCCATGGAGAGATGCCAGGTGTCTTAGTCCATTCAGACTGCTATAATAAAATATCATAAAGTAAGTCTCACAGTTCTGGAGCCGTGAAGTCCAAGATCAAGGTGCTGGTAGATTTGGTGTCTAGTGAGAGCCCATTTTATGGCTCATAGATGGTACCTTATCACTGTTCTCACATAGTAGAATGAGCTCTTTAGGGTCTCTCTTATAATGGAACAATCACCTCCCAAAAGGCCCCCATGCTAATACCATCACCTTGGAGGTTAGGATTTCAATATGTGAATTCAGGGGGATCACAAACATTCAGACCATAGCACCAGGCAATGAGAAAATAACTCATCACTACACATGGATTGAATGTTGAACATCGTGCCAGAAGCGAAACTGAGAATAAGCATTCACTTCATGTAAACTGACTCAGAAACGGGACAAAAGTACAGGAAAGCAGGCTGGTACAATGGGAAGGTTAGACCTCTCCTAGGTTCTAACTCAAGCCACTTTTAGTTATATGACTCCCTATTCTGGGCCTCAGACTACTTTGGACATTAAATGAATGGACTGTACTAGAAGTCTCAAAAAAGGACAAAGCCTAATGTACCTTCTGAAAGTACCCATTGTTGTGAACTCAAGTAACTGATCAAACAAAAATAGAGGGTGACTCAAAAACAAAGAAAATACTAAGTAAAATATTTAAGATGGACATCTATTGTTTTTATCTGCCTAGCAACCACTCCCCACTTCTTCTGTTAATGGTACCCTGATTTTTCTTTGCAGACTTCTATTCAAAGGCCACATGACCCAAAGAGAATTGACCCTAACTTTGTTGTAAATTGGGATCAACAACAGCACCTACCTTACGGGGATGTCAAAAGAATTAAATGAGACCAGGTACAGTGGTGCATGCCTGTAATCCCAGCACTTTGGGAAGCCAAAGCAGGAGGATCGCTTGAGCCCAGGAGTTGGAGACCAGCCTGGGCAACACGGTGAAACCCTATCTCTACCAAAAAAATACAAAAGTTAGCCAGGTGTGGTGGTGTATGCCTGCAATCCCACCTACCTGGGAGGCTGAGGTAGAGATCACCTGAGTTTAGGAGGTCGAGGCTGCAGTGAGCCATGATCGTGCCACTACACTCCAGCCTGGGCAACAGAGTGAGACCAGGTCTCAAAAAATAAAGAATTAAACGACACAGTGAATATAAAGGCTTTGCACAGTACTTAACAAAGTAAGAGCTCTATATATGTAATCTGCTAATCTCTAGGGTCCATCCAATTCAGTGCTGTGTCTATGGAAGCAAAGTGTAGATTATAGGAGAGTTACTATTAAACCATTCATGGCATCATCCTCAAAGACCTGGGATGGAACCTTAATATCACTAATGTCACTTTGGTTACTTGCTGTGGTTCTTGAACTTTTACATTTTCAGCCTGTAAACTGCTTGATATGGTGATTCCAGATGTTTGCTACTTCCTGAGGAAAGAAAGACTCTATATTTGCCCTAAAAAAATTCCTCCAAGGGTCACAAAGATCCTGATTATAGGATTCAGTAATTACGTCTACATTCCCTCCACCTAGTCCTGAGACCACTGCTAACATGTTGTCTCTGGATTTACAGATCATCACTAATGCAGGAGCCTTGAGGATATATGGAGAACAATGATAATCTTACCTACAAACCACATACCTACTGACCACAAGGCAATGAAATGGCCACAGCTGGCTACTATTGTCAAGCAGAGTTTTGCCCAGATTCTCAGCAACCACATCTAGCTGGAAAAATGATTCTTAGCTAGAAGAACCCAAACCACTGCTAGATGTAACCCCAAATGTACGTTAAATTGGATTTATTCAATTAGATTCAACTCAAAGGCAATCAGAGTTGTTCAGTAAAAAGCAGACTCTTGGCCGGGCACAGTGGCTCACACCTGTAATCCCAACATTTTGGGAGGCCAAGGTGGGTGGATCACTTGAGGTCAGGAGTTTGAGACCAGCATGGCAAAAATGGTGAAACCCCATCTCTACTAAAAAAACAAAAATTAGCCTGGCATGGCAGTGCACACCTGTAATCCCAGCTACTTGGGAGGCTGAGGCAGAAGAATCGCTTGAACACGGAGGCAGAGGTTGTAGTGAGCCAAGATTATGCCACTGCACTCCAGCCTGGGGTACAGAGCAAGATTCCTTCTCAAAAACAAAAAAAAGAGGCTGGGCGCGGTGGATCACCTGAGGTCAGGGTCCAAGACCAGCCTGACCAACATGGTAAAATGCCATCTCTACTAAAAATACAAAAATTAGGCGGGGCGCAGTAGCTCACGCCTGTAATTCCAGCACTTTGGGAAACTGAGGTGGGCAGATCACGAGGCCAGGAGTTCAAGACAAGCCTGGCCAACATAGTAAAACCCCATTTCTACTAAAAATACAAAAATTAGTCAGGCGTGGTGGTGCACACCTGTAGTCACAGCTACTCAGGAGGCTGAGGCAAGAGAATAGCTTTAACCCAGGAGGCGGAGGTTGCAGTGAGCAGAGATCGCACCACTGTACTCCAGCCTGGGCAACAGAGCAAGACTCTGTCTCAAAACAAAACAAAACAAAACAAAACAAAAAGAAAAGCAGGCTCTTAAGCTTCATAAATAAACAAACATACCCCCAAACCCACCTGTCTCACAGAATACAACATATTAAACAGATCAGGAAATTTTCGGAGAAATCCAGGGTCTTTGGTTGGTGACTTAAATTGCTTTCAAAAGGAAAAAACAGACAAGAAACAGATTGGTTCCTAGGATTATATCACCAAGTCCCTGTGCACACAGCAATCTGAAATGTTACTGCAAAGGTTATATTCACTTGCCTCAGTTTAAATAGGAAGATAAATGCGTATTGAAAAAAGGACACGGGGGCCAGGCACAATGGCTCACCCCTGTAATCCCAGCATTTGGGGAGGCTGAGGCAGGTGGATCACCTGAGGTCAGGAGTTCAAGACCACCCTGACCAACATGGTAAAACCCCATCCCTACTAAAAATACAAAAATTAGGCCAGGTACAGTGGCTCACACCTGTAATCCCAGCACTTTGGGAGGCCAAGGCGGGAGGATCACAAGGTCAGGAGTTTGAGACCAGCTTGGCCAACATAGTGAAACCTCATCTCTACTAAAAATACAAAAATTAGCCAGGCATGGTGGCACATGCCTGTAGTCCTAGCTACTCAGGGGGGCGCTGAGGCAAGAGAATCATTTGAACCTGGGAGGCGGAGGTTGCAGTGAGCCGGGATCACCCCACTGCACTCCAGCCCAGACAACAAAGCAAGACTCCATCTAAAAAAAAAAAACAAAAACAAAAATACAAAAATTAGCTGGGCTAATTTTGGTGGTGGCGGGTGCCTATAATCCCAGCTACTCAGGAGGCTGAGGCAGAAGAATTGCTTGAACCTGGGAGGCAGAGGTTGCAGTGAGCCCAGATCACATCACTGCACTCCAGCCTGGACAACAGAGCCAGACTCCATCTCAAAAAAAAAAAAAAAAAAAAAAAACAGGGGTGGCGAGGGTACGGGTATGAATTAGAATTAGATTCAAATCCCAGATTTGCTATTATCAAATTAACTACTCCAAACCCATGTCTTGGAATGAGGATAAAAATAACCATCACATTCAATTGTCTTGAGATTTGGTGAATATATGTAAATCATCTACTTTATGGCAAGTAATCAGCAAATGGTTCTAAGTCTAGGAATCTTATTTCATACAAGAGAAAGTTCCAGTTGACAAGCTCTTCTCCAAATAGGCATTTTGTTTGCTTTTTAAACAAGGTCTTGCTTCTGTAGCCCAGGCTGGGGTGCAGTGGCACGATCATGGCTCACTGCAGCCTTGACCTCTAGGACCCAAGCAACCCTCCTACTTCAGCCTCCCAAGTAGCTGAGACTACATGTGTGCACCACCACACATTTGACAAAAAGGTATTTGACAAAAAGAAAATGATCACTGATTTCTCAAATTGTGACTGGCTATCATGAGAGATTAAAAAGTCACTGATCTTTTTCCTTTTTGATATTTTGACTATAAAATTGTACATTTACCATGACAGCAACTTAAATAAACTTCTGAGTATCACCAGTCAGCAAATTAAGGCATGAAACACTAGCTAATTATACTCTATAACGTGTTAGAGTTACTCAAGCAATGTTTTAGTTTGACTGTCGGAAGACAATATAGTGCAACAGAGACATGGACTCTGGTTAACACTCTGCTAGTTAGTCTCTTTTGAAGCCTCAATAACCCATACGTAAGATTAAGGCCCTTAAAAGGTAAAATTCTACAATTCTAATCAAATATCTCTTTCTACAAAACAGAAGTTGTATGTATCTCTCATGATTTGCCGACCACTTTATCTCTTGCTTTTCATAGCATCCTATCCAACAGTGTATACTCCATCCACACTGAAGTACATCGTGGCTCCCAGAATTCAACATGCTCTTTGGCCTCAATTCCTTTACACATGCTATTTTCTCCACCTGAGCCCACCTTTACTCACCACTGACATAAGGACTCAAGTCAGGTCCCCTCTAATCTCCCCCTCCCTTTCCTGCAAACACTCAAGTCTGAGTTAGGCACTACAAACAACATGGCTGAAACTATAGCTTTTCAGGGACCTATGAGGAAGAAAAAGACTGGTTTCAAAATCCAAAAAACAAACACATCTGCAAATTTGAAATTCAAATGTTTTAATTAAATATGAGATAACGTTATTTCACTTAGTCAATTGCAATTCAAATCTCATATAGTTTTAAACATGAGATACAGTGACACAGGGCTTGTAGGACTAAGAAAGCCAAAGGTCAAAATAGGTCTTGAAATTGCTCTGACGAGTTCTGTGTGCCTCTTCTATGCTCCCACAGGCTCCTGTGCTTTACACACCACAACCATATCATGATCAGGACCACTGGAACCTGAATTCAGAGAACCCAAGGTTCCAGAGAAGTCTGTTTTTCCAGGATCCCCAAGAAAAAGCTGAAAATCTTTACCCAGGTTTTCTATTGATATACAACAGTCATTCACTGGTCTTTCCTAGACCAATCCCCTCTAGTCAGCTGTATCAGTTTCCCATCTACCTTGTCTCCCGTGATCATGATTTGGCACCCAATAAAACTCTGACTAGATCAGTCAGATCTAGTCTCAACCCCAAAGATAACCCCAGCCCTGGGCCTGAGACATGTCCCAGGAAAGGCGGCTCAATAAACGTTTGAAGAACTGTTTCTTTCACCAAAAGACAATAATGGTAAGCTACAATGCCACTACAATGAATTTCTTGCCAAAATAACAAATTTCAAGAGAACAATTTCACTATTCTCAACTTTTAAAGCCTAGATAAGCACTGTCCAATAGAAATTTCTACAATGACAAAAATGTCATATATCTACACTGTCCAATACAGTTGCCACTAGCTACATGTGGCCAATGAGTACTTGGAATGTGACTGGCATGAATGAGAAACTGAATTTTTAACTTTACTCTTAATTTAAATGGCCATATGAGGCTGGTGGCTATGAAACAGTGAAAACATAGAAGTTGTCCCTCTTTCTAAATTTGTCACACCACATGTTTTGGACTGTGATACAGCTTAAAAAAATAAAATATGGAAATGTTTAGGTCAGTATTATTTACTAGCCAGTGTATAGCTGTGTCAGCTGTTATAAGAATAGGTCCATCAGCCTGCAAATGCAGTCACTTACTCCTTCAAATATGAATTATCCACCCATACTGTAACAGGCCAGAAGCCTGGAAGGTAGAGATGTGAATAAGACTGACTACAGACAATTAGTAGTCTCTAGGAGTACAGAGCAGACAAAAATAACTGTAGAGCCTGACAATGCAAATGCACTTAATGCCACTAAGTTGTACACTTCAAATGGTTAAAATGGTAAATTTTATGCTACGTATATTTTACCACAATTTTTAAAAAGATTAAAGCCTACTGAAGAAAAAAGTTGAAACAAAATTTTTGAAAAAATTATCACTATGGGACAGATGGACATGATACACTGGGAAGCAGTGCAGAGTAGAAAGAGCATAAATTTTTGTTTCAGAATAGGTTTGAGTCCTGGCACCATTACTTACTAATTGTGTTAGCTTAGGAAATGACTTCACCTCTCTGGGCCAATTTCCTCATCTGTAGATTGTTATGAGTACTCAATGATATGATGCACTGAGGTCAGTGAAAGTGCTCGGTAGCCATGATCAATATGAGGGAGAAGAGAAGCAGCAATCATGGAGCCAGAAGCACAGAGAGGAGATAGGCATTCACCAGGCAAAGAAGGCTATTTGAGAAACATATTTAGAGGAAGCAGCATGTGAAAGCACTAAATAGAGAGAAAAAACAGAATGTCACTTGGTAATTTGACTTGACTGGAATCTCAGCAGGGCCGTATCATAAAGACCTTCAACTGTCATACATGAAGAGTTTTTGGTTTTTATCCTATAGGCAACAGAGACTGAAAATATATGTATACACCTAGGAATTTTGTCAATAACAGCCCAACTCTCATTACTTCAATACAGGGGCTCTAAAATTTCAACCAGAAAACCAAAAGCACAAGGAGTTTTAAAAAAATAAAAGAGGCCAGGCACGGTGGCTCACGCCTGTACTCCCAGCACTTTGGAAGGCCGAGGCGGGCAGATCACCTGAGGTTGGGAGTTTGAGACCAGCCTGACCAAGATGGAGAAACCCCATCTCTACTAAAAATACAACATTAGCTGGGTTGTGGTGGCGCATGCCTGTAATCTCAGCTACTCGAGAGGCTGAGGCAGGAGAACTGCTTGAACCAGGAGGCAGAGGTTGCGGTGAGCCGAGATCGCACCACTGCACTCCAGCCTGGGCAAGAAGAGCGAAACTCCATCTCAAAAAATAAAAATAAAAATAAAAATAAAAAATAAAAGAGCAGCCAGGCACTGTGGCTCACGCCTGTAGTCCCAGTACTTTGGGAGGCTGAGGTGGGTGGATCACGAGGTCAGGAGATGGAGACCATCCTGGCTAACACGGTGAAACCCCGTCTCTAGTAAACACACAAAAAATTAGCTGGGCATGGTGGTACGCGCCTGTAGTTCCAGCTACTCAGGAGGCTGAGGCAGGAGAATCGCTTGAACCCAGGAAGTAGAGGTTGCAGTGAGCCGAGATGGTGCCACTGCACTCCAGCTTGGGCGACAGAGCGAGACTCTGTCTCAAAAATAAAAAATTAAAAATAAATTAAAAATAGAAATAAAAGAGCTTTGTTGAGGCAGCCAAAACACACATGGCAAGCCATCCACAGCCCTCCTTTAGATTCTAGAAACTTCCCTTTATGGGGGCCCTTCCTCAACTCTATCTTCTAGTCACCTTCTGGTACAATGAATGGCTTTGGCATGAGGCTGAGAAGGAATGCAGCTTTATTTTGGTGGTGGGAAGTAACAAACATGAACTACACAGCCTGCCTTACAGCCGTTATCTGCAGCCTGCAAGCAGCTCCAGACCTAGGCAGATACAGGAACACTTTTCTTGGATTGGCTGATTAAATTCACACCCGCCTCTTGCTTTTCTATCCAGTGAGTGGGATGCCACTTGGGCCATTAGCTTTTGTTTCTCACAGGCAACCTGACAAACCATACTTAAAGAATAACAGAAAATGCTTTTGAATGCAGAAACATAGCACCACAAGTCCATATAGTAAAAGCTATCTGGCAGAGCTTCAAGTAGTAGCTTCTTTTCTCCACCTACAAATGTCATGGTCACATTTTTAAAAGTGCAACAAAAACAATACCCTTTTCCTAATGTAATTTTCTTAAACATGAAATCTTAGGGGGATACTATGCCCACATATTTGCTCAGCTTAAATGCAGTACACGAGTGTCTATATTTCTATGGAAACATTAATAACTTCCATCTGATCAACCTACATCACCTATATATAGTTTTTCCGGCTTCTAGCTTTGCAATTACAGCCTTGAAACCAGACTGAAGGCAGAAAAGCCAGCCCAAGATTATGACATTTCAATTTTAAAACATTTTTAAAAAATAAAGACAGTACACAGCTTTCAAGGCTGTAGCTATAGAATCAAAAGGTGAAAACAGTTTAGGAAGGCAATTCAGTCTGATGAGTCAGAGGTCATTAGTGTTTCTATGGAATTACAGCACGCGCATTTCTCAGAAAACTGCACGTACTGATGATTCTCTGGCATTTTTCATTTACAATTTTTGGTTCTCTGGAGGAACAAAAGGTAATCCTTCATTTGGCTTGGAGGTTAAGAAATTTCAAGGCCAGGCACAGTGGCTCACGCCTGTAATCTCAGAACTCTGGGAGGCCAAGGCAGGAGGATCCCTTGAGCTCAGGAATTGAAAACCAGCCTGGGCAATATAGTGAGACCTCTACAACAACAACAAAAATATGTCTGTCTTTTTCAATTAGCTGGGCGTGGTGGCATGCACCTATAGTCCCAGCTACTTGGGAGGCTGAGGTGGGAGGACCACTTGAGCCTAGGAGGTTGAGGCCACAGTGAGCCAGGATCACTGCACTCCAGCCTGAGTGACAGAGCAAGACCTTGTCTCAAATAAAAAAAAAAAGAAAAGAAAAGAAAAGAAATTTCAAAATGCAAAATACTTAGTACAGAAAAATATAAGAAAATGTATGCAATAATCTGTCAGTTGCCATTTATTGAATCTATTACTATACACCAGGCATCAGCTTGACACTTTATATGAATTCTTACTGAAAAATAGCTACTACTGTCTCCATTTTATAAACAGATCATTGTACTCCATTACATGGAAAGAGCCACAAAAGTCAAAACAAGAGAACTTCTATTGAAAGCATCTTGACTAATAAAACCCTACCTTTGCGCAGTGCATGTTCTGCAACAGCTGGAGGGATGGGAATTTAGCATAATTTCAAAGAGCAACCCTGATGCTCCCATAACAGCAGGACCTCAAAGTGCAAGAAGAATACCACACCTTACTTGAGCCCATTTACAAGTCACCTCCTGAAAAATCCAAGATGCCTGTCACAAGCAGCTACTGAGGGAAGTGAAGATGTTTTTATTTGTTCATTGTCATTTTGAAGACTGACTAAAGTCTTACTGACCAAGGAGTTTGTTTGAACATGGTCAGAGAGCTTTCAAAGTCATTTCGGAAAGTGCCCTACACCATCCTCAACAGATGGTTTGACGGAAGAGAAGTAGCCAGCTCTGCTCAGGAAATCCATTAGTAAGGTGCAGATACCACCAAAGAGATGTCCCACGTGTGGCAGAATGTACCTTTTTCCTTATTTTCTTTAAAATCTCCATATAAAAATGGAAGATGGATGCATGAGGGCCTAGAAAATGTTTATCCCTCTGGATCAATCCTAGGAATCTATCCTAAGAATCAGAAATAAAGAAAATAGTACAAAACTCGAGGCCATCTAAAAATTCAAACACAGGAAAATGATTAAATTATGTACGCTTATTCAATGGAATATTTTGCGAACACTATAAATGTTTTCCAAGAGTTTACAAAGGGCAAATACCATATTAAAAATATAATGTAAAACTGTATTCTTGGAATGAGCTCAGGTATAGTCCAATACATATATACATGAACAAAAAAAAACCACTTTGGTCTATTTTCTCTTAGTGATTATCTCTTAGTATAACTAATTTTCCTTCCTCCATTCTACTTTTCTGATTAAAATATATTGTTTTTATAAACAGAAACGTACATTAAAAAAATCCTGGCAGGGCACAGCGGCTCACGCCTGTAATCCCAGCACTTTGGGAGGCTGAGGCGGGCAGATCACCTGAGGTCGGGAGTTCGAGACCAGCCTGATCAACATGGACAAACCCCGTCTCTACTAAAAATACAAAATTAGCCAGGCATGGTGGTGCATGCCTGTAATCCCAGCTACTTGGGAGGCTAAGGCAGGAGAATCGCTTGAACCCGGGAGGCAGAGGTTGCAGTGAGCCGAGATCATGCCATGGCACTCCAGCCTGGGCAACAAGAGTGAAACTCTGTCTTAAAAGAAAAAAAAAAAATCCTAAGAACAGGTCAGGTGCGGTGGCTCACATCTGTAATCCTAGCTTTGGGAGGCTAAGGCGGGCAGATCACCTGAAGTCAGGAGTTTAAGATCAGTCTGGCCAACATGGGAAACTCCGTCTCTACTAAAAAATACAAAAATTAGCCAGGCGTGGTGGTGCGTGCCTGTGCAATTCTCCCTGCCTACTCAAGAGGCTGAGGCAGGGAGAACTGCTTGAATCCGGGAGGCGGAGGTTGCAGCAAGCCAAGATCGCGCCACTGCACTCCAGCCTGGGCGACAGAGCCAGACTCTGTCTCAAAAAAAAAAAAAAAAAAAAATCCTAAGAACAAAATGATTTGGCTAAACTGTCTACAATCAACAGCTTCAACTGAAGGGGAAAAAAAACTACCAGACATTCTCTAAATGACTTTTAAATTACTATCTTAGAAACACGATTCTGGGCACTAATCTTTCTTACACACTAGTCATGAATGCTTAAAGCTCAGTACTATCTCCCATGTCCCAGCTTCAGAAATCCATTGTGTGGCAACAAAGAGATACAACATCTTTAACCTTTCATCCCAGGATCTTTCAAATCTGAAGCAAAGCTAGTTAATCATACCTATAAAATAATTCTGTGCCCGGCACAGTGGCTCACAACTGTAATCCCAGCACTTTGGGAGGCCCAGGTAGGTGGATCACCTTAGGTCAGGAGTTCAAGACCAGCCTGGTCACCATGGTGAAACCCCATCTCTACTAAAAATACAAAACTTAGCTGGGCATGGTGGCGGGCACCTATAATCCCAGCTACATGGTAGGCTGAGACAGGAGAATCACTTGAACCTGGGAGGCAGAGGTTGCAGTGAGCCAAGACTGTACTACTGCACTCCAGCCTGGGCAACAGAACAAGACTCCGTCTAAAAAAAGGAAAAAGAAAAAAACACAATAATTCCAAAAGAAATTTTTAAAAACTATTCAAACCTGGTGAGTTAAGACAGAAGAGCAACCACCAAGATATTTACAGCACAACATAAATACAAAAGATACTCTACAAAATAGGACTAAGGGAGAAAAAACTCCTGCTTTTTTTTAGATGCTAAACTTTCCTATATTCTAAAATCAAATTCAACAAATATTTACCTACTGTTTTCCATGTATAGGCTGCTATCCCAGACTGCACTGGAAAAATAGGTGAGTAAAGTTGACTACCCCTAGATTCTTAAAATCTAGCACAGAAAATAGAAAACCGACTGGATACAAGGACTTTTGAAGTAAATGCCCTAATGGAGACATTAACAGCAGTGGTCACACTATTTATTTCTTCTTAGGGAAAACTAGAAAAAAGTTAATGACAAAATGGCACTTGAATCAGACTAGTAAGGGAGGAAAGAAAGAATGTAAATATAGACACATCAATAATACTCAGCCATACATATCTTTTGGATGTCTTTCCACTGCTGGCAACTATTTCCCCTAGAAGCAGTCACATCCTTACAGATGATTATACAGACCTTGTCTGACTTTTTTTTTTTTTTTTGAGACAGTTTCACTTAGTCACCTAGGCTGCAGTGCAATGGCATAATTATGGCTCACTGCAGCCTCGACCTCCCAGGCTGAAGGGATCAACCCAACCCACCTCAGCCTCTTGAGTAGCTGGGACTACAATCATGTGCCACCATGTCCAGCCTGATATGTTCTTTACTAACTGTCCTCAGGGGCAAGAAAGGCCTATCCCAGCACACACACAACCTTTTCATCCTAGTTTGGATGGTCTCATCCACATACACTTTCACTTACACTTCCCAAGTGATGATTCCCCTCTCCCCCAAACTTTCAATTCTGGATGAGACTCTTCTCCTGAACCACAGACCCATCTATCCAAATGTCTATTGTCAATGTCTACTAGGATAAATAACCCATAGGCTCCATCGATTTCAACATGTCAAACTGAACCTATTATTTTCTCTTTGAATCCTCTTTCTCCTGTGTTCTTCACTCAGGTTCCAGGTACCACCAACTCTCATCCCCCCAAGCCAGAGATCCCCAAAGACTCCTCCTGGGCTCCCACTTTACCACCCTTCCCAACACTCCCCCCGAATTAATATAGTCAATCACCAGGACATTTTCATTCTCTCTCAAATATCCCTAGATCAAGCTCAAGTCATCTAATCACCCTATAATCCTAGACTATTATGACTGCTCCTCTCTCTTCCTGGAATTTAATTTCCTAATCCACTCAAAAATCCTGTTTGATCACCCTTTTCAACTTTTTAGCATACATTAATAGCACTAAATTACAGAAATAAACAAATCCAACATTTGAAAAAGCTACTTTTTGCAAACTTATTTCCTCGAAACACCCCAAAGCTTGAAAAGGATAACGCCTAAATTCCTAAAATTCCTCTGTATAAGATTTGCATCTTTATACAGAGATGCAAATATACCAACTGTGATGTTAAAGCAAGTTTCTAGTATTAAGATATCAATAAAGTGATATACTAGGCAAGATGCCTTGCTCCAGTATTAATAAGCCATTTGTATAAGGCTAAGTGATCTACTCCCTCTGTACTTAAGATTTTCTCCTCAGTGAAAGATCAATTTTCTTAGGATGATTTTTCAGCTCTAAAGTCCATGAGTTTATCAAAAGTTGCAGTCGTGTATAACAGGGGGTACAAATCATACAATGCTAACACTTGAGCACTTAACAGGTTATCAAGATTCTTAGATTTTTTTAAAAAAACTAGAAGGATAAACTATAAATCATTCCTAATCTCTTCCATCCCACTGTAGCCCCCATTTTACAGAAGGGAGAAATTGTGTAAAGGGAATAACATTTGTAGGATTCCTGTGATTTAAACACTAATCGTGGTCCCATAGGCATTTCCCCCATCTAAAAATGGGAACAAAAGAACTTACTTAACAGGGCTGTTGTAAGTATTAAATGAAATAAATATAAGCACTCAAAACAGTACCTAGCATATAGCAAATGTTCAATAAGAGTTACCTATTACTGGCCAGGTGCAGTGGCTCACGCCTGTAATCCCAGCACTTTGGGAGGCCGAGGCGGGCGGATCACCTGAGGTAGGGAGTTTGAGACCAGCCTGACCAACATGGAGAAACCCCATCTCTACTAAAAATACAAAATTAGCTGGGTGTAGTGGCACATGCCTGTAATCCCAGCTACTCAGGAGGCCGAGGCAGGAGAATCACTTGAACCCGGGAGGCAGGGGTTGCAGTGAGCCAAGATCGCACCATTGCACTCCAACCTGGGCAACAAGAGTGAAACTCCATTTCCAAAAAAAAAAAAAAGAGTTACCCATTATTATAATTGGAAACCCTCCAAAACACAAATATAAATAGACTCAGAAAGACTTCTTAATTTAAAAAATCTAAACCACTTTGCAGCAGCTCTAGGGAAAGTGTTCCATTCTGCACACACTTAGGGAATAGGACCTTTTATTAAGTCATCACCCAGTGCTATTACTGAGAAGTCAGCTTCTTCATGAGGTTGCAGTATCCATGTGAAAACCGACCTTTGGGTCAACCATTCAGATCTCAGATCACCCAATCAATAAAATAAATAGGGTATTTTTTTTTTTAAGAGACAGGTCTCGCTATGTTGCCCAGGCTGTAGTGCAGTGGCCATTCACAGGCACAATCATAATGCACTCCAGCCTCGAACTTCTGACTCAAGCAATCCTCCTGCCTCAGCCTCCCTAGTAGCTGGAACTATAGATGCACACCATCACACCAGCTTGTTAAAGCACTACAGATACTAGTATACCCCGCCCCACTAAAATCACACTCTTACTTACATAACGCATGTTTCTTTACAGTTTTTGATACCTATTATAAGTTCAACAGGCTTAGAAGTTCCTCTTCTAGCATTAACATACATTAGCACAAACATAAGGTTAGAATTGCATCCCTACTTCCCTACAGCTCAACTGGACTTCCAGAGTAAGAGATGATTATTTGGTGTACAGCTGTTCCGAGTTTAACAATCTTCTCTCTGAATATGCCTCACATTCCTGAATAAGTCACAGTGACCATACTATTCAAAAAGTAAATACTAAGGATATCAAATGAGAAGAATGTATTTGTAAGGTCAGCAAGGCAAACTTTAATACAAGCTGACCTGGAAATTGAGACTGTATAGACACATTGGTTACTTTCAGTCCCTACCATGTTAAGGCTCTCATGTTTCTAGTTTATATTATTCACTCTTCATCTTGTATCAAATAGTATTTAAGAGCGTAATGCTATTTTGCTTTGTTTCCTAAAAGGCATCAAAAGTCTCTCCCATTCCACACGGAGTTCTGCTTCCATGTTACATGCCCAGGGCCAGCATTTTTAAGCAAGGGTCTCTTTGCTTCTTTGCCTCCCCATTGGCAAGGATTTGTCCTAAACCTCACAACAGCCAATCACAAATTGGCTTCGGACTTTGCTCTTCTCCTTAGAAATACATAAAGGCATCTTTAAAAAATAAATAAATAGGCCAGGTGCGTTGGCTCACGCCTGTAATCCCAGCACTTTGGGAAGCCGAGGCAGGTGGATCACGAGGTCAGGAGATCGAGACCAGCCTGGCCAATATGGTGAAACCCCGTCTCTACTAAAAATACAAAAAACTAGCCAGGCGTGGTGGCGGGCGCCTGTAGTCCCAGCTACTCAGGAGGCTGAGGCAGGAGAATGGCGTGAACCCAGGAGGCGGAGGTTGCAGTGAGCCAAGATCGCACCACTGCACTCCAGCCTGGGTGACAGAGCGAGACTCCATCTCAAAAAAAAATAAATAAATAAATAAATAAAAATCATGACCAGTTAAGAAAAAAAAAAGTTAAGATTTTTAAACAAGCAATTTTCAAAGACCATACTTGTCTCCATGGCTAAAAATGAAGTCTGGCTTTAATTCTTGCATCTACCATTAAAACACGGTCTCCCAAATACTAGACTCCTTAAGGTACAAATGGCCCTTTGTATCCTCTACCAGAAGCTAGTGCTGAGATTCCAAGAGTGTAAGCCCTGGATCAGACACATTTGGGTCTGAGTCCCATCTCTCCCACTTAGGGGGCCAAGTCACTTAAGTTGTTCTCCCATCTGCAAAATGAAAATAATGTTACTCTCCTTATAAGGTTGCTGCATGTAATTATCACACAGTGGACACACAATAAATTTCAGCTCAAGAAAAAAGGAAAGGCAAACCATTAACTACAAAATTTTCAGAGAAAGACACTAGTCACACCCAAGTACTAATTAGGCTAATACTGCACATCAATATAATTGTTAAATCACAACTCAGCAAAGAAATCAGTTGAGACCAAAACTTTCTAACAAGAACATAAACAGTTCAACGTATGCTCTAAGAAGGAGAGAAAAATTAAGTTTTTGTGTGTGTGATTTACAATTTAAGTGGTAAAAATTCTTCTAGATAGAGCACATATGAGCTTGACAATAACATTCAAAACTCCTGGCTGGAAGTCCTCCTTACTTCATTACTTCATACCAAGGCATGCTGACAAACCTCCTTACCCTGAGCTAAGCTCTGGATTGAGACTCTGGAATCAAAGTGTCACCGAGCAAGAATTATATATTCTAGCTTATACCAAGTATCAGAAAAATTCTACTAAAATATCAATTAAACCAAGTGGGGTGTGCCATACACTACATGAGTCTGGTGCCTGGGATTAAAAATCTATTAGAAATAGGTTTCACAAGATGATTTATCAAGAATCCACAGTAAATGTTCAGAGACATGGCTAGCATAGACAAAGTACAATAAATTAGAAATAGGAAAATTACCATAACTGGAATTGCTTTAAAAAATCCTCAATTTCTTTCAAAGTACAAAGTGTTTCCGTGAAGAATTTTAAGGATGCTATTTAAAATAATTCGGAACTGAATTTTTTTCTTTTAGTAACTAGTGGAACAAACTTTTTAAACAACAGGATTACAAAACTCCTCCTTTTGTATTTGAAGAAGCTATTGTCACAATACAAAATTAAATAAAACAGAAGGGTGGGGTGGCTCACACCTGTAATCCCAACACTTTGGGAGGCCAAGTTGGGTGGATCACTTGGTCAGGAGCTCAAGACCAGCTTGGCCAAAATGGTGAAACCCCGTCTCTATTAAAAACACAAAAATTAGCTGTGCATGGTGGCATGCACCTGTAATCCCGGCTACTCAGACTCCTGAGGCATGAGAATGGCTTAAACCCAGGAGGCAGAGGTTACAATGAGCCAAGATCACACCACTGCACTCCAGCCTGGGCAACAGAGCAAGACTCTGTCTCAAACAAACAAACAAAATAATTAAATAAGAAAAAATGACAATAGGTTTTTTTCTTATTCAGAAAGTTTTAAAGATAAAATCAAATTAAAATTAAACAATCAATTTTTTTAAAAGGATAAAATTTTTAAAATTCAAATTATAATCTAGGCTTCAATTATGGTAAAGTTACATCAGCTACCTATTGTTTCCAATAGAACACAGTAAAATAGTAATTAAACATAATTATTAATATAAATTACAAAACTACCACAGGCCATAAAAGTCAAAGAAATTGCCCTTTAATGCACTTGAGATAACATCAGTTTCAAAAACTGCTGGCAATATCTTTTCTCAAGCTCACTTTTCCAACATCTAATGAGGAGGCAAGGGAATGTTTATGATGTCTTTACAGTTATTTCAATAAATCATTTATGTAGGGGTACAAGTACCTTTACTATATATTTTACACCCAACTTCTGGAATTCACTAAGCACTAAGAAACGCAATGTTTTAAGAAAGACCTAAGTTTTTAAAGATGAAATCCTATCTCACAGCAGTTAAATTAAAAAAAATAAGACATCAGAAAAACACATCTAAAAATTTCTACACTACTCTGGAGTTAGGTGAATTCTCTTAGAGGATGAGGAAGAAAGGAGAAGAGGCAGGGACAGGGAGGCAAGAGGAAGGATGAAAAGAGAGAAAGAAAAGTAAGGAGGGGGTACCCAGGCAGTAAGGCCTGTGGGACTGGTTCAACTTCAAACAAATTTCCTCTTCCCTAAGACTCAGTTTACTCATTTGTAAAATGTACACACCATCACCTATGTCAGTGTTTCCCAAAGCAAGGAGACCACTGGATGATTTTAAATGGTACAAACAGAAGGCATCATAAAACATTCCAAAGCTGTTGTTACTACCTTTTCCACTCTCTTTCAATCCTTCTGATTACATCAGAAGAAAAATGTGGTGTTAGTTTTTCTAGTGCCTCTCTAGTGCTTACTAATCTTTCTAACAAAGGCCTGGTCAGAGACTTTGGCAGACAATAGCATTTAGAATTTAACACAATTCTATTTTCATTAAATTTTTTTCATTGTTACTTTCTACTTGTGGCAAATAATTTTTCATTTAAGCTAATGAAAAAAATTCATTTTAAAATAAATGTTGGGTTGCAGAATGTTAACTATTCAATATTTAAAATATTAAATAAGCAATATATTAGAAAATGACAAAAATCATGTGGTGATACAGGAAAAACTGAAGATTTCAAAATACTAGTTTAGCGGAGTAGTGGTTAGTAGAAGGTTATTTTCAACTCTAAGCCTCAGTTTACTCATCTATAATAGGGGAATATCACCACCTATCCAAAGAAAAGTTATGGAAAGGATTACATGAGTTAGTTTAGGTCTGTGCCTAGTGCTGAGTGTTCAACAACTACTTGTTCCCTTCCCTTTTAAGGATATTACCAGAAAGCCTTTTTAGAGACCTCCAGAGAGAGACTTTGGGTAGGGGATGGGGATGCTGGACTTCCTGTGTATCAGAGACAGGAGCATTTGCTCTGGTTCTAATACTTCCCACTAAGAACCTCCAGGGACCTAGCCTTGCTTTTACCCTGATAAAGCTGCAGTCTACTCTCCTAAGGCTCATAATTCTACTTACAAGCAAGTGACTGGGAATAAAGTGCTACAGAAAAGGGGCACATATCTTAAATCACTGAGAAGTCAAACCCTAAAGGACACCAAGGAAGGAAGGGCCATTTTATAACAGAAGTCCAAGCCAAAATAAAGTATTTCATTTGGGCAAATTCAACAACTCTGTAATGGAAAAGAAAGTCACTAGGTGGTTCATAACCAGCCTTTATCACCTGATATTGTCAAACTAGAGCCCACAGGGAAGAAGGAGGGGCTCCCCACAGGGGAAAAGGAGGAGGAGTTCTAACTCAGAGTAGGAATGCTTCAAGAAAAGGAAAACCAACTGAGTACTTACTATAGTCCTACCATTGTGTAGTAATAGGCACTTTATTTTACATATATTGCCAAATTTTTCCATACCTATATGAGATAATTCCAAGTCAACTGACCAAATTGCCAAATCTCCAAATAGCCAATTCTCTAAATTTGTCAAAAATTTGTTTTAAATATTTGGACAGTTTATAAAAATTCATATTGATGAGACAGTTAATTACCTTTTAAGGATTTCTGCCAAGTCAGAACTGACCATTGGAATACCAGCATTTTCAAGATGTTCAATTTGTCTCTACACTGCAGCTGGAGAGAGCTGAGGCAGAGAGGACCTCTGCTGGTAGAAATATACATCCTTGTCTGGGCTGCAGGGGATGAGGGAGAAATGATGTATAGGAAACGGGAAAAAGAAAAAGGAAAAAAATGGCGGGGAGCATTTAAGAAAAAGGAGATTAACAACGGGTTCTGTAAGGTCTACAGATTAGATTCAGCAAACTGTCTTTTACTGAATGGAATACTGGGTAAACTGAACATTTGGGAAACTGGTTTTCAATGACTTGGATTGTGGTAAACTGGTCTGCTGTACCTATGAGATCGATGATATTAACATTACTTACAGATAAGGAAATTAAGTCAAACTTTGGTAAAGTAATATAGCTACATTCCAGGTTTTCCATAAACTACCTCATTTCATTCTCCAATAATCAATGTGGTGATTCCACATCCTTTTACTACCCTCCACCCAGTATCTCCACCCCCCTTCCACCCAACTGTCAAAAAAATACATAAAAAATCACAAGAATAGACAGGATTTAAACCCAAGTCTAACGTTAAAGCTCAGGCTCTAATGCACCTAGTTATCACTACATCCTACCAATTTGCTGAAATAATTTTTAACCCCTGCCCTCCCACTGCTGAAGTTTGTCTACCATTACTAAAGTAACTTCTTTCTGCAAAGATCTGCTTTTCAGAGGTTGAGTCACATTACCGTAAGACTAAATGGAAATATTTCAGGCAAAAGAGTATTTCAGAGATCTCATTTTATTTACCCTGAACAACCTTATTGCTCACACGATTTCAGATCAAATCAGAACTGAAATTGCTTGAGAACTTCCATTAGAGACTCTCAGACTGGCAATCCCTGCTGTGTATTAACAACTTTTTCCTTTCATTATGTTGGCTTCATTCACAAGCACACTGGCATATAATTTCATTATTGTGATCTAAGAGTGACTAGGTTAGTCTCATTAAATAAATGTAAAAACTAAAATAATCCTAAAATCTGCAAGATCTATGTAACACCTTACTGCTTGCTCAAACTATCTGCTTTACTGCTGGACTCTTCAGGGATTTATCACATTTATGATGCTGGAAGACATGTCTTATCTGACCCACTGACACATAAAACCTAACTTTTCTTATAACAACAATGTCAAGGTCCTTTCTATCAATAAGATAGTACTTCAAGGCTCTCTAAACAGCTGCGAATATATTCTACCCTTTTGGTAAGCAGAAAAGTTCTTTATTCATAGAACTTAAAATGTGGCTCATATATAAAGCATTTTTAAAACATTAATATTTTTACTTTTACACTGCCTGAGTATAATCAGAAACTTTCACTAACAAAATTCCCACTGTGTAAAATATTTTAAGAATCAATTAAACTGTTACTTTTTAAAAACTGTTAAATATTTGTTCTGATTCCCCACTGGGTTCAAAAACCTCTTTGATGTTAAGATGGGGAAAAGATAGATCTTTTCAGCAAATCTGAATAGCATAAAATGACACTTTGAAAAATGCCACCCTCTCTTAAATCTTTTCAAGTACATATTTTAAATGATCAACAAATAGATGACACACTGAATTATTTTTGTAGCCCATATTAGGCTTCTCTTTGCACTTTAGTAGTACCTCTTATTAATTATTTCTGATCTTCAATGTACACCCAAGGCTACGCTTAATGTTTTAGCAAATAGAATACAATTCTTTTGAAATTGACAAAAGCTATAAATTTAACTCAAGACAGCTTTTGTAGTTCAGTTAGATTCAAGGTCATCTCAAGGCTTTTAATTACTAACCAGGAATTGAGGAGGTTTGTACTTGCTATAGTTGAGGGAGAAAGAGCAGCTGGCTTATTCATTTTCTTATTAAAGAGCATTATAAAACCTGTCTTGGCAAATTACAAGTTTCTGACCACCAGTGGTGAGCACAAAGCAGCAAAGCAACTGATCTTCAAACGTTCATGTTTACTTTCAATCAACATAAACTTTAACAATGTCTAAAGACTACTTAATTTTAATTTCAGCAAATATGAGTTATGCTTTAATTAAAAAAATGTATAGATAGCTGGATTCCCAAAATGTTCCTATTTCCATTCTGAAACCAGACCTGTTAAAAACTGTGAATGCCCTTCAAATTAGCATAAGATTTATTTAGATTCTTTCACCATCAAACACTGCACAGCATCAGGATAGAAACCAGCCACTGAGGAACCAATGTAGATTTCTAAAGGAATGCAAGTTTAAATTCTCTCTGCATGTACTTAATTTCTATTCACACTCAGGTATATGTAGGTCTCAAGACACAATAAAGACTTTGTGGGAGATGATATAATTGTATTTAGAAGACACACGCACATCAACTCATCATCCCGAGATTTTTAGAGGCAACCAGAGAAGGCTCTAGGGTGTCCGTGCCACCCATTCACCCATATCTATAAGAAAGAAGGTAGCCTCAGAAGGGTCCTTAAGCACAGCTCTGACCAGGCTGGAGATGCTAGGATGAGGGTGCAGGGCAACATTCTAGTGCCAGAATCAAAAAGAAAAAAAAAGGGGCGGGGGGGGGGGGGGGAATGACTGTCTCTCCCCAAAATGATAAAAAGCAAAGAGCCTACCCACAGTATCTCAAAATCTATCTCAAGCACCAGGCATTTATTAAAATAAATAAGGACTGCTGGCAGCCCTGGATGTTGGTATGCAAGGTATCTCAGTGTAAATTAAAGTAGTTGTTGGTGAGGGTACATTGAGATAGACACACACTTCTCAAAATTATCCCCCAAAATAAGCCAAGATAAAAGCAAACACAAGATGGTGTGAGAAGCAGTTATAACATTGAAAAAATAAAACCTATCTAAATGGCCAGCAATGAAAAACAATGGGCTGTCATACAGCTATCGAAAGTTTCAAATAACTTGATGTTCAATGAGTGAAGTTTATAACAGGAGAAAAAACATTTAAAATTAAACAAAAAACAGAAAACATAATAGTATATACTGTATGACTAAAAAAATGCAAAAAAAAAAAAACCTTGGATTTGAGGTCTAGAAGAAAATTTTAATGAAAGTTGCTTAGTGGTAGGATTATGGGTTATTTTCCCTTCGTTTTCCATATTCTCTTCAGTGACCATGCATTAATTTTTAAAACACTGGATTCTTAAGCAGCTCACATCTAAGAACCAAAGGACCTAAGGGCCACAGGCAATTCAAGCACAGACAGACCCTCAGAAATCACAAGTATTTAAAACCTAAATATACGATGCAGCTGTATCTCTCCTGCTTTTATTTATATGCAAGCACTTCCAACTGTGTTTCCCAGGATATGTTCCTTAGACAATGCTTTAACCCTGCTTTCCAAACAAGGCATTCGAAACATCAGATATTCTCCAACCAGGAGTCCTTATCTATGCTCTGAAACTAGCTTTGGAGAATAAATTTACAGTGTTTCACACACTTCGGCTTGCTCAGTATTTATTTTTTGATGGGCCCACTGTATGAAAAGCAAACTTATTTTGAAATATTTTGAAAAGGCTCACAGCAGATAGGAAATTTTGTCTCCAAATGTTAAATGCACTTATTCACAGCAGTACTTTCAGCAACTGCTTGCAGTCAGTTCTGAATTCCAGGGAACCAAAGTATCTCTCAGATTCGATCTGTCACCAAGAAAGGGAATATTTTTTTGTGGGAAAGCAATTGTATTTTCCCACATTAGGTGATTGATTAAGTTCTCTCCCTAAAAGGCTGATTGGTTTCCTGTTGCCAGTAAAATGATTGATGAATATTTCAACTGCAGCTACCCTGCTACACTCTTCACTTCACCCCTCCCCCATGCACCTCTCCCCTTTCCTGCTGGGTTCCCTTTTTACAGACCAGTAGCATTTAAGGAAGTTTCCCTTCTGTTTTGCAATTTCCCTTAATGAATCAACGTTCTCAAATGAAGCGCATTTAATCTTAGGAAGACAGCACTCTTCTTAATGCTGAATGAGTTTTGCAGATAAATATCCCATTACAAGGAACGAGGAAAAACTCTAAAATTAATTATGAGTTTGACTCAGCGAATGAAACTGTACTCAAAAAAGAGAAAGTGTGGCATGGAGGGGTTATAAATGAAAAAAGTGATCTTGTTTAAAAAACAAAAATACTCCATAATTTATTTCAAATTTACGTTACAAATTATCATAACATCAGAACTGTAACTGTAAACATTTCTATAAGGCAGACTCAAAAAATGAAATTTACAGATAAATTATGTGATCCCACAGACTTAAAAGCAGCCAAGTGCTCTAAAGCAGAACAGGGAAACAGTTTGGTAAATGTAAACATTCTTAGAGGGATGATTGAACAGTATCTGAAATCAAAATCATCCCAGAGAATGCGGGCAGTGAGTACCACAGATATTTGCTTTAGGCAGAACTTTTCTAAATCGCAACTTCCTGTTTTGCCCAATTCATTCCATCATAAACCTGGAAAATCCTTTCAGGGATTATCTAATTTAGCTCCTCCATTTTTATAGGTGGACCCACAGAGACATGCATTTGAGACAGAGCTAGAATCAGATCCTAGGCATAAGTATCTCCTGGGCCTCATAACTTCTCAATGTTTGGGCTCCTCTCTGAAGTCTTTTCCTATTCAAACTACTTTGCTAACATAATCTATTAACCCACACTACCTATCCTCTTTTACATCTTTCTCACTACCTCTCTTTTCAATAGGAAATCACCTTCTGTATTTTATAAATTTTGGACACCTAGCTCTTATATTTCTTTTGTGTGACAGAATTTTAAAAAGGTACACGGGACAAAGGCCACCTTTTCCTAAGCTGCATTCCCGAATACAGTCAAGCAAACAGCCACTAGTTTATTGGCCATCTCGTCTTAATCTGGGGTATCTAGTCACTTTAAATTACAGGAGAACCATGTTTCCAAACAGAAACTACATTCTAGCTCCAGGAGGGCCCATCAAACCTTGGATTTAGCTTAAACACACTGCTTGACTTAGACATTGGCCCCAATTTCCTCAAGTAGCTGAAAAGCATATTCCTTTCCCTTATATTTTGTAGACTTACTTTGACTACCAGCAAGGGACTCTGAGATAAGCAAAAGGCTCATATTCCTGACTTGCCTCTTTCATTCATTCAATATTCATGGAACACCAATTCTCAGTGCTTAGGATACAGATAAAAGACATTGTACTCCTGCCTTGAGTAACTCAAAACACCTTCATTTTTAGCACCCCTTGGGTTCACTGAAGATCGTCCCTGATTTGGCAAAATTGTTTTCTGGCCAAAGGCTTATTAAAACCAACATGAGGCTGGGGGCTGTGGCTCACGGTTGTAATCCCAGCACTTTGGGAGGCCAAGGCAGGTGGATCATGAGGTCAGGAGTTCGAGACCAGCCTGGCCAATACAGTGACACCCTGTCCCTATTAAAAATACAAAAATTAGCTGGGTGTGGTGGTGGGCACCTATAATCCCAGCTACTCAGGAGGCTGAGGCAGGAAAATCACTTGAACCCGGGAGGTAGAGGTTGCACTGAGCCAAGATCACAACACTGCACTCCAGCCTGGGTGACAGAGCTAGACTCCATCTCAAAAAAAAAAAAAAAAAAAAACCAACATGTGGTGGGATGCCGAGGCGGGCAGATCACCTGAGATCACAAGTTCAAGACCAGCCTGGCCAACAGGGTGAAGTCCCGTCTCTACTAAAAACACAAAAATTAGCCAGGCATGGTGGCAGGCACCTGTAATCCCAGCTGCTCCGGAGGCTGAAGCAGCAGAATCACTTAAACCAGGGAGGCGGAGGCTGCAGTGAGCCAAGATCTCGCCACTGCACTCCAACCTGGGAGACAGAGTGAGACTCCATCTCAAAAAAAAATAAAAATAAAATAAAGCCAACATGAGAGAAAAGAAAAAAGTCACTTGCAATTCTAAGAGTGGGTCTTTTTGGCTCTCTAATCAATAAAAGTTGAATTCTGGGCCTCTCCAACATAGATAAATGCCCCAGATTCTCAGGTTTTTGCTTTTAGGCAGATACTATGCTTGGCAATTTACAGACCTTGTCTCTAATCCTTATAACCCTACAGTCAATTTCAGAAATGTCAGAGTATATTGGAGAAGAGGGGATGTTAAATCTATGAAACAAATTATTAATGCTGTTACTAGCTGCGAAATCTGGAGGTTTAAACTCTGTGGGTCTCAGTTTTCACCTGTAAGATGGGGATAAAACACCTACCTCAGAGTTCAGACGATAAATATACATAAGGTGTTTAGATTATAAACACTATGTAAATGTTAGCTATTAATGTTAAATGAGAACACTAAAGTTCAGAGAAGTCAAGTGACAAAGTCGCATACCTGTGATCTTTGTTAGGCCATACTCCAGAGTCCCTGCTCTTTGCCTCACACCATCTAACCAAAATCCTTCCTCCTTGGATGGGACTACTATTGCCATTTCCAAAAAACAAAGACCTCTAAATGCATGTCAATGGGGGGCTTCCCCCAGGTGGTTTATTATCCTGCTAAAAAGGCATCTTGGGGGAAGGATTCCAAGACTAGAGAGAGGAAGTCTCCTGACAGGTTAGATTTCAAGAGTACAGTAAGAATATGGAAGAAAAAAGCCAAATCTGTCTCAGTTATTAGGTTTCGTAATTAAAGCAATTTAACTCAACTGAAGAATGCAATTGAAGATTTCATGTGAATCTTCAAATCCAAACATTAAGATATAAAAGAAAGGCTTGTATTTTCTTATGACTAAGCTGCAATCCCCACAGAACACAAAAATGTTTTCAAAGGTATATTACATGAAACTCCAAGAATATCAAGATAATTACGGAGCTCTTAGGAAGGAAGCCCAAATAATTCTCACTGATCTTTCATCACCTACCCAAGCTTCACCTTGAGTTCTGATGCGGTAACTCCTTATTTGTTATTCACATTGTTATGTGACATTTCTTCAGCCAGCAAGCCCATTACAGGATGAGCTCTACCTAGCAATTACCCTAAGGAGTAAATCTCTAACTCTTTAACAACACAGTAATTGACTTACACTAAAATGTTACTCACACTAGGAAAGGATATTCTTCGACCAGAGGAAGAGATGCCTCTCCTATACAGACTTTATTACCATCTCAGTGAAAACCAGGTTAAAAGCAAACCAATTTACAAAATGGCATTACTGAAATCACAACTCTAAGACTCAGTGAAGCCAAACATGTCTAAGGAAAGCAAATAAGCAAGCTATTCTTGATGGAAGTTTTAAAAAGCACGATAGGATCTTTATCTCTTATAAATTGTTCATTATTCTATAGCAATGACTCTTAAGAAATTCTGTTGTCAGATTTATTTCAACAATTGTAAGTCTACCCTTGGTGAGGCAACTGGTTCTCTTGAAAAACTGCTGCCACAAGACAATTATCAGTTAAGCAACAGGTTTCATGTAGCAGGTAACAAAAGCTTTATCAGAGAATTCAGTGAGAGTGCACTACCACACATTTCATGTATTCCCAACCAAAAACGATATGAACTCACTTTCAATAAAAGTAGCTCAATTATCGAGGGAAGTAAGAAAACTCCAAAGTAAAAAAGTACTACTAATGGTATCTGGTGAAGTCACCATCTTCTTTACACATTTCATTAGTTCATTTAGACCTGGAGTTCTCATATATTTATGCCTGAGTGTTCTTCAGGATCCCTTTTACACTCTTAAAAATTATGAAGGACCCTAAAGGGTTGATATTTACGTGGCTTTGTCTATTGATATTTATCATACTGGAAAATAAACCTATGAAAAATTTAAAATATGTAATAATCCATTTAAGTTTAATAAATCCACGTTAGTATAAATTTAATAAATCCACGTTAGTATAACATTTTTATGAAAAATAAAATTGTCCAATAAAACATAAAAATTAGAAAAGTGGCATTGTTTTACATTTTGCTAATCTCCTTAATATCTGGCTTAATCCTAGCAGCTAGATCTCCTGTTTACCCATTCAGTATATTGTAATTTTTTGTTGTTGTTGAAGCACAGGCAGAAAATCTGGCCCCACAGATTTATAATCGGAAAAGGAAGAAGTATTTGCTTTTTAAAGTAACTGTGGATAGTCTTCTTTGATACTACACCAAAACTCAACAAGTGGTACTTTCTTAAAGGTTAGTTCAGTGTGAGTTTAAAACCATATCAATGAACTATGTGTAATCCATTACATTAAAATCCATTGATCAATCTGGCATTTTGAACAGATCTCTTACCTGTGTGGGTTCCTGTAATATCAAACACAGATCTTTTCGAAAATACTGAATTACTGAGATATTCAGATTTTCAAAATGTTGACACATTTCATAACATCGAAAATCATATTTGTTAATTTCATCATCCATCTCATAAGAAAAGATGTTAACCATCGGGAAGCTGTCAAGCTCTTAGTGGCAAGTACAAGTTTTCCAAAACTAATTGTTGCTTGAAAGCTCAAATTTTATTTACTGGCAACCAATACTGTCAGTTTTCCTTGATATGACAGACTCACTGTTCGTTTAAGAAAAAAATAGTCTGCCAAATGCCCAAGGCTGAATCAAGTATAGTTTAATTATTTCAAGTATTCCATGAACAAAAGTAGCTGGCTCAGATCACAACATAATCACACAAGCACTGTCTTAAAACCACCATTTTGGTTTGCACCAGAAGTGCTTGGCATGTACTTTTCCATTTTGTCACACAGAATATCAAAAGTACACGTACTCAAGGGTCAAGATTTAATCATCATTTTTACTGCTTCATCAAGGATGACATTAAGTGGAAAAGTCTTTTTAAAAAATACAAGTGCATGGAAGTGAAGAATATAATGACTACTAATACAGTTTGTGCCTTGATTTCTGGTAAGGGACCAACAGTTTTTACTCACTATTGTTTCTGCAAAATCAGTGTAAATGTCAATACAGTAAAAAAGGCAAATGATGTCTTAGCATTACAATTAAAATATATTTAAGAACATCCTGAAAGGGTCTCAAGGACCCCCAGAGGTTTGCAGACCACACTTTGAAAATCACTGGTTTGGATGCAACCATAAATAAATTTAAGGACTCAATAAATGAGAAGAGATTAAGTTTGAAACAAACAATAGTAATGAATGGTCAACGAATGACAGAAAATACAATTGAGTACTACTTCATTATTTGTTTACAAATTTTAAAATTCAAGGGATGAGGAAGCGGGATAAAGTACACAAGGCTACACAGAAGTGTTCTGTCTTCTAGCTTTTCTTTCGTGACAGAAAGACTAAATTAGATAAATTGGAGTTAGCCATAATAAAAAGAACATTGCATCTGACCCAGTGGAGCATAAAGAATTTTTAAAAGACTGAATTTTTAATTCTTCCAAGGTGATACAGCTTCATGATTGAAATGGGGACTTGAATTAATAAAATTAGTTTTAAAAATGAAAGCTGCCCGGCGCGGTGGCTCACGTCGGGATTACAAATCCCAGTACTTTGGGAGACTGAGGCACGTGGATCACTTTGAGGTCAGGAGTTCGAGACCAGCCTGGCAAACATGGTGAAACCCTGTCTCTACTAAAAACATAAAAATTAGCTGGGCATGGTGGTGGATGCCGGTAATCCCAGCTACTCGGGGGACTGAGGCAGGAGAATCGCTTGAACCCAGGAAGCTGAGATTGCAGTGAGCCGAGATCGCACCACTGCACTCCAGCCTGGGCAACAGAGTGAGACTCCATCACAAAAAAAAAAAAAAAAAAAAACCCAACAAAAAAAAAACTATATGATTAAGCTATTCCCTTCACTGAATCAGTCTATGTTTCATTTTGTGGTAGGTTTGTTACTAAAGTGTTTCCTGAGCTCTAAACTATGGGATTACACCTGAAGGAAACATCATAAATAAAATATCACAGGAAATCTAATTAATCATCTCTTTTTTTCATCAGTGTTTTAGAAGAAAATAGAGAATAAAGAAATTTGGGCACTACAATGATGGGTTGGAAGAGCAAGCAGAACCCACTCTTAGACCTCCAAAATGCTCTCATACACAGATCTAAAAATCCATGATTCTATGAAATGTAAGGAGGAACGTAAGGAGGAACTGGAAATAAAAAGCTGGGAAGATTATCCATCTTTTTCACATGAAGAATTTAGTTGTGCATTTCTCTCTCAAAATATGAATCTTCAGTATATGTTTAATGAGTTATAAATTGTTTACAATGCAAATAGTTGTTCAAGCAAATATCTGTTAGATACATTCTCTGCTAATAATACCACTACAATTCCAATGTGCTATAGCTATTACTCTAACAACTCCCTTAATCACTATTACCAAATTTTTAAAATAATTTCTCACTTGGGCAAGTGAGTGCAAAGTCATTATTCTGGGTCAAACCACCCACAGAGTATATCTTCAAATCAAATGCCTGGATTTGTTTCCCTGAATACATTACATGTTGCTGCCCAGGGAATTGGTTTTAGAAACATTACACCTGCCAGCTGACTTATCAACAGGGCCCATAGAACTGACACCAACTTAAAGGCAAGAATCAGTCCAGAAACAGAAAAATATACTGCTACTGCCATCTGTGGTTTATGCTTGAATAGCTTCTCTGATGTAAACAAATTGAAGGGTGTAGAGTTTACAATTAGAATCCAAAGGCCTCATCATTTAAAGACACTTTTTTAAAGTTAATTGTTAATGTAACAAATTGTATGGTTTATTTAGTATAAGACATAAGAATCCGTGATTCTGTATTTGAGCTTATTATATAATGCTGATGGAGAAACCACAAACTACCCTGAATGAAAACTACTCCATTGCATAACTTTATTTGTCCCAAACACACCCTCCTTAAAGAAACTCAGAACACTTGAAGCCCTCCTGTGAATTTACAATTAGAATCATTTCTCTTTTGAAATCGTGACTGTCAATATTAAAACAGCCCCCGAAATTTTTGAAGCAAAAAAAAATTTAGGAAATCCAGGAATTTTCTATTTGGCCAGTTTGCTTCTGTCAAGATAAAAATTTGGGAGTTCAATTATTCCCATAATTTTTTTAAGAACAAAAATTCCAAAATGCAAATGAAGTTTCAAAGTAGGCTATTTTCACAACATATTTTCTCTCAGTTTGCTTTCTCAAATGACAACCACTGTAGCTTGGGGATCAAAAGATTTGGTGCAGCTGGGGGTGGGGAAAAAGCAATTCAGCTCCCCAGCAGCCGGCTGAGGAAATCCTGGTCCGCTCCCAAACTAAATCACTGTTAATTAGAATTACCGGGTTACACTAGTAAAGTCTTATTTAAATAACTGTAACCACTGAAAAAATCTGGGTTTTTTTGAGAAGCTTTTCTACAAAGGCTGCTGTTTAATAGCAGGTAACAAAGAATGAAGAACGAAATACCGTAGGAAATGTTTTATTCTTTCAAATGATGCTCTCCTCGTTTTCCTGTGGCTATTTCTCCGCCATACTGAAAAACAGGTTAGACATCTCACAGTGGTTTTCTTCTGATTTTCTATTACTTACTAAGGGTGTTACAGTCTAACACCCTTGTCTTTTTCTTAAAGACAAGTCATGTTGGAAAACAAGCAATAAACAAAAGACTGGGCTGGATTCTAGAAATACTGTACATCAAAGTTACATCTAGAGACGTTTTTTAAATTTAAGCTCAGCTGAATCTGAAACTTTAGCTCTAAAAAGCTCAATACCCAAGAAAAAATTACCTGCTCAGTACCAAACCACTTTCTTGCTCATTTTTAATAATTCTGGTATTTCTGAACCCTAGTTATCGAAGGCATCCATAAACCCTTAAGAAATTACCTGAGCCAGGAAAAAAACTTTAATTAAAAAGTTAAGGTTGATCTTAATGCAGAAGTGTGAAAGAAACATTTTCCTTCACAACTTAATTGGTTTTGGAAATGCTCTCAAAGTATTACAAAGAGTTGGGTATATCAGATCACTACTCGTGGGCAGATTAGATAGCTACCTTCCGTTAAAAACTGTTTCAAGCACATTTATTATTTATTGAAATACAAGCGTATTTATCTGTTGATTCAGAACTTTGATTTTTCTAATTCTGACCTTTTTCCCACATGACTAGAATCTGTTTTTACACATGAAATAAGGCACTTTTATTGTCCTACTTAAAAAAAACAGACTGACCCAACAATGTAAAATTTACTCTAAAACACATCTTCTCAAGTGTCACTTTCAACTTAATTATTATGCATGGAAAAAATACTGAACAGAAAAGTGTCATTAATTTGGCTATAAACCAAAAATAAACTTAAGAAGCAAAAATTATGACCAGCCCCAAAGATCTCGATGAATTTGCTGACAATGAAGTCTCCTAATGTGGGAGAATCTATCCTGACTTTATGCAATTCTTAAGCCAGAAGTTGCCATCTGAACACAATTCATTAACAGACCAATTTTTCAACACAACCAATAAATAATATCTACCCAATTATAAAAATGAAGTGTTAAATCTTCCTACTAACACAAATGAAACTAACACAGCTCCAAGCTCCAAAACATGCAAGCATCATTAGCAATTTAAAGCCAACTTGCACAATAAACACTAGGGGTGGTATAAGAAACTTCCTTTACCAATGTTACAGCAACAGTTGGCATTTCTACCTACCATCCTCCACTATTCTAAAATGTGGTATTTTAATCTAAACTCTACTTTCCACCTTTGCCCCAAAACCCTAGGAAAAAAGTAGGGAATGAGAAACCAGGAAATTCTAAATAAAATATGGAAATGCATGATTTTTGGAAATTTACCAGCAGTTATTTTTTTCATTAGCTCCCCATCCAACTCCCTTTCATGTGCTAACACATGTGCCTTGCATACACCTTTTTGCTACAGAAGTCAGAATGAATTATAGATTAGGAATCATGTCATCATATTTTGGTTACATGAATCAGAACTGCTGAATGATTTGGTGGCTTGTACACTGGAGACTGTAAATGTGGTCATCTCCCACCTCAGCTATGCAAAATCACCAGTGAATTTGCTCACTGTCGCCTTTCTTCTACCCTAGCCGTCTTTGGAGGTCACAGAAGCTACAAAAAAAAGAAAAAAAAAAAAGAAAAGAAAAACCTGCGTGCTGCATGTACTAAGAAACAACAGTACTACAGCATGTTTTTGGTTTTGTTTTTTTCTAACGGGAGTAGGAAAAAATTCTGGGGCAACTCAGAATTAACTTAATTTTTTCAATCACAGAACTGAAAAGTTAAATCATCATGGGAAATATTTGCCAATTTATTTTCCAGCATAAACATTTGGACGGCATGGTTATACCAGGAGAAAAAGGCATCGTGCTATTTAGTGAACTTCTCCCCATTTCCTCTAAAGTGTAATTACATAAAATATGCTTTTAATTACTTATAATGGCTTATAACCTTCCTTTGCCTTCCTTTGCTTTAAATATTTAAAAGTATATTCCCTCATTATCTTAAAATGAACAAATGCAATATTCAGCATACACTTCCTCAAATCATTCATCTTCCTTTGAAATCCCAAAAGGGAGCAGTCCTCTATTACAACTAAATGAGTTCATGTTTGTTATGAAAACCTACAAGCAACAACTGAAAATAGCGCAGTCAGCACAGGGAATTCCTGGAAGGATGATGGTGCATCAAAAGGCTAGAAAGAAACTCTGTTCTGACAGAATAAAAACCATTCAAAGGACTGTAAATTCAGCATCAATGGTGTTTCCGGTAGGAAAACATTTCTAAAATGCCACCTCCAGTTTATTTCTTCATGACAGAGACCAAAAGACCCCCTATCTATATAGTTGTCTCTTGAAAATAGTTCATATAAAATAGAAATCAGTCACTAGGATTATAAAACAGATAATTCATTTCTTTTCTACTCAGAACAAGCAGTTTCATATATTTTTGGAGAAAAATATTAATTAGGAAGCAAAAAAGAAAAACTGTGCTCATTGTTCCACAGGCAAACTTAAAAAAATTTTTGCCAATTCTTCTGTGAGCATGTTAACTTCATAAGTGCTAATGAACATAAATTGTAAAACACTGCACAATGCTAGCTTTTACACTGAAAAATATCCCACAACGGTCTAGCGTCTCGTGTATTTTAAGCCCATCAAGCTGCCAAAAGTTCCCATTGTATTTTCAGCAAAAAGAAAACATCTGTACCACTAACTTAGACTAATGTAAAGTATTAAAGCCACCTTAGTCTAAATGGATTGCTCATAACATTCTTTCAAATGGTTCTGACCAATTGAGGAAATGAGACTATGAATGAGAAATCTGATTAAGAGTTAAAATTACCATTGAGTTCTTTAAAATGTACTAATGAATAATTAATAACAAATGCAGTTCTTAGGTTTCTCTTACAACACTATTATTCTCAAGTAGAACTGAAAGCAGTATTGCAGTAAATATTGAATTGCAGTAAAAATCCGTCATCTACATTATATGCACAGGTGGGTACAGGAAGTATTCACACATAGGAAGGCATCACAGAAACATACACGCTAATATGGGACATAAGATAGGTGGAGGTTTGGATTCAAAAAAATCAGCATGGGAAATTTTAGATCAGGATTTACAACACTCACAAATTAATACCAAACCAAATCTCCACACAAACTAGCTTAAAAAGTCAAAGGCATTAAAGAAATCCTTTGTTCCTATGATACTGTCTCCTTCTATCCTAACTGGATTCCAGCTTCCCCCTTTGTGACACGGAATTTTATTGATCTCAAACATGTTCACATTCAGAAATTAGTTGCCAACGACAGCCCACGGAACGGCCAGCCACCTAGCCATCATACATCATACACAAATTAAAAAAAAAAAAAAAAAAAGAGCTCTGAAAACACATCACTAGTTTTAAGATCAGCAACATCAAGTGAAGTTAACCAAGCTCTCTTCTACACGGACTTTTCACTTTTGTAAAAACACCAGATCTCCTGAACTAACAAAATCTTTGACTAGTTAATAAACGTATGAAAGCACGGATCCAACCCAAGATTTCCACCCTCTGTAGCTACTCACTCATTCAACAATTGAGGGCCTAACTGACCTATTTTCAGGTTACTTTCCTCACACCTGCCAGGTCACTGTCCTGGATTGAGAAACCTCTTGGTGAAGCAGTTAATTTTTAGTGCCTCCTAACTGTCCCGGGTGTTTGCATTCAATTTGAAATCTGTTACTTGTTAGACACTGTTCGGTACTAGATCTTTCAGAGAATTGCGAGTTTATGGCGCAGCGAGGGGAGGAGGCACGGATCTCTGAGAGCCTCCCTTTATTCGGAAATGAGGAGATGTGAAAGGTGGAAAACAGGGCAAATAAATAAATAAATCGGGTTTGCCGCCGGAGCGTTTGCCGGCCGGTGCGAGCACCCTTTGTAATGCAGGCCTCCCGGGGCGATCGCCTGCGCTAATTGCTCCAGGGCGCTTTCCAAGTTCAAAAGTTCACCTTTTACGACCTCACAAAAGCTCCTAACACGTTACCAATAAAAACATTCCGCGGCAAACACCGAGGAGGAAAATATCAAACAGATACAAATAAAACACCCCGCAGGAGGAGGGAGCGAAGGTGAGGAGGGCGAGGAAGCCCCGAGGAACCTGAGGACCCGGCCCGGGCGAGGGGGCGAGGGACGAGCGGCAGGAAGGGCCGGGCCAGGTGAGGGATTCTCAGCTCCCAGGGTCCCGGATCGGGACAAGAAAGAGGAGAACTAAGACTAAGAGGTGGAGACCGGGACCTGCCGGGCAGAAGCCGGGAGGAGGCAGGTGTCCGGGTCCCCGGGGCGGGCTGGAGCCCTCGGCCAGGGAAAGCCGTTGCCTGGCGGAGAGGGGGGCTGAGCAGGGGCGGAGACCGGCCAGAGCGCGCGGGGCGTTGGGGAAGGTGAGGCGCAGGGGAAGCAGGAGGCGCGAAGGGGTCCGAAAAAGGAAACGACTGGGGGATGTCTAGCGAACGGGGGTTCCGCAGAGGTGGGGGGCTCGTAGTATTCAAGGGAGAACGCTCGAGGCTGCAGAGGACGAAAACGCTCTAGAAAGCTGAGCGGTACAAGGGTGCTGTGGAGTCGGGTCAACAGGGCAAGAAGGGAGCGTCCTCGGTGGGAGGAGGAACCCCTGTAGGGGAAAAGAGAGGCTCTGCGTGAAGGGAACCCGAGTGAGGGGAATGCCCCCACTGACGGACCGCGGGGGGGACTTCCAAGCTGAGGGGCCCGGGGGGAGGGGAAGGTTCGGTGCTGGGAAGACAGGAGGAGAGGACCCGGGGGGAGGAGGGAGGATTGGTGCCGAGGGGACGGGGGGAGGGGAGGCCTGTGCAGAGGGGACGGGGGGAGGGGGAAATGAAGCTCGGTGCCCAGGGACCCGGGCAGGGGGAGGATCCGCGCGGAAGGGAACGGGGACGAAGAAGGAGGATCCACCCTGAGCGAGACGGGGGAGGAGAGGGAGGGTCCGCGCCGAGGGAGAACGGGGTGAAGGTCCACCCTAAGAGGCCGCGGGGCCACTGCGGCTTCCCGGGGAGAGGGTCGGCAGAGAGGAGGGGGATCCCTGGCGGAGGCTCCCTGGCGGAGGCTCAGGAAGCCGGTTCCTGCCTGGCCCGGGCGTCGCAGGCCCCTCACCCACCGTTGCGCGGCGGCGGAGGGAGTGCGGCGGGCGGCTCCAGGAACCCCGCCGAGCCCCCGCCGCCTCCCCCTCCGCTAGGCGGCGGTTCGTCCCGCTCCATGCGGTGGTGCCTAGGGTCCGCGCCGGGTTTGCTGCTCCGCCATGACCGGCGCCCTAGTCGCCGTGGTCGTCGTCCGCCGAGGGGAGGAGGCTGTCAGGGGCCCGCGGACTCCCGGCCGCGGCTCTCTCTGGGCTCCGCGCCGCTCCGCGCCCCTCCGCGCCGCGCCCCCTCAGCACTGGCTAGCTCCCTCCCCTGACGTCATACGCCGGTGCCGCGCAAGGCCCTGCGGGGCACCTGGGAGTTGGGGTCCGCTCAGCGAGGCCGGCCACGCCGACCGCACCAACTGAAGGGGTGGAAGGAGGGATAAGAAGTCCTGAGAAGGGAAAGCTAAAGTCTGTCAATATCAAGAACCATGACAAAGCCTTTGATGTCTATGTAGTAAGCGGATACTACCGGGCCTTGTCTTGATTGTGATTTATACCTGATCAAAGTTCCCTAAGAGTCCTCGTAACCCCCCACCCCAACAATGAGTCTTTCCGAGGAGGCGGATCGCGAGGCAGCCGGGTGAGCACGTGCAACGAAGCCCAGCCCTGTGGGCGGGGACCTGGAGGCGGGGCTTGAAGGTACTCACGTGGGCCTCTCCCTGCAGCTGCGGGACAAATTGGACCGGAGATTAAAGGACCGGAGTTTAACTCGAGGTGACTGCGTTGGTATGCAAATGGAATCTATAAAACTCTTCTTTCCAGGGTAATCTTTAAAGCCTTTTTACCTCCGGGTGGGCGGGAAAGACTAAAGTTTCCCCTCCTCCCCTTTCATTTTCTCCCTGCCCATAGAACAGATGGGCAAACTAAGCTCTGGGCCATTGGGGCTATTAAAGAAAGCCCTAGGCTCTTGACCTCAGGTGTCTTGAAACTTTCCGTTTAAGAGGGATCCCTTGCCCAGCCTTGTTTGCCTTCCGCTTTCCTCAGTTTCGCTGTCTGTAAAAGGGGGTTGGAATAAGGACAGGATCCAGTTGGAAGATCGCAAACCCCTGCCCCTCCCACCTCAGTTTCCCGAAGCTTTCCGGAAGCAAAATCCCGAATTTTGCAGCGGCTCCCGGCGGAATCCACCCGCTGCAGCCACCAGGTGGCGCGCGGCCACCGGTCACTAGGCCCGCCGGGGTGTCCGTCTTCGGCGACCCCATCGGGAAAGGATTTCGCTGCTGCTGCCAAGGGTCTAAGGCCTACCTGGCCCACTTGAAGACAAAGAACGAGAACATTGGTGCTTTGCCCGCTTCTGCTCTGCCGGATTATGCTGCAGCTTCCTCAGTGGCCGCTCATTCGCCCTCTCCTGCCCCACCCGCCCCACCAATCCCTTGGCCCTTTTATGTCATTTTTGCCCAATTTTAAGTCCTCATCCTGGCATTCGCATCCCTGCTTGGCCTGACCCTTGCCCACATTTCGCACCACATCCCATTCCCTCACCTGCTGCGAAAGTTGCAACGCTTCTCTGCACTTGAGGGCAACTGGACCTTACCAACCCTGGTGAAACTGTATTTCATACGTAATCTGGGAGACTTACATTAACGCTCTGCCGTCTAAACCTCATACCTGCTCTATGAGATAGCAACAATATTGTCCCTATCCAGCACTGATGAAGTCCACCAGAAGTGATGGGGATTCCAGCTCCATTCTGTCACACACCAGAACCTTAATCCTTGGCTCCTTCAAGCTGGAACGCGGCTGACTTCACCTGACCCACTCCCAAACTCCTATTCATCTTTCAAGATCCTGTTCAAATGTTTCTTCAGTGGCATCTTCCTTAATACCTTCCACCGAGGGACAACTAGATCCCCTCTGCTAGGTAGCAGTGTTTCAGGAGCTAAACCCTATGACTAAGAGAGGACAGCCTGCCATTCCCTCAGCTGTGGGTTCTAAAATACGTTAGGACCTTGCTGGGCGCAGTGGCTCATGCCTGTAATCCCCACACTTTGGGAGACTGAGGCAGGTGGATCACCTGAAGTCAGGAGTTGGAGACCCGCCTGACCAACATGGAGAAAACCCGTCTCTACTAAAAATACAAAATTAGCCAGGTGTGGTGGCGCATGCCAGTAATCCCAGCTACTCAGGAGGCTGGGGCAGGAGAATCGTTTGAACCCAGGAGGCAGAGATTGCGGTAAGCCGAGATGGCAAAATTGCACTCCAGCCTGGGCAACAAGAGCAAAACTCCGTCTCAAAAAAAAAAAAAAAAAGAAGTCAGGACCATCTGGCCTTTCTCGGGAATCTACCTTTTTGTCACAGGTTCTGGTGGTAGTGAGTTCTCTGTCCCTGGAGATGCCATCAGAGCCTAAGTGGCACTGCAGAAACGTGCAGCCCTGGAGTTTTGGTAGTTGATGAAGATTCTAAGTCAACCCTCTTTAGATGGGCAGAAGAGTTCAGCCAAATGCTCAGCCCCTGGAAACAACTCCTCCAGTCCTTCAGACTACAGCTCTGTTGTCCCTTCATTCCATAAACCTTCCCACACCTCCCTGACTAGTTACATCCCTTTATTCTCACTCATAACCCCAACTGCTGAGTACAGATCTGGCACATAGTATGCTCTCAATAATTACTGACTGGGTGAAAGAATGAATAAAAACAGCTAACCTTAGGCGAGTGACTTCTGAGCCTCTATTTCCTGTCTTCTAAGAGGGGATGGGTAATAATGATAGTTACTACCTAGCAGAAATGCTATGAGAATTAAACGATGCTTGCAAAGCAATTAAAGTTCTGGCCTAATAAATGGAACCTCTTACTAATGTTATTTAAAGAGTGGTTCTAAATCTCAGATGCGTGTCTTCTGAAAGTGCTTCTGGGAGGAGTCAAATACCACAAGACTGAGAAAAACAAGGAAAATGACTATGCTAGAGACCCCAGCCATTGTCCTAAGCATAGAGAGCCCTATGAACTAAGCACTCACTATGAGTCCAGCACCTACCATGGGGCCTTTTATCTAATCTCTCTACATTTCTTCCAACAATCCTAAGAAATCAATACTTTCTCCCCCAGTTTAGAAATGTGGGGATAGGTTCAGAAAGATGAAAAAGACTCTGCTACCACCTGCAGGACTCAAGACAAAAGATCTGGAAAGGAATGTGTCTAAGAGTAAGGAGGGATCTTAGGGGGGCGTGGTTCTAAGGCCAGAGGCAGCAGACAGACGGGACCAGACTGAGATACAGCTAAGAATGAGGCAGGCATGGCCGGACCTGGTGGCTCACACCTGTAATCCTAGCACTTTGGGAGGCCAAGGCGTGTCAGATTGACTGAGCTCAATCGGGACGATGACTAGAAGTGAGACTAGGTGGAGAGGAAGGCTTTCAGGTGGAAGGAACAGCATGTGCCAAGGTCCCAAGACCAGATCAGGGCTTGGCCCATTTGAGGAGCTGGGAGAATCCGTGGTGACCAGAGCCCACTGAGAGAAAGGGTAAAGAGGAGGCAGCCAGAGATCATCAGGTCATGTGGGGGAACAGCCAGCAGGGGGCAGAGTTCCTCTAGTGACGGCAGCCTTGCTCTTCCTTGTCCTACCTAGAGTCAGAGCCAGGCTGCGTTCATGGAGAAAGGGCTGGGGTAGGGAATCCCCCCTGCCGGCTTCTATTTCTTTTACGTACACTCTGTCCCGTTTTTGAATACATAGGACACACACATTACAAAATCCACAGGATGCAAACAAGTATTCAATGAAAGTTCTTACTCCCTGGATCTCCTTAGAACCACTGTGCTGACGTTTTGCATTTTTTTTTCAGATAGTCTATGTCCATAAGAACATGCACAATATTTACTTTTTACACTAATCTAGGCCTGGTTTTGATGCCTCCCAGGGGATCTCTAGTTATAGAAGAAGCTTATTTGTGGACGGGCGCGGTGGCTCACGCCTGTAATCCCAGCAGTTTGGGAGGCCGAGGCAGGCGGGTCACGAGGTCAGGAGTTTGAGACCGGCTTGGCCAACATAGTGAAACCCTGTCTCTACTAAAAATACAAAAAATTAGCTGGGCGTGGTGGCAGGTGCCTGTAATCCCAGCTACTTGGGAGGCTGAGGCAGGAGAATCGCTTGAAGCCAGGAGGCGGACGTTGCAGTGAGCTGAGATTGCGCCACTGCACTCCAGCCCGGGCGACAGTGCAAGACTGTCTCAAGAAAAAAAAAAAGAAGAAGAAGCTTATTTGTAGTCAGTGTGTGCTTCGCACAGGGTTCTTTAATTCAGCTGAGAGTTGTAGAGCACCGTACCATGTGCCAGGTCAGTGGTTCTCAAACCCTAAGCCCCCTGGAGCCCTGGAGGGTGTGTTAAAACACAGATTGCTGGGCTCCACGCCGAGTTTCTGATTTTGTGAGTCTGCGGTGGGGCCTGAGAATTTGCATTTCTTTTTCTTTTTTTCTTTTTTTTTTTTCTTTGAGAAGGTCTCGCTGTCACCCAGGCTGGAGTACAGTGTCATGATCTTGGCTCACTGCAGCCTCTGCCTCCTGGGTTCGAGTGATTTTTGTGCCTCAGCCTCCCAAGTAGCTGGGACTACAGGCATGTGCCACCACGCCCGGCTAAGTTTTGTTTTTTGGTTTTTTTGTTTGTTTGTTTTTGAGATGGAGTCTCACTCTGTTGCCCAGGCTGGAGTGCAGTGGTGCAATCTCGGCTCACTGCAACCTCTGCCTCCCGGGTTCACAAGCGATTCTCCTGCCCCAGCCTCCCGAGTAGCTGGGATTACAGGCATGCACCACCTCGCCAGCCTAATTTGTGTATTTTTAGTAGAGGCGAGTTTTCACCATGTTGCCCAGGCTGGGAGAGTTTGCATTTTTAACAAGTTATCCGATGATGCGGAGGCTGAGACCAAGGACCACACTTTGAGAACCACTGAGTTCGATGTTCACGGGGAGAAACTAAGAATGTGCCCTAGGAAGTCATGCTCCAACACAAGGAAACATACACACCAACAAGAAAGACAGTCCCATTGAGCAATAAATTCTAAGAAGAAAATGAGACCAAGCATGGTGGCTCACACTTGTAATCCCAACACTTTGAGAGACTGGGGTGGCTGGATTGCTTGAGCCCGGGAGTTTGAGACCAGCCTGGGCAATACAGGAGACCGCATCCCTAAAATAAATACAGAAATTAGCCAGCGTGGTGGCACATGCCTGTAGTCCAAGTTACTCAGAAGGCTGAGGGAGGAGGATAGCTTGAGCTGGAGAGTTGAGGCTACAGTGAGCTGTATTTGCAACACAGCACTCCAGCCTGGGTGACAAAGGAAGACCCAGTCAAAAAAAAAAGGAAACGCTGGGTGCAGTGGCTCATGCCTGTAATCTCAATGCTTTTGGAGGCCAAGGTGGGAGGATTGCTTGACCCAGGAGTTCGAGACCAGTCTAGGCAACAGAGTGAGACCCCGTCTCTGAAAAAAAAAAAAAAAAAAAAAAACTTTAAATTAGCCAGGTGTGGTGGTGCACACCTGTAGTTTCAGCTACTCAGGAGGCTGAGGTGGGAGGATCACTTGAGCTGGGAAGGTCGAGGCTGTAGTGAGCTGGGATCGCGCCACTGCACTACGGCCTGGGCAACAGAGTGAGACCCTATCTAAAATAAAATAAAAATTTAAAAGCGGGAAGCTACTGGAGTTTGGGAGCCAACAGGAGGGATTCCAGAGGGAAGGAGAAATGAAAGACGGAAGACAGGTTGGGGTTGCTGAGCCTTGGGAAGGCTTACAGCAGTCAGGTCCCTGTCCAGAAGTGGGTGAAATCGGAGAGTGCAAGGGCTCACGTGCCGTGGGAACATCCGTCTCTCATGCGAACTTTACAAACACTCCAAAAGGAAAGCACGAGTCCCCCATCTTACAGATGAGGAAACTGAGGCACACAGAGGTGAAGGGACACGCCCAAGGTCCCACGGCTCACAGGACAGGACCTGAGTCCGTGCGAGGAGCCCCCGCGACTCGCCCTGGCCCCGTTGCTCCTGCCAGCTGCGATCGAGACCCACCCTGGCGCGCAGGCAGGGATGCCCTTGGGAGAGCCGCCCGACAACGGGGAGGCCCCGCGAACGGCGGGCGGGGCGGGGCGGGGTGCCCCCTCCGCCCTAGCTCCGCCCCTGGCGGCGCTGGAAGAGGCGCGGGGCGGGCAGCAGGGTGCAGGCGCGGGGCGCGGGGCAGGCAGAGCGGGCGAAGGCGCGGAGCTCGCAGTGCAGCCTGCGCTTCCCAGCGTCCGTGCCCGGCCGCCTGTGCCCTACCGTGCCCGTGGCGCCATGGCCGCTGCCGCCCTCCCGCCCCGGCCGCTGCTCCTTCTGCCGCTAGTGCTGCTGCTGAGCGGCCGCCCCGCGCGCGCCGACAGTAAGGTACGCGCGCCCTTCGGACCCGCGCGACTCGGCGGGTAGCGGGGCGCGAGGGGGCGCTGTGGCGGGGGTGCGGCCCGGGAGGGAGCCCGGGGCCAGGGCGGAGGAGCCGGGAGCTGAGAGACCGAACCTGGGACTTCTCAGCACTGAAGCCGCAGGGGCAGGGGCCCCGAGAGAGGAGCGCGTGGAGGAAGAAGCGCTGGAGATGTAGGGATGCTAGGGACCCGGGGCCTGAGGAAGGGGCGCTGGGACCGGGTCTGATTCCCGGAGGAGTCGGGGGATTCCCCGGAGTGCTGGCCAGACTCGGGGTTCGTAGGGGAGGCTCCTGACAACTGTTACCCAGCGACTCCCAGGCTTGCAGCAAGCCCCGGGCCATGGCTTTCACGGCCCGCTGGGGACTGGGGGTCCTCTACCCCATGAACGCAGCCGCGCTGGCCACTCGCCTGGCCTCTGATGTTCTTGCCAGGGACCGGGTGCACCCCCTGGAGGACTAGGTAGCTCCAGAAGTGGTCTGAGCCGTTCTCTGCTGTGGCTAAGAGGATCTGCTCTGGTGTCAAGCCGACCTGGGTTCAGTCGCACATCCGCTTCTCATCCGCCATCGCCCATCTGAACCTCCGTCTATTCACCTGTAGATACAGGAAGAATCATGGGACCCACTTCCTGCAGTTGATGGTCTTTAGATGCAGTGTGGTCATGCCTGTAAAGTACTTAGAACTAGGCCGGGCGCGGTGGCTCACGCCTGTAATCCCAGCACTTTGGGAGGCCGAGACGGGCGGAGCACAAGGTAAGGAGATCGAGACCATCCTGGTTAACACGGTGAAACCCCGTCTACTAAAAATACAAAAAAAGTAGCCGGGCGTGGTGGCGGGCGCCTGTAGTCCCAGCTACTCCGGAGGCTGAGGCAGGAGAATGGCGTGAACCCGGGAGGCAGAGCTTGCAGTGAGCCGAGATGGCGCTACTGCACTCCAGCCTGGGCGACAGAGCCAGACTTCGTGTCAAAAAAAAAAGAAAAAACAAACACTTAGCACCAGAGCACTTGGGGTGTTCTGGAAATGACTCCCTGATGGCCAGGTTCAGTGGCTCACACCTGTAATCCTAGCACAGTGGGAGGCCAAGGCCGGTGGATCACTTGAGGCCAGGAGTTCAGGACCAGCCTGGCCAATATGGTGAAACCCCATCTCTACTAAAAATACAAAAATTATCTGGGCGCAGTGGCACAAGACCAGTCTAGGCAACAGAGTGAGACCCCGTCTCTACAAAAAAAAATAAATAAATAAATTAGCCAGGTGTGGTGGTGCACACCTGTAATCCCAGCTACTCGGGAGGCTGAAGCAGGAGAATCGCTTGAACCCAGCAGGCGGAGGTTTTAGTCAGTGGAGATTGCGCCAGTGCACTCCAACCTGGGGAACAGAGCAAGATTGTGCCTTAAAACAAAACAAAACAAAACAAACAAACAATAAAAATGGACAGACCTTGGGGAGAGTGAGGAGCAGGACCAGAGCCCCGGTCACAGAGCGTGAGGGCAAAAGAGTGACTTCCAATACCTCTCCAGCCTCTTTCCTGGTAGAATGTGAGTGTCCTGCCTGCCCACGGACAGATAAAAGACAGAAGCCACTAGCCACACGGTGAGTATATGAGCAGTGGGCACTGGCCAACCCTCAGCCTGATTCAGCTCAGGGCATGAAAGCACCCACGTACAATGCTGCTCATGTACTCCAGAGACAAGGAGGGAATGAGTATTTTTTCTAATTTATAGGTGGGGAAATGAGGGTGTTTACGGAGGCAGCTGGCTTGTACATTTAAAACCCTAGGTTCTGGCCTTCCTCTGCTATTCTTCTGCTGTGTGACCTTGGGCAAATCACTGCCTGTCTCTGGGCTTCAGTTTCTTCATCTGAGAAACATCTCCCCAACCTAACTTCCATATGGGGCCCTCTGGGATTCCCTGATCTGGCTCAGGTATGAGGACAAGTGAGTAGAAAATCCTAGATAACCTGATCAGTGCCTTGTCACCACTGTGATCTCTGGCTGGGAGGGATATTTGGTGTTGGGCATCCTCTGTGCAGAGAGCTGTAGAGCTTGTGGGGGAGAGCTCACATTCTAAACAAAGCAGAGACAAAGAAAACCCAACACCCTGTTTGTGTAGTGAGTCAGCCAAACACTTGCTAGGTTGTGTGTGTGTGGAGGGTGGGGGGGGGGTGTTTAGCTGTCCCAGGACAAGCTGGGGCTGGTGGGGTGGAGAGGCACAACCTAGAGCTTGCAGGATGAACAGCTGGGGGACTCAGCACAGCCCTCCCCCAGACACCTCCCACCCCCAAACCACTCCAGCCAGCTGGGAAAAATAAAAATCAAGTGATGGGTGAATTTACTCTGCATTCCTTAGCTCAGCCAGACTCCTGCTGGCTCTGCAGAGAGAGCTGTTTTCATTATCAGTCGCTCCTTCCCCCGTCACAACCCCCCCTTCCTCTCCAAGCCCATTCCGTTTTCCCTGGGGTGGAGGATGAGCCCTTCGGAGGGCCAGCCTGGGACTTGAAGTCAATGTAGGGCCCTAAAGGGTTAAGTTGGCCCCTCCTTAGGCTTCCTGTTCCTGGGAGCTCTAGTCTCCCCTCCAGCCCAGCACATTCAGGGGTCCAGGGCAGCGCACCCCAGGACTCTGTTGGTCTCCTTGGCCAGCTCCTTGCTCAACGTGTTTTCATTTCATGTTTATAACTAGGTCTCTCCTAAACTGGATTTTGAGTTTCCATCTAAGGAAGTGCTTTGTCGGGGCTGGGAGGAGGAGGGGGGCCCCACAGCTTCCCTGGTATTTCTGAAGGGCTGCCCAGCATAGAGGTTGGAATGGACAGGTAACCACATGACACCCAGGCATAGCACCGCAGACCTCTGGGGAGCTGCTTCTTGCTGTGCGTTCTTGGAATGTGGCTGAGAATTTTCCATCTCTACCTCAGTTTCCCCATCTTTGAAAGGGCTGCTGGTGCCTCACTCCCTCCAGCATCAAGGGGTGGGAAGGGGGTCTTTGGTCATCCTGCTGATCAGGGGCCCAAGGACAGAGGGAAGCCCAAAGACCTGTGGGAGCCCAGCCAGGGGAGCAGGAGGGGCTAGAGCAGGCAGGCGGTGGTGTCCGGGGCTGGATCAGATGTTCCAGGCCAGGCTAGTCCCGGGGGTTTAGGTGTTGCTTCGCCTCCACTCCGGGAGTTTCTGCCTGTGGGTGTAATTGGAAACAGGCTCTCCGGCAGGCGAGGGCCACATAGTGATGGAGTCCTCCTTCGACACATCAAGACTGTGAGGCCAGGCCAAGCCCTACTGGGTGTCTCTGCAAGGAGGGTCTTATCCCAACACTCCCTTTGGCTGGGGCATCTGGGGCAGAGCCTTGAGGAGCATCGTGTGTGCCAAGCCATGTCTCCAGCACTTACATGCAGAATCTTACACATCCCTTGTGCCAACACTCTGAGGATTCAGCGGCCCTTCCCCATTTTATGGTCTTGAACACTGAGGCTCAAGAGTCTGATTGAGGTTGTTCAAAACTCCTAAACAGAGGGAGCCTGAGTAGTTGGAGTCCTGGAGCCTCTAGGGAGCATCCAGATAGGCTGGGGAGCCAGAAAGCGTCTGAACCATCGGGTTAGAATAGGACCCAGGCATCTGCAGCTCCCAGGTACACCCCCAGGCAATTCTGAGGCATGGCCCCAGTTGAGAACTCATGGAGGGAGTAGGGATCCATGGAGGTTTGTGGAGCAAGAGTAAAGCAGATTACTAAGGAGGCGCTTTTGGGAGATTCATCAAACACAGGAAGCTGCTGTGTTGTCCAGGCAGCAGTTAATATGGCCTGAACTAGGGCTATGGCTGTGGAGTGGAGAGCAGGGGACAGAGGTCAGAGATATTTAGGATGAAGGGTCAGAAGAACACGATGACTGACAGATTATCCAGGGTAAGAGGGAGGCTCAGAGATCCAGGCTGGGCAGGAGGGTAGGTGGACATGGGTCTGGGAGAAGAGGCTGGGTCCAGTCTTGAATGGATTGAGTTTGGGGTACCTCTGGGCATCCAGGGGGAGGTGCCCAACTGGCTACTGTGCTCTCGGGGAGGTCTTTGCCTCATGGTGAGGCAGGGCTGGCCATGAGGGAAAAGGGCAGAACCAATTTCAAGATGACACAAGTTGGCCGGGCATGGTGGCTCACACCTGTAATCCCAGCACTTTGGGAGGCCGAGGTGGGCAGATCATCTGAGGTCAGGAGTTTGAGACCAGCCTGGCCAACATGGTGAAACGCCGTCTCTACTAAAAATACAAAAATTAGCCAAGCGTGGTGGCACACACCTGTAATCCTGGCTACTCAGGAGGCTGAAGCAAGAGAATCACTTGAACCTGGGAGGCAGAGGTTGCAGTGAGCCAAGATCGCGCCATTGCACTCCAGCCTGGGCAACAGAGCAAGAATCCGGCCAAAAAAAAAAGACACAAGTTGAGTCTATTCAGTTGCTGGAACATTTCACAGCTTGAATGCCCTCTCCTCCACTCTAGCTAGACTCATCCATCTCTCTGCAGAAAAATCTCGAATACACCATCATCTCACTGTGGAATTTCCTTGCAAATACCTGAGTACCTTTTTAAGCACAAACCACTCCTAGTTCTGGGGGCTTTGGCCTCAGTGTGTGCTGAGCAAGGCTGCAGGGAGAGATGCAGGGCCAAGGCAGGGACTTTCCTGCTTGGCACAACTCCAGACTTCGTGCCAAGGGCAGGGTGGGCTGGGCCTAGTAGGAGCCCCAGGTTCTATGCCCCCCAGGGCCCAGCCCAGGGCCCCCTCTCTACAGACCCATCTGTCCCAGCCCAGTTGCTCAGGGAGAAGCCCCTGCCTGGTGACTGTGGGTGGCCATGAGAGGGGCAACATGTAAACCAAGTTTTGGAGTCAGGCCATGCTGTGTGACCCTGGGCACGCCCCTAGTCTTCTCTGATGCTCAGCTTTCTCCTCTCTAAGGTGGGGTTATGGTGAGAGCACAGAGAGGTAGAAAATAATGAGCAAATGGCAGGGAGAGGTATCAGCAGTGATTTTGATAGCAGGTACCCCTTAGAGAGCAGCTCTTCTGTGCCAGATTCCATGCCGAGGCCCTGCATGCATTGATTGTTCAGACTCACCATGAGCTTATGACAAAGGGACTGTGATTCTCCCCATTTACAGAGGAGGAAGCTGAGGCTCAGAGGGGTCAAGGCCAAGCAGGGAGGAGGTATGGGAACTGGGACTTAAGCCCAGGTCTGGCTCTTCCCCCTGGCGCTCTGCTGCCCTCCAGCCAAGCATAGGATGTAGCAGTCACAGGAAGGGGGACCCTGCCTGGGTGCCTGGCAGCTGGCACTAGGAGCAGAGGCCTTATTCCAATTCCTGGCCCAGGTCAGGGCCTTGGCCGCCCCCATCAGGAGGTAGCACCTCATCTGAGGAGGGAAGGAATGTCACGGTCCGATGTGGAGGCAGCTGCTGGTGCGGGTGGGTGTTGGGAGTATGGGTGAGTCCCCAGGAGGAGGCTTCCCTGGCCTGGCCACACACAACACACCCACATCTACCCGCTAGGCTCTTGACACCATCTGGGGGAGCGGGTGGGATGGCAAGGGATTCCAGCAGAGCTGGGAAGGGGACCCAGGAGTCTTGAAGGACAGGCAGAGTTAGAGCGCTAACTCTGAGGAATGTACAGGACCCTGAGCCTGACTGTTGGTGTTCACCAGCAGAGAAGAGTTGGCCCAGAGTTACACTTCACCCACCGAGAGCCCAGGACACATCCATAGCCACCTTCCTCCCCACGCTCCTCACCTCTCACTTTCCCCTGCTCCTCCACAGGCTGCAGAAAAAGCAGTGAGGGCAGGCATGGTAGCTCACGCCTGTAACCCCAGCTTTTTGGGAGGCCGAGGTGGGAGGATCACTTGAGCCCAGGAGTTTGAGACCAGCCTGGCCAACATGGTGAAACCCCATCTCTACAAAAAATACAAAAATTAGCCGGACATGGTGACACATGCCTGTAGTCGCAGCTACTTAGGAGGCTGAGGTGGGAGGATCGCCTGATCCCAGGAGGTCAAGGTGTGATGATGCCATTCCACTCCAGCCTGGGTAACAGAGCAAGACCCTGTCTCTAAATAATATTAATGATAATAATAATAAGAAGAAGAATAGTTCACACTTAAGATGCACTCAATATGTGCTAGGCCCTGTTCTTGTATTAACTCACTTAATCCTCACAACAACCTCATGACGTGAAAGCCCATGTTACAGATGAAACAGAGGCACGGAAATATTAAGTTGCCTACAATCTCATTGAGGCTCCAGATGCCATGCTCTTAACCTTGTGCTCTAGCATATCTGCAAAATGCAGGCTCATTTACCCAACAGATAATTACAGAGCTCCTACTGCAGGCCAGGCAAGCACTGTTATGAAGACACAGGAGGAAACTAGACAAAGGCCCCGCCTCTAATGGTACCTATGGTGTGGGGGAGACAGAATATACACAAAATCAGATCTCATATTTCAGGTAGTAATAGGTGCAGTAAAGAAAACCAAGCCACTTGGCCGGATGTGGTGGCTCACGCCTGTAATCTCAGCACTTTGGGAGGCCGAGGTGGGCGGATCACAAGGTCAGGAGATCGAGACCATCCTGGCTAACATGGTGAAACCCTGTCTCTACTAAAAACACAAAAAATTAGCCGGGCGTGGTGGCGGGCGCCTGTAGTCCCAGCTACTCAGGAGGCTGAGACAGGAGAATGGCGTATACCTGGGAGGCAGAGCTTGCAGTGAGCTGAGATCACGCCACTGCACTCCAGTCTGGGCGACAGAGCAAGACTCTGTCTCAAAAAAAAAAAAAAAAAGAAAGAAAGAAAACCAAGCCACTAGATGATGAAGGGATAGAGAGTAACAGGAAGCGAGCAGTCAGGGAAGGCTTCTCAGCGGAGGTAACACGTGAGCAGAGAACTAAGTGATACAAGGAAGTAAGCCACGGAAATGTTGGGGGATAGGAGTTTCTGGGGAGGGTATGGCATATGCAAAAGCCCTGAGGCTGGAGCATTGAAAGGGAAGGGCAATAAGGAGCGGTTCAAGGGGGAGTATCAACTCACATGAGCCTTGAAGGCTGTGGTAAGGGCTTTGAAGGTCACAACACCTCCCCAACACACAGAGGTAGGTTTTTTTTTTTTTCTTTTTTTCTTTTTTTTTTTTTTTTTGTCTGAGACAGACAGAGTCTTGCTCTGTTGCCCAGGCTGGAGTGAAGTGGCACGATCTTGGCTCACTGCAATCTCCGCCTCCCGGGTTCAAGCAATTCTCCTGCCTCAGCCTCCCGAGTAGCTGAGATTACAGGTGCCCACCACCACACCCAGCTAATTTTTGTATTTTTAGTAGAGACAGGGTTTCACCATGTTGGCCAGGCTGGCCTCGAACTCTTGACCTCATGATCCCCCCACCTTGGCCTCCCAAAGTGCTGGGATTACAGGCGTGAGCCACCGTGCCCGGCCAGAGATATTACTTAAAAGTGTAATGTATGTGAAACCTGGTATATAAGTGATCAATAAAAGGTCTCCATAATTTTTATTATCATAGTAAAACAAAATAACAAAAATTATCATTTTTAAGTATACACTTCAGTGGCATTTGGTACATTCACAATATCATGCAACCATCACCACTATCTATTAATAGTTCCAGAACATCTTTGTCATCCCAAAAGGAAACCCCATACCAATTAAGCAGCCACTCCCCATTTCCGTCTCTCTCTATCTCCTGGAAGCCACGAATCTGTTTGCTGTCTCTGTGGACTTGCCTCTCCTGGATACAGCATTTCATATTAATGGAACCATATCATATGTGGCCTTTTGTGTCTGGCTTCTCTTACTTAACATAATATTTCAAGATTTATCCATGTTGTAGCATGAATCAGTACTGCATTCCTTTTACTTTTTTTTTTTTTTTTTTTTTGAGACAGAGTCTCACTGGGTTGCCCAGGCTGGAGTGCAGTGGCCTGATCATGGCTCACTGCAGGCTTGACCTTCCAGGCTCAAGTGATCCTCCCACTTCAGCCTCCCTAGTAGCTGGGACTACAGGCATGCACCACCATGCCCACCTAATTTTTGTATTTTTAATAGAGACAGGTTTTCACCATGTTGGCCAGGCTGGTCTCGAACTCCCGACCTCTGGTGATCTGCCCGCCTCAGCCTCCCAAAGTGCTGGGATTACAGGCATGAGCCACTGTGCCCAGCCCTACATTCCTTTTTATGGCTGAATATTTCTTTATTCAGTTGATGGACATTTGGGTTGTTTCTACCTCGTAGCTACTGTAAATAATGCTGCTATGGACATTCACTTCCAAGTCTTTGTTTGGATACCCATTTTCTTTTTTTTTTTTTTTTTTGAGATGGAGTCTCGCTCTGTCACCCAGGCTGGAGTGCAGTGGCACGATCTTGGCTCACTGCAAGCTCTGCCTCCCGGGTTCACGCCATTCTCCCGCCTCAGCCTCCCAAGTAACTGGGACCACAGGTGCCCGCCATCACGCCCGGCTAATTTTTTGTATTTTGTTTAGTAGAGACGGGGTTTCACCGTGTTAGCCAGGATGGTCTCGATCTCCTGACCTTGTGATCTGCCCGCCTCGGCCTCCCAAAGTGCTGAGATTACAGGCATGAACCACCACGCCCGGCCTTTGGATACCCATTTTCAATTCTCTTGGGTATATACCCAGGAGTAGAATTACTGGATCTTATGGGAATTTTATGTTTAATTTATTGAGGAATCGCCAAACTTTTTCACAGTGCCATTAATATTTAAATTGTCCAACCAGGTGAGGTGGCACATACTGTAATCCCAGAACTTTGAGAGGCCGAGGCAGAAGGATCACTTGTGGCCAGGAGTTCAAGACCAGCCTGGGCAACATAGTGAGATCCCATCTCTACAGAAAATTTAAAAATTGCCAAGTGTGGTGTCATGCACCTATAATCTCAGCTACTTGGGAAGCTGATGCAGGAGGATTGCTTGAGCCCAGGAGTTTGAGGTTACAGTGAACTATGATCCCACCACTGCATTCCAACCTGGGCCAAACAGCAAGACCCTCTCTCTACAAAAAAACAAAACAAAACAAAAAGACTGGGCACGGTGGCTCATGCCTGTAATCTTAGCACTTTAGGAGATGGAGGAGGGAGGGTCACTTGAGCCCAGGAATTCAAGACTAGCCTGGGCAACATGGCAAAACCCCATCTTTACAAAATATACAAAAATTAGCTGGGCATGGTGGCACATGCCTGTAGTCCCAGCTACTAGGGAGGTTGAGGTGGGAGGATCACTTGAGCCTGGGAGGTCAAGGCTGCAGTGAGCCATGATCAGGCCACTGCACTCCAGCCTGGGCAACAGAGAGAGCCTGTCTTTAAAAATACACGCACAGGCCGGGCGCGGTGGCTCACACCTGTAATCCCAGCACTTTGGGAGGCCTATGTGGGCGGATCACAAGGTTAGGAGATCAAGACCATCCTGGCTAACACGGTGAAACCCCATCTCTATTAACAAATACAAAAAATTAGCTGGGCGTGGTGGCGGGCACCTGTAGTCCCAGCTACTCGGGAGGCTGAGGCAGGAGAATGGCGTGAACCCAGGAGGCGGAGCTTGCAGTGAGCCAAGATGGCGCTACTGCACTCCAGCCTGGGCGACAGAGCAAGACTCCGTCTCAAAAAAAAAAAAAAAAAAATACACACACAGAGACGTAGACACACACACACACACACACAGAGTTGTTATTATTATTAAAAGGCCTTCACCACCTCTAATTGCACCCCCTCCTACCTGCCAAACACTCTCATCCCAAGGCTGGCTGGCCAGCTGGCTTCTGCCATCTCTCCCTTCCTCCCTGCCATAGCACTGCCTAGCAGCAACTCACTGGAGCCCCTCTTGCCCCCTCGCAACAGGTGTTTGGGGACCTGGACCAGGTGAGGATGACCTCGGAGGGCTCCGACTGCCGTTGCAAGTGCATCATGCGGCCCCTGAGCAAGGACGCGTGCAGCCGAGTGCGCAGTGGGCGGGCGCGCGTGGAGGACTTCTACACGGTGGAGACCGTGAGCTCGGGCACTGACTGCCGCTGCTCCTGTACCGCGCCTCCCTCCTCTCTCAACCCCTGTGAGAACGAGTGGAAGATGGAGAAACTCAAAAAGCAGGCGCCGGAGCTCCTCAAGGTAGACTTGGTGGGGTGATGGAGGGAGTAAGGGCCTATCATGAGCTGGAGCCTGCTGTCCTGCCAGTGAAAATTCCACACACTCTGTGAGGCGAGTGCTGTTACTGCCCCATTTCACAGATGAGGAAACTGAGACTCCCTCAGGGGAAGTCACTTCTTGCCAGGAAGTGACAAAGGCAGGATTCTTCTGCTAGTTTATCACCTATTCCAGTGTCTTGTATTTGACCCAAACCAATTCAACTGTTGGCACCTAGCTATACTTTACATTTTGTGGCAGTGGATTGTTTTTATTTTATTTTATTTTATTTTATTTTATTTTATTTTATTTTATTTATTTCTTGAAACAGAGTCTCGCTCTGTCACCCAGGCTGGAGTGCAGTGGCACGATCTCAGCTTGCTGCAACCTCCATCCCCGGGTTCAAGCGATTCTCCTGCCTCAGCCTCCCGAGTGGCTGGGATTACGGATGTGCACCACCACACCCAGCTAACTTTTGTATTTTTAGTAGAGACAGGGTTTCACCGTGTTTCCCAGGCTGGTCTCGAACTCCTGACCTCAAGTGAACTGCCTGCCTCGGCCTCCCAAAGTGCTGGGATTAGAAGCATGAGCCACCATGCCCAGCCTTCTCTGAGTTCTTAAACCATACTGTGAAATATAGGATCATTTCTTCATTTTAGAGGTGAGAAAACCAAGGTTGAGAGAACTGAGGTAACTTGCCCAACCTCACATAATGATGGGCAGCCTCCAATCTATGCCATACTTTTGTGCAAATTAGAAACCTTCGGCCGGGCATGGTGTCTCATGCCTGTAATCCCAGCACTTTGGGAGGCTGAGGCTGGAGGATCACCTGAGGTGAGGAGTTTGAGACCAGCCTGGCCAACGTGATGAAACCCTGTTTCTGCTAAAAATACAAAAAATTAGCCAGGCATGGTGGCAGGTGCCTGTAATCCCAGCTACTCAGGAGGCTGAGGCAGGAGAATCACTTGAACCCACGAGGCAGAAGCTGCAGTGAGCTGAGATCACGCCACTGCACTCCAGCCTGAACGACAGAGCGAGACTCGGTCTCAAAAAAATAAATAAATAAATAAACCCAGGCCGGGTGCGGTGGCTCAAGCCTGTAATCCCAGCACTTTGGGAGACTGAGGTGGGTGGATCACGAGGTCAGGAGCTCGAGAGCACCCTGGCCAACATGGTGAAACCCCGTCTCTACTAAAAATACAAAAATTAACCCTGCATGGTGATGCGCATCTGTAGTCCCAGCTACTCAGGAGGCTGAGGCAGGAGAATTGCTTGAACCCAGGAGGCAGAGGTTGCAGTGAGCCAAGATCGTGCCATTGCACTCCAGCTTGGGCATCAAGAGCAAGACTCCATCTCAAAAAAAAGAAAAGAAAAGAAAAGAAACCCTTGAGCCTCCCATAGGAAGATGAGAAGAGACACCACTTCTAGGCAACACAGCCCCAGACTAGGGCCCCCCACCAGGACCCATGGTTTGGTTAGACATGTCTGGGATAGATCTCAGCCCCCACAGCCAGTGAGCACCTTCATGCCATTTTTACCATGCTCAGCTAGGTGCTCAGTGGGTCTGGTGGAGCTAAGATTTGAACCCAGGTCCTTCTGTGTCCAGAGCATGAGTTCTAAACCACCTTGCTTTCCTGTTTTCCTTTTTGTAAAGGACCAGATTGTTTGGTGTCTTTTTGTTTTTGCTTTTTTTCTTTTTTTTTTTGAGGCAGGGTCTTGCTCTGTTGCCCAGGCTGGAGTGCAGTGGTGCAAACACAGTTCACTGCAGCCTCAACCTCCTAGGCTCAAGCAATCCTCCCACCTCAGCCTCCCAAGCTGGGACCACAGGTGCACACCCCCAGGCTCAGCTAATTTTAAAAATGTTTGTAGAGATGGAGCCTTACTATGTTGCTCAGGCTAATCTCAAACTCCTGGGCTCAGACAATCCTCTCACCTTAGCCTCCCAAAATGCTGGGATTACAGGAGTGAGTAACCGTGCCTTTCCAGTTTGGTGCCTTTTGAAAGTATGTTTTTCTTTTATAACTTCTCCCTCTATTTTGCCTGTTTGGTGTCAGAAACTGTGGAAGGTCTGAGATGTTACCCTACTTGTAAGCTAACAAGTTAGCTTGCCAGTTTCATGGAAGCTGGCAGAAGATGAAGCCTCCTGGTTCAAAGACAAAGGACTTTATTACAGCAATTGCCAGGTTTCCCCCGGCTCCAATTGCCATGGCCTAATGCAGTGAGGGTCAGATAACACCCACACGTATAATAAGGTGTGTTACAGAAAGGAGCCCTGAGCTTAGAGAATCTGAGTCTTTAATAATGGGCACCAAGGATGCCTGCCCTTTCCTCTGGAAGGAAACAGTGTCTCTGTCTTCCAGGGCTGTTCACTATACAGCTAGATGGCTCAGCACAGAGACAGTCAGTGCCTCTGCACGCAAGTCATGCAGAAAAGCAAGAGATCCGCGAAGAACTGTCTCCCAACATTTGGCTAAAAATGTTTTCTTTAAATTCAACTTTAGTTTTGTTTTTGTAACGCCTGAATGAATGCCAGGCTCTCAAAATTGGGTAGGGAGTCAGGGGGAATGAATTTTAAGCAAAGTGGCATCTTGACAGCTTGGCAGTCCCTGGATCACACTGTCCATGGGTCTCACTTAGGACCCTGCAGACTCAAGGCACCCAGGCCATAGGCCAGTCTTCAGTTACAGGAACAAACCCAGTTTCTGCTCAAGTCAACTTCTCGATAACTGAATTGTACACGTTTGACATGAGGACACAAAGCCCTTTCATAAACACTGACTAATTTAATTCTTGGCTAATTTAATCCTTGCTACAACCCTTTGGAGAGGGGACTTATGATACCAGCTTTACTAGTGGGAGAATCTGAGGCCCAAATAGGGTCTGTGGCCTAAGATCATATAGCAAGAAAGTGGCAGTATTAAGATTTTTTTTTTTTTTTTTTTTGAGACAGAGTCTTACTTTATCGCCCAGGCTAGAGTGCAATGGCACGATCTCAGCTCACTGCAACCTCCACCCCACTCCCCCTTTCAAGTGATTCTCATCTCAGCCTCCTGAGTGGCTGGGATTACAGGCGTGCACCACCATGCCCGGCTCATTTTTTTTTTTTTTTTTTTCTTAGTAGAGATGGGTTTTCGCCATATTGGCCAGGCTGGTTTCAAACTCCTGACCTCAAGTGATCCACGTCCCTTGGCTTCCCATTATGCTGGAATTACAGGCATGAGCCAAGTATTAAGATTTGAACCCAGGAATTCTCTACTTTGCCCCCTACCCACTGAAGGGTCATGAGACCGCCTTCTCAGCCAGGAGCCCACAATCCCTTAGGCCTTCTCAGTGCACAGCTGCCACAGGGCTCTTGGTCAGCAGAACTGGCTTAGGATAATGGGGACTTGACCCGGCAGGTGGGGCTGGAGGAGGAGGAGAGGATATGCTGCCTCACTGGTACCCCAAGGGTGGGAGTGGGTACACTTTCAGGGACCCCCCCCAAGAGAAGGTGGCAGAGGCAGTAGGAGACAGGGTTGGGGCTTCCTCCTGTTCAGTTTGGCTCCCCCTCTCTCAGCAGGACATTCTCTATAAGCATCCCCCAAGGAAGGAGGTTAAGGGGAGCCCACAGGATGGGGCTGGGGCACCTACTCTGTATCCCACCCCATCTCTACCCCAGCCCTTCCCCTCAAGCTAATAGCTCCAGCTGTGGTTTGTCCTCCGCAGCATGGCTGTGGTAGGAGAGATACTTTGAGTAGCATAACTACTGTCCCCATCTTGACTGGGGGTTGGAGGGTGCCTGTCACCTCCCCACTCCTTTTTCTTCCTGATGGGACCAGACATGGCTCCTGCCTCGAGGAGTCTCCAGGCCTGTGAGGACACAGTTGCTGACCCCAGTAATGGCAGTATGATCAGGGACTGTGGCCAAGGGACATCCCAGGGACTGTGGGAGCCCCAAGGAGGGGATAGAAGGATAGAGCTGGGCCTTGAAAGATGTGTAAGAGTCCCTCAGGCAGAGAGGAAAGGAGGGCATTTCTGGGTAATGGCAAGTGGGGTGGGTGTGGCATGAGCCTTCTGTCTTCTCTGGCCACACCAGCACCTGTGACTTCCTCTAGCACAGCGCTTCTCAAGCTATCTGTGGTGAAAGGCCAGTTTTTTAAAGATTAAAGGTCTCTCGAGAACCAATAGTTTTGTAAAATGGTATACAAATGAATTAGAGAAACGAAATGAGGCAGGCCAGGCGCAGTGCATCATGAGTGTAATCCCAGCTCTTTGGGAGGCCGAGACAGGTGGATCACCTGAGGTCAGGAGTTAGAGACCAGCCTAGCCAACGTGACGAAACCCTGTCTCTACTAAAAATACAAAAAATTAGCCAGGTATGGTGGTGGGCACCTATAATCCCAGCTACTTGGGAGGCTGAGGCAGGAGAATTGCTTGAACGTGGGAGGCAGAGGTTGCAGTGAGCGGAGATCGTGCCATTGCACTCCAGCCTAGGCAACAGAGCGAGATTCCGTCTCAAAAAAAAAAAAAAAAAAAAAAAATGAAACAAAGCCAGACATACTCAGGATAAATCTAGTGTTTTATTGGGAGATCCAACAGATATAAAATTGCTCTGTCAAGTGGCCACAAAAGTTCCTAAAAAAACCTACTCCCATTTTCTGTAATGATTGTATCACAGGCTGGTATTAAGCAGTTTGAACCTGTGCTGCTCAGCAGATCGCACATTGAGTGGCATGGCTGGAAACACCATCCTTCTCCTCTCCTCCAGTTCATAGCACAGGCTGCTCCTTTTACTTCACATGTCCTTTCCTGGGCATCTTTGCCTAATTAGTGCTCCTCCTACAGAGCTTGGCCTGAACAAAACTTCCTCCTGGCAGCCTTTCCTGATCCACACCTGTGCCCAGAAAAGATCAGCACCCATCATTAATGACCTGGTCACCTGTGTGTCACTATCTGTGTCCCCTGATCTGGATGCCTGTTTGTCACTACCTTTGTCCCCAGATCTGGGCACCTGTGTGTTGCTGTGTCCTTGGCAGCCTGTGAGAGACCAGGGTGCCCCTTGGTCTTGCTTATCACTCTCCTCAGTGCCTGGCTGAGTAAGCATGTGCTGGCCTGGAGGAGGGTAGCAGGGGCAGATCATGGAGGGGTCAGATGCCAGAGTCAGGAGATGAGAAGCCACATGTGGGCAGTGAGGAGCCACAGAGGGTCATCTCGCAAGGGAGGGACCCTCGCCAAAGCTAATGTTGGTGGACACGAAGGCAGCAGAGTGAAGCTGGGAGCTTCCCATGTAGCCCCTGGGAGGAGCCATCAGAGCTGCTGGGCTTCATGAAGCCCTCTCTGTGTCCACGCAGTGCTGAGCTCTGTCCATACACTACTGCTCCTTACTACAGCCCTATTGTCCCATTTCTTAACGCAGAAAACTGAGGCACAGAAGCGTCTATGGGCATGATTATCAAACTGTGTTCCATAGAGCCCCAGGGGTCCCATGCAGACCCTCAGGGCCAAAGCCAGGTTGTGGGAGAGCAGAGAAGCCACTGAGCCTATCTTTGCTTCCAGCAGAGCCTCCCGCCCCCGTCTCTGTTTTAGAGATCAGCTTCTGCTCAAAGAAAAGCTCCCTGACTTCAAACAGTTTGAGACTGCCTGGGAAGGTGGGAGTAAAACTGTTTTGGAAACAGCCAGCCAGGACCAGACAGGAGCACTGGCCTGTGCAGGCCCCGGGAAATGCCGGAGGGCTCAGGGTGGGGCTGCGCATGAGGGTAGGCCCGAGGAACTGCCCTTCCCAAGAAGCCAGGGAAGGCTGGTTTCCCAACCAGCCCCTTGTGCCAGTGTCTCCCTGACACTCTGGCATTTTGGCCATCTGGAGGGAGTGTTATATCCTGATGAGGCGTGACAGAGAGGAGAGGGAGAGGGGAAGCTGTAGGGCAGAGCCCTGGACTGGGCAAGGGAGACCCAGCGGCTGCTCCAGGTCCTGCTGCTGACCTGTTGTGCAAGGCCCTCCCTCTCTCGGCTGCCATTTCCCCGTCTGACCATGAGACAGGAGCCATAAAGCATGATAGGAAAGAGACGGTGATTCATGATATCTCCCCTGCCGAATGTTGGGAAAGAGACGTGGATTTATATGAATTTGGGTTCTGCTCCTGGTTCCACCGTTGAACAGCTGGGTGGCCTTGGGCAAGTCACTTCCCCCATCTAAACTGCAGCTTTTCCATCTGTAAAATAAGGGTGAAAGTTGCCCATACCTGGTGTTAGTTTGGGCCACCTGGTGTTAGTTTGGGCCTGGTGTTAGTTTGTTCTGGTGTTAGTTTGGGCCACCAGAAGCAGGCTCTGAAGCCAGAGATTCATGTGCAAGTGATTTATTTTGAAAATATTCCTGGGCTGGGCGTGGTGGCTCATCCCTCTAATCCCAGTGCTTTGGGAGGCTGAGGCAGAAGGATCACTTGAGGCCAAGGTGGGAAGATCATTGTTAGAGACCAGCTGGAATAACATAGTAAGATCCCATCTCTACAAAACATAAAACACTTAGCTAGGCAGGATGGTGCACACCTGTAGTCCTAGCTACTCCAGAGGCTGAGGTGGGAGGATTGCTTGAGCTCAGTAGTTCGAGGCTGCAGTGAGCTATGATCATGCTACTGCACTCTTTCCTGGGTGACAGAGTCTCTGAAAAACAAATAAACAAAAAAAGAAAACACTCCCCAGAGAAACTGGAAATGAAGTGGGAGACGCAGGGTGGGGAGAAGAGGATATCCACGTGAGGGTGTGGTCTTGGGAAAAGTGCCAGCCTCAGTCACATCCCCAGAGGATCTCTGGAGTGGGGACAACAGCTCAATTCATCCCCACTGGGGCTAGTGAGTTGGGATTATAGATGTCCGTGTCACTAGATCATTGCCTCAAGGCAGCTGCAAGAGGACGTATACTCCCTGGCACTTTGGGGGCAAAGCAACTCTAAAGAGAGTCACAGATGCAGGCACATGGAAGCCAGGGACGGGCACAAAAACTAGTAAGAGGGATCTCAGAAGATCCGGACAAACTCCTCCAGTGCCCACTACATACTTCATGAGGTTGTTACAATGATCAATTGGTATAACTCCTTAAAGCCCCTAGCACAGCACCTGGCACATGGTAAGGGCTCAGAAGATGGAACATGTGGTTTTTCTTGTGATTATTAGCAGGCTGGGGCTGGTGAGTGCTCAGGGCCCATGCCAGCCACTCTGAGGCTCTGGGGTTCTGGAGTTCTTTTTTATTTTAATTATTATTATTATTTTGTTTGGAAGACAGCCTCACTCTGTCGCCCAGGCTGGAGTGCAGTGGCGTGATCTCGGCTCACTGCAACCCCCACCTCCCGGGTTCAAGCGATTCTCCTGCCTCAGCCTCCCAAGTAGCTGGGACTACAGGTGCACACCACCATGCCTGGCTAATTTTTGTATTTTTAGTAGAGATGTTGTTTCACCATGTTGGCCAGACTGGTCTTGAACTTCTGACCTCAGGTGATCCACCTGCCTTGGCCTCCCAAAGTCCTGGGATTACAGGCGTGAGCCACAGCGCCTGGCCCAGGTTCTGGAGTTCTCAATTGCAGCAGGGTTCCTTTTACCCTCTGTGTCTGGCCGGCCACATGCTGCACTCTTTGCCTAACCGTCCCCCTTCCCCGGGCAGCTGCAGTCCATGGTGGATCTCCTGGAGGGCACCCTGTACAGCATGGACTTGATGAAGGTGCACGCCTACGTCCACAAGGTGGCCTCCCAGATGAACACACTGGAAGAGGTAAGGGCGGGGCTGCCGCCAGAGGCCAGGCTGGTGTGGTGCTGAGGGCCGAGGGCACTGTCCGAAGGGGCCCGGGCAATCCAGGCTTCACCCTGGTGACCATGGGAAGCCAGACTCCAGCCAGGAGCTGGGGGAGGGAAATGCGGGCCACAGGGTCCAGCCTCTGGGGAAGAGGTCTAACTGGCTCAAGGGCCTGCAGGAAGCTGAAGTCTGAGTGGAGAAACCGAGGTACCTGCTGGTTGTATGAAAGGGGTTCAGAGGGAGCTGGAACTTGCAGTTGCCCCCAGTGCATCAAGATCAGGACCCACAATTCTGGGGGTACCATTCACACAAGAATCCTTGGTGGCTGGGCATGGTAGCTCAGTGGCCTGGCGCAGTGCCTCACACCTGTAATCCCAGTGCTATGGGAGGCCGAGGCAGGCAGATCACTTGAGGCCAGAAGTTTGAGACCAACTTGACCAATATGATGAAACCCCATCTCTACAAAAAATACAAAAATTAGGCGTAGTGGTGCACGCCTGTAATCCCAGCTACTCAGTAGGCTGAGGCAGGAGAATCGCTTGAACCTGGGAAGCAGAGGCTGCAGTGAACCGAGATCGTGCCACAGCCTGGGCGACAGAGCAAGACTGTCTCAAAATAAAAAATAAGATACCTTGTCGGAGTGCCCCCTGGGTTGGTAAAACATGGCAGGACTGACCGAGCCCACTGGGCTAGTGCCCAGCTGCTGTGGAGGCAGAGGTGCTACGTGTCCTGCCCTGGTCAGGGTGAATGTGCTATAGGATTGGGCAGGGGACCAGGACTGCCCCTGGGGACAAGAAAAGAGTTGGGCGAGCATGGGGGTCCAAGCTGCAGGTTCGAGGTTTGTATCTCTGCTGGCACAGCCTCACCTCCGCCTGTTTCCTGCATCCGGCCTCTGTTGGGCCACTGGGAGTCTGGGGACATACAGCTGCCAGAAGCGGGCGTGGGGGCTTCCTTTCCCAGCTTCCTTTACAGAGGGAGGGGGCACCTGGGCATCCTGTGCCCCAGGGTAGGAGATTAACCCCTTCCTCACCCCAAAGTTGGGATCACAGTGGCTTTAAGTATTCAAAAAGTGTTTGGTATGTACCTACTATTGACCAAGCCCCTGGCAGCAGGGGAGAAAGCTGACACTTGGTGAATTTCTTCTGTGTCCCAATATTTCCCGTGCAGCTAGTACATTCCAGGCCCTCCCGTTACTGGCTCTGAAGTTATTCTCCTTTGATCTTTCCTCTTGTAACCTCAGGAAATGTTAACCCACTTCATGTAACTCTGAGCCAGATGATCTGGAGGGTATATCTGCTAGACCTGGAACCAACCAGAGATGGTTTCCACAGCCACAGAAAAATGACTTTTTAATTATCTTCTGTTTCGCATTATCTTGCTTTGCTTCTGTTAACCATGGTTTACTAAGTGATAACCTTATGGAAAAATTAAATGCAAAAAGCTTTTGTTCACCCTGGGAGGAGGTGGGGAGAGAACAGCCTCACTTGGGAGAGGCTGGCTCCCTCTGCCAAAGGGAAGAACCTCCCAGGGGATAAGCAGCAACTTGGGGTCTCAGCTTCCCTCTGCTCTCTTCTCTGACACCAATAGTTCTCAACCAGGGGTGATTTTGCCCCCAGGGGAAAGCTGGCAATAGCTGGAGACGTTTTTGGTTGTCACAACTTAAGTGGGGGACAGGATGGGTGCTACTGGGATTCTACTGGTTAGAGGCCAGAGATTTGGCTAAATACCCTACAATACACAGGACAGTCCCCAGAAGCAAACAGCTATCTGGCAAATGTCAATAGTGATGAGATTGAGAAAATCTGTCATACACTTTGACTTCTGTCATCCCTGGGATCTAGTTTTTTTGATTGTTTGTTTGTTTTTTTGAGACAGGGTCTCGCTCTGTAGGCCAGGGTAGAGTGCAGCCTCAATCCCCCAGGATCAACTGATCCTCCCACCACAGCCTCCCAAGTAGCTGGGACTGCAGGTACACACCACCACACCTAGCTAGTTTTTTGTGTTTTTTGTAGAGATGGGGCTTTACCATGTTGCTCATGCTGGTCTTAAATTTCTGGGCTCAAGCGATCCTCCTGCCTTGGCCTCCCGAGGTGCTGGGATTATAGGCATGAGCCGCTGCACCCAGCCCCTGGAATCTAGTTTAAAATGCACTGTCATATTCCATAGCCTTTTTGGTCCTCACAGTGACCCTGCCATTTAGTTGTTATTATGATGACATAATAGCCCACTTTACAGGCAGGGAAACTGAGGCTTGGAGAAGTAGTTACTGGCCCAAAGTTACCCAGCCAGGAAGTAGAGAGCAAGGATTTGAACCCAAGGATATCCGACTCCTGCCTGCTGCCTCTTGGTCCCTGAACCTGAGTCACCCAGGGCTGACTGGACGTCAATCACTTTTAGGTTATCTTTTCCTCTGTAACAATTTCTACAAATGAAATTCTGGACCCATAATTCTGTTGCTCCGCGGCTTCTCAGCAGACTGGTGCTTTCTGCCTCTGACTTCTGTCGGTCCTGCTTTAGCTGAAAAGTAGACTCAGACGAAAGAATCCCAGATCTACTAGAGCTTTGGGGAACTGGGACGGATACCTGCCAGGCCCCCCAGGTTGCCAAGTCCTCTCCAGTGAACAAGGCCAGCTTGGGCGACAGCCCAGCAAAGGAGATCGCTAGATAGCGGGAGGTTCACAGAGCCAGGGGCATTATGGTTCTAAGCAGTCTGTCTGCTCCTGGCAGGATTCAGAACCAGGAGTAGATCCAGGAGCTGGTGTGGGAGCTGCTAAAAGTAGGCAGGGAGCCAGAGCCCCAGCAAGGGGAGATGAGGCAGGGAAGGAGAACAGGCCTGGGAGTAAAGGCAGGGCTCAGTGCTGGGAGAGGAGACCGCATGGCCCAGGAGAGAAGTTGGAGACTTGGAGGGAGCAGAGATTCACCCTCAGCAAAACCCCGACGGGTTTCACTCCATCTACATTGTTTGAAGATTTTACAAGCAGAAGATATTTGTGTATTATGTATACAATTTTAAAGTAGCAAAAGATTGGAAGCAACTTAAGTAACCATCCATAATGGGCAGGGGTGGTGGCTCACGCCTGTAATCCCAGCACTTTGTAAGGCTGTGGTGGGTGGATCACTTGAGGTCAGGAGTTCAAGACCAGCCTGCCCAACATGGCGAAACCCCGTCTCTACTAAAAATACGAAAATTAGCCAGGCATGGAGGCACGTGCCTGTAGTCCCAGCTACTCGGGAGGCTAGGCAGGAGAATCACTTGAGTCCGGGAGGAAGAGGTTCTTGCAGTGAATTGCTTGCAGTGAGCCAAGATCGCACCACTGCCCTCCAACCTGGGCGACAGAGTGAGACTCCATCTCAAAAAAAAAAAAAAAAAAAAAAGAACCATCAATAAGGGACTGGGTGGCTGGGTGTAGTGGCTCATGGCTCATGCCTGTAATCTCAGCACTTTGGGAGGCCAAGGCAGGTGGATCACTTGAGGCCAGGAGTTCCAGACCAGCCTGGCCAACATGATGAAACCCTGTCTCTATTAAAAACACAAAAAGTTAGCCGGGCATGTGGTGGGTGCCTATAGTCCCAGCTACTCAAAAAAAAAAAAAAGAAAGAAAAAAAGAAAAATAAAAAATAAGGGACTGGGTAAATAAATTGTGGCCTCTCAAGCAATGGTGTACTGTGTGGCCATGAGAAGGAACGGAGCACTATATATGCAGATATGCATCAGTACCCAAAATAGGCTGTTCAGCAAAAAAGCAAAGTGGTAAAAATATGAGTGTATGTATACATGTGTTCCTCTAAATATACAGACTTTCTTTAGAAGGATATACAAGGAACCTGTAATAACTGTTGGCACTGAGAAATAAAGGTGGGAGCTTGACATTTTTATAGCCATTGATATCTTTTAAATTTAGTACCATGCACATGTATTATCTATTTTTTTAATTCTTTCACTTTTTAAATTTAAAAAGTTCATAAATACAGGGTCTCTTGGAGCCTATTTTTCCTGCTCATGCTCGCTGCGGCTGCCCCAAGCCCGTTCGGGGGACTGGGCAGCAAAGCCTAATGACCAAAGCTGGGGTGTCCCTCCAGGCTAGGGGTTCAGAGGAAGCTGGCCCAGGAAAGACCTCCAATCCTGCCCCCTCCACAGAGCATCAGGGCCAACCTGAGCCGGGAGAACGAGGTGGTGAAGGAGAGCGTGCGCCACCTCAGTGAGCAGTTGAGGCACTATGAGAATCACTCTGCCATCATGCTGGGCATCAAGAAGGAGCTGTCCCGCCTCGGCCTCCAGCTGCTGCAGAAGGATGCCGCCGCCGCCCCTGCCACCCCTGCCACGGGCACTGGTAGCAAGGCCCAGGTGAGGCCCCAACTCTGATCATGGGGCTGGAGCTGGCTGAGCTTGGGAGCTCACTGTGCCAGGATGTTGGCCCTGTGGGCCAGCTCAATGGGGGTTTGGGGCTGTAAGATGGGGTTGAGGACTGGCACAGCCAGAAAGTCCCTGGCACGGTGAGGTGCAGGGGGTACCTGCTGTACAGCAAGCACAGTCAACACAGGGAATGGGGATAGGCCTGGGGATCCTGCCAAGGGGGGCTGGTCCCTAAGCCAGGTGTTTGGCATCCTTCTCATTCCCAAGTTTGAAACTAGTAGGGACAAGCTTGTGGAGGTGGTGCCCCCTGCCTGGCCCTCAGAGATCAGGCTGGCTGCAGCAAAACCCCTTCTAGCCTCCCCTGCTGTGGCTGGGCCCTTGGCTGGGTGGAGCCTGCTCAGAGGGAGGTGGGCAAAGCCTCAGGGACCCCTGCAGACTGATACCCATTCATCCAACCCACCCTGGGGTACAGAACTCCTGCAGCCAATACCCAGGCACTCCACCTCCAAGCTCAGAGCACAGAGTGAGCAGAGGCACTGGTTCTGTCACTAGGCAGAGCCACCCATGACAGATAACACGCCTGCATGCAAATGTGATAAACGTCCTCTCTGTAGGCAGGTGCCTCTCTGTAGGCAGATGAACTGTGAAGCTGGTTCTCCCTCTGAGCAGATCAATTAGAAGGAACAACCACTTTTGGGTGAGCCAGTTTCACAGAGGCTCCTGCCTTTGCTGGGTATGTGGCTTGGCAAATGGAGTGCAGACTGGATTCAACCCCATTCAGGCTCCTCTGGCCAGTCACCCTTGGGCAAGACACAAGCCACACCATTGTTCATACTGGCCTTGTGTTTTGGTGAGTGGCTGAAGAAGGGAGCTGACATTTGTGGAACTCCTACTTTAAACTTGACTTTCTCACAGACATTGTCAGTGAACCCCATAGTCACCTGGGAGGAGGGGTGACCCCTGCCCATTTGGCAGATGAGGCACGGAGAGAGGTCACATGGAGAGGCGGTGGCGGAGCTGGGACTGGCAGCCAGGTCTGTGTGACTGCCAAGCCCACCCTCTTCCTCTCTTCCTCTCCGCATCTCGGTCTCCTTTGCTGACACTGTGATAATGGGGCCATTTGTGTCTGCAACTGGGACCACCTAGATGCCGATAAAGCAGCTAGGAAGCCTGTGCCTTGGCCCCCAGCTGGCTTCCTGCTCATTCCCGTGCCAATTCCGCAGGCGAGAATGAAGCGTGTTTTGGCAATGGTGCAGAAGGCACCCAGCTACTGTACTTGCCGTATCTGCTGGAGCTTCTGCCTAACAATGAGTGATGTCACAGGCCCTGTGTTCTTGTGCCAAGCCAGCATCAGCGGCATTTAAATAGGAAGTGAAAATAACAAAACACAAAACGTTAGAAACGGCATATCCTAGAGGTTGGGTGACCAACCCTGTCCCAGTTTGCCTGGGACTTGAGGGTTTTTCCAGGATGCAGCACTTTCAGTGCTAAAACTAGGAATGTTCCAGGCACTCTGGGATGAGTGGTTCACCTTGCCTAGGTGCCTAAGAACCTCTCCCCTGCCCACGTACTAAGACCAATGAGTAAGAGAGACAAGGCTGGGAAGGTGAGCAGGTAGAGGAGGCTGCCTCCCGGGGAGCTGTTCCTTCTAGCCTGCCCCCCAGGGGGAGTGGACAGGAGTTGAGAAGTGGGACAGGAATCTAACCTACCAGGATGGACTTCAAGCCTGCAAGGGAGCTAAAGAGCTGGGTGAGGAAACTGAGGCAAACCAGTCACGGATGTAGCCACCGTGGTGGGGTAAAGGAAAGCTATGACTTTGTGAGTGCTTGGGACATAGGGCCTGGGGCAACAAGGCCACCTCCAGTCCCCACGTGCTGAGCCCCCAGGACTCCCCACAACATTTCGTCTACTGTCCTTCAAGTCTGCGACTTCTCTTCCCTCCCAGGACACAGCTGGAGGAAAAGGCAAGGACATCAGCAAGTATGGCAGCGTGCAGAAGAGCTTTGCAGACAGAGGCCTCCCAAAACCTCCCAAGGAGAAGCTGCTTCAGGTGGAGAAGCTGAGGAAGGAGAGCGGCAAGGGCAGGTTCCTCCAGCCCACAGCCAAGCCCCGTGCCCTGGCCCAGCAGCAGGCTGTGATCCGGGGCTTCACCTACTACAAGGCAGGCAAGCAGGAGGTGACCGAGGCGGTGGCAGGTGCGTAGGGGGGGAAGGGGACCCTGGGAAGTCAGGGATGGATGCCTCCTAGGAATCCCCTCATCCCTCATCTTCTCTGCAGTTGGACCACCCCAGATTCAGTTCCACCCATTGATTACCTGTTGGGTGCCCTCTGCTCATCCACATATGAGGATAACACCCCACTCAGGGGGTCATTGGGATGAAATGGCAGAACCAACCTGCAGGGCCACTCGGTGGCTTTCCAGTATTTACAGCTGTCTTCACCTTCACTGGACTTTTCTTTGTGCATTTGAAAATGTGCCGAAGGTCCACTCTGATCAGGTGACAGGGAATGGTAGAGACACAGTCCCTGTCCCCACAGATCTCACAGTCTAGTGAGAAAAAATACCTATGACCAGGCAGCTGCCACAATGGGGGGCAGGAGAATACCGGGCTCCTGAGAAGTGACAAGGGCTTTTGGGGCATCTCTCATTTCCTCTCCAGCTCCTCCCTCTTCTTATATCCCCAAGGAAGAGCCCACAGACTCTTGTATCTTTCCTGCAGCTCTCTGCTGGATCACAGAGAAGGGTGACAAAGTAATTGGCAAACAAGAGACACACGTTTCAAGATACCCCAAATTTCTGAGCCATCTCTATGGGTTGTGGTTCTCAATTCCCCCACTAAGACCCGTCCCAGATGGCTGCTGTCTTCTGATGTCCCAGAGGGGTGTCCCAAACCTGGGTCCTGCTGACCACCTCCTCCTGCAAAGCCCTCCTTCCAGCCCATGTGCAAGGGGTGCAAGGAGGTGAAACAGTCAGGGACCAGGCTCCTTTGAGAGCCCTCTTGTTTCTTGGCCTCTCAGGACTCAGGGGCCTCTTTCCCCTGGTCCCAGCTGCTGGCCCAAGCCCTGCCAGCTTGGTCTGGACACGGCACAGAGCCTCTGACCCCTGGCTGGGGCACTGCCTAAGAACAGCTGCAGGCATCTGACTCTGCCAGCAAGGCCTGTGGGAACAGGCGCCCTGCCCTGGCAGGCTGCTGAGGCCAGGCCTTCCTGTGGTCCTCCTCGACCAGGGGGATGACCCCCATCCCCGCCAGGGCCCAGGCTGCCCACAGCAGGGCCTGTGCAAAGAGGAAGCCCAAAATGGAGAAAAAAGGAAGAAGTTATTGTCCTCAAGTCAAGGGGTCTCTGAGCCCCTCACCCAGCTGACCAGGAGGTCCCCTGGGCACCAGACCATCATAGTAATAACAGCACCGTTCCTTTGTCTCCCTGGTGTCACATTTTTTTTTTTTTTGAGATGGAGTTTCGCTCTTGTCACCTAGGCAGTGATGCAATGGTGCAATCTCAGCTCACTGCACCCTCCGCCTCCTGGATTCAAGCAATTCTCTCGCTTCAGCCTCCCAAGTAGCTGGGATTACAGGCACATGCCACCATGCCCGACTAATTTTTGTATTTTTAGTAGAGACAGGGTTTCGTCATGTTGGCCAAGCTGGTTTCGAACTCCTGACCTCAGGTGATCTGCCTGCCTCGGCCTCCCAAAGTTCTGGGATTATAGGCATGAGCCACCGTGCCCAGCCAGTGTCACAAAAGTGTTTCCCTAAACCCTTCCTTCCTTCCTTCCTTTCTTTCTTTCTTTATTTTTTCTTTTGAGACAGGGTCTCACTCTGTCACCCAGGTTGCAGTGTAGTGGCACGATCATGACTCACTGCAGCCTTGACCTCCCGGGCTCAAGTGATCTTCCCTCCTCAGCCTCCCTAATAGCTAGGACTACAGGCGTCCATCACCACACCTGGCTAATTTTTTCTATTTTTTAGTAGAGACAGGGTTTTGCCATGTTGGCCAGGCTGGTCTTGAACTCCTGGGCTCAAGTGATCTGCCTGCCTCAGCCTCCCAAAGTGCAGGGATTACAGGCACCAGCCACCATGCCCAACCCTCTAAGCACTTTCATTCATGCTGTTGCGTTTGATTCTGGCAGCAGCTGCATTTTCCATGGCAGAGTAATAGGAGAAGGCCTGTAAAATGGGAACAAGAGCTTCTCTCTAGAATGGAATCTAGCAGATGAGAGAACTGGTACGAAGTTCTTGATGCATAGGAAGGAAAGGGATCTCCTTTTTGGTACCTCGTATTTGCTGGGATCTGTGCAAATGTTTATGTACATTTTTCTGTAGTCAACACCACAGTCCAGCATGGTGGGCTCATGACTCTCAGTTCACAGAGGTGGCCCAGGAAGGCAGGGGGACATGGCTGAGGCCACCTGGCTGGGTTTAAAGCCCTGGCTGTGAAGTCCTCCCTGCCTCCCACTTTGAAACCTTTCACCCTCCTCTGGGTGTGAGGAGGCCCTGAGGAGGCCTCCCCCTCCATTCCCTGAGGGCCCCTGAGATGGGGGCCCAGTGGACCTGAGGGAGACCCACACGGCAGCAGGTGGTGCTGGGATGTGAGCACAGGGGTCTTCTCTCTGCAGACAACGCCCTCCAGGGCACTTCCTGGCTGGAGCAACTGCCGCCCAAGGTGGAGGGTAGGTCCAACTCCGCAGAGCCCAACTCCGCAGAGCAGGATGAGGCTGAGCCCAGGTCCTCCGAGAGAGTGGACCTGGCTTCTGGCACCCCCACCTCACTCCCTGCCACCACCACCACCGCCACCACCACCCCGACCCCCACCACCAGTCTCCTGCCCACCGAGCCACCTTCAGGTCCAGAAGTCTCCAGCCAAGGTGAGTGAGCCTCACAGGAGTCAGCACACTGTAGCCTGTGCCCAAATCTAGCCCACAGCCTGTTTCTGTGAAGCCCTCAAGGTAAGAAATGCTTTTTACAGCTGAGCATGGTGGCTCACACCTGTAATACCAGCACCTTGGGAGGCCAAGGCAGACGAATCACCTGAGGTCAGGAGTTCAAGACCAGCCTGGCCAACATGGAAAAACCCCCTCTCTACTAAAAATAAAAAAATTAGCCAGGCGTAGTGGCAGGTGCCTGTAATCCCAGCTACTCGGGAGGCTGAGGCAGGAGACTCGCTTGAACCCAGGAGGCAGAGGTTGCAGTGAGCTGAGATTGTGCCACTGCACTCCAGCCTGGGCAAAATAAATTTTTTTTTTTTCTTTTTGAGACAGAGTCTCACTGTGTCACCCAGGCTGCAGTGCAATGGTGAGATATTGGCTCATTGCAACCTCCATCCCCCGGGTTCAAACAATTCTCCTGCCTCAGCCTCCCGAGTGGCTGGGATTACAGATGCCTGCCACCACAGCTGGCTAATTTTTGTATTTTTAGTAGAGACAGGGTTTCACTATGTTGACCAGGCTGGTCTCTAACTCCTGACATCAGGTGATCCTCCTGTCTCAGCCTCCCAAAGTGCTGGGATTACAGGCATGAGCCACCACACCCAGCCCAGGTAGTATTTTCAACAAATTCTTCTTAAAATGTCACCTAGAATGCCATCATCAAATCCAGCAACTATTTTTATTTCTTTATTTCCTGTGTCCAATCGTTGGCCCTGTTTTGATGTCAGCATTTATAGTTCTGCTCTGTGTCTCATGGTAGAAATCTTCCTCGTTAAGTCATTGATTCCATCCTTCCAAAGGGATCTTGGCTCTCTGTGGTGAAAATCCTTCAAACCCTGTCCTGCTTTGGTCCAAGGTCATTCCACTTCTAGGAATCTTTCCTGAAGGATCCACCAGCAATGGGAACAACAGCTGCAGCTTAAGTGGTTGCATCATGGCATCATTTCTAATGTCAGAAAACTGGAAATAATGCGAAGGGCTGACATGGGGAGGACTGGTCAGATAAATTCAGGGCACAGCTGTCCACCGGCCTGGCAGAACCTTGAAATCACATCATTAAAAGGCTATTTAATGATGAGAGAAATTGCTCAACGGAGGCTAAAAACAGGATACATAAAACTGTATACTCACAGTTTTTTAAAGTATGTCTGCATGACTGTACATGCAAAGAAAAAAGAAAAGGAAGGAAATGCCACATGTTTAAATTTTTCTTTGGATGGGAGAAGGGTGGGAGAGGGTGAAGGATAAAAGACTACATACTGGCTGCAGTGTATACTGCTCAGGTGACAGATACGTTAAAATCTCAGAGATCACCACTAAAGAACTCACCCATGTAACCAAAAACCACCTGTTCCCCAAAAACTATTTAAATAAAATTTTATTATTGTTGTTGTTGTTGTTGTTTTTTGTTTTTTTTTGGTGTGGTTTTTTTTTTTTTTTTTTTTTGAGACGGAGTCTGAGTCTGTCGTCCAGGCTGGAGTGCAGTAGCGTGATCTCAGCTCACTGCAACCTCTGCCTCCTGAGTTCAAGAGATTCTCCTGCCTCAGCCTCCCGAGCAGATGGGATTTCAGGCACACACCACCACGCCTGGCTAATTTTTCTGTTTTTGGTAGAGACAGTGTTTCGCCATGTTGACCAGGCTGGTCCTGAACTCGTGACCTCAAGTGATCTGTGAAATACAATTTTTAAAAAGAGAATAAAAGAACAGAAAAAAAATTGTCTTTGGATAATGGCAGTTTTTAGGGTTTTTTTATTTTATAAGAGTTTAATTTTTTTTATTTTTTAAAAAGTAAAATAAGGAAAAACCAAAAAAGAAAAAAATTTAAATTTTTGTATTGACAAATAAAAATTGTATGTATTCATTTATTTGGCATACTGCAGAAAGAATAATTTTTTTAAATGTGTGTATTTATAATGTACAACATAATGCTTTGATATGTGTACACACTGTGAAATGGCTAAATCAAGCTAATTAGCATATATATTACCTCACATTACTTATCTTTTTTTTGTGGCGAGAACACTTAAAATCTACTCTCTTAGCAATCAAAATTCAAGTATACAATATGCTGAACTTATTCCTGTTGTCTAAATGAAATTTTGAATGCTTTAAGCAACATCTCCTCAATCCCCCATCCACTAGTAACCACTATTCTACTCTCTGCTTTTATGAGTTTGACTTTTTAATTTTTTTAATTTTTAATGTTTATTTTTATTTATTTATTTATTTTTTTTTTTGAGATGGAGTCTCACTCTGTCACCCGGCTGGAGTGCAATTGCATGATCTTGGCTCACTGCAACCTCCGCCTCTCGGGTTCAAGTGATTCTCCTGCCTCAGCCTCCAGAGTAGCTGGGACTACAGGCACCCACCACCACACCCAGCTAATTTTTTTATTTTTAGTAGAGACAGGGTTTCACCATATTGGCCAGGTTTGTCTCAAACTCCTGACCTTGTGATCCACCCACCTCAGCCTCCCAAAGTGCTGGGATTACAGGCGTGAGCCACCGCGCCTGGCCAATTTTTATTTATTTATTTATTTTGAGGCAGTGTCTTGCTCTGTTGCCTAGGTTGGAGTGCAGTGGTGTGATGACAGCTCACTGCAGCCTCAATATCGCAGCCTCAAGCAATCCTCCCACCTCAGCCTCCCCAGTAGGTGGGACTACAGGCGCACACCACTATGCTCAGCTAATTAAAAAAAAAATTTTTTTCTTTTTGTAGAGACAAGGTCTTGCTATGTTGTCCAGGCTGGTCTTCAAGTCTTGAGCTCAAGTGATCCTCCCACCTTAGCCTCCCAAATTGCTGGGATTACAGGTGTGAGTCACTGTGCCTGGCCGAGTTTGACTATTTTAGATTCCACATATAATGAATAATATAACTTTGAAGATTTTTATTTTCTCCATTCTCTTTTTTTTTTGAGACAGAGTTTCACTCTTGTCGCCCAGAGTGCAGTGGCATGATCTCTGCTCACTGCAACCTCCGCCTCCTGGGGTTCAAGCGATTCTCCTGTCTCAGCTTCCTGAGTAGCTACAATTACAGGCACCACCTACCATGCCCAGCTAATTTTTGTATTTTCAGTAGAGACGGGTTTCACCATGTTGCCCGGGCTGGTCTTGAACTCCTAACCTCAGGTGATCCACCTGCCTTGGCCTCCCAAAGTGCTGGGATTACAGGCATGAGCCATTGCGCCTGGCCTCCATTCTCCTTTTCTGAATGTTTTATGTTTTTGGTAATGATCAAGCATTGCTTTGATGATGAGGAAAGGGGAGAGAAGACCACAAACAAAATTTCAGGAGAGATTTAAGTTAGACCCAGATAACATTCCCAGCCCATTGCTCTGGCTGGGGGATTTGGGGGTCTGTGTACCGATGCTGCCTGCCCTCCTCCCCACAGGCAGAGAGGCGAGCTGTGAGGGCACCCTCCGGGCTGTGGACCCCCCTGTGAGGCACCACAGCTATGGGCGCAACGAGGGAGCCTGGATGAAGGACCCTGCAGCTCGAGACGACAGGATCTATGTCACCAACTACTACTATGGAAACAGCCTGGTGGAGTTCCGCAACCTGGAAAACTTCAAGCAAGGTCAGGGACCCCGGAGGTGGAGAGGGGGCCGGGTATGGACAGCCTGGGGAGGGGTCCTCATGGGGACTTGGCCTTCCTTGCCTTGTGGGTTTCTATGGTATAGCCTGGTTGAGCTCCAGATTGTTAGCCACCCCAAGGAGGGGGTTCTGGGCTGAGGGCCCTGGGCTGGAGGCCCAGACAGACCCCATGGCACCCCTGTGTGCTAGCACCCTGCCAGGAACCAGAATGCAGCGGCAAACAAGAGGGACATGGTCCTGCCCTCACAAGTGTGACTTACCATCAAGGGGCCAATACTGAGTTTCCATTTGTTGAATGCTTACCCTGTGCTGATCTTGCCCCCCATGTATCAGCTCTTGGTAGCTACATACTTCCAGGAGGTGGGGTTATCACCTGTTCTATAGGTGCGCAGGGTCTAAGGCCTTAAAGGAGCTGCAGGTCTGGGCAGGGGCCAGGATGGATCTGACGGCACAGGGAAGGGCAGAATTCTGGTTATCAGATCTGGGGCATGATGCCGGGAAGGGGTCATTTAGATCTAGCCTGCCCTTCAGAAATGCACAGTCTGGTGGGGGAGGCAAAGGCTTAAAGAGACAATTTCAGAACAGCATTAGAGGGAGCACTGAAGGGGCTATGGGAACCCAGCCTAGAGATCAGGGAAGACTTCCCCGGGAAGGTGATGCTGAGCTGGGCCCTGGAAGACGAGTAGGAGTAAGCCATGCAGAAGGGAGAGGGAAGGGTGTTCCAGGCAGAAGTCTCAGTACATGCAGAGGCCTGGCAATGAGAGGAAGTGTGATGGCCTGGGATGGGGAGATGGTGACTGAGTAAGCTGGGCAGGTCTGGTGAGCCAGATAAAGGAGTTTGGACTTAACCCCGAGAGCCATGGAGTCACAACTAAAGGCCTGGAACAGGCCGGGCGTGGTGGCTCACACCTATAATCCTAGCACTTTGGGAGGCTGAGGTGGGCTGATCACTTGAAGTCAGGAGTTCAAAACCAGCCTGGCCAACATGGTGAAACCCCGTCTCTACTAAAAAATTAAAAAAAAAAAAAATTAGCTGGGTGTGGTGGCAGGCGCCTGTAATCCCAGCTACTTGGGAGGCTAAGGCAGGAGAATCGCTTGAACCTGGGAGGCAGAGGTTGCAGTGAGCCGAGATCGCACCACTGCACTCCAGCCTGGGTGACAGAGAGAGACTCTATCTCGAAAAATATGAAAAAAAATAAAGGCCTGGAACAGCTAAAATCCTTCCTCCGCTAGCTCAAAATTGGCCGGCTTTCTGCTCAAGTAGCTCACAGGCTGGTGGAGGAATCCAGTGATAAGTATCAAGATGAAGGCTTCTGTCTGGCTGCTACAGATGTGTCCTGGGGGGAAAAAAAGACAAAGGGTTATGGGAGGCTGGAGGAGAGGCCCCTCACTCAGGCTAGGGAGGTCAGTGAAGGTTTCCTAGAGGAGGTGACATTGGCCTGGGGCTCTGAAAGACGGGCAGGCATTCCCCAAGCAGACAGCCTGAGGAATGGCAGTCCTAACAGAGGAACAGCAGGGACGAAGGCCTGGAGACAAAGAATGGGGCTGATGTCACCGTGTCTAAATCCTAGCTGTGCCATTCCAGAGCTGGGTGACCTTGATCCTCTGAGCCTGTTTCTTTTTAAGCAGATGGGATGACGATAGACCTCCTTTGGGAGACGCTCCTGCCATAATAAGATGTCATCCCAGCTCCAGGCACACTGCACATGCTTGTTATCAGTCGCTCACTGGGCCACTGAGAGCCCTTGGTGGTCTCAGGGGATGTGGGTGGGCTGGGGTTGCTCGGGAGGTCTGGGGTGACCATTGCCCTCCACCTGCAGGCCGCTGGAGTAACATGTACAAGCTGCCCTACAACTGGATCGGCACAGGCCACGTGGTGTACCAGGGCGCCTTCTACTACAACCGTGCCTTCACCAAGAACATCATCAAGTACGACCTACGTCAGCGCTTCGTGGCCTCCTGGGCGCTGCTGCCCGACGTGGTATACGAGGACACCACACCCTGGAAGTGGCGCGGACACTCGGACATCGACTTTGCCGTGGACGAGAGCGGCCTGTGGGTCATCTACCCCGCCGTGGACGACCGCGATGAGGCCCAGCCCGAGGTGATCGTCCTGAGCCGCTTGGACCCCAGCGATCTCTCCGTGCACCGGGAGACCACGTGGAAAACACGGCTGAGGCGGAACTCCTACGGGAACTGCTTCCTGGTGTGCGGCATCCTGTATGCCGTGGACACGTACAACCAGCAGGAAGGTCAGGTCGCCTACGCTTTCGACACGCACACGGGCACCGACGCACGCCCCCAGCTGCCATTCCTCAACGAGCACGCCTACACCACCCAGATCGACTACAACCCCAAGGAGCGGGTGCTGTACGCCTGGGACAATGGCCACCAGCTCACCTACACCCTCCACTTTGTGGTTTGAGTGGAGACCTGTGCTCCCCGGAGAGGGGCAGCAGTGCGGGAGGGGCTCTCCACAGCAGCTCCTGCTACTGACCCAGTCCGCAAATATTTATTGGGGGCCAGCCCAGGGCTGGGACTGGGCATGAGGTGGTCACCAGGATTGAGCTTCCTCAGCACCTAGTGGGTAATACTTGCTTCCACTTGCAGAGCACCGTGCCAAGCACTTCCCACACACTTACCCGTTTGATTCTCCTAGCACCTCCCTTGGAGGTGGAGATCATGAACCCATTTAACAGATGAGGAGACAGAGGCTCAGAGAGGTACCGTCCCTTGCCTAACACCTCAGTTGTGATGAGGCAGGCTGTGCTCTCACGACAGCCCCACTTTACAGATGAGGAGACTTCACCACGCCCTCCCCTCCCTGCCCTCCCCCCTCTCCCCCGGTATCCCTTGTTCTCTCAACTCAGCCTCCCTTCCCAGAGCCACTCAGAACCAGAGGCCTTTAGGGCCAGTGTGCTGGCGTGGGGTGGAGGCCCTGGCTCTGCCTGCCATCCTAGGGCCCTGTTCTGGCTGAGCTGTTGGTGGCCCTGGGCTTTGAGCCCCTTAGCCAATGTCCTTGCCTCTTGTCTTTGGCCAGCCCCCCAGCCCAGCCCACCCCACCCGCTGTCCGGCCACATTCCAAACCTCTACCGTCACCTAGCTGCTGAGCAGAAACCACACCCCGAGAGAAAATCCCGTCCTCTGTTCCAAGGCCCCTCTCTGCTCTATGCTCATTTTTATTTTCTCTTATTCTTCATCAGTGCCGTCATTTGTTTCTGCAGCAGCAGCTGAGAAGGCAGCCGCAGCTCTGCCAGGATGGGGAGCTGAGCTGAGGCTCCCTCTCCACCCAGAAGCACTGGCGTTGTTCACATAGTCGGGCCTTGGGTCCCCTCCCTGGTTCATCCCAGAGCCTTTGGGCCCGGAGTCCGCCTTGTCCTTTTTCTCTGGGCTTTCAAACCCACAACCTTTACACACTCAGGGATACCTCCGGGTCTGCCATGAATAAGACCCTAGGCCCAAGGCTGGTGTGGTGCCAGGATGGCACAGTTTCCGTCTTCCTTGCCAGCCCTGACCTGGCCCCTGGGCGGGCTGGCCCAGCAGCCTGGGGGCTGCGGAACACATGGTGTGAGTAGTTGGGTCCAGGGGAGGCATCAGGCCTTCTTCTGGTTGCAGGAGAGAACCAGAGGGCGGGAACGGGGAGGGAAAAACTGAGGGTCTGCAGACTGGACTTTTCCTGGCTCAACCCAGGACTTGGGTTGAGGATGCACAGGGGCCACTTTGCCCGGGGCCACTGATGGCTCCCCAGAGCCTCAGACCCACACAGCCCAGAGGACAAGACCTTCAAACCTGCCCCTCTTCTGCTTTTTTAGACAGTATTTTTAGAGCTGGAAAGAAATTTTCTAGCCCAACTCCCTGTTTCATGAAAGAGAAAAGAGGCTCAGAAAAGTTTAGAGAGCAGCTCAGTCTCACACTGGGAGCTGGGCACAGCCGATCTCCTTCCAGAAGGGTTCTGTCTGTATCCTTTATTCTCCCCCACATGGAGGCTGCCCTACCTGGGAAGGCACCCCAGCACCTGTGAAGGACATTTACTGCTCATCCCCACCCGCCCCCTGGCCCTTGCTGCCTTCGTTCTGTCCCAATGCCAGCTCCCAGGATGTCTGTATGTTTGAATACCAGTTGCCATGTTAGGAAGGTCAGCTGCACAGCCAAGAGTGTAAGAGTGTAAAGAAATGCTTTTTTTTTTTGAGTTGGAGTTTTGCTCTTGTCGCCCAGGCTGGAGTGCAGTGGCGCGATCTCGGCTCACTGCAACCTCTGCCTCCTGGGTTCAAGCAATTCTCCTGCCTCAGCCTCCCTAGTAGCTGGGACTACAGGCACCCACCACCACCCCCAGCTAATTTTTGTATTTTTAGTAGAGACAGGGGTTTCACCATGTTGGCCAGGCTGGTCTCGAACTCCTGACCTTAGGTGATCCGCCCGCCTCAGCCTCCCAAAGTGTTGGGATTACAGGCATGAGCCACTGCGCCTGGCCAGGAAATGCTTTTTGTGCAGAATACACTTCTTTCAGGCATTGTCAGGTGATGTTTTGTTTAAGCTCTAACTCACCCCTGGAATACAGGGGAATGATGACAACCAGCCCAGCCAGGCCTGACTCATCATGGTCACATCCAGCCCCCACCCCCGGCCAACCCCTGCAGGCTCCTCTTCCACACTCACCAGGGGGCCGCGGGGCCCCGGCATCTCCCTTGGCCCTGGGTGTGGGTTTTACAAGACTTGTGTCTTTCGTGACATCATAGCCCAACCATGTGAGAAGAAGGAGAAGGCCCCCCTTTCTTCATTAATCTGAAAAAAAAGGAAAGTGAGAATAGGCTGATTTTTAAAAGTTAAGGGGCAAGCAGCACTGCATTCTGGGGGAACGATCCTGGCCACAGCCTCCAAACATTCACTAGGCCTCTTCTGTTTTCAGACCCTTGTAAGTGGGTATGGTCAGTTTTTTCTTTTCTTTTTCTTTTTTTTTTTTTTTTTTTGAGACAGAGTTTCGCTCTTGTTGCCCGGGTGGAATGCAATGGCGCGATCTCAGCTCACTGCAATCTCCGTCTCCCAGGTTCAAGTGATTCTCCTGCCTTAGCCTCCTGAAAAGCTGGGATTACAGGGCCCTGCCACCAAGCCCAGCTAATTGTATTTTTAGTAGAGACAGGGTTTCACCATGTTGGCCAGGCTGGTCTTGAACTCCTGACCTCAGGTGATCCACCTGCCTCAGCCTCCCAAAGTGTTGGGATTACAGGCGTGAGCCACCACGCCTGGCCAGTTTCTTCATTTTACACATGGTCACATTGGCACCTAGAACAGTTAGGTCACTCGTCACATACGCAGTTAAGTAGAGAACCAGGTTTCAAAATCAGGTAAGAAAACCATCATCATTAACTGAGCACCAGCTGTGCTAAGCCTGCCGCGGGCATATCCTTGCAGCCTCACAACAGTGGGAGGTCTGTATCCTGAATGTCCTCATTTTATAGATGAGGACACTGAGGAGAAGAGACTTACCCAGGCTCACATAGCAGTTCAGCCTGTTCCAGGCGCTGGTCAGTGCGTGTTCTTTGCCACCAGCCTGTCACGCCAGTGGCAACTCCAGAAACGGAGGCTGTTGCTTTTATCCCTAAACTGCATCCACAGAGAAGTCCCAAGAAGGAGGTTGGGGCCAGCTCATAAAAAGCCTGAATGCCAAGCCAAGGAGTGGATGCCTCCAGTCATTTTTAGAACAAAGTCAAGTATAAATTTACAGAGAAAAAATTCTAAGACAGTTGGATGTTGTCCTGTTGGTGAGGAGAGGACGGGAAAGTTTTTCCTGTGGGGTACTGGAACCAGCCCACAATTGCACGCTTGTGAGCTGTCATGGAAACCTGATCCCCAACAGCTTTTGAGGTGTTTTGTTTGTTTGTTTGTTTTACCTGTCTTGGGCTTTATTGCTTTTGGCAAAAGTTTTATTACTTTTGGCAAAAGTTACTTCAAACAAGGGAGGGCCTGGACTGAGGGGGACCAGGTCTTCTTGCTGACCTCGTCTACAAAGGCAAAGGAAGGCAAAGGAAGCTGTCTCGGGTGTTTCTGAACAACGTGACTCATGAGGGGCTTTGGCTACCTCTTGCGTTCCCCCTAGAGATGTCCAGGACTTACATTTAATCTGCTTTCTCTGTGGTGGGGTAGAGAATGGAGCTCCTGCCTTGCGGGCAGTGCTAAAGGTGGAGCTGAGGGATTTTCCTGGGAATGATTTGAGGGCTCTTGAAAGCCCGTGTGTTCCAAAGCGTCTTTAACTCTGGGTTAGCATTGGAAGCCGCTGTCATGACAGGACACGGCACTGGATGGCTGGCAGAGAGCCCTGGCTGGGAGTTAGGGAGCCCTGGTTTGGAATCCAGCCCCACCTCTTTCATGCCACAGGTTCGGTCAAGTTCTCTCCCGCTCAGGGTAGGGCTGTCAACTCCCTCTTACAGCTAAGAACATGCAGCTTAGTGAGGACAAGACCCTTCTAGAGCTTTACCCAAATCCCCCCACCCAGGAGCCCCAAGGCCAGCATTATTCCTCCCCATTACAGGTGATGAGCCTCAAATTCAGAGAACTTAAGCAACCTGCTCAGGGTCACATCTCCAACAGGCAGTAGAGTCAAGGTATAAACCAGGTCTGTTTTTGTACCAGAGTCCCAGACTAACTGTTGGTAGGAATCTTGTAACCAGTCATGTTTTCTTCCTTGTTTTGGCTGCTGGGAAGCTCCAAGTCAAATTCGAGACCCTTTTTTTTCCAATTGTGCTGAGTCTCCTACTAGACTCGCTTCATTCTAGCTTTCTGCTTTTACCTTTACCCTAATCTTTTTATTTTTATGCTATTGTACTTTATCTATTTTTGTAAGTTGCTGAGATATCTGTTTTGCAACAAGATGGGCTATATCTAAATAAAGACATGATCAAAGGTTTGATTTAAAAGTCTGGACTAAATGCTGTGGTCCATATCCTTATCAGAACACATACATTTAATAACTTTTAAAACAAATAATTTGTCAGCCGGGCACGGTATCTCGCACCTGTAATCCCAGCACTTTGGGAGGCTGAGGCAAGCGGATTACTAGAGGTCAGGAGTTCGAGACCAGCCTGGCCAACATGGTGAAACCCTGTCTACCAAAAAATACAAAAATTAGCTGGGCATGGTGGCACGCACCTGTAGTCTCAGCTACACGGGAAGCTGAGGCAGGAAAATTGCTTGAACCTGGGAGGTTGCAGTGAGCCAAGATGGCGCCACCGCACTCCAGTCTGGGTGACAAAGCAAGACTCCATCTCAAAATAAATAAATAAAAATAAAAAAGTTAAAAAAAAAATCATGATCAGGCATTGGGGGGAACTGATGGTGTGGAAAAATGAATGGGGTAGGTGGATGGGAGATTAAGTACGCTGTTAGCTGAATGGGAATTGGAGGTCGGGTATGGTGGCTCATGCCCGTAATCCCAGCACTTTGGGAGGCTGAGGTGGGAGGATCACTTGAGACCAGGAGTTCAAGACCAGCCTGGGCAACATAGTGAGACCTCCTCTCTACAAAAAAGAAACAAAAGTAGCCAGGCGTGGTGGCATGCAAAAAAATAAAAATAAAAAATAAAGAGTTTGTTATGAGAACTGGCATTGTTGCTACACTGCCGATGGAACTAATTGGAATGGTGAGCTGTGCAGAATCCAACTCAGACTGAAAGACAGACCCCGCCAAGTGGAGAAGACAAGCCAGATGTTCCCAAAGGTGTTCAGACACTAGCCTCGGCCCCTTCCCTGCCTTCCTGTGCCAACTGCAGAGACAGGTGCAGGGTACACTCACTCCTGGGTCAGAGAATGTGGGGTCGAGGGAAAGGTAAGGAAAATAAAAGGAAAAGAAATGCTGGCCGGGTGCTGTGGCTCACACCTGTAATCCCAGCACATTGGGAAGCCAAGGCAGGTGGATCACAAGGTCAGGAGATCGAGACCATCCTGGTTAACACGGTGAAACCCCGTCTCTACTAAAAATACAAAAAAAGTAGCCGGGCATGGTGGCGGGCGCCTGTAGTCCCAGCTACTTGGGAGGCTGAGGCAGAAGAATGGCATGAACCCGGGAGGCAGAGCTTGCAGTGAGCCGAGATCGCGTCACTGCACTCCAGCCTGGGCAACAGACTGAGACTCCGTCTCAAAAAAAAAAAAAAAAAAAAAAAAAAATGCTTTCCTAGGAAAAAGAGAGTATCATGGAATTGGGGAGGGGACCTTGGAGGTAGCATAGTCCCATGTGGCCCAAACTGCAGTCATTCACAACCCCTCTCAGTGATTTTTCCCATTTACCTTTTCCACCTTCAGCATGACTTACTGTTTCTCTTTCAGATGATTCCATTCTTTCCACTAAAATGATTTTAGTAAAATTAGAGGAAACTTTATTTTAAAAATGCTTTAAAACAAATGTTTAAGGAGGAAGATGTATATTACAGTAGTAAAAAGAAAGCCAGTGGCAATGACCACAAACTGGGATGCTACATTGACAACAAACACCACAGTTGCCTTCCAATAGAGACTGTATCTGCTGGCCCTCAGGCCCCATCGCCCTTCGTTAAAAAGGAAGATTAGAGGTCAGGCGTGGTGGCTCACGCCTGTAATCCCAGCACTTTGGGAGGCTGAGACAGGCGGATCACCTGAGGTCAGGAGTTCGAGACCAGCCTGGCGAACACAGCGAAACACGGTATCTACTAAAAATACAAAATTTAGCCAGGTGTGGTGGTGCGTGCCTCCCAGCTACTTGGGAGGCTGAGGCTGGAGAATTGCTTGAACCTGGGAGGCGGAGGTTGCAGTGAGCCAAGATGGCACCACTGCACTCCAGCCTGGGTAACAGACCGAGACTTCATCTTAAAAGAAAAAAAAAAAAAAGGAGGATTAGCAAGCGTTTAGGGGACGTCAAGGGTACAGTGGACAGCAAGTGGCAGCAAGTGGACACTGTCCTCTGTATACTCAGAGAGATGGAATGGATGGAAAGGGAACAGCTCTCTCCCATATGATTCAGGCCCTCACATGGCAACTTAGAGGAGCTATCTCAACTACTCATGGGTGGACTTGGATTAAGACCACCTCCACCCCCACATACACAGATGCACAGATGCCCACAGACACACTTGCTCAGCCAGGCCTCCCTCCGCAGCCTCCCCCAGTGGGAGGCCAGATTTGGCTGACCTGGACACTGTCCCTGTAGCCCCTGGCAATGATAGGGGTCCTGCTCTCCATAGACACACCAACCAGAAACATAACACCAACGCCACTCCACCACTGCAGTGGCCACTGGAGCCACATCCTTCTCATCTTGCAAACACCCCTGGGGCTGACTCTAGTCCTTTGCAAGCCAAAATGGCTGGGCTTTGGGCGACCTGGATCATGACATCTCTCCTTAAGCCCTTCAACCAGCCCATCCCATCTGCTCCCCACTACCGCATTTTTCCTGGCTTAAGACCCCAGCCAGAGGTCCAGGGTAATCCCAGCACTTTGGGGGCCTGAAGTGGGAGGATCACTGGAGCCCAGGAATTTTAGATCAGCCTGGGCAATACAGTGAGACCCTGTCTCTGCAAAATACTAAAAAATTAGCCAGGCATGGTGGTGCATACCTATAGTCCCAGCTACTCAGGACGCTAAGGTGGGAAGATGATTTGAGCCTGGGAAACAGAGCAAGACTCTGTCTTTTTTTTTTTTTTTTAAAGAGTCTCACTCTGTCGCCCAGGCTGAAGTACAGTGGCACGGTCTCAGCTCACTGAACCCTCCGCCTCCTAGGTTCAAGAGATTCTCCTGCCTCAGCCTCCCACATAGCTGGGATTACAGGCACCCACTACCAAGCCTGGCTAATTTTTGTATTTTTAATAGAGACGGGGTTTCACCAAGTTGGCCAGGCTGGTCTTGAACTCCTGACCTCAGGTGATCCACCTGCCTCGGCCTCCCAAAATGCTGGGATTACAGGTTTGAGCCACCATGCCTGGCCACTAATTACTACTAATTTATGAGTTTACCTGCTTCACATCCATCTCCCCTCTGTGAGCTCTGTGAGAACAGACCTTGTTCCCCACTGCCAACTGATGTATGCTGAAACCTTGGGCAAGTTCGTACATGAACTCCTGAGCCAGCCACCCTTGGCTCTGAAGCCATGGCCGCTGCACAAGCTACACTTCTTTCATTTATTTGTGCAGCAATATTTGTTAAGTCAGGTTCCGCACAGAAATCTCTAGAATGCCATCTCAGATCATGGAGGCTGGAGAGCAGACAGGATATTACCAGCGACTCTCTTCATCTTGCAGTTCTAGGAAAATGAGAAAACCCATCTTCAGAGAAAAACAACTGCCTAAAAACCCCCACCCCGGTCTGCAACTAAAAAAAAAAAAAGCTGTGGCCTTTCTCTTGTCTGTGGCAATAACACTCACAGCACTGGATATGGCAGGCACACGGCTGGCTGTGCCCTGATCCAGTGTTCACGGCAAGCCTGTGGCCCACAGAGGCTGAGGCCATGGAGCTCTGTGGGCTCAGAGGCTGGACAGGCTTATCTCTGACCTTTATCATCCTGGAGGACAACATCACATGCCGGAAAGAGCAGTCACCAGGCGATTGTGAGTAAGCTCTTAGCCTGAGGCTCAGTGCACGGTGGGCGTTCAGGAAGTGGTGGCCACTGTCAGGGTTGTGACCAGGTGGTTCTCTGCTCAGAGCATCTGCTCTCTGTCCTGGCAGGTGTGCATGTCATGTGCTGCGGGATGTGCACCATGACGCATACCTTCTGTGTGCCAGGCTCAGAAGCACCAAGTTCAGCAAGTCCTTTCCCTGCCCTTGAGAGCCTGCTAGGAGCAGGGAAGCCACACTCAACCGCACCCTCTCGGTGAGATTTACTGCTGGAAGAGTGGAGAGCCCGGGGGCTCCATGTGCCTTGCTAAGGAGTGTGGGATGCTCCTGGAGCCACAGGAGCCATGGGAATCTCCACGGGAGCCACGGAGCGGCCCACAACTCCCAACCAGCTTTGGATCAGGGCAAGGGAGCCTCCCCTGGTCACCTCAAGTGGTACAGTCCTCGACAGGGCCCTCTCTGCTCTTTAGACATTTTTCCTGGGACTTCAAGGTTTTAAATCTCCCCGTGGCCAGGGTGGGAAAGGAATGAGTAGGAACCATCTGCAGGAGCTACATCGTCCAAGCCTTTGCTCTAAGCCAGGTGTGGTGCTGATTCTTTATGGCACTATCTCATTGAATCCTCCCAGTAGCCCCATAAAATAGGTACCGTTGCTGCCCACATTTCACAAATGAGGAAACTGAGGCACAGGCTGCTACAGTGTTCAAGGCCACCCACACAGTTGGAAGTGGCTGAGCTGCAGTGCCATCCTCTCAAAACGCTGCACCAATGGTCCTCGACCTCAGCCCACATAGGCTCATGTCAGAATCACTGGAGAGTTTCAAAAGATGCTGGTGCTTGGACGCCACCCTGGACCATATACCAGTCTGTGGGAGTGAGGACCGAAATTTGGAGGGTTTTATTTATTTTTATTTATTTGTTTATTTATTTTGAGACAGGGTCTCACTCTGTTGCCCAGGCTGGAGTGCAGTGGTGCAATCATGGCACAATGCAGCCTCTACCTCCCAGGCTCAGGCTATCCTCCAGCCTCAGCCTCTCAAGTAGCTGGGGCAACAGGCACACACCACTATTCCCAGCTAAGTTTTTTAAATTTTTTTATAGAGATGAGGTCTCACTATGTTGCCCAGGCTGGTCTCAAACTCCTGACCTCAAGCCATCTTCCTGCTTTAGCCTTCCAACGTGCTGGAATTATAGGCATGAGCCATGGTGCCCAGCCGTTTCGGACAGGTTTTATTTATTTATTTAGAGACGGAATCTCACTCTGTTACCCATGCTGGAGTGCAGTGGCGAAATCTTGGCTCACTGTAACCTCTGCCTCCCGGGTTCAAGCGATTCTCCTGCCTCAGCCTCCTGAGTAGCTGCGATTACAGGCGCACACCACCACACCCAGCTAATTTTTGTATTTTTAGTAGAGACGGGGTTTCACCATGTTGGCCATGCTGGTCTCTAACTTCTGACCTCGTGATTTGCCCGCCTCGGCCTCCCAAAGGGCTGGGATTACAGGCATGAGCCACCGTGCCCAGCCTAATTTTTGTATTTTTGGTAGAGATGGGATTTCACCATGTTGGCCAGGCTGGTCTCGAATTCCTGACTTCAGGTGTTCCACCCACCCCGGCCTCCCAAAGTGCTGGGATTACAGGCATGAGCCACTGCGTCCGGCCCACTTTGGGTGGGTTTTAAACGCTCCCCAGGAGATTGTGCCATGCATTCCAGGTAGAGGCCCCCTGCCCCTCACCCTCCTGGCAGTTGGAAGGAGCACCCCGCAGCTGGTATGGACCCGGCATGGCAGGGCGAATCTGGGGGCTGTTGCATGCACCACAAGTCAGAGAAAGAAGAGATGTGTAAGATCCCAGGCTGTACCCAGGAAAGCATCCTCTGGGTTGGCTGCTGCAGAAGAAGGAACCGAGAGAGCAGGCCCTAGCTGGGCGTGATAGCCTTTCCCCCCATGGGGTGTCTGTATGAGTGGGGGTGTTCCCAAGGCACAGAGCACAAAGGCTCCCTCTGGCCCCAGGCAGTGCCCAGACACTGCCCTGCCCACTCAGCCTACATCCGGGGCCAGCCCGTCAACCCCCCACATTCCTGCAGGGACCCCGTGAGGCAGGAACAGACAGGGCTTTCAGAATGCGTGCCTGCTGGTGGGATGAATTATCACCGAAAATTATCTGCCATGAGAGCCGGCTGGCATTTCACGTGCCAAAGGTTGGCTGGCCCCTCCCCAGTCCTGGCTGCTTGGCTCCAGGGCCCCCATTCCAATTTTGCAAGGACAGAAACTTTATTCTCTTCCATGAGAGGCCTCCGCCCCTCACCATCTGTGCAGATCTTCCCTCTCCCAGCTGCCCCCGACCCCCACCCAGGGCCAGAGTCTTCATTCCTCATGGCTCAGCACCAGGGTGGATTAGACAAGGGTGATTCAAAAGTCAAGTTTCCCAGGTCTGTTTAAGCCACAGATTTTATTGATGGGGAAAGTCACTGCTACTAACATGTCCAGCCCAAATCTGTTGTAGCTTTTCCGCATGAGTCCCTGACAAATGCAAATAGCTGCTGCAGCCTGGGCAAGCTCGTTTTGGAAGGAACTTGTCTGAGTTCCTTGGAGCCCAACAGCCTTCAGTTTGAATCCTGGTTCTGCCACCTACCACCTGTGGAACCTATGCTTGCTGCTTGATGTCTCTAATCTCTGGTTCCTCATTGTTTTTGGGGGGTTTCTTTGGTTTTGTTTTGTTTTGTTTTGTTTTGTTTTTGAAACAGGGTATTGCTCTGTCCCCCAGGCTGGAGTGCAATGGCATGATCTTGGCTCACTGCAGCCTCGCTTCCCTGGCTCAAGTGATTCTCCTGCCTCAGCCTCCCGAGTAGCTGGGATGACAGGTGCCCACCACCATACTTGGCTAATTTTTGTAATTTTAGTAGAGACAGGATTTTGCCTTGCTGGCCAGGCTGGTCTCAAACTCGGACCTCACCTGGGCCTCCCAAAGTGCTGGGATTACAGGCATGAGCCACTGCACCCCAGCTAGCTTCCTCATTTGTAGAATGGGAATGACAACCTTGATCTCCCAGGAACATTGTGAGGTTAAAATGAGGTCATGGACATGAAAAAAGTCCATAAATGGGAACATAGAGGGCACTTAGGAAAATGAGGCAGGATGCAACATACATGATATCAAAGACTGACTTAGGGTATCACCCTTGGTCTGACCTTCAGCATCTCAGGCTGGGGTAAACCCAGAGTGAATTGTTAGAAAGCACAGGAATATCCTCACAAGTGATGCCTCTCCTTTGTCCAGAAAGGGCAAATTTCATTCATCCATGTGTCTACTCAGGTTGATTAGTAGTGACTGTCTATGTGAGCTGCCCAGTGCAAACAAGGACTCAGTGATTAGCAATGTCTGCTCAGAATAAGCAATTAGAGTGGTGGAATGTATGCTACATTTTGCCATTTCTATTATAGAAAGTATTATGTCTAAATAATACTTCCACTCTAGCTCTTACCTGGATTTGTTAACAGCCTCCACACTGGTCTTTCTGTTTCTTATATCTTCCCATCCTTTGACCCTCGACTTCCGCTGCTGGAATGAATTTCCTGAAATAAAAATCTGACCAAGCCTGATGCAATGGCTCATGCCTATAAGCCCAGCACTTTGCGAGGCTGAGGTGGAAGGGTCACTTGAGGCCAGGAGTTCAAGACCAGCCTGGACAACACAGCAAGACTCCATCTGTAAAAAAAAAAAAATGTTCATTAGCTGGGTGTGGTGGCACACACCTGTAGTCCCAGTTACTTGGAAGGCTGACGTGGGAGGATTGCTTGGGCCTAGAAGGTTGGGGCTGCAATGAGCTCTGACTGCACCATTCCACTCCAGCCTGGACGACAGAGTGAGACCCTGTCTCTTAAAAAAAAGAAAATCTGGGCTAGGCACAGTGGCTCACCCCTGTAATCCTAGCACTTTGGGAGGCTGAGGTGGGTGGATCACTTGAGTGCAGGAGGTCGAGATCAGCCTGGCCGATGTGGTGAAACCCCATCTCTACTAAAAATACAAAAATTATCTGAGTGTGGTGGCACATGCCTGTAATTCCAACTACTCAGGAGGCTGAGGCAGGAGAATTGCTTGAACCAGGGAGGTGGAGGTTGCAGTGAGCCAAGATCACATCACCACACTCCCGCCTGGGTGACAGAAAGACTCCATCTCAAAAAGAAAAAAAAAAAAAATCTGATCCTTTGTATTAGTCTTTTCTCAGGTTGCTATAAAGAAATACCTGGCCAGGCACGGTGGCTCACGCCTGTAATCCCAGCACTTTGGGAGGCTGAGGCAGACGGATCACAAGGTCAGGAGTTTGAGACCAGCCTGGCCAACATGGTGAAACCCCATCTCTACTAAAAATACAAAAATTAGCTGGGCATGGTGGTGGGTGCCGGTAATCCCAGCTACTTGGGAGGCTGAGGCAGGAGAATCACTTGAACCTAGGAGGTGGAGGTTGTGGTGAGCCGAGATTGCACCACTGCACTCCAGCCTGGACGACAAAGTCGCGGCTTACTGCAACCTCCACCTCCTGGGTTTAAGCAATTCTCGTGCCTCAGCCTCCTGAGTAGCTGCAATTACTGTTTTCTCTTTATAAATAATAAGTCATTTGTTGGGGAGTACATTGAGACTATATTGATATTCTATTTCTCATCCAACTTTCAACCTCTAGTTTTACCATCTATTGGTGATTGTTGTCTATATTAATTATTACTCTGATGTAGCAAAATTGTGACTTTTGTCTGGGCATGGTGGCTCACGCCTGTAATCCCAGCACTTTGGGAGGCTGAGGCAGGAGGATCACTTGAGCCAGGAACTTTGAGATCAGCCTAGGCAACATGGTGAAACCCCGTCTCTACAAAAAAATACAAAAAATAGCCAAGTGTGGTGATGTGCACCTGTAGTCCCAGCTACTTGGGAGGCTCAGGTGGGAGGATCACTCAAGCCTGGGAAGTAGAGGCTGCAAAAAGAAATGTTATTCAAAATTTATAAACACAGAGCTGCTTCATTTGAAATTTTAGTTTCTCCCCATAGCTTGTTTTAGTTCTATTGGAAATAACGCGTAAGTAAATTTTCTTTTTCGCCATGCTCAGATTGTCTTCTTGTTGTTTCCTTTGTTTCAATGAAGGAAATTAACCCATTTATATATAGTAGGGCTAATATGTTTGGTCATTTTCTAGGCATCTTGCTTATGTTTATTTGTTTGTCTCCTTAATATGAATGGGGGAGAATTGGGAGCCCTTTTATCTGCCAGTGCCTAACATCTGGTCTGGGGCATAGTAAATGCTCATCAAATGTTTGTGGAAAATTGACGCATGGCTCAACAAGTGGCTTTAACCTATAGCTGGATAGATAGACACAGGGTCTTGACTTCACTGTGATAATAATGATAACTATCACAGGAATTACCATTAAGTTGAATAACATGGTATTCAATTTAATATATATATTAGACAACAATCACCAGTTATGAATAGTCTTGGCAAAGGGCTTGCATATGGTAGTCCCTGAATAAATTGTACCTGTTATTTATCAAGCATTGACTAAGACCCAGGCATGCTGCTACACAATCTTATTTAATCCTCACAAGAATCCTATTGTACAAGGCCGGGTGCGGTGGCTCATGCCTGTAATCCCAGCACTTGGGGAGGCCAAGGCAGGAGGATCATTTGAGGTCAGGAGTTTAAGACCAGCCTGGCCAAAATGGTGAAACCCCGTCTCTATTAAAAATACAAAAATTAGCTGGGTATGGTGGTGCACACCTGTAGTCCCAGCTACTTGGGAGGCTGAGGTAGGAGAATCACTTGAGCCCAGGAGGCGGAGGATGTAGTGAGCCGAGATCGCACCACTGCACTCCAGCCTGGGTGACAGAGTGAGACTCCATCTCACACACAAAAAAAGAAAAGCTAGAAATGCAATAGAGACCCAGGCAGAGGGGCCTAGTCTGCCCTCTTCTTGGGCCTAAGCACTGACCACTGAGCTTGAACTAGACTTATTGGAGGGTTTTTTGTATTGTTCTGGTTTGTTTCGTTTTGTCTTGTTTGAAACTAGGTCTCACTCTATCACCCAGGTTGGAGTGCAGTGGTGCAATCACAGTTCACTGAACCCTCAACCTCCCAGGCTCAAGCAATCCTCCCTCCTCAGCCTCCTAAGTAACTGGGACTACAGGTGCACACCACCACTCCCAGCTAATTTTTGCATTTTTTGTAGAGATGGGGTTTCGCCATGTTGCCCAGGCTGGTCTCAAACTCCTGGGTTCAAGTGATCCACCTGCCTCGGCCTCCCAAAGTGCTGGGGTTACAGGCATGAGTCACCATGCCCAGCCAAGACTTACTGTTTTAACCACATAATTTACTCTGCAAACATTACAAAAGGGTTATGCAGATCTATACTAACACAGAAAGACATCCTTGATACTTTATTAAATAAAAGAAAGTTTGGGGGACTGGGCACAGTGGTTCACACCTGTAATCCCAACACTTTGGGAGGCCAAGGCCAGCAGATCACTTGAGTTCAGGAGTTCAAGACTAGCCTGGCCAACATGGTGAAACCCCATGCCACGTACCTGTAGTCCCAACTACTAGGGAGGCTGAGGCAGGAGAATTGCTTGAACCAGGCAGGTGGAGGTTGCAGTGAGCTGAGATCTTGCCATTGCACTCCAGCCTGGTCGATGGAGCAAGACTCCATTTCAAAAAAAAAGAAAGAAAAAGAAAAAAGTAAGTGATTCTCCTGCCTCAACCTCCAGAGTAGCTGGGACTACAGGTGCGCACCACCATGCCCAGCTAATTTTTTTTTATTTTTAGTAGAGACAGGGTTTCACCATGTTGGTCAGGATGGTCTCGATCTCCTGACCTCGTGATCCGTCCACCTCGGCCTCCCAAAATGCTGGGATTACAGGCGTGAGCCACCATGCCTGGCCAAGAAAAGAAAAATTTTAAACCACATGTAGAGTGTAGTTTTATTTCTATAAAATTGTATATATATATAGTGAGGAGGGAAAGTATTATTTTAAACAGAAGTGATTGCAGGAGCTCTTCCATTTGCTTAGAATATTGCCTGATAGGATACGTGGTGTGCAAGAAGGGTAGTCACAAAAGGCCACATATTGTATGATATCATATATACAAAATGTCAGAATTGGCAAGTCCAGAGAGAGAGAGATTCATGGTTGCCAAGGACTGAGGGGATAGGGAGTAACTCCTCATAGATATGAAGGTTTTCTTTCTTCTCTTTCTTTCTCTCTCCTTCCTTCCTTTCTCTTTCTTCTCTGTCCTTTCTCTTTCTTTTTCTCTCATTCCTTTCTTTCTTTCTCTTTCCTCTTTCTTTCTCTTTCTCTTTCTTTTTTCTCTTTCTTTCTTTCTCTCTCCTTCCCTTCCTTCCTTCTTTCCTTCCTTCCTCTCTCTCTCCTTCCTTCCTCCCTCCCTCCTTCCTTTCTTTCTTCTTTCTTTCTCTCTCTCCTTCCTTCCTTCCTCTCTCTCTTTCTTTCTCTTTCCTTCCTTTTCTCTCTTTCTTTCTCTTTCCTTCCTTTTCTCTCTTTCTTTCTCTTTTCTCTCTCTCTCTTTCTCTCTCCTTCCCTTCCTTCTTTCTTTCCTTCCTCCCTCTCTCTCTCCTTCCTTCCTTCCTTTCTTTGCTCTCTCTCCTTCCTTCCTCTGTCTTTCTTTCTTTCTCTCTCCCTCTCTCCTTCCTTCCTCTCTCTCTCTCTCTCTGCCCCCACCCACCCGAGGCTGGAGTGTAGTACCATGATCAGGGCTTTGATTCGTGTCTGTCCCATGAAGACAGCTCCACCCTTCATCCCCAGGATCCAGGCACAGCCTGGCACAGAGTAGGCACTCAATAAATAGTTATTGACTAGGCTGAAGAATTAGTACCTTGCAAGAGGCAGATGTGAGCTCTGGAAGATGATGTCAAGAGCTTTCTCTGGGTGGTGCGATTTTTTATTAAAGTATAGCATGACAGCAGAGTGCTCACATCTTAGGCATAGCTCAGTGACCACACAAATAAACGCACTTGTGTAAGTAGCTGGGAGGTGTGATATGGAGTAATTTTATTTTCCTTTTTGTCCTTTCTGGCTGGTTTAAATCTTTTTCAGTGATGTAATGAGCATCACTTATAGGGTCTGTGTCATTTTTACAAAATGCCTTTTTCGAATGAAGAAAAAACATCCATTTTCAACTACTTGGGATGTGAAAGGAACCCATGGGGTGACAAGAAATTTTTCCTTCCCTTATTTCCTTTTCCCTCCCTCCCTCCCCCGACCCCAGCAGGAGCAGGCTTCTGGTGTTTTAGATACCCCCTTTCTCCCTCCAGGGGTGGTTTGGAGTTTTTGCAAAGATCCTGAAGTGTATGCTGAGCTCAGAATTAAAATCAAGGTAAACAAAGTAAATCTCTTTGTTTGTTTTGAGAAAATTATACAGCTGTTTGTGTTTGACACTTCTTTTTCTCCAAAGCCTGGAGTTTGGGGGATTTGGAATATCTGGCTTTTAAAATAAAGTCTTGAAATCTATTCTCAAAGATATGCCCAGATTAATAATTTGTATGTGATGAAGGGATTCATTCATTCATTCGTTTGTTTATTCATGTGTTCATTCACTGGTGTCTGCCTCTGTGCCAGGCCCATCCTGAGTGTGGGGAATATAGACATGGATCACATCTAGTCCCTGTTCCGAGGGAGACAGACATGGTCACAACAATCACTTCAAACCACGATTAGTGATTTAACGAGAGCTGGGTGGGTAAGATGTGGAGCAGAGGCTGACTGTCATCTAAGAGAAGGAACATTTGTGGTGGGTTTTGAGGTATACATAGAAGTTTTCCATGCAGAGAAGAGGTGGAAAGGCATTCCAGGTAGAAGGAACAGCTGTGCTAAGGCACAAAGACCGAGATAGCATTGGGTGCAGTAGTCATGAGCACCAAGGCCTAGCCAGGCTGCTTGGGTCTGAGTCCTGCCTTACACATCTCTTAGCTGTATGATCCAGAGCAAGTTCTTGCTCTCTCTGTGCCTCAGTTTCCTCACCTACGAAGTAGAGGTAATGACAGCACCTATATTATAGAGTTGCTAAGGGTTAATTCAGATAAACCAAGTAAAGCGCTTAGGCCAGGCCCTGCACAGGATAGGCATCTGGTAAATTGTCAGTGCCTGGTTAGGGTGAGCTGAGTACTGGGAAACAGGTGCCATAATTGAGATGGAGCAGGTGTGAGGGCAGAAAAGGGTGGATTCGTTTCATGCTCTTGGGAGACGTCCTGATATGAAATCTGCAGGGGGAGGGCCGGGCGAGGTGGCTCACACCTGTAATCCCAGCACTTTGGGAGGCTGAGGCGGGCAGATTACAAGGTCAGGAGATCGAGAACACCCTGGCTAACATGGTGAAACCCCATCTCTACTAAAAATATAACAAATTAGCCAGGCGTGGTGGTGCACATCTGTAGTCCCAGCTGCTCGGGAGGCTGAGGCAGGAGAATCGCTTGAACCCCGGAGGCACAGGTTGCAGTGAGCCGAGATCGTGCCACTGCACTCCAGGCTGGGGGACAGAGCGAGACTCCATCTCAAAATAACAAAAAAAAAAGAAAAGAAATCTGCGGGGGGAGATGCCGGGCAGGTTCCTGTAAGCCTGGAGGTCAAGGCTGGGCCCCGGGTCCAGCCCCTACCCACTTCCATCTCCTGCTTCAAGGCTTTGAGGACTGACCCCCAGGAGCTGTGGGCCTGCCAGCTCCAGGCACCGGTGACAGATACTGTCACACCCAGCCCCAGTGCAGCCTGCGTGGGACACAGCCAGCTGGGCTGTTGCCTCAGCGTGAGAAAATGGAAGGAAGCAAGGCCCAGTCAAGGGCAGGACCCAGAGATAGGGCCAAGGGCGCCCGTCCTTCCAGGAAAACAGTCTGGTCCCCAGACTTCAGCTCATCACCTTGCAGCTGGCTGGCCTGAAGTCACAGTTTACTTGGGCACAGTGGGGTGATTTGGTTCCTTTTTTACTCCCAATGCCACCGAATGCCCCGTTACCCAGAGATTTTGTGTCTCCTCAGGGTACCCTGCTAAAGGCTTCACATTTGGGCTTACAAAGGAGAAAATTTGTTTACCTCCACTTTACAGATAAAGACACTGAGGCTCAGAGAGGTGAAGTGACTTGTCTGAGGACACAGCTCATCAGACAGGCCTGCCTGCCCCTGGGGCCTGAGCTCCTAACCGCTGATGGCAGTCTTCATCCCAATGTTCTTTCAAAGCGGAAGTGGGTGACCCACATTTAACTTTAACAGTAACTTTTGTCTGGGGGTGGTGGCTCACGCCTGTAATCCAAGCACTTTGGGAGGCTAAGGCAGGTGGATCACCTGAGTTCAGGAGTTTAAGACCAGCCTGGCCAACATGGCAAAACCCTGTCTCTACTAAAAATACAAAAATTAGCTGGGCGTGATGGCACATGCCTGTAATCCCAGCTTTTCAGGAGGCTGAGGCAGGAGAATCACTTAAACCCTGGAGGCAGAGGTTGCAGTGAGCCAGGATTGTGCCATTGCACTCCAGCCTGTGCAACAAGAGTGAAACTCCATCTCAGAAAAAAAAAAAAAGTAACTTTTGGAAAGCATGGAGATTACATAAAGAGAGGTAATCTCTGAACATGTGCTTCTGAGTTTTATGGTAGAGAATTTTTTTTTTTTTAAGGAGGTTGTAGGCTAAAAATATTTATGTAAAAACTTGGAAGCTCGTGGAGGCAGGAAACGGTAATTACCACAAAGCACTTGGTTGCACAAATGCCTGCCAATCCCCAGGCCATGTGGGGCGCCCAGGCCCTGCCCCAGTGTGGCCCTTGGGGAGCCCCCCACCTCCTCAGGGGTCCTGGCCAAAGCCACTTCCTCGGACTCAGCCAGAGCTCCGAGCCCGCCTGGAAGCTGGCTGGCTTCCCAGCTGCGGTTTTTGCCCTAATGTGCTGGGAGTCATCCCACGGGCTGAGGCCTAGCCTTGGCTGGCTCCTTGCCTCCTGGGGGAGGCTGGGAAAGAAACTGGGTCCTGGATACATCAGGTTCCAGGTTCGAATCCCATCTCTACCTCCCAGAGAGCCACCAGACTTGAGTGTAGGCTGTGGAGCCAGGCCCTGGGTTAGAACCCAGACTCAACTACTTTCCAGCTCTGTGGCCTCGGCCAACTCACTGCCTTGTGAGCTTTAGTTTCCTCACCTCTCAGGTAAGGATTAGAATGTCCTTGCCCTCGCAGGCATGCAGTGCGCGTTAAATGACCCACTTTATATAAAGTGCTTATAGGCCGGGTGTGGTGGCTCATGCCTGTAATCCCAGCACTTTGGAAGGCCAAGGCAGGCAGATCACTTGAGGTCAGGAGTTCGAGACCAGCCTGGCCAACATGGTGAAACCCCATCTCTACTAAAAATATAAAAATTAGCCAGGCGTGGTGGTGCACACCTGTAATCCCAGCTACTCAGGAGGCTGAGATAGGAGAATCACTTGAACCCAGGAAGAGGAGGTTGCAGTGAGCCGAGATTGCACTACTGTACTCCAGCCTGGGCAGCAGAGTGAGGCTCTGTCTCAAAAAAAAATAAAAAATAGGCCGGGTGCAGTGGCTCATGCCTGTAATCCCAACCCATTGGGAAGCTGAGGCAGGCAGATCACTTGAGATCAGGAGTTCGAGACCAGCCTGGCCAACATGGTGAAACCCCATCTCTACTAAAATACAAAAATTAGCCAGGCGTGATGGCAGGCACCTGTAACCCCAGCTACCTGGGAGGCTCAGGCAGGAAAATCGCTTGAACCTGAGAGGCAGAGGCTGCAGTGAGCTGAGATCCCGCCACTGCACTCCAGCCTGGGCGACAGAGCAAGACTCCGTCTCAAAATAAAAATAAAAATAAATAAATAAAGTGCTTACAGCAGTGTCTGACATAGACTAAGTGCCCAGTGAGTGTGGGATGTTACTGTTATATGTCTTTGAGCAAGTCCCCATCACCCCCTTGAGCCTCAGTTTCTCCATCTGTAGAATGGGAATGACACAGGATCCTACCTCAGAGTGCTTAGGAGGTGAGACGGTGCACGGAAGGCACTTTGCATGGCGCCTAGCAGTTAGTGAATGGTTAACAAATTACTAACAATTATTTTTATATCTCAAAGCCTTTCTGAGAGGCTTGCACTCTGAAAATAAAACGGCTTGAGAAGGTTAAAATATTAAATTGGCCAGGCACAGTGGCTCGCACCTGTAATCCCAGCACTTTGGGAGGCCAAGGTGGAAGGCTAGCTTGAGTTCCAAAGTTCAAGACCAGCCTGGGCAATGTGGTGAGACTCCATCTCTACAAAAAAATTTAAAAATTAGCCAGGCATGGTGATGTGCATTTGTGGTCCCAGCTACTCAGGAGGCTGAGGCGAGAG